>NW_027203471.1:1532500-2152748 GCF_024711535.1 Dipodomys merriami
TCAAGGAGAGGCATGGTTATTTCTCTTCTGTCTCCAAGCAGCTGGATTACAGCCTGGCTCTGCCCTCTTGTCTCTGGGGTGTTTGGCTACCTGAAAAGTGGGAAAAAGACAGTTTTCCTCCTTTGTGGTTGTGTGAAGGTGATGCTGGTGGCCTGGCACATTGCAGAAGGCCTCATTACTGGGAATTGTTCCCTTCTTTCCTGCTGATGTCCAAGACCAGGTACATCTACCATTTTTCTATCTATCTATCTATCTATCTATCTATCTATCTATCTATCTATCTATCTATCTATCATCTATCTATCTATCTATCTATCTATCTATCTATCTATCTATCTATCTATCTATCTATCTATCTATCTATCTATCTATCTATCTATCTATCTATCTATCTATCTATCTATCTAGGTATGTATGTATGTATGTATGTATGGATGGATCTATCTATCTATCTATTTATCTATCTATCTAGGTATGTATGTATGTATGTATGTATGTATGGATCTATCTATCTATCTATCTATCTATCTATCTATCTATCTATCTATCTATCTATCTATCTATCTATCTATCTATCTATCTATCTATCTATCTATCTATCTAATCTATCTATCTATCTATCTATCTATCTATCTATCATCTATCTATCTATCTATCTATCTATCTATCTATCTATCTATCTATCTATCTATCTATCTATCTATCTATCTATCTATCTATCTATCTATCTATCTATCTATCTATCTATCTATCTATCTATCTATCTATCTATCTACCTATCTATCTATCTGCCTATCTATCTATCTATCTATCTGCCTATCTACCTACCTACCTACCTACCAACCTACCTACCTACCACCTTAGCTATCTCTTTGATAATTCTTGGGCTGAACTCAAGGCCTGAGCATTGTCTCTAACACTCTACTACTTGAGCCACAGGACGAATTCTGGCTTTTATCTGTGTATGTGCTACTGAGGAATCGAACCCAGGGCTTCTTGCATGCTAGGCAAACACTCTCTCACTAATCCACATTCCCTGCCCCCTCATCTTTTTTCTTAAAGGTAGTTTTACATAAGTATGCTAGCATTTTATGTCCCCAGGTGTATTTTTGGAACACAGGTTATTCCTATGAATCCCGATCTTCTCTTCCCCTGCCTGATTTGTGATGGTTCCTGCATTGGCCTCATAATAAAATGTAAATAAAGGCTGCTGAGAGCTTTAGTGTGCATCATATAAGGACACAGGCCTGGAATCTGAGAAGAGAAAAACGATGAGGCTGAAATGAACAGAATGATGCAGTATGCGCAATGAGCATATCTGAAAACTAAATCAGTAAATAAAAGCAGAAGCATTGCATACAGCCTGTTTGCACTCAGCGAGGTAATATACAGCTGTAAGTAGGGCATTAATACATAAACTTGGCCTTTGCTTTTTGAAATTTTTTTGGTGGCCATCCCATGGCTTAAACTCAGTGTGTGATACCTTCCTCAGCTGTTTTGCTCAAGACTGAGGCTCTACCACTGCCACAACTCCACTGCCAGCCATCAGGTCGTTCACTGAACATAAGCACCTCCCAGGCTTTCCTGCCTGGTCTGGCCTGTATCTCTTATTTGGCCTTCTCTTTCAAAGCTAGAGCTCTACCCTCTAGGCCACTGCTCCACTTCTGGTTTTCTGGTGGTTTATTGGAGACAAGAGTCCCACAGACTTTCCTGCTAGGGCTGGCTTTTAATCATGATCTCCTGAGGAGGCTTCAAGTGGTTTTCCTCAGGGATTCACCTAGGAGCCACTCCACACAAATCTTTCATCTAAATCTCGAGAGGTAATTGAGAAAAACAGAAACAGGAAGATGCTTCTAGTGTGTTCTAGATACTTAAGGTTGGAGACACAAAACACATAATTATTAGATAACTTTCTAGGCAAAAGGAGCAATGCAGACAGTATGAGGATCGTTCTAGCTTTTGGTCCTCATACCCTGAGACAGTAAATTAACTGCATCTCAATGCTAAATGACAGTACTGGCATGTCTTGTGGACATTTGCTCATAAATCTTGTGACACTCAATTCTCACTTTTGGTTTCAAACCTGTGACCAGAAGGGATGATGAGTAGAGAAAATCCTTTTCAGAGAACGTAGCTATAAGGAACAATGGGTAGTTGGCTTATAAGTCCAAACCATTGGAATGACTCTATTAGAAGTCAGATTGTCCAGATTACAAAACGAAGAAAAGAAAGAAGGTGCCAATGTCTGCTGACTGTAATCCGTGCTCCTCAGGAGGCTAAGATGTAGATAATCTGAGTTCGAATCCAGCCAGCATAAGAAAGTCCATGGCACTATTATTTCAAAGAGATCACAGAAAAACCTAGAAGTGGGGTTGTGACTCCAACTTAATGCACTACCCTTGAGCAAAAGGAGCTCAGATACAAGGCCTAGGCTCATAGTTCAACTCTTGGACCTGCCCCCTCAAAAAGAACCTGCACCTCCATGTCTTTGTGTATGTATAGATATATTCCTATAAGTGAAGCTCCCGTGTAGCTATGATAAATGGCACCAAGATACGAAATTTGTATTCAATTCAATGAGTTCATAACACAGAGATTGCTTTTATGACATTACAGATTCCAGGGCTCCCCTCACTGCTCCTATTGTAGCCTGAGGGTTTCTCTGCATCCCAGGCCAGCTGGAAGAAGTCTTTTTCATTGTCTGGACCGGCACACAGAAGGCCTCCCTCCTGTAGAGCTGTGTATCAAACAACTCCATCTGGGCCAATTAGTGAGGAGGAGTGTGGGCGGTCTCTGAAGGTCAGGAGAAAAAGTCCTCTTTGTACAAGCTATCTCTCTTCCCAGTGCTGTTTTTTGACAGGAAGCCTTCATTTGTACCAACTCCCATGGCAGGCCAAGTTCTGTGCACTCATCTTGCCTTTGTGAGACTATATTCCTGGACTCAGATACATTGCTCAATATAATTCAGGAGTCCTTCTGGCAGACAAATAGGGCACTGAACCTAATGAAATGTTCCATTGAGGGCAATGATGGGCCGATGATGCCTTTTCTAGTTTTCTGGAGGCTTTGGAAATCCAAGCACATGTTGGATATCACAAAGCTTCCAGTCATCTAGGGCTGGTGAAGCTCATCAGATTTTGAAATCTTTGACCTCTCCTAGTTGGGCCCTGGGTGACTACGCTTTAGGGTTGAACACAGGGCCTGGGTGCTGGCAATGAGCTCAGAACAGAGAAGTCTAGTGCTTTTTTTGTGTCACAGCTTCACTTCTGCTCTCTCTCTCTCTCTCTCTCTCTCTCTCTCTCTCTCTCTCTCTCTCTCTCTCTCTCTCTCTCTCTCTCTCTCTCTCTCTCTCTCCCTCTGTGTGTGTGTGTGTGTGTGTGCGTGTGTGTGTGTGTGTGTGTGTGTATGCATATTATAGTCCTGGAGCTTGAACTCAGGACATAGCACTGTACCTAGTTTCTCTTCTATAATGATTGCCCTCTCCTACTTGAACCACAGAGGCACTTCAGGCTTTTCCCTAGTGATGTGGTCCTGAGAAATCAAGGCCAGGGTTTCATATATGCAAAGCACTATACCCCTAAGGCACATTCCCAGCCCTCTACTTCAGTTTGTTAGTGTGTATCTATTTTTTTTATTGTTGCCGATTGTAGGAGTGGAAAGCTGGGCCTGGGGCTGTCTCTGAGATATTCAGCTCAAATCTTGTTGCTCTACCACTTGAGCCACAGAACCACTTCTGGTTTTTTTGCGGTTCATTGGAGCTAAGTGTCTCAAGGACTTTCTTTCCCAGGCTACCTTTGAGCCATGATCCTCAGATCTCATCCTCCTGAGTAGCTAGGATGATAAGCATGAGCCACAAGCACCCAGCTATCACTTCAGGTTTCTTAGTGGTGAATTGGAGATAATAGTCTCATGGGACATTTTGTGTCTGAGATAGTTTGGAACTCAGATCCTCAGATCTCAGCTTCCTGAGAAGGCAGGATGACAGACCTCTGCTATAGAACCCTAGGCCATGACACTCTGTTGCAAGTGGTTCCTTGGCTCCACGTGGTGAAATGCTATCCATGAGCCCAAGAGGTAAGGATCAGTGCTTAGGCCCTGAGTTCAAGGTTCATGACTGAGAAAAACAAAATAAAACAAAACAATTTTCTGCAGGAGACAACTCACTAGTCTTCAGTGATACATAATTTTGTCCCTCCCATGGGGACATATCTGATTTTCAATATTCTTATCTGTATAATCATCTCAGTTGTGGAGTTCTTACAAGGACAATGTGAAAGAATGCACCCTTTGATGGACAAAACATATAACACTCTTTTTTTATTGTGTCGTGAGGTTTGAATTCTTGGCCTGAGCTCTGTCCCTCAGATCTTCAGCTCAAGGCTAGTGTTCTACAATTTTAGCTACTGCACCACTTCCGGTTTTCTTGTGGTTTATTGGAGATAGGTTTTCACCGACTTTCGTGCCCGGGCTGGCTTTGAATTACGATCCTCAGATCTCAGCCTCCTGAGTAGCTAGGATGACATGCATGAGCCACCGGTGCCTGGCTCCACATAACCCTCTTTACAGGGTTCAGCACACAGCATCTTGTGAAAGACTCAGCACCCAGCACCCAATGAAGGACTCAACACACTGAACTCGGTGAAGGACTCAGCACATTACATCCTGTGCAGGATTCAGCACACAGCACCCCGTGAGGGACTCAGAACCCCAGGAAGGACTCATCACAGGGCTGTATCCCACAAGCTGTCATTAGTATTAGGGTGCTTTCATCAGTATCACCATTCTTTCAGAAACCCATCACAAACTGCAAAAAAGTTCACATCTAATAATTTAGAGGGGTGTTTTTTTGGGGGGGAGTCACCCACAAGGATTGCACTAAAATGTTGGGGGTACTATCCTAAGATATTTTGCTCAAGGCTAGAGCTCTACCATTTTGAGCCACAGCTCAGAGTTTCACAGACATCCTGCCAGGGCTGGGTTTTAAACCCACCAGTGTCAGGTCTCAGCCCCCAAGTATCTTGGATGACAGGGGTGAGCAAGCCAGCAGCATCTGGTTCCATGGCTCTTGGTTGCATCTGGGTATTCAGATTATATTGCAGCTGTCAGCACCAAACACCCAGCTTGCTCTGTGATGAGGTATTTGAAGTCCTATTCTTATATAGTTGCAGTCACAACATTCAATCTTTTTTGGTGCCCGTCCTGGTTCTTGAGTAAGGCTCTGCACACAGTCCCTAAGGTTTTATGCTCAAAGCTAGTGCTCTACTGCTTGAGCAACAGCACTACTTCCGGATTTTTATGTGCATGTGGTAGTGAGGAATCGAATCCAGGGCTTTGTATATTCTAGCCATCACTATATAGCACTGAGCCACAAGAATGACATTTATAAACAGATAAATGTGTAGATTGGCATATATATGTGCCTACATATATATATATATATATATATATATGTAGATGTATAAATATATGTATATGTATAAAACAAAAGAAAGATGACTGTATATTATGAAATTACATAAATTATATTACTGCCAATTATTGAAAAATTATTCCTTCGACTTTTAAGTATCATGGTTGAATACATAATAAAGTATTAAAATTGAAAGTTAGTCAATGTACTATATTTATCTAGTCAATGTGTATAATTTTATACTATACTCATACACTAACTACTAACTTAATTGTTACTTTTATAACATTTATAGTGATGTATATTGGAATGCATTTCTTAAAATCTCCCACCAATCATTAGCGGCAGTCCCAGGATTTGACCTCCAGGCTTAAGTTGAGGTTTCGGCTATGGTTACCATAATAGCCAGCCAAACATCAGCATGTAAGGTCATGTACACTTTCTGGGCCTTGTCATTTAGACCCAGGATGGTCACAATGCAAAGCGAAAAAATGTAAAACCACCTTCTTGAACTTCTCCGTTTTATCCTTCTCCTTTCAATTTTAATTTTTTGCTAACCCCGAGATTTGAACTTGGGTCCTAGGATCCCAAGCTCAGCTGTGGCAGAGATGCCAAGACCTGAGTTCAAGCCCCATGTTTGGCCAAAAAACATAACAAAATAAAGCCCTGGCTGGGATTTTTTTTGGAATTTTTTGGAAATTTTCTGGCTGGCATGGGATTTGAACTCAGGGTCTGGGTAAATCTGTGGCATTGTGGGTGAAGGGGAAGCTATTGGTCCTAGAAGACAAGAAATTCAGACCAGTTCCCAGGGCCTGAATTGAAGCCCCAACACTGGAAAAAAATGATATTCATATATGATCACTGTTTACATACATGGGTTTAGTAAGTATGACATTTATTACCCTTATTTATTTATTATTATTACACATATAACATTTCATTTATTACATCCTATCACACAGGATATATTTGCATATGGATTATACATTATACTGAGACCCAGGAATTTTTTTCAGGAAAAATATGTGTAGAAAGTGGTTTCTTACTCCATGAATAAATTTTTGGCGATGCTGGGATTTTAACTCACAGCCTACAATGGCCAATCCATAAATGGGGTCACAGTCTTAGCACACCAACCTCTGGCAAACTGAGCTGCCAGGAAGTTCTAAGGACCTGTGATCAAGCCACAGTAGTGCCCTATATATATATATATATTGATAGATGTGTAGAAAGCTGTATATATATATATATATATATACACACACACACACACACACACATATATATATATATACAGAGAGAGAGAATGTGAGGATATTATTAAATTATATAAATTAAATATAATTACCAATGATTAGTTATGAAATTATGTCTCCATTTAATGAAGTATCATGGCTGAATACTTATAAAAATTTTAATAAAAATTAGTCAATATCCTTCCTTTAGGGGAATCATACCATGGTGCTAGAATGGAAGCTATAAATCCAATAATTTTTGTGTGGCATTCTAAAATAGAATCATGAATTAACTGCAAAATTAATTATTATTTTGATAGCATTCACATAAATAGGAACTAGTCTGTCAGGATCTCTCTCCATTTGTGGGTGGTAGTCCTGGCATTCGAACTCAAACGCTAGGTAGTTTACGTCCAATGAAAACCTTTGGAATAATACTGTGAAGATTTCAGATTGTCACGATGAAAAAAAGAACAAGAAGAAAAGAAAGCCAGGTGTCAGTGGTTCCTGCCTGTAATACTAGCTCCTCAGGAGGCTGAGATGTATAGAATGCCAAATTGAATTCAGCTTATTTCTAAGAGATCACAGGAAAATATCCCCATGTGTTGGGGCTGTGGCTCAAGGGCAGAGGACTACCTTTGAGCAAGAGGAGATCAGGGATAGGGCCTAGGCTCATATTTCAACCTCAGACCTGACAAAGAAAAAAAAGAAGGCAATAACTCCATGTCTCTGAGTATGGATGGATGAGGTATGGATGTCACAAAGGATTTACAATATAATCAGTGTGACATCACATTGTCATTATGACATCAGCTCATTGTGACATCACAAATATGTAATAACATCATACCACTATGATATCACATTGTCCTTGTGACATCATATATACATTATGAATGCCTATTATTTGATTTCATTATTTTTCAAATGTGGCATGTGGGTTCATATCAAAAACATTTTGACTTCATAATCATTGTGACATCATAATCCCTTTGTGATATTTCTAAACATCTGTGACAACTCAAACATGTCCTGTCCTCATGTTTTGTGACATGTTGCCACTGTGTTATGTTAGGCTCATTAAGAGCTCAAACTCTTTTTGACATATTATTTCAGGTGTTACATGAAATATTAGCACTATGCTGTGATATCATGAACATTGTGACATCACACTACTAGATTTAATTACCATTGTGTCACATTGTCACATCACAAATCTGCTCTGACTTCATCACATTTGTGCCAACAAATGCTTTGGAATTGTCACAAGCCCGTTCTAAATTTATATACTCATTGTGAATTAATGAAAATTGAGGTCTGGACTGCCATTGTCACATCACCAATCTACTGTGACATCACAAAACTATTTTGAACTCATCTCTATTATGGCATCACCAACTAATTGTGATATAACAACACTATTATGACATTATAATTTGACATCATATTGCAATTGTGATATTACATACTTTCACAAACCTATTATGATCTCATTACATCTTAGAAAATTCATGGCCTTTGGGATATCAAGCCCCTTCTGTGAATTGTATCATTGTGAACTTCTAGCAATTGAAATGTGAAATATGTCACATTACAAACTAGTTTGGACATCATTAACTCATTTTATATCAATAATTATATCATTTTTATATCATTAACACTTTGACAAAAGAAACCTGTTAGCAACTTTAGCACTTTTAACAAAAAACATAGCCTTTGCATCATCATACTTCATTTGTGTATGTCGAGATTTCACTCTTGTATCCTCACCATAAATTAATGGCAATTAAATTCTGACATGCCATTGTGACATCACAAACCCTTTGTGACATCATTACCAGTGTGAAATCCGACTGTTTTTATGACACCATCAACTCATTGTGACATCACCAAGCTACAGTAACATCATAGCATTATGACATCACATTGCCATTTTGCTGTCATAGACACATTGTGAATGTATACACTGTGATTTCATTCTTTTTCAAATGTGGCATATCAGTTGATATCAGAAACACACTGTGACCTCATAACCATTGAAACATTACAAACTCTGTCACATCATAACCAGTGTGACATCACAATGTTGTTATAACATCTTTAGCTTATGACATTATAGCACTTGCCCATATGTCATTGTGACATCATAGTCACATTATAAATGCCTAATCATTCTATTTGAAATTCATTGTGATGTCATAAACATTGTCACATCAAAATCCTTTTGTGACATCAATTTGGCAATGTGACATCACAGTGGCAATGTAATGCTACTAAGGCATTGTGATATCACAATGGGTTTCTGATAGCAACCGACATGCCACATTAAAAATAGAATGAAAAACTTAATAGGCAAGCACAACGTGTGTATGACATCAGAATGACAATGTGATGTTACAATGCTATGATGTCATTGTAGTTTTACATGTCAAAATGAGCTGATGGTGTCATAATGGCAACATGATGTCACAATTATGATGAAGTCAGAAAAGATTTGTTATATTTCAATGGTATGTCTGTCAGTTGTCATTAGTTCCCCATAAGGGTATGGATACAAAAAAGGTTGTGTGATGTCACAGAGGCCATGTATGTTTTAAAGGTGGTAAGAGGTCTTAATTGGAATGGTACAATGTGATTCATAATGTCAAAATGGAAATGACATGTCCCATTGTATTTTTTGATGTCACCGTGGTGGTGATGAGATCACTACGGTTTTGTGATGTCACAGTTTGTTTGTAATATCAGAATGATATATCCAATTTCAATTACTTAGAATTCAATATGAGGATACCAGGAGATAGAAGAAGCTTGATAGTATGAGGCCATATTATGAGAAAACCCAATGGGACAGTGATTTCACACACACAATGTGATGTCTCAACATCTTATTATAATAATGTTTTGATGTCACAATTGGTGACGCCATACTGATGAGGTGGTCGTAATAGATTGGAGATGTCCCAAGGGGTTCATGATGTCACAATGGCATATGGGATCCCAATTGTCATTAACTCACCATGAGTATATGAGTTTGGGAAGGGATTCTGATGTCACTAACGTATATGTAGTCAAAAAGGTGAAGAACTAAAAGGTCTGACACAAAGGATATGATGTCCAGCAGTGTGATATCAATATGTTACACTGGATTTTAGATATCTCATGTCATATCTGAAATATGAGGTCAAACACAGATTTTTCAACTCACAAAAAAGGGCCTAAGATATCACAATAGCATGTCACAAGTGTTATGAGGACAGGAGAGGTATTTGATGTCACAGTGAGTTAGTGATATAACAAAGGCAATGTGCTGTGACAAAGAGATTTTGATGTCACAAAAGTTATGAGTTCACAGTGATGTCTTGATATCAACCCACATGGCACATTTGAAATAGAACAAAATCAAAGAATAGGCATTCACAATGGGTGTATGACATCAAAATGACAAAGTGATGTCAAGACAGCAATGTTTGATAGGATATGAACTCATTACCTTGCTCATATAACTGTAATCCCTCTATACACTTTACTTATAATAAAAGATACAGAATTTTAAAAAAGAGAAAAATGGTATGGTATCATTGGGGTTTGGTGATGTCACAATGAGATGATGGTGTTATGATGACAATGTGATTTCACAGTCATAATTATTGCAGAAAGTATTTGTGATGATACAATACTATGTGTGATCACAATTTTCAATAATTCACTATGAGGATATGGCTACACAAAGGTCTGTGATGCCACAGAGGTTGTGTTTCTTTAAAGGTGATAAGAGCTTACATAGCTTTGTGATGTCACAATGTGATTGTGAAAGCACAACAGCAATGTGATGTCACAATGGGGTTGTGATGTCACAGTGGTGATGAAGTCACAATGAGTTTGTGTTGTCAGTATGAGTTTGTAATATCACCATGACATATCCAATTTTAATTTCTACTAGTTCACAATGAGGATAGAATTTCAATGAAAGAATCTTAAGCTCCAAAGACCATGAATTTTTAGTCATAACTTGTATGATATGCAGCCATTAGGATATTTTAGTCTTTCAGTATGCTTAGAATCTGTTTTC
Organism: Dipodomys merriami; assembly: GCF_024711535.1. NCBI lineage: Eukaryota > Metazoa > Chordata > Mammalia > Rodentia > Heteromyidae > Dipodomys > Dipodomys merriami. Next base: position 1,543,215 of record NW_027203471.1, read on the forward strand.
AAACTCATAATAATTCAGGTATGACATATGATATCTATCATAAATTGACTTACATCATGACCATTGTGACATCATATTGATAGACATCAAGACCATGGTGTCACATTGTGAACTCACAAATCTGTTAGGACTTCATCACTTTTGTGCCAACAAATGACATTGGAGACAACACAGACCCTTTGTGAACTCATATCTTCATTGTGAATTAATGACATTTGAGATCCAGCATAGCATTGTGATATTTCCAACCAGTTGTGACACAAACAAGACCACACTAAAGCTACCAGCACAACTATGCTTATTGCGGCATTATTTACCATATCTAAGATATGGAACCAACCCAGCTGCCCCTCAGTAGATGAATGGATCAGGAAAATGTGGAATTCTATGCCTCCATCAGAAAGAATGACATTGACATAGCCCCATTTGTTAGGACATAGGAAGGCTTGGAAAAAGTTATATTAAGTGAAGTAAGCCAGGCCCAAAGAAACATAGGTCCCATGGTTTCCCTTATTTGCAATAACTAGTATATGTCTGAGTCAAGCAGAAAAGGTCAGATAAGTTGATGTTACTGGAATGAACCCTAAGATAAGTATTCAAATTTTTTGGTTTTTTTTCCTTTCATGCAATTTTTTCTATCATATTTATAAGATGATTTCTATGTTGCTTTGTATGTCCCTCCCCCACAGTATAATAACCCATACTTTCACTGTATTTGATGTGGGTATAGTTTGTAGAGGGGAAGGGAAAAAATAACAAATCGTTTAACTAGGGATAAAGGAGGACCCATTGCAACAATGAGATGTACAAGTCATTTTGTCGAAAAAGAAACTTAAAAACTTTGGTGGGGCTTGGAGGAGGATTGGGTGGGAAGAGAGGAGGAGTATGGGAAGAGTTGGGAAGGGGAAACAACCAGGAGGCAATAATGCTTGATAAGAAATGTACTCGTTATCTTGCCCACATAATTGTAACTTCTCTGTACGGTATTCTCACAATAAAAAACAAGACATTACAAACCCCCTCCCCCCCAAAATTGTGACAGCACAAACCTATTATAGTAGAAACACATTGTGATCTAATAGCCATTGTGGTAGCACAATCCCTTTGTGACCCCACATTTCCATAGTGATATCACTAACCCACTGTGAAATTCTAATCCTCTCATACCCAATCCAGGTATGAAATGTGATACCCGAATCCAGTGTGACATTTAGATCATAGTGACATCACACTGAAAGATGTTAAGAGCATTTTGTCACATTCTGACAACACACACCTGTTAGGACTTCATCACTTTTGTGACAACGCATGACTTTGGAGATACCAGAGTCCCTTTATGAGCTCATATACTCATTGTGAGTTAATGACAATTGAGATCACATGTGTCATTTTGATATCACCAACCCATTTTGACATCACACACCTCTTGTAAATATCACTAGTGTGGCATCACCAATTGTGATATCAAAACCTTTTAAGTTATCATATTGCAACATCACATTGCCATTATTATATCACTGTTCCATTGTGTTTTCTAAAACCTAGTATGTCTTCATAGCATTTTAGAAAATTCATGGCCTTTTATACTTCAGTCTTCTTCTGTGAACTCATATCCTCATTGTATAATAGTAGCAACTGAAATTGGACATGTGGTTATGAGATGTGTTTTCACAAAACTATTATTTCATTACCAATTTGACATCCAAACCCATTGAGAACTTTCATTGCCATTTGACATCACTATCACATTTTGACATCCTAAACCTATTAGGACCTCTTAGCACCTTTGAAGAAAACATATGGCCTTTGTGACATCACAGTCCCCTTGTGTAACTATACCCTCATTATGAACTTCCAATTGGTATCAGACATGTCATTGTAATATCATGAACCCTTTGTGGCATCACCAGTGTGGCATAACATTTTCATTATGACAGTGTCAACTACTTTTGACATCACAAAAGTACGATGACAAGATAGCATTATGAGATCACATTGTCATTGTGATGTTACAGATAGATGTGAATGCCTATTTTTAATTGTTTTTTTTTCCGGTTGTGGGGCTTGAACACTGGGCTTGGTTGCTGTCATTGCTCTTCTGCTCTAGGTGAGCACTCTATCGCTTGAGCCACAGCACCACTTCTGGTTTTCTAGTCGTTTTTATTGGGGATGAGTCTCATGAATTTTCCTGCCTGAGCTGGCTTTGAACTATGATCCTCAGATCTCAGCCTCCTGAGTAGCTAGGATTACAGGTGTGAGCCACCGGTGCAAGGCTATTTCATACTATTTCACATTTGACATGTGTGTTGATATCAGAAACATAATGTGACCTCATAAGCATTGTAACATCATAAATCAACATTGACATCAAATTGACATTATTACACCATCAGCTCATTGTCACATCACCAAACGACAATGGCATCATAGCAGTGTAAATCACAGTGACATTGTTACATCATAGACGTAACAGTGTAAAGGCCTACTGTATGAATTCATTCTATTTCAGAAACCCATTTTGATAATATAACCATTGTGATATCACAATACATTGTGACAACACATTGCCATTGTGATATCATTATCCTGCTGTGCCATAACAAACCAGTCCTGTCCTTATAAGTTTTGTGTCATGCTGCCCTCATTATATATTCGGCCCTTTGTGAGCTCATAATCTGTTTTCAATCTCATATTTCTGGTATGTCATGTGATATCAGAAATCCCCTGTGACATCATATTGCCAGATTTCATGAATATTGTGTCACATTGTGACAGCACAAAACTGTTAGAACAGCATCACATTTGTGACAACACATGCCTTTGGAGACATTACAGTCCCTTTATGAACTCATATTCATTGCCAATTAATGACAGTTGAGATCTGCCATGTCACTCTGACATCATAAACCCATTGTGACATCACAAATTTATTGTGCTCATCATGAGAATGGCATCAACAACTAATTGTGGTATCAAATCATTATTTTGACATTATATTGTGGTATTGCCGTTGTGACACCATTGTTCCATTGTGTTTTTACAAACCTATTATGGTGACATCACATCTTAGAAAATTCATGGCCTTTGAGATTTCAAGCTTTTTCTGTGAACTCATGTACTTATGACCCCTAAGTCAATGAGACAAGCCATCGAGTCACATTTAATATAATAAAACAATTTACAATAGAAAGGCTACTGTGATTACCTTATCCTGGACTGGATACCCAGTGCCAAGAGCATCCTTGACCAACAAACCTCAGAACTTCAATGAGCAGCCCCACCCTTTCTAATTGGTCTGCAAACCACCAACCAAAAAATTATGATCTCCAAAGCGCCAAACCTCAATGGGCAAGGCTTTTTACTTTTCCATTCCTCCCTCCTTCACTACAGAGCTGTCCTTGCTTCCTGGTCTTTCTCGTTATCCCTTCCACCACTTCCTTCTTCTCTTCAGGCCTCTCCACTCTCCACAGGCCTGCCCTACTCTGCCCCAGTGACCACTTGCCAACCTTCTGCTCTCCATCAACTTCCTCTCTTCTCAGGTTTTTTTCCTTTATTCCATCCAGGTAGCACCCATTTTTATTTCCCCTTCCAATGCTCTGAAAATGCAAGCTATATATAGGTTTACCTCTCTTCACTCCAACGGGTCTTCTGCCTAACAGTTTTCAACCATCACTTCCCAAACTGCCCAATGTTCACTCACTTCTTGACAGCTCACCTTGTGAGGCTTGACACTTCACCTTTGGCGGCATTTCCCACACTCTCCCGTGGGCCAGGCCAATGATTATCAGCTCTCACAGATAATACTGGCCCCAGTGGTTATTACAGTATCCTCATAGTGAATTAGAAGAAATTGAAATTGTGTATGTCATTGTTATATTATGAACTTGATAAGACATCACTAACCCATTGTGACCCTATCACCGTGGTGACATCACAAACTCATTGGGATATCACATTGCCATTGTGCCACCATGATCACATTGTGACATCCCAAAGCTATTATGACCTCAGGAGCTTTGCAAGAAAGCATGGCCTTTGTGAAATCACAGGCCTTTTGGTATCCATACCCTTATTTTGAGCTAATGACAATTGAGATGAGACATGCCATTTTAACATCTCAAAACTTTTATGACATCATCACCAGTGTAATATCACATTGTCATTATGATATCAGCCCATCATGACATCATAACACAATGACATCATAGCATTATGATATCACATGGTCATTCTGATGCCACAGACACATTGGAATGCCTATTCTGTGATTTCATTCTATTTCAAATGTGGCAGGTGGGTTGATATCAGAAATACATTGTGACCACATAACCATCATGACATCACAATATCTTGATGACACCATATTGCAATTATGATATCACTAACCCACTGTGACATCACAAACTGTCCTATTCTCATAAATTTTTGACATGCTTCCAGTGTGATCTCTTTGGCCTCTCTGAGTTCATAAACTGTTCAACTCATAATACTTCAGGTATGACAGGTGATATCAGAAATCTACTGTGACATCATGACCATTGTGACATCACACTGCAAGATATCATGACCAATGATTCACATTGTGACCTCACACACCTGTTAAGACTCATGATATTTGTGCCAACATATGTCTTTGGATACATCATTAACCCTTCTGAACTTATATATTCATTGTCAATTAGAGATCTGGCATGAGATTTTGACATCACCATCTCATTGGGAAATCACAAACCTATGTGACCTCATCACCTGTATGGCATTACCAACTATTTGTGACTTCAAAACAATACTATCCCATGTAATAGTAACATCACATTACCAATCAGATTTTCACCATTGCATTTTCACCAATCAATTATTTCTTCATAATATTTTACAAAATTCATGGCCTTTCTGACTTCTAGCTCCTTATGTGAACTAGTATCTTCACTGTGATCTAGTAGAATGAAATTGGACATGTAATGGTGATATTACAAATTCATTGTGACACCATTATCCAAGTGTGACCTTATCACCACTGTGACATCAAAACCCATTGTGACATCACATTGCCACAGTGATATCTCGGTCACCTTGTGACATCCCAAACCTGTTTGACCTCTTAGCACTTTTGAAAAAGCACATGGTACTTGTGACATCACAGTCCTTTTGGGTAACCATATCCTCATTGTGAACAAAGGACAACTGACATCAGACATGCCATTGTAACATTACAAACACTTTGTCATATAATCTCCAGAGTGAGATCACACTGTTTTATGATACCATCAAATCATTGTGACATTCCAAAATGACAATGAAATCATAGCATTATGACATCACATTTTCATTGTTAGGTCATAGAGACAATGTGATTGCCTATTCTGTGGTTTCATTATATCTCCAATGTGACCTATAGGTTGATTTCAGAAACCCATTGTGACCACATCACCATTGTGACATTACAATCCCTTTGTGACCTCATATTGACATTGTGATATTATTAATACAATGTAACATCACAGACCTCTCTTGTCCTCATGAATTTTGTAACAAGTGTCTACCTTGACCTGGGCTGGATGCCCACAGCTAAATGCAGCTTCAACCATGAACCCTCAGACCTCCAAAGAGCAGCCCCGCCATTTGATATCTGGTCTGCAAACAAGCAACCCCAAAAATAATGATCTCCAAGGCTCCACACTTCAAAGGAAAAGGTTTTTTTTCTTTCTCTTCATCCTCCTTCTCTACAGACCTGTCCTACCTTTCAGGTCTTTTCATTTTTTTCTTCCACCATTCCCTTCTTTTCTTCAGGCTGCTCTACTCTTGACAGGCCTGCCCTGCCCTGTCCAGGTGGCCAGTTGCCGTCCTTCAACTCTTGGTTTCCCTCAATTTCCTCTCCTCCCAGGTTTTTACTCTCCTGCAGTCTCTTCACTTCTTTCCTTCCAAGCCTTTCCCCCTTTTCTCTCCCCTTCTGTTGCTCTGAACATGCAGCCTATGTATAGGCTGTACCCTTCCCCCACTGCAGTATGTTTCCTGCATAACAGTTTTCAATCATCTCTTCCCAAATGTCCATGCCCAATCACTTCATGGCAGCTCACCATGTGGGGCTTGATTACCTATCTCCTTCAGCAGCATGTGCTGCCCCCTTCAGCTGCATTCATCCTCCTGTCCGGTGGTCCAGACCAGGAGGCCATGATGACTATCTGTTCCCATGGATGATAGGGGCACTGCTGGTTATTAAGTGTATCATGGTGAAATTGGACAAATTTGTGATATTACAAACTCATGATATAACTAACCCATTGTGACCTCACCAACACTGTGACATTACAAACCCATTGTGACATCACATTGCTGTTTTTGACAACAGGATCACATTGTGACATCCCAAAACTATTATGACCTCTTATAACCTTTGAAAAAAATACATAGTTTTGTGACATCACAGTCCCTTTGTGTACCCAAATCCCCACCGTGAAATATTGACAATTGACAATCAAAGATGACATTTTAACATCAAAAAGTTTGTGAGATCATCACAATTGTGACATCACATTGTAGTTTTGACATCATCTGCTCATTCTGAAATCACAAAACTAAAATAATATGATAGAATTATAACTTCACATTGTCATTGTGACATCATAGACACATTATGAATGCCCTTTCTGTGATTTCATTGTATTTCAAATGTGGCCTGTAGGTTGATATCATAAACAAATCATGAACTCATAACCATTGTGACATCACAATCCCTTTGTACATCACATTGTCATTGTGATATCACTAACCCACCATGACATCAGAAACCTATCCTGTCATCGTAAATTTTTGTGACACGCTGTAATTCTTTTAAGCCTTTTTGTCCTCATGATCTGTTGTCGACGTCATTAGATTGCACATATGACATTTGCTATCATTCCCAGTGACATCATGAACATGGTGACATCACACTGCCAGATGTCATAACCATTCTGCCAAATTCTGACATCACAAACCTTTTAAGATTTCAATATATTTGTGACAACACATACTTTTGGAAAAACTACAGTTCTTTTGTGAACTCAGATACTCATTGTAAGTTAAAGACAATTGAAAAACATTATGCCATTGTGACATGCCCCACACATTATGACATCACCAATCTTTTGTGACCTCATCACCAATGTGGCATCATCAACTAATTTTGACACCAAAATAATATTTTGACATGATGCAGTGAGTTGACATTGCCATGGTGATATCAATGTCCCATTGTGTATTCACAAACCTAATATGGCCTTATAACATTTTTAAAAATTCATGTCCATTAGGACTTCAAGCTCCTTCTGTGAACTTGTATGCACATTGTGAAATAGCAATTGAAATTGGAAATATGTTTAAGATATTACAAACTCATCTTGACATCTAAAACCTATTGTGAGCTCATCACAACTGTGTATCATGAAGCTATCATGGCCCCTAAGTACCTTTGAATACACACATGACATTTGTGACATTACAGTCCCTTTGTGTACCCATATCCTCATTGTGAACACATGACAATTGTATTCATATATGCCATTGTAACATCACAAACCTTTGTTACCCCATCACCAGAGTGACAAGATATATTCATTCTGACACCATTATCTCCTTGCAACATCACCAATTTACAATGACCTCATAGCATTATGACATTATATTGTCATTGTGATGTCATAGATACATTGTAAATGTCTATTCTATTTCATTCTATTTCAAATGATGTGGCCTCTGGGTTGATATCAGAAAACCATTTTGATCTCATAAATATATGGCATCACAATCACTTTGTGATATCACAGTTCCATGGTGGTATCACTAATACACTGACATCACAAACTTGCCCTGTCCTCATGTCTTGTGATATGCTGCAATTTTAATGTCTTAGGCCCTTTATGAGTTCGTAATCTATTTTCAACTTTATAATATTTCAGTTATGATATGTGATATCAGAAATCCACTGTGACATCATGATCATTGTGACATCATACTGACAGACATCATAAATACTGTGTCACACTGTGACATCACAATCCTCCTAGGATTTCATCACATTTGTGACAACACATGACTTTGGAGATAGCACAGTCCGTTTTGGAACTCATATTCTCTGTGATTTCATGACAAATGAGATCCTTTATGACATTTGGATATCAACAACCAACTGTGACATCATAGACCTACTGTGACCCCTTACCTGTAGGTCATCATCAATTAATTGTGACATCAAAACCTTTTGTGATGCCACAATGTGACAAGATGATCATTACATCTGTCAGTGTGAAGTCACAATGGTCATGATGTCACAGTGGATTTCTGGTATCTAATATCATACATGAAATATGAGGTTGAAAACAAATTATGAGGGCAAAAATGTCTGATATCACAATGTCAGCATGTCACAAATGTTATGAGGAGAGGAGAAGTTTGTGATGTCACATTGTGCTAGTGATAACACAATGGCACTGTGATGGCACAAAGTGGTTATGATGTCAAAATGGTTATTTAGGCACAAAAATGCATTTCTGATAACAACTCTCATGCCACATATGAAATACAATGAAATCACAGAATAGGCATTCAGAATGTGTCTATGATGTCAAAATGAGAATTGTTGTCATAATACGATTATGTCATTGAGTTTGGTTATGTCACAATGAGATGATGCGCTTATTATGAAAATGTGATGTCACGCTTTTGAGGATGTCACAAACACTTTTTGATGTTATAATGGCATGGCTGCTTTCAATTGTCATTAGTTAACAACAAGGATATGGGTACACAAAGGGACTGATGTTGAAAAGGGCATGTGATTTTTCAAAGGAGCTAAGAGGTCATAATAGATTTGAGATGTCACAATGGAATCATGATGTCCCAATGACAATGTTGTCACCATGGGTTTGTGATGTCGTGGTGGTATGATGTTAAAATGTGTTTGTGATGTCACAACGAGTGTGTAATATCACAATCAAATTTCCAATTTCAATTGCTACTAGTTCACAAGGAGTATACTGTAATAATCAGCAGGGCTCTGATAATCTACAGGCTTGGATAATTAGTGTGGCCCCATCTCCTGGCCAGCTGGAGAGGATAAAGTATGTCACCAAAGAAGTGGGGCATTCTGTGGGAGGGGCTGGGGCATTAATCATCACGTGCTGAGCTGTGAAGAAGTGATTTGGCTGTGGGCGTTTGGGATTTGAGAGTTGAAAACTGTTAGGCAGTTGGAGTGGAGAAGGGGTACAGACTTTATATAGGCTGCTGGTTCACAGCAATAGAAGGAGAGAGAAAAAGGGAAAAGTCCTGTAAGGAAGGAAGTGAGGTGATAACAGAAGGAGAAAGACCTAGGAGGAGAAGAAGTTGAGGGAGGGCAGGAGGTAAAGGATGGCAACTGATGACCCAGTCAAAGCAGTTCATGCCTGTGGAGAGTGAAGGGGCCTGAAGAGAAGAAGGAACTGGTAGAAGGGAAAAAAGAAAGACCTCGAAGGAAGTATAGTTCTGTAGTGCAGAGACAAAAGGAAGGGTAAAAAAGGCTTGCCATTTGATGTTTGGAGTTTTGGATTTCCTAATTTTGGGGGTTGGTGGTTAGGAGAACATTTATGATATTAAATGTGTCTCTATGGATTCTCTTGAACTACAGAGGTGTTAATTTTTGGAGACCCCCTATTGAGATAATCCATTTGGATGACATCAGGCCTTGGCCTCAGGGAAAAATCCCCATAGGTGAGAGTGTCAGCCCTCAAGGTTGAGAGTGTACCTCTAGTGTTTGTCTCCGGAGGAGAATCATGGACAAAAGTCATTTAGGGACCTCTAGGGGTGTGTCTGGGCAAGCTTGCCAGCCAGTTTTGGGGATCCCCTCTGGAGGTCATCTGTTGCTTCTTTGGGAAGCCATCTGGAGCCTCCTTGAGAGGTCATGTAGGCCTTCCTTGGGAAGCCATCTGGAACCTCATCAAGAGTACATCTGCAACTTCCTTGAGAAGCCATCTGAGACCTACCCTGGAGGTCATCTGGAGCCTTCTACCGGGTCATCTTGGACTTTCTCCAGAGGTCATTTGTTGCTTCCTCAGGAGGTCATCTGAGACCTCTATAAAAGTAGTAATTGGGAAATAAGGGAAACCATGGACCTAAGTTTCCTTGGGCCTGGCTTAGTTCACTTAATATAATTTTTTCCAAATCTTTCCATTTCCTAACAAATGGGTCAAAGTCATTCTTTTTGATGGAGGCATAGAATTCCATTGTGTATATTTACCACATTTTCTTGATCCATTCATCTACTGAAGGGCATCTGGGTTGGGGCTTCCTTAAGAGGCAATCTAGGACCAGCTCCTGAGGTCATCTGGAGCTTCTTTTGGAGGTCATCTCAGGTTACCTTGATAAGAAATCTATGACTGTCTTCGGACACCATCTGGGACTTCCTTGAGAAGCCATATAGGACCTTCTCTGGAGGTCATCTGTGGCTTTCTCAAGAGGGTTATCTGGATCCTCCTCTGGAGTTCATATATGGCCTCCTTGAGTGACCATCTGAGAGCTACTCATGAGGTTATCTCAGCCTCATTGAGAGGACATCTGGGACCTCCTTTGGAGGTCATCTGACACTTCCTTGGGAAGCCATTTGGAACATCCATGAGAGGTCATCTAGGGCTTCCTAGCGAGTACATATGTGACATCCTCCAGAGGTCATCTGCGACCTCCTCAAGAGGCAATCTGGAATATCCTCTCTGTCATCTGGGACCTCCTATAGAGGTCAACATTGAGAGGTTTGGGGCATGTGGGTTAAGTGTCTGTGGCTATTGTACTGTGTGTGCATGCTGATAGTTCTATCTGTGTCCTGTATGCACCTCTGTTTACTCCTTTGCTCAGGATGGGAGAAAAAGGTCTAAATTTGTCATATCCAAAAAATATTCTCTCCCAGGGTTACAGAACCCCTCAGAAGAAGATGCACTGATGTAATCTTTCTCCTATTCTTTGCCATCAGCACCTCTATTGTTACGTCCTCCCATGCCAAAATTGGTTACTTGTACCATCCTGAGGTGGTGCAGTGTGGTATGTTACCCTTATTACCCTTGAGACAGGAACATGGAGGAGATGGTGGGCAGGCCCCCTTTTTAATATATGGTCCCTTTACAAATAGTGACCTATATTACTGGAAACAGCAAAATCCATCCTTTTCAGAAAAAAATAACCAGGATCATTACCTCATTACAGACAGTAATTTTCACACACAAGGACAACTGGGATGAGTGTCAGCAAATTTTACAGATGCTTTTCACCTGGTAGAAAAGGAAGTGAATCCTGCTCGATAACTTGAATATGGTCCCTGGACCAGACAGTAGCTCCACTATTGAACCAGACCATTTGGATCAAGTCTTTCCCCAGACTTATCCAAGCTGAGACTAACAGCAATTGAGGTAGGAATGTGCTTACCAATTATTGCCAGGTTTGGTTAGCAGGGATACCGCAGAGGCTAGAAAGCCAGAAATGTGTGTGAGATGGGAGAGTTCCCCAGTGAGTACCCTAATGCTTTTCTGAAACTTCTCCCAGACGCCTATAGGACTTATAGGCCTATAGATCTTGAAGCCCTGGAGAATCAAAGAGCCCTAAATATGGCCTTTGTTAGTCAGCCCCATATCTTAGAAGAAATTTTCAAAAGTTATAAAGTTTTGAGGGAAAGGTGTATTTTGAGTTGGAAGTGGTTGCCCAGTGGTTGTTTAATAACAGAGGCACCCTGGAAAAAAAGAGTAAGAAGGGGGTTTGAGTTTTGGTAGGAGCCCCAGAATAGGGATCAAGAAACCCTTGGCAAAGATAGTAAAATTCATTTGCAAATGGCAATAGGGAATCTCTAGTACTAGATCAGTGTGCTTATTGCAAGCAAAATAGACATTGGAAAAAGGAATGCCCAAGGGGGAGAAAGATTGAAAATAACAGGTTATGTAACCCCATTAACACCTGGAAAATGTGTTTGTATCTCTGGAGAAACATGCAAAGGAACTTGAGGCTCTGAATTCCAACTGTGTTCAATTTAAAAACAGCCTTATAAACTAAAGAAGAAATATGGCAAAGAAAAAAATCACACACTTCTATTTCAAAACACAGGTTATAAAATACTGCATCTCCAATATGTGCCAAACAAAACCCACTAAGAGCTTAAAAGCAAATAGAAGGGTACACTGGAGAAACCAGAGAATTATTGACGTGAAGAAAAGTTTTGAAGAAATAAATTATAAACTTGTGAGAGTCAAAAATGAGAAGAAAATCCTCAAAAGGAAACTAAAAAACAGTCAGAATCAAATGAAATTCAAGTACATTAGCCTTGGTGAGCATGAGGCAAGTTAGTGGACCACAGGTCAGAAGCCAACAGAAGCACAAGACGGCAATGCTACCATCCTTGCTAACCACAAGTGAGGCCAAGAAGAGATCCTAATCCTTCATTAAGAAATAGTGGACATAATAAAAGAGCTGGATCTGATATAAGAATGTATTAGGCTGAAGTACATGTTGATTATAAGCTTTGAAGAGTGTCACCAGATATTCAAAACAACAGAGAAAGAAGATAAGAGTAGTTATAGAGAAAGACGAGGAAGTGCTATGTCATAGAAGATGAGGCCAAGAAAAGTGAACAGGAAATATCAGGCTCAAGAAAGAGATTGTTACTCTTCAGTAAGAGTTAAAGGACCACATGGTCTGATACAGAATGCCTGGGAAAGGAAAAGAGCATTAGGAACAAAAACAGAATAGCTAAACAAAAAGTTGAAAGATCTGTCCCCAAAATACACTGAAGTGGAAAACTAGAAAGAGAAACTACTAGAGTAAAAGGCCAAAAAGACTGCTGAGATCTTCACCATAAATGTAATGCAGAAACATCATGTCCTAATGGAACAGATGGAGGTGGAAAAAATTACCTCCCAATAGCACCTTTTTTGAACTTAAGGGTGGAGCTGAAGATCAAGCAAAGTGGTTGTGAGAAGGAACAGCAGTTGGCCAGTCAAAGGAACTCTCCTGTGACCCTGCCAAAACCCTTGAAAGTTAAGGAGCACATTGAGAAGGTGAGTGGGATCATGAAAGCAAGTTTGAGAGAAAAGTAGGAGAATAAAATGGAAGAAGACTCCAAGGTTCAGAGTACTATACAGGAGTTAAAGAAACTAGAGACCCTAAGATACAGAGAAAGATCTGAGCTGATTAGGTAGCTTGGGAGAGCACTCTAAAAACAGCGGGGTCTCTAGAGCTACTAGTTGTTAAGATTAAAGGAAGAAGCAAAAACAGTGGTAATAAGTGTGCAAATTTTCGAGCTACTAGTTGTTAAGATTAAAGGAAGAAGCAAAAACAGTGGTAATAAGTGTGCAAATTTTGAAACTAAACTTGGGAAAAATGAATACAGGCTTAAGCTTTCTGTCAGTTTACATGTAGATATTTGCACCAAGGTAAATTGCCCGAGGCCACTGCCTAAGACTGTTCTGAAAACCAGTGGGGCCTCAGCCTGACAATCCTTTGTAATGTGTGTAGGTAATTTCCAACAGGTAAAAGCTGAAAAGCTGGAACATATGGAAAGAATTCATATGTGAGGAACCTCAGATGGTGAATTGGGCAAGTGGACTTCACAGAGGTAAAGCCTGGAAAGTATGGGTATTGTTATCTGTTATAATAGTGGACATTTTTTCAGGCTGAGCTGAGGCATGTAATAATTCCTTGATTTGACTTAACCTTAGGTGTAGGGTCTGAAGTTGGCACTGCATTCACAGCCCAAGTTCTCAATTATTAACTAATGCTCTAGGAATAAATTGGAAGTTACAATCCATATATAGAACTCAGAGTTCAAGGCACTAGAAAGAATGAATATAACCTTAAAGGAAACTTTAACTAAATTAAATACAGAGACTGGCCATGGCTATGTAAGTCTCCTTCACTTTGCTCTTCTTCGAGCAAGATGTAGCCCTCATGTTAAAGAATTTAATCCCTTTGATATACCTTAGGGTAGACCACCCCCTTTGTTCCCTAATCTTGTGAAGGCTATGTTAACAGAAATGTCTAACTACAAATTGCTGGCTTTACAACATATTCTCTTATGTACCTATCCTTTGGTAACCAAGGCCCACTTGCCGCCTAAGAAAAATTCCACCTGAAAAGGAGGGGCCAAGATGGCAATGGAACAACAGGGAAACACCATAACTCTCTCCAACCAAATAGAGTGTTTGGCTTTCAATGCTCTGTTTCACCAAGTGACACCCTCCCCCCCAAAAAATGCAATTGCTCAGAGAGATATAGGAAGTGATAAAAGAAAAGGGAAAAACCTACACAGACAGTAAAGTGGGAAGACCCTTCCCCCACCCCTTGTTGGTGATGGGGCTCTGTGCTGAGCAGCTTAAGTTGTGGGTAATCATGCCAGGCTGCATAAGTATCCCGGCTCTGGACCCTCCAAAGACCACACACTGGCAAGCATCCCAAGGCTCCCAGAAGACTCCCAAGTTAAGGGGCCAACACAGAGAATACAAACAGAAATCTCAAATGCAGAGCCAGCATGAAGCCTTCCCTCACTGGAACTGGCACGGGGCCTCTGCCTGGTTGGTGCAAGCAGCCCAATCCAGTCAGGAACAGCAGCAGCTGTCAGCAGTGGTGAATGACCCTAGACTCACACTGTGGTACCTCTCTCCTGCTGGTGTAAACAGCCTAGCCTAACCTGGAGCAGCATCAGCAGCAGCTGGCAGTGGCGGCAAACCACCAAGACTCTGGGCACAATGCCTCTTGGCACTAGCCCACAGGAACAACCCAGACCAGCCCAGGGCGGCAGCGGTGGCAAGGGCAGGGACAGCTGCAGTGAACACCTCCAGACCTGTGGTGGTTTGTGCCTCTCCATACTGGCCCGTATAAGCGGCCCAGCCAAGCCAGAGGCAGAGCACTGTCTAACACCTGACTCGTGGTGGAGTGCCTGGCTTGCATATGTGGCCCAGCTGATCCTGGGGCAGTGGCAGCAGCTCAGGCAGTGGCATCAGTTGTGGCAGCAGCAGCGGCATCGACAGTGGCAGTGAACAACTACAGACGTGCAGTGGGGTGCACCGTCTGTCCATACTGGCTTGCATAAGCAGCTCAGCCCAGGCCATGCTGGAAAGGTGGTGAACAGCCACAGACTTGAGGCAGGATGTGGTGCTGAACTACCCCAGAAAATCCTCATGAACATTCCTGCCTGGGATGGCTTTAAAACTCCTGATTAGCTAGAATTACAGGCATTCCCACCAGCAGGGTCTTATTCTTGCAAACTCCCTAACTTTTTCTCAAATAGATCATTTGTTAGTTCATACAAGGAATTTAAGCAAATACAAGAGGATCGACATAATACCCTGTATTCTATCTGACCATACTGGAATCAAACTGGTTCTCAGTAACAAGGCATAAAGTAGAAAAAACTTAAACATATAAAAATTAAACAACACTCTTGGAACAATACATGGGTTACACAAGAAATTAAAGAAGAAATTAAAAAGTTCCTACAATTCAATGAAAATGAAAATACATCACGAAGAAACCTATGGATGGGACCCAGCGAAAGCAGTCCAGAGGGGCAAATTTATTGCTCTCAGCACGCATATCAAGATCAATAGAAAGCCTACGGATTGGGAGAAGATATTCACTAGCCATACAACGGACAAGGGTCTCATATCTAAAATATACTTGGAATGCAAAAAATTAAATCTCCCAATAACAAATCCTCAAAGAAACAACTGCCCAATAAATAAGTGGGCTAAAGGCTTAAACAGAAACTTCTCTGAAAAGGAAAGATGGATGGCCAATAGACACATAAAGAAATGCTCAACCTCCCTAGCCATAAAGAAATGCAAATCAAAACAACATTGAGATACCACCTTACCCCAGGTAGAATGGCTAAAACCAAGAACTATAAAAATAACAGATGCTGGCGTGGATGTGGACAGAAGGAAACCTTACTTCATTGTTGGTGGGAGTGTAAACTTGTTCAACCAGTTTGGAAGGTAGTATGGAGGTTCCTCAAAAGACTCCACATAGAGCTCCCTATGATCCAGCATCCCACTTTTGGGTGTTTACCCAAATGACCACAAACAAGACCACACTAAAGCTACCAGCATGACTATGATTATTGCAGCATTATTTACCATAGCTAAGATATGGAACCAACCCAGATGCCCCTCAGTAGATGAATGGATCAAGAAAATGTGGTATATATACACAATGGAATTCTATGCCTCCATCAGAAAGAATGACATTGCTCCATTTGTTAGGAAATGGAAAGTCTTGGAAAAAAATTATATTAAGTGAAGTAAGCCAGGCCCAAAGAAACATAGGTCCCATGGTTTCCCTTTTTTGTAATATCTAGTATATGTCTGAGTCAAGCAGAAAAGGTCAGATAAGGTGATGTTAGGGAAATGAACCCTAAGACATGTATTCAAATGTTTTTTTTTCTTTCATTTGATTGTTTCTAACACATTCATAAGATTATGTCTTTGTAGTTTTGTATGTCCCTTCCCCACAGTATAACCCCTGCTTTCACTGTATTTGATGTCGGTATAATTTGTGGAGGGGAAGGGGAAAAACAAATAATGTAAGTAAGGATACAAGTGGACCCATTGCAACAATGAGATGTACAAGTCGTTATGTCGCAAACAAATTTTACAACTTTGGTGGGGGAGGAGGGAGAGCAGGGAGGATTGGGTCGGGGGGGCAGGAGGGGATGGTAAGGGATGTGAAGGGGAAACAAAGGAGGAGGCTACAATGCTTGATAAGAAATGTACTCATCATCTTGCCCATGTAATTGTAACCCCTATGTACAGTACTTTCACAATAAAAATAAATTAAAAAATTAAAAAAAAAACATAGACCAAGTAAACAATGTTATGATGCAACTAAAACTGCTAGAGGAACAAGAAAAATTGAACCTAAAGTTGGTAGACCGAAAAAGATAACTGAAATAAGAGCTGAAATTAATGAGATATAAAGAAAATTATTAATAAAATTAATAAAACAAAAAGCTGTTTAAAAAAATCTCAATAAAGCTCTCAGACCACTGGCAAGAGTAATGAACAAAAGAGAGGAGACCCAAATCAATAATATCAGAGATACCACAGGAAAAATTACAACAATCATCCAAGACATCCAATCATAAAGAAATAATTCCAGACTCTACACACAAAGGAAGGAAAACCTAGCAGAGATGGATGAATTTGTACAGAAATTCAAATTGCTATCTCCTCCCTTTCCATTTCAGACAGGCTTCTCCATCATGTATGGGGGGGCAGAAGTCCGGTAAACAAACTTCTTTTCCTGCCTGAATAGCTTGCGGTGTTCCCTTCATCCACTACCTAATGAAGTCTACCTATTTAATATACCTTACATATGATGCCGTGACTCAGATGGGGTTTTTGAGTTGGAAATGTTAGAATTTCCCAACCACCCCTCTTCTGCGAAACAAACTGCCTTGGACACCACGTGAGACTTTTCACCAATACCATTGCTGGCCTTCATATCCAGGTCCACACCACTTCTCTACTCTGGTGAGTGCAACTACTCTCTATGGCTCTCTGTTGTTCAATCTCTCTTCAGATGTGGTATCATGCCAGAGAGCTCCTATGGCCTTTAGCCCAAAGTCTGGTAACCTCTGATGCTGAGGATGCTTGGTTTGAGTGCTTGGCCATTTCTCTCTATAAGGATCTGGGGGAAATCGGAATGCTGCTTCTGCCTGGTCAGCTTTCCTTGACTCTTGAGAATGACTCTCCTACACATTCAATGGGGTGCTGCGAGTCATGCTCGAGCTGTGAAACCCCTCTGAAATGCCTCCTGGGCTCCCTGGATAGACAGAGCACCTAATATTTTTATGCTGTTCTCAGATTTAGACAATTTTTGCCTCTGCAATGGTACATGGCCAGAAGTCAGTTTACTTTCAGGCTCTCTCTGCTCTCTGCTATTCATGTTCAACTTTCTATATCTCTCCCTTTCTTTTCTAAAACTTTTTGGATTGTGCCCTGAAGAATGTGACATGGCCTGGGTGCCAGGGAGCCCATCTAAGTTCCCTCTCAAAGGCTAGCCAAAATAGGCTTGATTTTTTGTTCAGACTTTCTTTGCATTTTTTCAGAAATTAGCCATCTTGAGTTCACCATCTTGGCCACATGATGTTAAGGGTTTGGCCCCATCCAACCCTTACCTTAACACCAAGCTTACTACTCATCCATCCATCTATTCTATTGTGCCTGGCTAACAAGTTGCTCTTTTCACAGTCCCTGTTAACTTAAGTGCAACCATCTGATGTGCTTTGTTAGCAAAGATGTTTATACATTGTTGTCAAACATTTTAGGTTTTGAGTTTTGCCTTTTTTGTGTTGTGTTGTGTAGTTTAGTACTAAGTACGTGATTCTAAAATATTGGGCGTATCTGTGCTAAGATTCTCACATTTAATGAGTTTTGTCATTGCAGAATATTTGGTCAATTCTAGATAAGGACCAGGTAAGCTCTACTTATTCTATTTGATCTCCTCTTGCTTTAATTGGAAATAACAAAGGGCTTTTGTGGCAAAGATTGCAGTTCAAAGCCAGCCCGAGCTGAAAAATCCCTCAGACTCCATCTCCCAACTAACCTGCAAAGAGCCAGGCTGGAAGCATGGATTGAGCCTCTTATCTCTAACCAGCAAATACTGCAAGTGGTACTATAATTCAAAGTGGTAGAGTGCTAGCCTTGAGCAGAAGTGCTCCGGGACAGTGGTCAGGCCTTGAGTTCAAACCTCCTTGAATACCAACTGTGACAAACCATCTCAGCAATGAGCACATAGACTCAGCCAGTCTGGGGAACAAGGGAACATGGAGAGGAGTAAGGAGATGCTATCACATTATCCACTTTGTGCCTGTCCTTTCAAAATTAACCAGAGCCTGAAGGTCAATAGAAGTAAGAAGACTGCCCAACTAATATCCATACCTGTCTACCTTTCAACTGGACAAGAATCTATATTCTTGCCTTTGTCACTTGACTAGGGACATTTCTACCAACATTTTCAGCCTCAAGTCCTTCCTCTTGCCATTTATTTGCTCTCTAGTATTTTTTTCAGTCTCTGAATGCCTCATGAGACTTCTCCAGACTTCATCCAAGAGACTTGCTTCCTCCAGATTGCATCTAAGGACTCAATGCCCAAGTGAGAGCTGTTGCCTGCTGCCTTCTTCCAGAGAGGACTACATCTCAGCCTTTTACCCCTACCGTCAATGGCCCTTGCGAACAGGAAGTAGCCAGAGAGAATCTTCACCCTTTTTCTTAATTATTAAAAGGCTGAAATGTAAAGTCTGAACAGGGGCACCTCCCTCCCTCTTGGCTAAGTTTTCCCCCCAGTATCTGTTACATAGGTAACTGGCAGACCTGGAAGCCATCACCTTCCCTTCCTGCTAGGTAACATGCTGAGCCACCTCTGGTCACTTGCCTCCCATCTGACCTTAGGAGGGTCACGGACCCTGAGGTCACATCCAAATCCAGTGTGGCCACACCGGGGGACTCAGCACCATTAATTGATAAGACCAAGAGTTCTTTGTGCCCTGGAACTGTCTACTCCCTCGGGCCTGGTTGGTGGCATAGGGAGCTTGGGAGGACCTGGGGGTGGGGCCGCAGGCTGTGGCTCCCCAAGGGGACAGAGAGGATGGCCAGCACTTAGTAAGGGTACGAGCCCTGTTAGTATGGAGCATTTTGGTATGGGTCAGACTCAGGGTCTTCTCATCATGACGTCTGATGGGCAAGGCCAACCCCATTTTAAATCTTGCCCTCTGATCTTCAGATCTCAGCCTCCTGAGTTGATTGGATTATAGGCATGTGCCTCTGGCACTGAGCCTCTGATTCTTTTGGTATATTAGGGTTTGAACTCAAAGCCTTAAGCTTGCCAATCAGGTCTTCTACCATCGGAGCCAAGCCTTTCTCTCTTGGGCATTTCTGAGATAGAGACGCAATATAAGATCAGGTGGGGCTGGATCGCGGTCCTCCTGTGACAGGCGTGCACCACCACCTGGTCCTCTGTAGCTGGGATCCTAGACATGTAGCACCATGCTCAGTCATCAGTTTAGATGGATTTCCCAAACTCTTAGTCCAAGGCAGCCGATTCTTGACCACAGTTAAAACTCTGGTTGGACCTGGAACCATCTGACCTGAGCCTCCTCACAGGACATTTGTGAGGAAACAAGGGATCAATGCAGGGGGATTTCTGGGCCAGCACCAGGCATAGAGGGAGCGGTCGTCAGATAAATTTCTTGGCAATTCTGTGAGCATATGACAGGAAGATACCTGGAAAGGGTTCAGATGGGGTCTGTTATTTATTGTGCCACAGGTATGGGATTATGAAACAAAACATGGCTATCTTTCATCCTTACCCTATCCCCATGAGGAAGGGATCCGTCACTGTTCAGTTTGCAGCTGGAGAAAATGAGGCATGGAGAAGGTGGGTGAACTAATCATGATCCCCAGCTGGCAGGAAACTCAGCCTGTCTTCTCAGCCATGCTCCCTAGGACAATGAGTGCTATTCAGTCCACTATCTTGTGGTGGAAAATCAACTTATTGTCAGTCGTGGGGCTTGAAATCTGGGCTTTGGCACTGTCCCCGAGCTCCTCAGATCAAGGCTAACACTCTACCACTTGAGCCACAGCACCACTTACGGTTTTCTGGTGGTTCTTTGGAGATAAGAGTATGATAGACATTCCTGCCTTGGCTGGCTATGAACCATGATACTCATATCTCAGCCTCAGTTACCATTATAGGCCTGTGCCAATGGCACCCCGGCTTAAGTGTAATTCTCTCTCTCTCTCTCTCTCTCTCTCTCTCTCTCTCTCTCTCTCTCTCTCTCTCTCTCTCTCTCTCTCTCTCTCTCTCTTCTCTCTCTCCCTCCCTCCCTCCCTCTCTCTCTCTCTCTCTCTCTCTCGCTCGCTCGCTCGCTCGCTCGCTCTCTCTCTCTCTCGCTCGCTCGCTCGCTCGCTCGCTCTCTGTATGTCTCTCTCTCTCAGGAACTTGTTGAATGTGTGCTGGAGGAGGTGGCCCAGTATCCCCATGTGGCTAGGACCCAAGGTGGCCCTCTCATTCCGGAGGTAGGCTGTGAGTCTGGAGCTTTCTTGCTCAGCCTGTTGAACTCGCTCCCTTAGGTAAGCCCTTCTGTGCCCAGGCTAGACCATGATGGTTATTCATTGTCAGTCCGTCTGGTGAGTCCTTTCTCACTACCCTCTGCTAAGAAAGGAAAATGAATGAGGAGGTGTTGCATTTTCCAACCGCACAGCCTGACCCCGGGCCTGTGATCCTCACCCCCACCTATCTGACCAGATCCTGATTATAAGAAAATGAATTTGCTCTTTCTACTTTGCTTTGTTGGGGTGTGTCGTTTCGGGGAGGCGAGATGGTGTGCAGAGGAAAGACCCCAGACCTAACACCTCCTGGGGGACAATTGTTCTTGTGACAGAGCCAAGTCATTGCTGTGGACAAGGTGGAAGCCGCCATCAGACTGACCCAGAACAATGCTCAAGGTAGGAAGGCTGTTGAAGTATCAAAACCACCCATGTCTGCTTCCCACTCACAGCAAGGGGGGTGCAATGCAGGTGGCCTGGCACTGTTTCTAGGAGATTGTAAATGGATGGTGGCAGTCAGGTGCCAGTAGCTCTAGCCCATCATCCTAGCTATTGGGGAGGTTGAGGTCTCATGGTTGTGACTCAGAGCCAGCCCAGGCAGGAGAGTCTGTGAGATTCTTATCTCCCATAAACCACTCCCCCATCACAAATAGTGCCAGATGTGTTCTGTGGCTAAAGTGGTAGAGCCTCAACCTTGAGGAAAAGAAGTTCAGGGATGACACCGCTGCCCTGAGTCCAAGCCCTGGGGCTCAAAAAAGTAAAATAAATGAATACTGGGCACCTGTTATCTTACTACCAAAAAGGATGGATTCATTATTCTCTCTGGTACTTGTAGCCAAAAGTAAGGGGCTTCCCTTGATGTTTCTCTAAACCTCTCCTTTTCTCTATTAACTCTCTTGGCTTCAGTTGCAGGATAGAATTCAGATCATCCCACTTGATGTGTCCATAGGTACCCTCCCCTACCTGCCTTCTTTGGGGTGGTGATCCTGGATGCACTCACCACTGGGAGAATGGAGCACTGGAGAGATGGGGGTATGTATCCCTGAAACTCATACTCTCACACACACATACTCTCGTAAGCCAGTTCAGACTAGCCTTTTCCAAAGACATTTTATCTCCTTGGATTAACTGATCTAGGAGAGGAACTTTATCCCCTGTAAGTGACTATTTTAGTTGGGCTTGCTAGTTGACACGAGATAAACAGAAGCTCAAAAGAAAGGCTCTGATGCCTGTCACTTCTGGTTCAGGCTCACTCCTGACATCCTGGCCACTCAGGAGGCAAAGTTCTGAGGATCAAAGATAGATCAAAGCCATCAATAAGCTGGAAAGCCAGTGAGACTTTATTCTCCATAGAACCATGAAAATATTAGAGGTGGAGCTGTGGCTCAAGTGGTAAGACACCAGCCTTGAGCATGAAAACCAAGAGATACAGCTCCCAGATCCTCAGTTCAAGCCCACACAAAGAAATGGCCCAATTTGTTGCTCCCAGACTGCCTGGACCTCATGTGCCCTCTCATGGAGTTGTGATATAGCACCGGTCCCTGGGTCCGTCTAGACAATTCCAGATGCCCACAATACAGGGGTACACACTTTAGATTCCAGGGCCAGGGAACTGGGGGATGAGAGACTGGTATGGTCAGTACCTCAATGTTCTGGGGCATTAGCGTTGACCTGGCTATGCCCCCTTGTGTAAGTTTACTTCTTTGCCCGGTGCTGGCCACACACAAGCCACTTGTGCTGTGAAAGTGGCTGGAGCAGAAGTGAGATCTAGGATGACCAAAATCTGTATTTATGGCCTGATTGTGGTGGGGTTGTCTTTAAAAAAAAATCTTAGAGCTGGAAGTCAGAGATTGGCACTGTCCCTGAGATTCCTTTGCTCAAATCTAACACTTTAACACTTGAACCATAGCTCATTTTTCATCTTTTTTAGTAGTTTAGTAGACAGAAGTGTCTCACATACTTTCCTGCCTAAGCTGGCTTCAAGTTGCCATCCTAAGATCACAGCATCTTGAGTAGCTAGGATTGCTGGTATGAGCCACTGGCATCTGTTAAAGATGTGTGTGTGTGTGTGTGTGTGTGTGTGTGTGTGTGTGTGTGTGTGTGTGTGTGTGTGTGTGTGTGTGTGTGTGTGTGTGTGTACCAGGGCTTGAACTCAGAGACTAGGTGGTATCCTTTAGCTTATTTGCACATGGTTGGTGCTGTACCACTTGAAATACAGTAGCTCTGTTTCCCATCTTTTTGGTGATTCATTGAAGATAAGAGTCTTCCCAGGCTAGCTTTGAATCTTGATTGATCCTCAGGTGTCAACTTCGATTAGCTAGGATTATAGGCATGAGCTACTGGCATCCAGCTGCAAGGATGTCTTTTCATACTCTCTTCTGTTCTAACAGCTGTCTACTTGCCCTGGCCTAGATCTGTGACCTCCACATAAGCTCCCCCCAGACCCTGATTTTGTGGAGAACATAAAGCTCAAACCTGATTCCATTTCTTTATCCTCAGGGAAGGAGGTTATATTTCGTCTGAAGCCTGGGGTTGGAGGGGTAGCTATAGATGGGTGCTTGGCTGGGAGAGAGGTAGTCTGTGTTAGCCAAGAAGGAAAATGTGACCAGATGCTAATAGTTCATGCTCTCATATTCCTAGCTCCTCAGGAAGCTGAAATCTGAGGATTTCCATTCAGAGGCAGCCCAGCTAGAAACGTCTGTGAGACTCTCTTCTGCAAATAACCACAAGAAGGCTGGAAGAAAAACTGTGGCTCAAGTATTAGAGTACTGGACTGAATGAAAAAAGTGAGGAACAGAGACCAGGCCATGAGTTCAAGCCATATTACCAAGATGCGTAAGCGCACATGCACACACACACACACACACACACACACACACACACACACACACACACACACACACACACACATGAAGGTGCTAATGATGAGCTGAGCTGAACTAGAACTGGGGGCAGTCCTGAGGCATAGTCACAGTAAACTCTCAAGGCAGATAAAGTGGTTTCTCCCTAAGTCCTTCTTGGGCTGAGGGGTCTGGACCATGCCAGTATGTTCCATGGAACCTGCCCCTCCGTCCATGCACGGGGCCACAGGACCAAGGGAAGGACACTAGGGATGCTCCTTTGTAATCAGCCCAAGATCGCTGACCTTCATCTATCCCCGCCTCCTCCCCCGATAACTGGTGAGGAAAGCAGGGTTCTGAGCCCTGGGACTCCTAGGATAGCGCCTGCTACAAGCAGCTGGCTGTGGATTCATGAGCCTACAAGCCTTTCATGAGCTCAACTCAACACCTGCCCAAGGTGTGCCTGACAAATTCACACTTTTCTGATACCTGCATGAGCGGGTGGTACCTGGTGTGACATCTTGCATCTCCTGCCCCTCCTGGCCCAGAACCGTGGTCTGAGACATCGAATTACTGCTCAGATCCATCTTGCACCCATGACAGATGCCATTTTGATGATCTCCATGCCCCAAGGCTTGACCCTTCTCTGATACTGTGGCTGCTCTGCAGGCAATGGCCTCCAAATAGCCTGCTTTCAAGACTTATAGGACGTCTAGACATTGGGAGACCCTCAGGGGCCCACTGAAAAATTCCCTGCCTAGAGCCACAGAGTGAGGTCCAAGCAGTCCAGGTGTTGGTCATGGGGCTTGAACTCTGGGCCTGTGTGCTGTCCCCCAGCACTTCAGGTTACCACGTGAGATACAGAGCCAGGTTTTCTGGAGGTTACTTGGAGATCAGTGTCCCCTGGACTTTCCTGTCCAGGCTGGCTTTGAACCGCAATCCTCACATCTCAGCCTTCTGAGGAGCTAGGAGTGAGCCCGGTGCCCGGCTAATCTGACCTTTTACACAGTGGACTAGGAGCTCCTGAAAGCTTTTCTTTACTTTTTTTCTGTGCCAGTATTTGATCCTGAACTCAGTGTCTGGACTCTGGTCTCTTAACTTCTTATCTCAAGGTTAGCACTCAACCACTTGAGCCACAGCTCCATTTCTGGCTTTTGATAGTTCATCACTAACTTTCCTCCCCTAACCTGGCTTGACCCATGATCTCTATCTCAGTCTCCTGAGGAGGTAGGATTACAGGCAGGAGCCCCTGGCTCCTGGGTTTCTTTTCTTCTTGTTGTTCTTTTTTGTATTCATAACAATCTGAAATCTTCAGGTGTCATTCCAATGGTTTGAATTCAAAATAAACTACCCAGTCCTGTAGTTCGAATGCCAGGACTGACACCCACAAATGGAAGGAGATCCTGACAAACTCATTCCTATTTATGTGAATGCTAGTGGAATGTTATAAAAGTAATAATTAAATTTGCAGTTAATCCATGAGTTTATTTTAGAATGCCACAGAATAATTATTGGATTTATATCTTCCATTCTAGCACCATGGTATGATTCCCCTAATGGAAGGATACTGACTAATTTTTAATTAATGATTTTATAAGTATTCAAACTTGATACTTCATTAAATGAAGGCATAATTTAATAACTAATAATTGGTAATATATTTATACATTTTAATATCCTCACATTCCCTTTCTCTCCATATGCACACGCACACATATATACATCTATCTATCTATCTATCTATCTATCTATCTATCTATCTATCTATCATCTATCTATCTGTCTATCTGTCTGTCTGTCTGTCTGTCTGTCTGTCTGTCTGTCTGTCTGTCTGCCTGTCTGTCCGTCTGTCCGTCCGTCGGTCCGTCTGACTGTCTGTCTATCTATCTACAAATCTACACATTTATCTGTTTATACACTTGTCACTCCTGGGGCTCAGTGGTAGAGTGCTCGCCTAGTATGAACAAGCCCTGGGTTAGATTCCTCACTACCGTTTGTACAGAAAAATCCAGAAGTCTTGCTGTTGCTCAAGGGACCGAGCACTAGCTTTGAGCATAAAAGCTTAGGCACGGTGTCTAGACTCTTACTCAAGACCCAGGAATGGCACCAAATAAAGATATTATATTTTTACTGCAACTATATAATGATAGCACTGCAAATGCCTCATCATAGAGCAAGCCGGGAGTCTGTTGCTGACAGCTGCCATCTAACCTGACTTAGTCAGAGGTAAATGGCTCCACAGAACCAGATGCCACTGGCTCGTTAACCCCTGTCATCCAAGATACGTGGGGACTGAGATCTGACCCTGATGGGTTTAAAATCCAGCCCTGGCAGGAAGTCAGCAAAACTCTGAGCTGTGGCTCAAAGTGGTAGATTCTCTAGCCTTGAGCAAAAGATCGTAGGACAGTACCCCCAAACTTTCAATGCAATCCCTGTGGCTGACTCCACCTCCTCCAAAAAAAACCCACCCCTCAAAATCATTAGATGCGAACTTTGTATGGTTTGTGATGTGATTCTGAAAGAATGGTTATACTGATGAACGCACTCTAATTCTAATGACAGTGTGTGGGATACAGCTATTTGATGATTCCTTTATGATGTGTTGTGTGCTGAGTCCTTTACAGGGTGCATTTTTTCATCTAGTTCTTATAAGAGTTCCACAAGTAAGATGATTGTGCAGATGAGAAATTTGAGGCTCAGATATATCCTCATATCAAGGCCAAAATTATGTATTTCCTAACTCTAGTGAGTTGTCTCCTACAAACAATTGTTTGAGTTTATTTTTCTCGATCATGAACCTTGAACTCAGGGCCTAGCCACTGATCCCTCCCTGTTGGGCTCATGGCTAGCTCCCTACCACGTGGAGCCAAGAACTCCCTTGCAACAGAGTGTTACAGTTTAGGTATCTGTAGCTTAGGTCTGTCATCCTGCCTACTCAGGAAGCTAAGACCTGATGATCTGGGTTCCAAACTATCCCAGACACAAGAGCTCCTAAGAGACTACTATCTCCTATTCACCACTTAGAAACATGAAGTGGAAGCTGGGCGCCAGTGACTTGCACATGCACCTGTCATCCTAGCTACTCAGGAGCCTGAGAGCTGATGATCACAGCCCAAAGACAGGCTGGGCATGAAATTCCTTGAAAGGCTTCTCTCCAGTGAACTACCAAAAACCTGCAGGGGTGCTGTAGCTCAAGAGATAGATCACTTGGCTTTAGCTGAAGAGCTCAAGGGCAGCACCCAGGCCTAGATATCAATTCCTCCAACTTCAAAGAGAAGAAAGAAATAAACCTGAAGTTGAGAGCTGGGAATGTATCTTAGGGGTAGAGTGTTTTGCATGTATGAATCCCTGGGGTTGATTCCTTAGTACCACATCACTAGAAAAAAGTCTGAAGTGGCTATGTGGCTTAAGTGGTAGAGTGCTTTCCTTGTACCGGAGAAACTCAGGTACAGTGTTCAGGTCTTGAGTTCAAGCTCCAGGACAAGTGTATGTACACACACACACACACACACACAGACACACACAGACACACACACACACACACACACACACACACACACACACACACACACACACACACACATACACAGATACCAGAAGTGAAGCTGTGAAACCAACTGTTAAAGCACTGAGCTCCTGTTCTGAGCTCATGTTCAGCACCCAGGCCCTGTGTTCAACCCTGAAACCTAGCCACCCAGAGCCTAACTAGGAGAGGTCAAAGGTTTCAAATCCTGATGAGCTTCACCAGCCCTAAATGACAGGAAGCATTGTGATATTAAACATGTGCTTAGATTTAGCAAGCTTCCAGAAACCTAGGAATACACCATTGCAAATAATGAAGCATTTTATTAGGTTCAGCTCCCTTGTTGTCTACCAGAAGGATGCTTGAATTAATTGTAGCAGGTTATTTCAGCACTGGAACATAGTCTAACAAAAAGACAGGATGAGTGCAGGGAACTTGGCATGCCATTGGAGGTGGCACAAATGAAGGCTTCCTGTCAAAACAGCACTGGGGAGAATAGATAGCTTGGGGTACAAAGAGGCCTTTTCCTCCTGGCCTTCAGAGCCAGGCCACACTCCTCCTCACTAATCGGCCTCGATGGAGTTGCTTGTTAAACAACTGTACAAGAGTGAGGCCTTTTGTCTGCCTGTTCCACCAATGAGGCAGAATTCCTTCAGCAGTCCTTGGTGCCGAGAAAACCTCAGGCTACAATGGGAACAGTGAGGGGAGCCTCGGAACATCTACTGTCTTGAAAGCACTGTCTCTGCTATGAAATCATTCTATTCAAAGCAAATTTCCTAGCTGGGTGCCTTTCATCTTAGGGACTCTGGACCTTCACCGAAAAAAATACATCCATACATACATGGGGAGACATGGAGTCACTTGATTTTTTGTTTGTTTCTTTTTAGGCAGGTCTGGGGGTTGTATTATGAGCCTAGGCACTGTGCCTGAGCATCTTTTGCTCAAGGGTAGAGCTTTGCCCTTGAGCCAGAGCTCCATTCATGGCGATTTTTTATTTCTTTGATAACTTCGAATAAGAGTGCTGTGAACTTCCTGTCCAGGCTGAATTCAAACTGGCATTCTCTACCTCACAGACTCCTGAAGAGCTGGAATTAAAGGCAGGAGTAAATAACACCTGGCTTTCTGTTCTTCTTGTTCTTTTTTTCATTGTGACAAACTGAAATCTTCACAGTGTCATTGTAATGGTTTGCATTTCGAAGTAAACTACCGAGGCCTGGAGTTTGATTGCCAGGACTGCCAGCTACAAATGGAGGGAGATCTTGAGAAAATCTTTCCTATTCATGTGAATGCTTAATGGAATGTTATAAAAGTAACAATTAAATTTGCAATTAGTTCATGATTCTCTTATAGAATGCCACACGAAAAATATTTGGTTATGTCTTCCATTAGAGCTCCTTTGTATGATTCTCCCAATTAAAGAATACTGACTACTTTTACAATAATGCTACTTCATTAACTGGAGGCATAATTTAATAATAATTCATAAAATGTATAATTTAATATCCTCACATTTTCTCTCTCATATATATTGCAAACTACACATCTATCTATCTATCTATCTATCTATCTATCTATCTATCTATCTATCTATCTATCTATCTATCTATCTATCTATCTATTTATCTATCTATCTATCTATCTGTCTATCTATCTATCTATCTATCTATCTATCTATCTATCTATCTATCTATCTATCTATCTATCTATCTATCTATCTCTCACTCTCTCTCTCTGTCTGTCTATCTATCTATATCCACATCTTTATCTATATCTATCAGCCATTACTATGGCTTGTTCCACAGAACTGGCTGGCAGCTCAGTTTGCCAATGGCTTTTGTAGTACAACTGACCCTTTCATGAATTGGGCATTGTGGGCTGTGAATTAAAATCTCAGCATTGCCAGAAGTTTATATGTTGAGTCACAAGCCAATTTTGACACATGTTTTTCCTTCTCTGTGAAAGTCCTGGGTCTCAGTATGATGTATAATCCTTATGCAAATACATCCATGTGATAAAATGTAATAAATGAAATAAATATTGTATATTTAATAATACTAAATAAAATAAAAAATAAGGGTAATAAATGTCATATGGAATAAACCCATATACGTAAATAGATCTCATATACGAATATTTTTTTTCAGTGCTGGGGCTTGAATTCGGGCCCTGGAAACTGGGCTGAAATTCTTGTCTTCAACGACGGTGAGCTTACTCTCCCCAACAGTGCCACAGAGTTACCCAGACCTTGAGTTCAAATCCCAGGCCTGCCAGAAAAATGTTTCAAATTCCAAGCCAGAGCCTTGATTTTTTTGGCCAGGACTGGGGCTTGAACTCATCTTGTGACAACTCTGCCTCAGCTTCAATCATCCTAGGCAGGGGTGCAGCCTCTGGACCCACAGCCTTTCCTGAGATCCTAGGACCAGAGATCAAATCTTGGGACTGGCAAAAAAGGAGAAGTGCTGGGAAAAAAGCTCAGTAATATAGTGATTGCCTTGCATGCATAAAGCCCTGGGTTCGATTCTTCAACACCACATAAGCAGAAAAAAGCCAGAAGTACCGCTATGGCTTAAGTGGTAGAGTGATAGCCTTGAGCTGAAGAATTGAGATACAACACCAGAGCCAGAGTTCTGGCCCCAAAACCGAAAAAAAGAAAAATAAACAGAGGGGGGAAAAAAGGAGAAGTACAAAACTGGGAAGTTCCAGAAGGTAGTATTACATTGTTTTATCCTTTGCATTGCAACCATCCTGGGTCTAAATGACAGGGCCCAGATAGTGTACATGACCTTGCACTGCTGAAGTTTGGTGGGCTATCAGGGAAGCCATAGCCCAAACCAACAACCTAGGCCTGGGGTGCGAATCCCAGGACTGCCAACTATGAATGGAGGGAGATCCTAAGAAACACATTCCGATATACATCCATACGAATGGAATGTTGTAAAGTAATAATTACATTAGTAGCTAGTGTATGATTATATTATAAAATTATACACAATAATTATAGTACATTGACTAATTTTCAATTAATACTTTGTTATGTATTTAACCATAATATTTAAATAAATGAAGGAATAACTTATCGATAATTGGTAGTAATATAGTATATATAATTAGATAATATACCGGCATCTCTGTCTTGTTTTATACATATATATATATATATATATATATGCTTACATATATATGTATATGTAACAATCTACATATCTATTTCTACATTTGTCATTCCTGGGCTCAGTGGTAGATGGTTAGCCTCAGTATATGAAGCCTTAGGTTCAATTCTACACTATCAAATGCACAGAAAAATCTGGAAGTCTCATGGCTGCTTGTCTTAAAACAAATACACATTAAAACTTTTAAAATCATATGGCAATTTATTCTTAATGCAAGAACTACAATCACAATTCAGCAAACAACAGACCACCCAAAATTATGCAAGAAACACTATTTTGCCCCAAATCCCAATATCTCCAAAGACTTGAATTGTTGGGGACGTTAACATACCACTTTCCCCACTAGATAGATAAACTCAGAAAAACTCAACAGAGAAAACGCAGATCTAAAAACCTGCATAGATCACCTAGATTTAACAAACATCTACGGAATATTCCACCCAGCAGCATCAGAATATATGTTTTTCTCAGCAGCACAAGGAATATTTTACAAAATAGACCACATTTTAGACCACAAAGCAAACTTGTCCAAATTCAGAAACATTGAAGTTATACCTTGCATTCTCTCACACCACAAGGGAATAAAATTAGAACTCAACACCAAAAGCCACCAAAGAAAATCCTGTAATACATGGAGGCTGAACAACACACTGCTGATTCACGAGTGGGTCATGGAAGAGATGAGAAAGGAAATGCAAATGTTCATGATATTCAACAAAAATGAATATTCAAATACCAGCTTCTCTGGGACACAGCAAAGGCAATACTCAGGGGCAAGTTTATAGCTCTGAGTTCCTACATCAACAAATTGGAGAGATCTGAAACCAACAATTTAATGAAACATCTGAGCATCCTTGAAAAAGAGGAGCAAGATAAACCCCAATCCAGTAGACGGAAAGAAATAATTAAAATTAAATCATAATTAAATGTATTAGAATCAAAAAAATATAGAAAGAATCAACAAATCAAAGAGTTGATTCTTCAAAAAAATTAATAAAATTGACAGACCCTTAGCAAATCTTATCAAAAAAGAAGAGAACAAACCCAAATAAATAAACACAGAGATAAGAATGGAAACATCACCACAGAAACAACCAAGATACAGAACATTATAAGGGAATACTTCTAAAAATTTTATGCTAATAAGTTTAAAAACTTGGCAGAAATGGAACATTTCCTAGCAAATACTGACATGCCAAAAAAAATGAGTTAAAGCATTTTAACAGGCCCATATCAAGGATTGACATAGAAACAACAATAAGAGACTTCCCATCTAAGAAAAGCCCAGGACCAGATGGTTTTACAGTGGAATTCTACCAGGCCTTCAAAACAGAGCCCACACCAATACTTCTCCAACTCTTAAATAAAATTGAAAGAGAAAGTTCACTACTGAACTCATTCTATGAAGCTATGATAACCCTCATCCCAAAACCAGGCAAGGACTCATTAAAGAAAGAGGACTATAGACCCATTACTTTGATGAACATTGATGCAAAACTTCTCAACAAAATTTTGGCCAATCGTCTTAAACAACGCATCCAGAAAATCATACATCACGATCAAACAGGATTCCTTTCAGGGATACAAAGCTGGGTCAATATTCGCAAATCAATTAATATAATTCATCACATAAGCAGGAGCAAGGATAAGAACCACATGGTTATCTCAATATATGCAAAAAAAAAGCATTTGAGAAGATCCAACACCCCTTTCTGATGAAGGTTCTGGAAAAATTTGGAATCCATGGAACATTCCTCAATACAATAAAGGCTGTATATGGCAAAAGTACAGACAGCATTATACTTAGTGGTGAAAAACTAAAGTCATTTCCTCTTAACTCAGGAACAAGAAAAGGATGTCCACTATCACCACTTCTCTTCAATCTAGTATTAGAATTCTTATCTACAGCAATAAGACAAGATGAAAACATAAAGGTGATCCAAATAGGGAGAAAAGAAATAAAATTCTCCCTCTTTGCAGATGACATGATCTTGTATTTAAACAATCCCATAGACTCCACTCCCAAATTACTCAAGTTGATTAAAAACTTTGGCAAAGTAGCAGGGTATAAAATTAACCTCCAAAAATCAATGGTTTTTCTGTATGGCAACAATGAGTAAAGTGTTGATGAAATTAGGAAAGCGACTCCATTTGTAATAGCACAACAAAAAATAAAATACCTAGGAATTAACTTAACCAAAGAAGTGAAGGACCTCAATGATGAAAACTTTAAAAACTTGAAAAAGGAAATCAAAACAGAATTTAGAAGTGGCAAAAACTCCCATGCTCCTGGATTGGAAAGATCAACATCGTGAAAATGGCAATACTTGCCAAGGCTATCTACAAATTCAATGCGACACCTATAAAAGTTTCCATCTCATTCTTGAAAGAAATAGAAGAGACAATCCAAAAAGTCATATGGAACATTAAAAGAACCCGAATAACTAAAACTATCCTCAACAGAAAGAACTGTACTGGAGGAATATCAACACCAAATTTCAAACTCGACTATAAAGCCATAGTAATCAAAGCCATAGTAATCAAAACAGCTTGCTACTGGCACAAGAACCGACCTTATAAGCAATGAAATAGAATGAAATAGCCATCTAATCTTCAATAAAGGAGATAAAAAATAGAATGGAAGAAAGACAGCCTCTTCAGTAAATGGTGCTGGCTTGGTTAATTACTTGTAGAAAGCTAAACTAGATGCTTATATATCATCCTGCATGAGAATCAAGTCCAAATGGATCAAAGACATCAGAGTCAAAGCAGACACTCTGAAAACATTACAGGATGGAATAGGAGAAACCATTTGTCTCCTTGGCACAGGCTGAAATTTTCTTAATAGAGACTCAGAAACATAACAAATTAAAGAAAAGTTGGACAAATTGCATGAAATTGTAGAGCTTCTGCATGGCAAAGGACATAGCTTGCAAGATCAATAGAAAGCCCACGGATTGGGGGAAGATCGTCACTAGCCATACAACGGACAAGGGTCTCATATTTAAAATAGACCTGGAACTCAAAAAATTAAATCCCCCAACAACAAATCTTCAAAGAAACAACTGCCCAATAAGTAAGTGGGCTAAATACTTAAAGAGAAACTTCTCTGAAGAGGAATGAAAGAGGGCCAATACATACTTTAAGAAATGCTCAACCTCCCTAGCCATAAAAGAAATGCAAATCAAAACAACATTGAGATACCACGTCGTCCCAGGTAGAATGGCTATAATCAAGAACTCTAATAACAACAGATGCTGGACGAGATGTGGACAGAAGGTAACCCTACTGCATTGTTGGTGGGAGTGTAAAGTTGTTCAACCTCTTTGCAAAGGAGTATGGAATTTCCTCAAAAGTCTCCACATAGAGCTGACCTATGACCCAGCAATTCAACTTTTGGACATTTACACAAATGCTTACAAACAAGACCACACTAAATGTACCAGCACGATATGTTTATTGCAGCATTATTTACCATAGCTAAGATATGGAACCAACCATGATGACCCTCAGTAGATGAATGGATCAAGAAAATGTGATATATCTATATGTATACCTATATCTATCTATCTATCTATCTATCTATCTATCTATCTATCTATCTATCTATCTATCTATCTATCTATCTACACACACACACACACACACACACACACACACTCACACACACAATGGAATTGTATGCATCCATCATAAAGAATGACATTGCCCCATTTGTTAGGAAATGGAAAGACTTGGAAAAAATTATATTCAGTGAAGTAAGCCAGGCCCAAAGAAATATAGGTCCCATGGTTTTCCTTATTTCCAGTAAATAGTATATGTCTGAATCAAGCAGAAAAGCTCAGATAAATTTATGTTAGGGAAATGAACCCTAAATATGTACTCAAATGCTGTTTTCTTTCATGCGATTGTTTCTAACACATTTATAATATGATATATTTGTTGCTTTGTATGTCCCTCCCCCATTGTATAACCCCTGGTTTCACTGTATTTGATGTTAGTATAATTTGTGGAGGGTAAGGGAAAAAACGAATCGTTTATATAGGGATACAGGTGGAAATATTGCAACAATGAGATGTACAAGTCGTTATGTCGAAAATGAACTTTAAACTTTGGTGGGCGGTGATTGGAGGCTTGGATGGGGGGATAGAGGAAGGATAGGATGGGAAGGGGAAACAAAGGTGGAGGCTACAATGCTTGATAAGACATGTACTCATTATCTTGCCATGTAATTGTAACCCCTTTCTACAGTATTTTCACAATAAAAACAAATAATTATCTAGAAAAAAAAAAGAATTACAATCACCAGTACTATGCCAAGAAGATTGGCTTTACACATTTTTTACTTTTAAAAACATCCTAATTGTAGAACATCTTTGAAAGCAAGTTACATTATACAAATAAACTTTTTAACCCTCTTTTGAAGGCCTTTTTAATTTTAGTTTTAACACATACTAAGGGAAGTTTTAGCAATACTAATCAGATCATCACATCACTCATTTTAACCATGATGTTTTCAGGGTCTATCTACAGGGAAAAGGGACAGAACAAAGATGGGCAACTCAGCCCCTCCTATGGAATGGGCACGCACCCAATCTGACTCTTTAAGGTTAGATGAACTGCGTTTGTGCCAGTTTGCCCTCTTTTACCATGTGTGGACTCCTCCCAGGGCCAATCCCACCATCTATGAAGCCCCCACCAGGGCCGGTTCCACCACGCATGACCAGCTTAACTACATTTCCGCCGGTTCAGCCTCACCCCTAAATATAGATCTTAGGTAGTCTTCTAAATTTTCCCTTTTTTGGGGGAGGGAGGTTTGAATAAAATACAGTTTTAGACAGACAGAATAGCTCATGTTTTGTAACAGTGCTAAATTGACCTTTACATTTAAATTTTTAATATTTATCTTGAAATTTTAGCCAAGGGAACTAAATCCCAAACTGCCAAAGCATTTTAAAATATTAAAATTTAAAATAACAGATTTTATAATTTTTACGTTAAGGAATCCTTAAAAAGCCATTTAAAAAATGTGAAAAATTTTTTAAATTTTTAGTAATGTCTAAACCTCTTAACCTTTTACATTTTAAACTTAAACACCCAATTTTTACAGCATGTTGACAATTTTTATTTTGAACATGTTTACAAACACATAGAAAACACACAGATCTTAAAGCATGCAAAAATCAAAATCAGTTTTACATAGATTTTTTTAAAGTTTTTTAACAAAAATTTAAGACAGTATTTTTTTAAACTAAGTACCTTTGTTAAGCTTCATTTTCCCAGGGCTTGCTTGTTTAGCAAGGCAATTCATCAACGGATCTTTTGAATCCACCTGTTGGAGAAGGGCTGGTTCAAGGGGTCACCTGAAACTAAACTGGCCTGAATTTTATCCAATTTTAGACAACAGCAGTTTACAAATTGTTACATTGTCAGGACTTGCTGAAAAATCCAAACCAGGTGCATAGCCTTCCACACCCTCCGCTCAGGCAGCCTCCACAAGGAGAAAAAGCAGCCCAAGGCCTGAAAGGAACCAGACTAGTCCAGCAACTTTTCACACCTCACAGTGAGGCAAGCATAGCAGGTCTGTGGCTGAGCCCAGCCAGAGGCTGGAACTTTTATTTCCCTAGAGATGTTCAAATAAATAACAAAAATATAAATAAACACAAAAACCAAGAATCCACACTTAAAACAGGTACCAATTCTAAAACAGAACTAGACAACAGCCAAATGCTGAGTTGGGGACTAATGGGCCCTCAGTTCATTCCTACCAGAACTGCACCATTCTCACTCAGCAAGCTGAATTCAGAATCTGCTGAGTGAGCTGGCCACCCTCACCCAGAATTTCTGCACCTCAAAAATAGAACAGAAATGACACAAAGTAAACAAGACAGACAAGTGGCAAAATCAGATCTCAGTGAATTGGGCAACATCTCACCATCAGACGATTTCTTTTTTTTTTTTTTTTTTTAGATTCCTGCAAATGTTGACCCAGGGGCCTTCCAAGGTCATCTTGGGGCAAGGGAAAAAAGACCCTGGAAGCCATCCCCTCTGACTGACAGTCTCCCCCCCCCCATACTTAGACCCTCTGGGCCAAGGCCCTAGGCTAAGATCTTGCTGGTGGCACTTGGTGGTCAGTGGCAGATTCATCTGGCTGCGAGTTTTCCCTGCAGGCCCCTTTCAAAGTTATTGCTAGATCCTGCAGGTTCTCCCTTCCCCCACTGCCTCCTCTTCTAGAGAATAAGTCAACCTTTGATGTCATCCTAAAATTCCAAAAGTATTAAAATGGGAGAGCGGCTGAGGTGAAAGGAGCCTCTGGCCACCCCATTCAGGGGGCTCCAGGATGCTCGCTGATCCGAAAATGAAAGTAAAATGAACAAGGAAAGGAAAGAAAGAGAGGCGCTGAATTAAAATGGCAACTACAAATGAGACAAAGAGAGCATGCGTGTTGATCTCAAGCTCCAATCCACCCCTAAGCCATGGTGGTGGAGGCCAGACGAGTTCCTGTCCCAAAGGATGGTGGAGGCCGGTAAGTCCCTACCCGGGAGGTGGATAATCTCCCTTCACCCAGAGTGGCAGAGGCCGGACAAGTCATGGTCCAAAAGACGACAGAGTCAAGCAAGACCCCACTGGGGAGGGCTTCCCCAAGGGCCCAGGGAATGTCTTCAACTGGCCTGCTGGCTACCTTGTAGCACGTCCACCAACGTTTCTTGCCAGCTCCAAAACCCTACTTGCAAATCAAACACAAAACACTCAACATAAAGCAGCTGCACCCCCTCTTATCGGCTAGCTGGATGACTCGCTGATCAAGTATCTGTGTGGCTTATGGGGGTGTCTATCCCGGACAAGCTCCCACATAAAGTGCCCAGTTTTCGGATGCCCCCTCTCAGACCACCAGAAACCATGATCAATGCAAACAGCAAAGAGTCGTTTATTGCAAGCTGGAGCTTGGTCCTCTGTGCACTTGGTAACTGGTGATGCTAAGAGGCCCCAAGCATAAAATTGACACAGCTTTTATAGTATCAAACAAACAAGTTTAGGGGGTTTCCACACAAGCAAGTTCACAAGTTCAGGGGGTTTATTTCCATCTTGATCACACTTCCCTTTTTCAGCTGGAACACCTGGGCAACTGTTCTGTTCTTTAAGGGTGGGCAGGGTTGGTGGCAACCTGCGGTTTTTCTGAGAACTATTTTTCTCTTTGGCAGCACAACTCTCTTTGGGGGTTACTTTGAGGGCAGCAGAGCTCAGGGGGCTTGATCTTAAAACGGAATTACTTTAGCTCTTCAGTTAGGTCCTGAGTTCAAACACCAGGAATGGTGTATGCACACACACACACACAGACACACACACACCACATGGAGGCACCTTTGCCAATAATATATCATTCCATTATGTTCAGCTCCCTAATTGTCTGCCAGAAGGACACTTGAATTAATTGTAGCAGTTTGTTTCAACACTGAAACATAGTTTTACAAAGACAGGATGAGTGCAGGGAACTTGGCCTGCCACAGAAGGTGGCACAAATGAAGGTTTCCTATCAAAAAAGACCACTGGGGAGAGAGATAGCTTGGGGGTACAAACAGGCCTTTTTCTCCTGACCATCAGAACCTGTGCACATTCATCCTCATTAATTGGCCCGGATGAATTGTTTGTTATGCAGCTTTACAGGAGTGAAGCTTTTTGTCCGCCTGTTCCAACAATGAAGCCAACTTCCTCTGGTAGCCTGGGGTATGGAGACCCCTCAGGCTACACTGGGAACACCATGGGAGCCCCGAAACATGGATTGTCTTGAAAGCACTCTCTGTGCTATGAAATCATTCTATTCAAAGCAAATTTCCTAGCTGGGTGCCTTTCTTCATGGCAACTCTGGTTCTTCACTGATACAAATACATGCATACATACACAGACACATGGAGTTACAGGCTCTTTTTTTGTGGCAGGTCCTGGGCTTGAACTGTGAGCCTAGTCATTTTCCCTGAGCTCCTTTTGCTCAAGGAAACATTTTATTGTGTCTTAAACCATGATTACCCTAGGCTGGGGTGCAGCTTTTATACCTACAGATGATCCAGGGATCCTAGGACCAGAGTTCAACTCCCAGCACTGGCAAAAATACATTAAACCTACAAAAATGGAGGAGGGAAAACCAGAAAATGTTACACAACAGTTTTTACTTTTGTTTCCTTAGCACTGTGACCCTCCTGAGTCTCAATGACTTGGCTTGAATATTGTATGTGACCTTGCATGGATGACGGCTGGGGGGCTGTCAGTGAAGCCTGAGCCAAACCCAGACACCTAGGCACTGAGATTGATCCTAGGACTGCCTCCTACACACAGCTGAAGATCCTAGGAAACTCGTTCCTATCTATAGGAACATTAATAGAATATTTGACATGTATTAATTGAATTACTAACTAGCTAGTCATTCCAGTATAAGATTGTATGCAATAAATATAGGTCATTGATTAATTAATACTTTGTTAATTCTTCTACCATGATAATTGGAAGCATAATTTTATACCAAATAATTGGTAGTAATAGAATATATAAAAATAAGGTACAGACAACACTCTTTATATTGGGTTATACACTAGATTCTACATAAATGTCTGTCTCTCTCTGTATATATTTATAGATGCATACATATATGTAAATTCACACACACATGCACACACACACACACACACACACACACACACACACACACACACACACAAACACTGCAATCTAAACATCTACCTGTTTATATATTGGCCATTCCTAGGGCTTGATCTCAGGTCCTCAAATTGGCCGGCCAACTTCACTTGCATCAGACTGGTGTGCTAACATTTAACCATTCATGAAGTGGGCCTGCTAGGCCCTGAGTTCAAGTCAGAGAATTGCCAAAAACTTAATCCTGTTCGAAAAGCCAATTGTTCCACTTGTTTTCTGTATCAGTGAAAGTCCTGGGTCTCAGGAATGATGTAGAATACATAGGTAAAGCTATGTCTTATGTAATAGGATGCAAAATGTTATATGTGTAATCATGCTCACTCTCAAATACATAAGAAATAAAACACAAAATAAAATGAATACACTAACTACAATATGCAATAAGCATGTGTATGTAAATATGAATCATGTATTTCAAATATATACGAATATTATTTTTTCAAGTGCTAGGATTTGAATTCAGGCCCTGGAAACAGGCCTGGCTTTCTTGTCTTCCAGCCCGGTGATCTTCCCATCCCCCACAGTGCTACAGATTTACCCACATCCTGAGTTCAAATCCCAGGCCTGGCAAAAACAATGGCCTGAATTCCAAGCCAAGGAGCCTCATAATATTTTAAATATTTTAATGTATATATGTATGTATGTATGTATTTTTATTTTGTCAAGCACAGGGCTTGATCTCAGGTAGTGGCAATTCTGCCTCAGCATTGATCACTCTAGGCTGGGGTGCAACCATTGGACTCAGCCAAACCTGGGTTCCTGGGCCTCAAATGCTGACAGGAAAACAATAATAAATAATGCGACACAGAAAAATAAAAACTGGCAACTTACCAGTTTTACATTTGTTTTCTTTGCAAAGTGATCATCCTGGGTCTGAATGACACGGCTGCAAAATGTTGATAACCTGGCATTGCTGAAGGCTGGTGGGCCACCAGGGAAGCCTTAGGCCAACACGGCAACATAGACCATGTGTTTGAAGCACAGTCCTGACCCCTACCAATGAAGGGAGATCCTAAGAATCTCGTTCCTATTCATAGGATTACTGATGGAAGATTATGAATGGCAAAGTTGAATTAGTTGTTTCTGAATACTACTATACAATTAGATGGAGTGATTTTAGGAGACCAATGGATTTTAATGAATATTTTTTACACATTAAAAGAATAGTATTAATTACATGGATGCAATAGTTTTGGGACACTGGTTGCTTTATTAATAATTCATTAAGGATGAAAACAAGAATACTAATTACATGGAGGCATAATAAATACCCAAGAATTGGCAGGAATGCAGTCTATATACATAAATAATGTATAGACATCACTGGCACTCTATAAAGATCTATATTTATTTGTGTACTACCATCTGCATGTCAATCTGTTTTTATCTTGTCAACCCCTGGGGCTCAATCTCAGGTGCTAGAAATGCTTGTTAGCGCAATATGCCCCAGGCTAGCGTCCTGACACTCACCCATTCATGAATTGGGACTTACAGGCTGTGAGTTCTAATGCCAGCACTCACAAAAATTGAATCATGGAGTAAGAATCCCATGGTGACACATGTTATCCAATTCTTTGAAAGTCCTGGGTGTAAGGTATGAAGTTTCATACATAGGCAAATCTATATCTTATGTAATATATGGAGTAAATATTTCATGTGTAATAAGAATCAATAAAATAAATAGTAAATAAATTAATAAAACAAAAAATAAAATGAATAACTACACTAAGTGCAATATGTGGTCAACATATGGGGCTCGATCTCAGGGCCTGGGAACTGCCTGGCAGATGAATTGGCTAGAGGCTTCTGTGCTAACAGTCACCCATTCATGAATTGAGCCTTCTAGGCCCTGAATTTAGATCCCAGTACTGCCAAAAATGTAATCGAGGAGGAAGAAGCCGAGCATGACACATATTTTCTTTTTCTTTGAAAAGTGCTCAGTGACAGGATGTATAATTCAGATGCAAATATATATGCTATGTAATAGGATGTCATAAATGTAAAAAATGTCATTGGTGGAAGAATTGTCACTACAATAAATGAAAAACAGATTGAATTAGTAGTGAATCATTCTAGGATAAAATTAGACACACTAATTATAGGATATGGATTAAGTTTAATATTTTATTAAGCATTAATAGAATGAAAATTGCATGGAAACATAAATACCTAATAATTGGTAGTAACACATGATGCATAATTTAATTATATAGACATCTGTCACATTCTATAAAATATGTAATTTATGTACAGATGTATGTACTTATAATTTTAATTAATGCTTTATTAATTGTTAACTGAGACACATGATTAAATGGAGACATAATTTAATACCTAAAAATTGGTAGTAATATTATCTATAAATTCATAATGTACAGACATCTTTTGTGTATATAAAATTATATACAGCAACCTCTATCTATTTTAACTCTTTCACTCCTGTGGCTCGTTGGTTGAGTGCTTGACTAGTAAGCACGAATCCCTGGGTTCGAGCCCTCAGTGCCACATAAAAAGAAAACCTAGAAGTTCTGCTGTCTTTCAATCAACTGAGTGCTAGCCTTGAGCACAAACGCTTAGGGACAGTGTCAAAGCCCTTACTCAAGTCCCAGGACTGCCAAAAAAAATTTAAAAAAAGGTAGAATATACTCACTGCAGCTATAGAAGGACAGGACATCAAATACCTCATCACAGAGAAAGCTAGGAGTCTGGTGCTGACAGCTGTCACCTAACCTGACTTAGCCAGATGTAAACTGCTGTAACCCAGCTCCATGGGTTACCCCCATCATCCTGGATTACTCTGCCTTACCCGCGACATCTTGGCTGCTTGGGGGCTTTAAATCCTGGCAGGAAGTCTGCTAGAATCTTTGAAATATGGCTTGAAATGGTAGAACACTAGCCTTGAGAAAATGTTATTAGAACCGTATCCCCATGTTTTGAACTCAAGCACCATAACTTACCTCCCCCAAAATAAAAACACCCCACTAAACTATTAGATATGAAATGTTCCTTGAAGAATGTGAAACCACCTTAATTCTAATTATAGCTTGAGGAACAGAGCTTTGTGCTGAGTCCTTCATAGAGTGATCTGTGCTGAGTCCTGCACGTGCAATGGTGCTATGTGCTGAGTCCTTCACAAGGTGGAGTGTGCTGAGTCCTTCATTGGGTGCTGGGTGCTGAGACTTTCACAAGATGCTGTGTGCTGAGTCATGCAAAGAATGCCATGTGCTGTGTCTTTCACAGGGTGCATTCTTTCAACTTGTCCTTGTAAGAGCTCCACAACTGAGATGATTATGCAGACAAGAATATTGAGGCTCAGATAGGTCCCCATGGCAGGGACCTATTACTGAAGACTAGTGAGTTGTCTCCTGCGGAAAATTGTTTTGTTTTGTATTTTCTCAGTCATGAACCTTGAACTAGGGGCCTAGGCACTGACCCTTACCTCTTGGGCTCATGGCTAGCACTCCACCATGTGGAGCCAAGGAGCCCCTTGTACCAGAAGCCATGGCCTAGGGGTCTATAGCTGAGGTCTGTCATCCTGCCTTCTCAGGATGCTGAGATCTGGGGATCTGGGTTCCAAACTATCCCAGGCAAAAAGGTCCCATGAGACTATCTCCAATTCACCACTAAGAAAACTGAAGTAGAACCTGACTGATTGACGCTCATGTTTGTCATCCTAGCTACTCAGGAGGATGAGATCTGAGGTTCATGGTTCAAAGCTAGCCTGGGCAGAAAAGTCCTGGAGACACTTTGCTCCAATGGACCACCAGCAAAGCTGAAATGGCGCTTTGGCTCAAGTAGTAGAGCACAAGACTTGAGCTGAATAGCTCAAGGACAGCACCCATGCCTAGACATCAACTACTACAACAATAAAAAACGACAGAAAGAAAATAACAAACCTGAAATAGAGGGCTGGGAATGTGCCTTAGGGGTAGAGTGCTTTGTATATATGAAACCCTGGGTTTGATTTCTCAGGACCACATCAATAAAAAAAATCCTGAAGTGGTTCTGTGGCTCAAGTAAGAGAGGACTATCCTTGTACAAGAAAATCTAGGTACAGTGCTCAGGTCCTGAGTTCAACTTCCAAGAATGGTGAATGGGCCCACACGCATGCCCGCGCGCGTACACACACACACACACACACACACACACACACACACACACACACACACAGATTATGAGTGATGCTGTTACACAAAATGGTAAGGTACCAGGCTTCTTCACTGAGATCATGGTCAACACCTTAGCCCCGTGTCCCCAAAAGCTAGCCACCCAGGGCCAAACTAGGAGAGGTCAAAAGTTTCAAAACCTGATGTGATTCACCAGCCCTAGAAGACAGGAAGCTTTGTGATATCAGATATGTGCTTGGATTTCCCAAGCTTGCAAAAACCTAGGAGAAGCATCATAGGCCCAACATCGCCCTCAATGAAATATTTCATGAGCTTCAGTGCCCTAGTTGTCTGCCAGAAGGACTTTTGAATTATATTGAGAACTGTATTTGAACACTGGTATATAGTCTCACAAAGGCAAGATAAGTGCACAGGATTTGGCCTGCCATGGGTGGTGGCACAAATGAAAGCTTCCTGTCAAAACAGAGCACTGGGGAGAGAGATAGTTGCGAGTACACAGTGACCTTTCTCTCCTGACCTTCAGAGCCCGCCTGCACTCCTTCTCACTATCTGACCTGGATGCAGTTGTTTATTACACAGCAGTACAGGAATGAGGCCTTTTTTCTGCCTGTCCAGGAAATGAGAGATATTTCGTCCACAAGGCCTGGGATGCAGAGAAACCCACAGGTTATAATGGGACCAGAGAAGGGAGCCCTGGAACATGCAGTGTCATGAAAGCAATCTCTGTTATGAAATAATTTTAATGAATACAAATTGGTGACGTCCATACATACACAAAGATATGGTGGTACAGGCTCTTTGACGGGGCAGTTCCTGGGGTTGAACTATGAGTCTAGGCATTGTCCCTGAGCTCCTTTTGCTCAAGGATAGTGCATTAACCTTGAATCACAGCCCCACTTTGGTTTTTTCTGTGATCTCTTAGAAATAACAGTGTCATGGACTTTCCTATGCAGGCTGGATGCAAACTAAGATTCTCTACATCTCAGCCTCCTAAGGAGCTGGGATTACAGTCAGCAGCCACTGGTACCTTCTTTCTCTTCATTTTTTAATCTGGACAATATGACTTCTCTTTTTTTTTTGGGGTCCGCTTGTGAGGTCTGAACTCTGGGCCTGGGCGCTGTCCCTCAGCTCTTCAGCTCAAGCCTAGCGCTCTACCACTTGAACCATAGCACCACTTCCGGCTTTTTTCATTTTGTTTATGTGGTGCTGAGGAATCGAACCCAGGGCCTCA
Source organism: Dipodomys merriami (assembly GCF_024711535.1). Classification (NCBI taxonomy): domain Eukaryota; kingdom Metazoa; phylum Chordata; class Mammalia; order Rodentia; family Heteromyidae; genus Dipodomys; species Dipodomys merriami. Next base: position 1,587,901 of record NW_027203471.1, read on the forward strand.
GGCATGCAAGGCAAGCTCTCTACCACTGAGCCACCTTCCCAGCCCACAATCTGACTTCTTAACAGGGTCATTCCAATGCCTTGAATTTATAAGTTAACTACCCAATGATCTTTATGGCTGTTTTCAGTGAGAAGGATTTTCTCGCCTCATCTTCCCCTCTGGTGACAGGTTTGAAGCCAAAAGTGAGAAATGAATGTCACAGGAATTGGGAGAAAATATCCGCAGGACATGCCAGTTCTGTCACTTAGCATTGAGCTGCAGTGAATTTACTGTCTCAGGATGAGAGGACTGAAAGCTGCAATGATTCTCATAATGTCTGCATTGTTCCTTTTGCCAATAAAATGATCTAATATTTATGAGTGTTTTGTGTCTCCAACCTTAAGTATCTAGAACACACTAGAAACATCTTCATACATCACTTTTCCTCTAGTGCCTCTCGAGATTTACAATAAGGTTTTGTGTGGAGCAGCTCCTCTGTGTATCCTTGAGAAAAGCTGCTTGAAGCCTCTTCGGGAAATCGCCATTCAAAGTCAGCCTGAGCAGGAAGTCTGTGAGACTCTTATCTCCAATAAACCATCAGAAAACTAGAAGTGGAGCAGTGGTCCAGAGGGAAGAGCTCCAGCTTTGAGAGAGAAAGCCAAGCAGGAAACACAGGCTAGAACAGTCAGGAAAGCCTGGGAGGTGCTTATGTCCAATTAACGACCAGATGGCTGGAAGTGGAGCTGTGGTGGCGGTAACACCTCAGCCTTGGGAAAAACATCCAAGGAACGCATCGGGCTTGAGTTTAAGCCCTGGAATGACCACAAAAGTTTTCATAAAGAGAAGGCCAAATTTATTTATCAATGCCCTACCTACTTATGTGTGTATATTACCTCCATGAGTGCAAACAGACTGTATGCAATACTTTTTCTTTTATTTACTCGTTCATTTTTTCAAATATGCTCCTAGTGCATACTGCACCATTTTCTTCATTTCAGACCCATGGCTTTTCTATTCCAGGTTTCCAGTCCTGTGTCATTATATGATGCACACAGCAGATCTCAGCAGCCTTTATTTACATTAATTATGAGGCCAATGCAGGACCAGTCACAAATCAGGCAGGGGAAAAGAATATCAGGTTTTGTAGAAGTAACCAGTATTCAGAAAATTAACCTAAGGGACTTAAAATGGTAGCATACTTATGTTTAAAAACTACCATTAAGGAAAATATGAAGGGGCTGGGAATGTGGATTAGAGAGAGAGTGCTTGCCTAGCATGCAAGAATCCTGGGTATGATTCCTCGGTATCACATACAGAGAAAAAGCCAGAATTAGTGCTGTGGCTTAAGAAGTAGAGTGCTACAGACAGTGCCCAGACCTTGAGTTCAACCCAAAAACTGGCAAAGAGATACCTAAGTAGGTAGGTAGGTAGATTAGATAGATAGATAGATAGATAGATAGATAGATAGATAGATAGATAGATAGATAGATAGATAGATAGATAGATAGATAGATAGATAGATAGATAGATAGATAGATAGATAGATAGATAGATAGATAGATAGATAGATAGATAGATAGATAGATAGAAAGAAAGAAAGAAAGTTGATAGATAAATCTGGTCTTGGATGTCAGGAGGAAAGAAGGGAACACTTCCCATTCATGAGGCCTTCTGCAGTGTGCTATGCCACCAGCATCACCTTCACACAATTACAGAGCAGGAAGACTGTCTCTTTCCCACTTCTAAGGTAGCCAAAGGCCCCAGAGCCATGAGGGCAGAGCTAGGTTCTAATTCAGGGGCTTGGAGACAGAAGAGAAACAGCCATGCCTCTAGTTGGTCTGGGGATTTGCATTAATTAAGTGGAGAATGAAGGAAGGAGGATGGACTGGCAGAGGTAGAAGAAGGGCTTCAAATCTGACAGATGGAGAGTCAAAAACCCACTGCCTAAGACGAGAGAGCAGGGTTTTTCTACTCTGTTCCTCCCCTCTCCCCCACTAAACTGGCTCTCTATTGGTAACCTAAAGATAGCCTGAGGCTCCCTTCACTGAAGGAGGAAGGTTAATTAGTCATTGTTTGAAGAGGCTGAGAAAAGCCTGACCCTGGTGTAACTAACAAATATTTCAGGTTTCCCTTCATTGCTGGTTGTTCCTGGAATGAATGAAGTGGTTTTGCAGCTCACTTCCCTGTTTAGTGTGTACATTCTGCCTCCTAATCCTGCAGGCCTAGGTCTCTGCACCTAGCCTGGCTTTTGCAACTGTTTTCTGTCCTTCAAATGCAGTGTTACACTGGAGTTCATCCTGCTAACAGGGCTAGAGCTTGGATCCTGAGAAATTCATTTGAACCTCGGATGGGTCATTGATATTTCTTTCCTCCTTTGATAACTCAGGAACTCTAAGAACATTTAAAGTGCCAGTAAATTCTCATCACCAAGGGAAACACAAGAACCTCTTTGAACATCTGACCTTTCAGAAGTGGAAGTCAGATTGTCATAGACTTCCCTGCCTTGATTGGCTTCACCCTGTGTTCCTGAGACCTCACGCTCCAGAGCTAGGGTGATGGGCGTGAGCTACTGGTGCTCTGGTAGGTTCAGAACTGTAATGACATTGACAATACAAGTCAAATGCTTATCGCAAAGTGTTTGGGGAACATATTAAGCCTTTCAACAATGGACCGTTCAGAACCCTGTAGGACACAAGGTTACAATGCTGGAGTCTGAGAGGCTGGGTATATGGATCTGCTACACTTGAACCTGGAGCTCTACCTCCAATTCTGGTGTACATCAGTGTTCATTTTCCAGAGAATGTTCTCCTAATTAGTAAATAGGAAAAGTACTTTGATAAACCCTCACTTTTTTTCCAGGTGTGTGTCTCGAACTCAAGCCTGGGCACTGTCCCTGGTCCCTTCAGCTCAAGGCTAACACTCTACCACTTTAGCCACAGCACCACATGGGTCTTTTGGTGGTTCACTGGAGATAAGAGTCTAACAGGCTTTTCCTTGCCTAGGTTGTCTTTGAACTTTGGTCTTCAGCTCTCAGTCTACTGACAAACTAGGGTTCCAGGTGTGAGCCACTGTCATCTCGCCTATTGTTTTTGACACTTCTGGGGCTTTATCATAGGGCCTGGGTACTGTCCCTGAGCTTCTTTTTCTCAAGTCTAGCCACTTTAGCCACTCCACAGCTTCTGGCTTTTTCTGAGTATGTGGCACTAAGGATTCAAACCCAGTCATTCATGCATGTTGAGCAAGCTCTTTACCACTAAGCTACATTTCTAAGCCACCTTTCCAATTTTATCCCTCACCTGCCTATCCTCAAAAAAAGGTTTCTGACTATAAACTGACTATAAAAAGAAATCCCAATGGGAAGATGTCCAAAGATAAGACAAAGCTCATACTTGGGGCAGACTCTAAACATGTGAAGACTGTTTCAAATGCTTCCATTTAATTATGTACTGTGTTTCAACACTTAATAAAATAATAATGAAAAATGAGTCAATATCCTAAATTATTGTGTTTAATATTATAATATATGTGCAAAAAGTAAAAAACATTGTGTATAATAATACTAAATACAATAATCATTAAATAAATCAAAGAAAAATAAAATGCAAAATCAATAATAAAAATCATAATATGAAATTAACATACATATGTAAATATATATCATATATTACATAAGTATAGAAATATTTTTTCTCTTGCAGGACCTTCATTCAGGACATGGGAATTCTAGCCTGAATTTCTTTTCCTCAAGGACAGTGAGCTCTGCCTTCACCCATGCTGCAAAAGAGTTACCTGGATGGTGAGCTCAAATCCTAGCAATGGCAGAAATACTGGCCCCAGTTCCAAGACAGTGACTTAATTTTTATTAATGGAAGCAGTTATGTTTTTTCAGTTCCATACTGAACATTTAAAAAAAGCAGTGTAGAATTTTATACAGCTATTCAGACATCCTTCCCTGATTGCTTCTCTGAGAAATACATTGTTTCCTTTTTTAAATACGTTTTTATTGTAAAAATGTTGTACAGATTGGTTACAGTTACAGGAGCAAGGTAATGAGTACATTTTCTATTAAGCATCGTTGACTCCTCCTTTGTTTTCCCCCTACTATCCTTTCCCTCCCATCTCCACAACTACCTCCCCCTGCCAAGGTCAGTGACTTAGTTTTCCAATTTTGGTTTGCACAGGCTTTGAACTCATGTAGTGGCAACTCTTCCCTCACATTGCTAAAGATTTACCAAGACCCTGATTCTAAATCCCAGGCTAGGAAAGAAAACCGGCAGAAATTCCAAACCAGGGAGCTTTATTTTTTTAAATTTAGATAAATGATTAATTAATTAATTAATTTTTGGCCAAACATGGGGCTTGAAGTCAGGTCGTGTAAACTCTGCCTCAGCTTGGATCTCCCTAGGCTGGGGTGCAGTCTCCAGACCCATAGCCGATCCTGATATCCTAGGCCCAGAGGGATTTTAGGAAGAATAAAAGCTGGAAAGCACAAAAAGTGGTGAGGTGCAGAGTGCTGGGGTTTTACTTGTTTTTTTCTTTGCATGTTGACCATCCTAGGTCTGAATGATATGGATGCAAAGTCGACTTGACCTGTCATTGCTGATGGCTGGTGGGATATCAGTGAAGCCATAGGCCAACCTGTCAACATGGCCCTGGATTCAAATCCCAGTCCTGACACCAATGGCAGGAGATCACAAGAGACTCATTCCTATTCATAGGAATACTGATTGAAAGTGTAGTTCATGCACTGGTCTAGTCTAAAATTGGATGCAATAATCGATTTGGTAGGAAAGTTATAGGTGTCATTTAATCATAGATAGACAGCCCTGGCACTCTTTACCAATGTATATTTATTTGTATACCACCATCTGCCTATCTATGTATCACTGTTTTGGCCAAACCTAGGGGTCGATCTGGGAACCATCTGACAGCCTCATTGGCTAGAGGCTGCCATGCTCAAACTCACTCATCCTTGAATTGAGCCTGCTAGGCACTGAGTTCAGATCCTAGCACTGCCAGGCTTGATGGAGAACACATCTAAAATCTAGATACTTTGTGATGGGATGTAAACTATGTAATAAATTGTATATGTATCATCAGAGTCAATAAAATAAATGGTAAATAAATGAATAAAACAAGAAATAAAATGAATAACCACAGCAAACACAATATGGACTGAACATCTGTACGGAATTACAAATCCTAACTTTAAAACGTATGTAAGATGAACTTTTCCAGGTCTGAGGCTTCAAATCAGCCCCCCATACAAGGAGGGAATTGCGGGGGACCCTGAGATACTCGTTTGTGAACCTATGAGGAGTCATGGAAAGCGATCGATCTCATCCCTGAATGAGTAGTTCATGCATGATGCGAGTAGGAAATGATAGGCAAGACTCATGGAGTATTGATTATTTGTAGAGAAGAGTTGATGAAGCATGATAATTATCATCACAGTCATGAAATGGAGGCATCCAGAAAGATCCAAGAAACAGTAGTCACACAGAATGAATTCTATTACAAGTCACCATCTCTCCTACTCTACACAAATATGTACTTATTTGCATACTACCTTCAGCTTATGAGTGGGTGACTATTATCCTCCCCAGTTTCCCCCTGCCGGGGGCCTCAATCTCAGGTCTTTGAATGGCCTAGGTCCTTCATGGCTCACAGGCTGGTGTGCTCATGTGGACCCATTCACCAATTGGGCCTGCTAGGTCCCAGGTTCAGATCCCAGGCCTGCCAAAAGATTCAGCTTGATGTCAAAAGCCAAGCATTGCACCTGTTTTTCTTTCCTGTGCAAGTCATGGGTCTCAGCTAGGATGGAGAATAAATGGGCCACCCTGTGGCTATGGGAATAAGTTGTTATCCATGTCAGTCAAGGTATACTTGTCATTATATACTCAAGAAAATACACAATATATCCATGAATAGCATACAAAATAAAGAGAATAACTACACTCAATGCATGATGAAGTCCACACACGGATGTGAATATACATACCTTGTTTCAATGATGCATTGAGGACAATTGAGGCCTCCCTGGGGCTCAAACTCAGTTCCAGGGAATGACCCAGCTCCTTAGTGGCTCACAGTCTGGTATGATCACATGATCCCATTGGGCAGTTGGGCCTCCTAGGCTCTGAGTTCGAATCCCAGCACTGCCAAAAGTTCACCCTGATGTGAGAGGCCAGTTGTTGCATCTGTTTTCCTAGGCTGTGCAAGTTCTGTGTCTCACATAGGAAGGAGAATGTATAGGCAAGTCTATACTCATGGGAATAGGTTGTCATCCAGTTCACCAGAGTTATATCTGTCATTCTATACTCAAGAAAATACACAATACATCAATGAATAAGACACAAAATAAAGAGAATGACTACACCGAACACAAGATGCTGCTCACCAATGTTTAGAAATATAAATCCTCTGTTTAATTATGAATTCATGGCTATATTGGCCCCCACCTGGGCTGGATCTCAGGTCCTGGGAATGGCTTAGCTCCTTAGTGGCTCACACGTTGGTGTTCTCAACATGTCCCTTTCACTGATTGGGCCTGCTGGACCTTGAGTTCAAATCCCAGCACTGCCAAAATATTCAACCTGATGTAAGAATCCAATTGATCCACCTTTTTTCCTGTCCTGCGAAAGTCCTGGGTCTCAGTGCAGATGGAGAATGCTATAGAGGCAACTCTATAGCCATGGAAATAGGTTGTCATCCATGTCAGCACAGTTATATCTGTCACCATACTCAATAAAATACACAATACATCCATGAATAAGACACAAATTAAAAAGTATAACTACAATGAACTCAAAATGCATACCACTCCTGTAAGTAAAGAGAGATCTAATGTTTAAAAAAGGTGGGCTTATTATTTTGTCCAGTGCTGGGCCTTCAAATCAGGCCCTGGACCATGCCTGACATTCTAGTCTTCAAGGATGGCAAGCTTCAATTCTCCCACAGTGCAACAGAGCTACCCAGACCTGAGTTCAAATCCCAGCACTGTAAAAAGATTCATTCTGATGTCAGAAGCCAGTTGTTGCACACGTTTTCCTATCCTGTGAAAGAAGAGGATGGAAAATGCATAGGCAACCCTATAACCATGGGAACAGGTCGTCGTCCATGTCAGCACAGTTATACCTGTCACCATACTTAGTAAAATAAACAATACCTCCATGAATTAGAGATAAAATAAGGAGAAGTGCACCAAACACAAGATGCTGTCCACACATGTATGTCAATTTAGATCGTATGTTTAAATTATGAACTTATGAAATTATGAACTTATATTGGACCACCCTGGGGGTCAATGTCAGATCCGGGGAATGACCTAGCTCCTTGGTTGCTCACAGGTTGGTGTGTTCACCTTAATTTATTGGCCAATTGTTCTTTCTAGGCCCTGAGTTGAGATCCCAGTAATATTAACACGTGGATCGTCGAGTAAGAAGCTGAATGTGAAACTTGTTTTCCTTTCCTCTGAGAATTCTAGGTGTCAAGCATGATGGAGTACATTTCTACAAACCTAGTGCTCTGTGATAGGATGTCATCAATGTAATAAACGAAATGGGTTTCATATAGTAAAATCAATGGTAAATAAATGAATAAAACAAAAAATACAAGCAACAACCACACCAAACATGTATGGACTGAACATCTATAGGTAAGTATAAATCCTATCTTTACAATGCATGTAAATAGTATGTTTTCCAGGGATGGGGCTTGAATTCAGGACTAGTGAACAGGCTTGACATTCTTATCTTCAAGTACGGTGATCTTCCCCTTCATCCACATTGCTGCAGATTTACCCTGATCCTTAGTTCAAATCCAACACCTGGCAGAATAAATAGCTGGAATTGCAAGCCAGGGAGCTAATTTTTTTAAAACTTTTTCTCAGCACGGGGCTTGAACTCAGGTCGTGGTAACTCTGCCTCAGCTTCGATCACCCTAGGCTGGGGTGCAGCCACTGGACTCACAGCTGTTCCTAGGATCCTCGACCCCCAGGCCTTGCAGGGAAAACAATGTACAGAAAAACTGTGGCCTTTTTAGGTTTTCTTCCTTTGCACATGACCCTCCTGAGTCTGAATTACACTGTTGCAAAGAGTACTTCACTTTGCATTGCTGAAGGCTGGCAGACTATTGGGGAAGCCATAGGCCCACGTGGCAATATAGGCCCTGAACAACCAATGGCAGGAGATACTAAGAAACAGGTTTCCAACCATAGGAAAAAAATGGAATGTTGTCAGTGTCACAGAATGAGTTGTTCGTGAATAATGCTCCTATAAAATTAGACAGCATGATTTCAGGAGGCTGATTGATTTTATTTAATATATATGAAGCATTAAAAGATTATTATTACTTACAGAAACACAATAATTTCAGGACACTGATTTCTTTTAAGAAAGAAAACAATTACATTACTTACATGGACACATAATAAATACCCAAGAATTGGTAGGAATGTAGTCTATATAACTAAATAATGTATAGACATCTCTGGCACTCTGTAAAGACATATATTTATTAGCTTACTGCCATCTGCACGTCAATCTGTTCTTATTTTGTTAACTCCTGGGCTCAATCTCAGGTCCTGGGAATAGTCTGTAAGCTCAATTTGCCCCAGGAGGGCATGCTGACACTCACCCATTCATGAATTTGGCCTTGTAGGCCATGAGTTCAGATGCCTGCATTCCCAAACATTGAATCGTTGAGTAAGAAGCTGAGGGTAACACATGTTTTCCTTTTCTGTGAATGTCCTGGGTGTCAGGTATGAAGTGAATATATATGCAGACCTATATCCTTATGTAATCAATGTTCTATGTGCCATAATAGTCAATAAAATAAATGGTCATTATATGAACAAAACAAAAATATAAAATAACTACACTGAATGCAATATAATCAACATATGTATGTAAATATAAATCATATATGTAAATTGTACATGAATAGGATGTTTTCTAGTGCTGAGGATCGATATCAGGCCTAAGGAACAGACTTGAATTTCTTGACAAGAAGGAGGCAAGCTTCCACTTCCCACACAGTGCAACATAGGTACCAGACCATGAGTTCAAATCCCAGTCCTGGCAGAAAAATAATGGAACCTTTATAGTATGATTGGCCCAATTCTTAGGTATTTCATTATGCCTCCATTTTATGAATTTGATTGTTTAAATGCTTAATAAAGTATTAACTAAAATTGATTAGTGTCCTATAATATAATTGTGCATAATTTTATCATAGAATCATTCAAGGGCTGCCCATTCAATCATGACATACATAATATTCCATTGGGTATCATATAGATAGGAACAAGTTTCTTAGGATCTCCTGCCATTTGGAGGTGGCAGGATCACGATTCGAACTGTGGGCCCCAGCTCCCACCATTTCACTGCGAGAATAAGGTACTCACCAGTCTGTCCAAGAACATCAGCAAGACCAATGATTAGGCAGGCACCAGTGGATCTCAGCAGTCCTCCTTAATACTTACAAGGCTGTGAAAGGAGGATCATGGTCAAAGTCACCCAAGCCAAGAAAGTTCTTGAGACTCCTTTCCAACTTCAGTGCCAACATATCAAGTGTGGAGGGCCAGCCTTGAGCAAAAGCAGCTCACAGACTGTGTCCAGATCTTGAGTTTAAGGACCAGGATTGGCAACAAACAGACATACACAACAATCTGTGCAGCCATCCAGCTAAAGCAGGTTACTCTTTTGTCCCCAACTGCATTGGACAGAGTTCCCTGGGAAAAAAGGCTAGGCGAGCCGCTGTCATCTTGCTCTGCCCATACTGCTTGCATCACAGGATTACAGCCACACCCCATTCTTTCATATTCCTTTCTGACCAATGAGATACAAGAATGGTGACCACGCCCGCATTCCATGATGCGGGGGAGCACCAGGATTCCCTCTGTTTGTTTACAACACTACCAGAAGTTGAGGAAGGTAGAGGTGGTTGAGTGATCAGCAAGAGACTTGAGGAGAGTTTGGAGTATAGTAGGAAATTGATGCTCCCACCAGCACCCCACCTCCCTCCCCACTTCTTGCGGTGCTGGGTTTCAAACCTCAGGCAATGGAGCACTGCCAGCAGTCATAAGGCCCCAACCAGGTCCCTGCCCCTGGTCTTCTGCTCTGGGCCCATGTATCCACAATGCCACCTCCATCACTGCTCTTCCCACCTGGCACAGCTGCCAACAGCTTCTCTGAGCAGCACAGGTGAGTGGCTGCCCCAACACTACCCCTGCCGCTGGTCAGACACTCCACTGGGGTCCCCCTGACCCCCTGCTTGTTTCCTCTCCCTGGCTCTGAGGAGCCACCTTTCTGTCTTGGGCATTTCTGAGAAAGAGACTCAATAGAGACTCAGGCTGTGCTGGATCAGGGTACTCCTATCTGTGACAGGTATGCTCCACCAAGCATGGTCCTCTGTAGTTGGGATGGTAGACATGTAGCGCCATGCTCAGTTATTGGTTTAGATAGATTATCCCAAACTTTTAGTCCATGCCAGCAGATTCTTGACCACAGATGAAGTTCTGGATAGTGCCGAAACCATCAGACTTCAGTCTCCTCAGAGGACAGTTGTGAGGAAACAAGGGATTTATACAGAGGGTTCTGTGGAGCATGGCTAGGCACAGAGGGAGCATCCTTCAGATAAGGTTCTCGGCAATTCTGTGAGCATATGACAGGAAGATACCCGGAAAAGGCTCAGGTGGGGTCTGTTATTAATTGTGCAACAGGTGTGGGATTATGAAACAAAACATGGCTCTCATCATTACCCTATCCCCATGAGGAAGGGGATCCTTCACTCTGTTGAGTTTTGCAGCTGAGGAAACAGATGCACGGAGAAGCTGGGTGACCTACTTATGACCTCAAGGTCACAGGAAGCTCAGCCTGACTTCTCTACCATGCTCCTTGGGACAATGGGTGCTATTCAGTCCACTTGATGTGGTGGGAATCACTTCTTGTCAGTTGTGGGTCTTGAACTCTAGGCCTGGGCGCCGTTCCCAAGCTCTTCAGATCAAGGCTAGTGCTCTACCACTTGAGCGCACTTCCGGTTTTCTGGTGGTTGTTTGAAGATAAGAGTCCCACAGACGTTTCTGCCCGGACTGGCTATGAACCATGATCATCATATCTCAGCCTCCTGTGTAGCTAGGATTAGAGTTCTGAACCACTGGCACCCAACTTAAGCATAATTCTGATTTTCTTTCTTCGTCTCTCACATAGTAACTGGTTGAATGTTTTCTGGATGAGGTGGCCCAGTGTCCCTATGTGCCTGGAACCCAAGGTAGCCCTCTCATTCAGGAAGTGGGCTGTGGGTCAGGAGCTGTCTAGCTCAGACTGTTGAAACAGCTCCATGACGTAAGCCCCTCTGTGCCCTGGCTAGACCATGATGGTTATTCATTTTCCATCCAACCTTTCTGGACTTATTGTATTGTATTGTTTTTTACATCATTTTCTAGCACCTGGCCAAAATTATGATATAGTTATGGAATGAAAATGTAATGCCATCTTAAGAAAGTCATTTAGGGCTTTGTGAATGTGGCTTCATGGTACATTGATTGCCTAACATGCATGAAACCCTGGGTTCAATTCCCCATTACCACATAAACAAAAAAAACTGGAAGTGGTGCTGTGCCTCAAGTGGTAGAAGGCTAGCCTTGAGCAAAAAAAGAAAGACAGAAAGACAGAAAGAAAGGAAAATAGAGAAAGAAAGAATGAAAGAAAGAAAGAAAGAAAGAAAGAAAGAAAGAAAGAAAGAAAGAAAGAAAGAAAGGAAGGAAGGAAGGAAGGAAGGAAGGAAGGAAGGAAGGAAGGAAGGAAGGAAGGAAGGAAGGAAGGAAGGAAGGAAGAAAGCCCTGGGTTTCCCTTATTTGCAATAACTAGTGTATGTCTGAGTCAAGCAGAAATGATCAGATAAGTTGCTGTTAGGGAAATGAACCCTAAGATATGTATTTAAATGTTTTTTTCTTTCATGTGATTTTTTCTAACACATTTACAAAATTATTTCTTGGTTGTTTTGTATTTCCCTCACCCAGAGTATAACCCTTGCTTTCACTGTACTTGATAATGATATAATTTGTGGAGGGGAAGGGAAAAAACACGTCATTTAAATAGGGATACAGGTGGACCCATTGCAACAATGAGATATGCAAGTCGTTATGTCAAAAACGAACTTTACAACTTTGGTGGGGGGGATGGGAAGGAGGATTGGGTCTGGGGGCAGGTGGAGGATGGGAGGGGGTCAGAAGGGGAACCAAAGGAGGAGGATACAATGCTTGATAAGAAATGTACTCATCTTGCCCCTGTAATTGTAACCCTTCTCTACAGTATTTTCACAATATAAAAGAAAAAACTAGTAAATGCAAAATAAAGAATCCCTACTTTGAATATATAATTGCTCCTTCCAAACTGAAACCTGACAGTAGTCCCTAATTCATGAATTTTACTTATAATAATGTTTTGATAAAAAAAGGTTTGGTCATTAGGTCACAGCAATTAATGCCAGTAATGTGCTTAGATTTCAGGTGAAGATTAATTCTGGAAATTCAAAGATTCCAGGATTTTGTGTGGTCACTGCTAATCACAAAGAGAAGTGTAATCTAAGTGACATTTGGAAACCTTTTTGGTCAGTGACTGCAAAAAAAGGCAGAGGCTAATTAACAGTTGTGACACAAGAGAAAAAATAACTCCAGATGGAAGGAATAAATGATAGTAACTAAGGTATATCAGAAATTGTTCTTGAAAACAATTTTGGTTATTGAAGAACTAGTTTTCAACTAGGCTTATTCCTCATTGCCTTTAGCATTCTAAATCTCTTAGGCTAGTTATTAATCTCTGTGTGATAAATGTATCTCTTTCTATGCTGTTCTTTCATACTCGATATCCTTTGCTTTCTAAAAATCTGTCTTTCTATATTTCTCTATGAACATTTCCTGATACTAAATACACCAATACAGATGGTAGAGGATGTTAATGGAGGGATCCCATAGCTAATGAGTCATTAATGTAACAGAATGGAAAAGGAGGACATATTATTGCTACCTCAAATTTTCTGAAAAGCTGCAATGGCATCATTTGGTTCAAATTTCCATTGTTTGTCTACATAGTGTCATTCAGTGCACATAAATGCAAATATGAGCCAGGTGCTGGTGGTTCACGCCTGTAATACTAGCTACTCAGAATGTTGAGACCAGAGGATTGTGGTTGAAAGACAGCCTGGTCAGGAAAGCCCATGAGACCCTTATCTTCAATTAAGCACAGGAAACCCGGAAGTGGTTCTGTAGCAAAAGTAGTAGAGCACTCAACTTGACCTGAAGAGCTGATGGACAGCGCCCAGGATCAGAGTTCAAGCCCCATGACCAACAAATAAAGTGAAAGATGACTTTGTTTCCCCCAAAGGAACGACAAAATTAATAATTTTCCCAAGCAGAAAAATAAATTCCAAAATGATTCAATGCACCTACTTTTGCTGAATTACTTACTTTATGGCTTCTTTGCTGGACATATTCTCTACTTTTAAAAATAGTCAAATATTAGCTTTACAAAAAAATTCATCAAATATTAGTTATTTCAAAAGAGAAGTCTATTCAGTTGATGTCACTTAGCTTTCTTACTATCTTAGTTCAAAGCTAACCCAGGCAGGATAGTCTCTCAAATTCATTTTTAATTAAACACCAAAAAAGCACAAGTAGAGTTTTGGCTCAAGCAGTTGAGTACTAGCTTTGGGGGCAGGTGGGCAGGAAAGAAAATTGTTCAGGGACAGGGTCCAGCTTCTGGGTACAAGCCCCAGAACCAGCACAAACGAACCAAACAAGCAAACAAAAAAACCCAGATATTTCTTTGGGACCCTCCTTAAAGGAGTACTCAATTGATAAGAGGCTCCTTTTGGTGATCATACTCACTGGATCCTGCTTTTCTGGAATCCTTATTGCTCTGGAGAACTCAGGACCAGACTAAAGAAATTGATAACTGACTCCTGCAAATAGAGATTCCTCTCAGGGGTGAAATATCCATCCATAAAGCATTTTAAACCTCCATGTCTTTGTTTCTTTGCAGTAGAACACTTTTTAAACAACGTTATTTCCTTTTGTTCTATGATGGCTTTCAAATGGCACATTATTTTTGTAATACTCTCAACTAGAACTTTACAGAAAAGTTTTATATGAGTAAAGAACATATTCGAAAAAGTCAAGAACAGAGTTTCCTTCAAGCCTTGGGATTCTTTTCTTGTACAGTAAAAAGGAAAGCACAAGTTAACTTGAACTTTGTCATTCCTCTATGTTCCATTCCTCTCCTGGGATCAGTTTCCACATCCAGTTACCATTACTTCCAGTAACAATTGATGGTGCTGCTTGAGGTATAATAAATGTTTACTGGCTTCACTGAAATAACACAAGGACACCTTTGGACATGAGGTAACACGTGTTTCAGACAAAACTTAGTAAAGAGAAAATATGAAAATTATATTGCTTATAAATATATTATCCATGAGTATATTGAGTTCAAACTTTTTAAGGTCTCTGTAAGTTAAAGTCAATTGTAAATGGGAAGAAGGTTCTCAGATCATTCCTTTTGTGAGTGTATGTACAGCACATTATTTCCCGTGTATATGCATTAACAGTAAGGGAAACTATAGCAATAATAGGAGAAAGAGAAGTTCTGTGTTAAAGAATATGGGTTCAATACACTATAGAAGACTCTACAAATAAGACAACATTGAAACAATAAAGCCAAGTCCAGTATGTAGATTTATGGGAGTGATGTAGAGAAAGCATTACTCCTAGGTGGAACACGAAGTATGAAGCCACTCCCTTTCTAAATCACACTTGTTAATCACACAACTCTGTAGAAAGTAGAATGGAAGTATAATTCTGGTTCCAATGCAAGTCAGATATAAAAGCATGGACTTAAATGGAAAAAAAATCCATCTTGAGAGAACAGGGCTTATACTAGCAATGAACTGCTGGCTAAGATGATATTTCTTTTTCTTTCCTTATATATTTATTGTTGTTGGTGGTGGTCTTGGCACTTGAACTCTGGGCCTGGGCACTGTTCCTCTGCTATTCAGCTCAAGGCTAATGCTCTACCACTTGATCCACAGTGCAACTTCCAGTTTTCTTGTAGTTAATTGCAGAAAAGTGTCTCCGGTACTTTCTTACCCGGGGTGGCTTTGAACCCCAATCCTCAGATCTCACCACCACTCAGCTTACGATCACATTTCTAACAGTGTACACTCAGGATATGTAATGGGTATATTAATCTATCTTTATTTGAATTCTTGAGTTAAAAACCTCGGCTACAGCATAGACTTTACACTCACAAAAATGTTTATAGCTTAAAAGTTGATACTTCTGGAGAAATAAAACCTAAGAATGTAATGGAGTCTGGGAAGTTCAGTTTGCAACCAGCTAGGCTAGAACAGTCTTTGCAACAGTACCTATAATTGAGGAGCCAAAAGCTGTATTGGAAGAATGGCTCAGGTGATGGAATACCAGTCATGAGCAAGATTTATGAATAAGAGCTTGAGGCTTTTGTGTACATATATACAAACATACACATACACACAGAGGCACTTATATGTGCACACACAAATGCACAAATGAAATGACTCTCATAATATGTAGAAAATTACAAAACAATAGAAAATATGTCCTGAGTAAGACTAGAATTATGTGATAATTTTTAATATTAGAAAGTCCTCAAGTTACTTTTTTCAAAAGTGTTTGAGAATATTACATAGGTAGGGACCAGAGATAGTAAGAGAGTCAAGTAATCATTATTAAAGGTATCGGATCCATTGAGGAATGAATCAGAGACCCCGCAGGTGCATCTGAAAATGTTCATATCCTGTGTCAAATGTTAGAAAATATTTGAAAATAGTACAGGAACAGTCTGAGCAGTGTAGTGGGTAATATCACTGGAGAAATTCAGAATTGGTAATCTGTATTTAGATTAAATAAAACAAGAAACTATGGCAGGGCAATGTGATATAAGCCTAGAATTCTAGCACTCAGACTAAAACAGAAGATTGGAGAGTGGAATTACATAGTGATACCTTCCCTGGACCAGGTAGTATAATTTTGTCTTAATAAAACAAACCAAACAAGAAAGGAATACACAGTTGGAATGCTGGGCTAATTTTGTCATTTTTTGCGAAGTCAAGTTTCCTATTGAAATGCAACTCATATATAATCCTCACTTGTGTTTTAAATTCTCTCTCCATTACAGAACATTCCTAGATGCAAAATGACTCATGATTACCTTCCAAAATTTGAGAAAGTAAGTAATCATCATTCTGTTGGATTCCAAAGAAATGATAAAGGATTACAAAGGCTTAAGCCTGGAGAAATAGCAAAGTTTATCTAATGTAGGACTTTGTAAATGTTGCTAAATTAGAATTGAGATTTAAAATAAATATTTTGGTTTTGTTTGTAATTTCATATTCTATTAGATATTTCAAAATTATTTTCTTTTTTTGTCAGTTGTGTGGCCTGAACTCTGGGGCTGCACACTGTCCCTCAGCTCTTCAGCTCAAAGCTAGTACTCTACCACTTGAGCCACAGCACCACTTCCGAGTTTTTTCGCTTATGTGGTGTGGAGGAATCGAACCCAGGGCCTCATGCCTGTAAGGCAAGCAGTCTACCACTGAGCCACCTTCCCAGCCCCAAAATTATTTATTATTTTTTTTTTTGTCGGTCGTGGGGTTTGAACTCTGGGCTTGGGCGCTGTCCCTCAGCTCTTCAGCTCAAGGCGAGCGCTCTACCACTTGAGCTACAGCGCCACTTCCGGTTTTCTGGTGGTTTATTGGAGATAGGAGTCTCATGGTCTCTCCTGCCCGGGCTGGCTTTGAACCGCGATCCTCAGATCTCAGCCTCCTGAGTAGCTAGGATTACAGGCGTGAGCCACCAGCGCCCGGCTCCCAAAATTATTTTTAAATAGATGGTTTAATTGACAAATTCACAAATGATTCTTGCAGTCTACTTGCCTAGAATATTCTTTCAAGAGAGATATAATTAGAAATTAGTTAATAGATAATTCCAACAATTCATGTATAAAATGATAATGTGAATAATGTAGACAGAGTTGCCAAGAAATGCATGATATTAATTTATAAATTTATCAAAAGCAATTTTTTGAAGCTTTGGTATAGCATAGTATGAGGAGAATAATTGTGTGACATCTTTTTCTTCTACCTATGTAACACAGGAAGCAATTCCCTTAATTATGTGCCTCTGTATACAATGAGAAAAATGCTAGATTGGGGGTTTGTTTTCATTTTTTTGTTTTATTGGTTTGTCCTAGTGCTTGAACTCTGGTCCTGGACACTGTCTCTGAGCCTGTTCATGCTCAAGGCTTGTGCCCTACCATTTCAATCTCAGTGCCACTTGTGTCTGGCTTTTGCTGAGAAGTTTATTGGAGATAAGCATCTAAGGAACCTTCCTGCCTGGGTTTGCTTTGAACTGTAACATTGCGCTCTTAGCATCCTGAATATCTATGGTAATTAAAAAAAAGTATAAATATAAATAATATTTGCAAATGGTCTGATCTCAAGAATACTAGGGGTGGGAAAATGATGCAACCCAGTTTATTGTGGTGTTCTTTCCAGAACATGGAGGGCATCACATTAGCAGAGGTGTAGTATTTTTCACAATAAAGATAAGCTATTAGTGTTGTAAATTAAGGGAACCTTTGAGGTGCACCCTACACCTTGGAAACTGTTGGGATATGATGACTTTATGGCATAAGTCTTCGGATTGATGGTCACATAAATAATAGCTTACCCTGATAAACAATTGCTTACTCTTGAAAAATTAATTATTACAGATGCTTCATAGTTTTATCCTTTACCAGAATGTGGCTATTTTTCTGTTTATTCCTCAATCTGTAGCAACCCATTGGAATATGAATCTATTGCAGAATTACATAACATGCAAACAGGTATTCTTTTGAATCTCTCAGGTAGGAATGTTCAGAATTTGAAAATGAGTAGATATTAGTCATAGGAATTTTGAAAAACACATATATTCTGTCCTCTTAACAACTTATTTACTTTTAAAAGTTATGGGTTTCCATTGAATGAAACTGTTTACTGTTTTTGTATGAGAAAGTTTAAATTTATTCTTTTTTCAAAATATTGGCAAGTATATTGTGAAAATATTGTCTAGTTGGATAACATTCAAGTTGATGGCCCTCTGATTAAAAAGGTGTAATTAATTCAAATTTAATGCCAAATAGTATTGATTTTTAAAAGTTACTAAAAATAATAATATTTACTATACCAATACAGTGAAATTTTATTTCATGTCGCTTATTTATTTAATTTAATTTTCTTGTCAAAGTTATGTACAGTGGAGTTACAGTAATTGTAAGGTAGTGAATACATAACGTTTCAAACTTGTTATCCCCTTTCTCATTTTTCTCAGTTTTACGTCACCACAATACCCCTCACAAGTTGTAATGTACATTTTCATCATATTGTCTTGAGAGCATTGCTATTGCATTGGTTTGCCCTTTGTCGTATTTCTCAACATTTTGTTGTTCCTATTCCTTTCCGTAATTAAGGTAAATGTATACCAGTACACAGGGTATCCAAATCAAATACAGCAGGGAATAAACCATAGGGAAAAATGTCAAAAGAAAATAGAAGTCACATAATACATTAAAAACAACAACCGCAAATAAAAATCTCTGTTTCCATATCTTGGATTTTATTTTGCTTAGCATCAGCATATATGGTCATATATATAACATAACAAAGTCCCTGGAAAATAATAGTTGCATGGACATGATATCATGAAAACAACATTTTAACTGTTTAATATGGTAAAGATGGAATTAGGATTGGTGAATTCGCGATTCTGTTAAAGGAATTTCAAAAGAGTTTTAAAGTTATGACAGGTAAATTTTAATTGTTCAAACTTTTTAACAATTTAGCCTATTAAAAAAATAAAATTGCCTGGGAGAATAGCCTTTCATGCAAAGAAATCCATGGAGACTTAGCTGAGAGGGAGTGATGTGGGTGAAGATGGCTCTTTTTCACACTAAACAGACAAACCTCACAAACCTTGCTGTAATTCCTGTAGGTTACCTTGAGAATTTTCCTTACCCAAAAAATATACTCTTACTGTGTGAAACAAGGTTGTAGTGGAATTTAAATTCAAAGTTCTTTAAAAAAAGACATCAAAGCCGGGCGCTGGTGGCTCACGCCTGTAATCCTAGCTACACAGGAGGCTGAGATCTGAGGATCGCGGTTCAAAGCCAGCCCGGGCAGGAGAGACCGTGAGACTCCTATCTCCAATAAACCACCAGAAAACCGGAAGTGGCGCTGTAGCTCAAGTGGTAGAGAGCTCGCCTTGAGCTGAAGAGCTGAGGGACAGCGCCCAGGCCCAGAGTTCAAGCCCCACGACCGACAAAAAAAAAAAAAAAAAAGACATCAAAATTGTGATTTGACCTTTACTTACTAAACAGTAATTCTCTGAAAAAGATAATTGTGTTCAAACTATTTAGGGGAAAGTGCCCTCCACAATGAAAGAAGATATTGGGTTTACACTTTTCTGTTTATAATACTTTCCACAATGTCTTTGCATATAAAGCACTGAAACACAGAAAAAAAATCTGATTGGATACTTCAAACGAATGATTTCACATTTCTAAGTGGCTCAAAAATATAATATCATTATTAACATGAGACTGTGAAGACTTCTCTTATTACATAAGCCAAAAAGTTTTGGGATCAGAAAAGAAGAGCAAATGGAAAAAGTAAGAAAACAGTATTCTTCGAAGCCCTAGATAAGCGTATTAGCTTCAGCAATGGAGGGAGGCCAAAACTTTTTAAAATAGATTGTCTTAATATTTTACCTACATAAAGTGGTTTTACAGAGCCTATTTGTCTCACTTCAATGCACACTAGATCGAATGAAGACATAAAAATAAGTTCCACATCCAAATAAAATAGTTTTAAAAGAGAAACCATGAAGACGTAGCAGTGGGGGAGGTCTTATAGTCATTCCACTTCACTAGACTTTAACCCAAGAAGCTGTGATTAATTGGAAATCAGGTAAGAGCTAAGAGGAGGACATAGAAATAGGTCATCGAAGTATTGTCCTTTGTAACAGACACTGTCATCCAAGGTATCGGTGATTTAACTCTATTCTTCTCCATACATCTTGTTAAGCAAATGCAAGACCAAGAGAAAAATAATCTATTGAAGTAATTTTGAAAAGAATAACTTCACTGTTCCTGATATGGTATCTAACGAGAGTCTTAAGTGAGAAGATAAAAGTGGAGTATTCTTCGGTTTCCTCTAAGCATCTTGTTAGCAAATTATATCTTTGAGGTTAGAAGTAATTGAACCAAAAAGTGGTGGAGTACTTATTTTTGTGGGCACTTTAGACATAAGAATACTTTCAAGGTAAAAGAAAAAACAGTATAGCTAAATATTTGTGATCACAGCTTCTTGGACTGTTTTTTTGGAGAAAAGGTTTTACCTGAGAGTTTGTCCTCATTATCATAGATGTTGGGTTTTCGTGGCAACCAAATGCAAGAGGGAAGTTTAATGGACTCGCTTGGACAAATAAACAGCATAATAGAAAAAATGGCAAATAATCTTTAGTGAATTACTTTGACCGATTATTTTGCCAGAACAAAGAAGGAAAGATATAATTCAAAATCACTTGACTGAAAAGTATGAAAAAGAGTAGTAAAGAGAGATGAGAGAAAACATAGAGGACTGTTTTCTCTCCAACAGAGTAATGGGTTTTGATCTTGTTTCTTCCATTCTATATTCACCAGCTATCAAATGTATCTCAGGACTGGAATATCCAGTTCAGACAAAGAGATCTCCCATTAGAAAATATTTGCTGCAGATGTAGGTGATTTATAACCTTAGACAATCTATTAAAATCTGTTCAAAATTCTCCCCTACCCCAAACTGCCCTCTTTGAACAGTTGGTTTGCTTTTCCCATACTGCCCTTGATTAACTATTTAATATTTTGAGAGGTCATATTCATACTCTGTAGAGTTTGCTGTTTGGTTGTGATTTTTATGTGTTTGATTTTTGTTGTGCTTTTAACTAAATTTCAAAAGGTTGTGCAATTGTGTTACAATTAAATATGTCCATGTAATTGTCCAATGCTCCTGGATCAGAGTCACTCCTTCTATCATTCTCAACCAACTCCTTCTCCAAGATTTATTTCAGATTTACCACTTCCTTTATCACATGTGTACATTGAGTATTCTAGTTGTGCTTGCCACTTTTTCATTTTTCATTCATTCTGTTTTTACTAATATTCTTCTCTGGTTTCAACTTCTTGATAGTCATTCTGTTAAATTGTCTGTTCATACTTTGACAGGTTTATATACATTCTATGGCATTTCAATCCTGCATATACTTGAACTGATATCAGCTTATATTTCCATAATTAATCCATCTGCAATAACAATTTGCAAGACTGGAGACGTGAAGCACCTAGACATGATTTTATTCTCATCCATTTGGAAGATTAATCTTTATTCAACAAGAAAGTTTAAAAACGGCTTAGAATGTTTTCCTAACTACCAGTTTTTATAAATGGCTTTGTACAATGGTTTGTGATTATTTTACTTTACATGGGATAATATTCTCTACTACGTATAACTTTTGGGAAAAGAAGAAAACTAAAATTTATTACTGTGGAGGAATATGATAGAAATAGAAGACAGATTTTATGTTTGTCACATCTCTCATGAGTACCCATATTCAAGACTTAAAGTCAAATTTCTTAAGGAAAACATCAAACAACATGATAAGGCAACTATTCGTGATCTTTTAAAATGTACTTTATTATTTGATGAAATTTACTTTATTAGCTAATGTTTAGGCTTGAAATATGGGAGGCTGATCTAGGTAACACATTTCTGGAAGGCATCTACTGAACAACACAAATGGTCGGGGCTACTATTTCTATAATTTAAGGAATGGTTGAACCTGTTTGGTATTAGTGCAGGATAATAAATCAACTCTATTGTAACTTGTTCCTTCCACTTGAAAAACTTGTAATGTTACTAAGTATCTAATCGTCAAATGTCATTTTGGCGAATGTGCCTTTAAAAAGTTTATTTGAGGGGCTGGGAAGGTGACTCAGTGGTAAAGCACTTGCTGGCATGCATGTTTTTCTGAATTATATTTGACTTCTAAGTCAAGTTTTCCTATCCTTGGTAGAAAAATTATGGATCTATCCTTCCAGGAACTATTTTTTGGCCTATTTATACTGGACTGAAATCTTTCATTAATCATTAGGAGAGGGGTATTAAAAATATTCTTGTGACATTTGTGATCTTGTTCACTAATATGGGCTGGTCATCTGTAAATTGAAAGTGTGAATTACAGTAGTTTCTCTCAGATTTTGTGATCTCATCTTTCATTTTAAGTTGCCTTGCATTTCACAATTGCTTACTGCTAAATCCTGTGTAATTGGGGCCCTGAATTATTATAGGAAATGAGGAGTTGAGATGAGTCTTCAATTACTTTCTGTTGGCATGTGGCATGGGCCTAGGTGTGAATACTTGCCCTTCTTATCTGATGATACAGATAACTAGGACCTAGGATCCTAGGACGTGTGGATCCTGTAGAAGAATAATACCTTTTGGACATCATATCAGCAAAATTTGGGTATGATCAGAAATATGGGGAAAACCATTCTGAGTCCAGCGAGTTAAAACAATATACAGAGCAGCAGAGTAAAATCCCTTACAGATTAAAGGAAAACAACATTTTTTTTTACCATGTGAATTCAGGAGACTAAGAACACTTAGAAGGTATCACAAGTTTATATCGAAGACATTGCAATGATACTTCTTATATTCTAATAAATATTCTAAACCTAATTATTTATATTCCTATCTATTTATTGTAATAAATATCAAATTATTTGTCAAATTATCGATTAATTCTAGCAAGTTTCATTGTGTGAAACATAAAATTAGCACATATAAATATAAAATATATAACTGTATGTAATCTAAGGAAATGTTTTTCATTGTTCTGTTGTGGTTAGGGTATCAAAGGCAACTCTGTTTTACAGTATTATTCCATTATCTCTACCTCAGAGTTTGGTAGAGTTAGACCTAAAGCTTTACCATTTGTAGATTTACAGCCTAGAGGCAAGAGGAAACACTGTGATTAAAACATTACCAATTTAAGGCCTAATATCAAGGAAAAATATGGACTTCTCCTGGAGCTATGGAAATATTTGGCGATAGAAATTCAGTAGTGTAAGTTCCTGCCTGGTTGGATGGTAGACAAGTCAGGACATTAGGTAATCATGCATAAGAACAATTTTTTTTCACCTTCTTGGCTTTAGCTACTTTTGAAATGGTAGGTATAATAAACAATTATATTTTGATAAAATACTTTCTAGTCAGAACTGTTTATTTCTCTCTGATCCCTTGTAACTAAGATTAGTTTTTTTTTCCAGTAAGATAATCTTTGCTGTCAGGGTAAGATATTCTGGTTGGTCTGTTACTACATGGAAGAAGGGTAAAGGGTCAGTAGACATTTGTGCCAGAAAGACCTCATTTGGGAAATTTTAAGCTGCAAAAGTTTAGAAGTAGCTCTTCAGCAAGGCTTATTTTGAATCCATTAGCTCCACAAAGTTAACTCAGTTGATAAATAAGTACTTGAAAAGCCATATCTTTGAACCAAGCTATAAAGGCTACAAAATATGATGAAATTTAAAATGAAAAAGACTTAAAATAGTCATTGGCAAATAATTGCAAGTGTGAGCAATCTACCGAACAATATGTTTTTTCCACTATACACAGAATTTCAGAGAAATAAGATAAATAGCATTGTTAGTAACAATAAGGTTTCCTTGTTACAAATAGGCAACCAAGGATATATGCCTGTATAAAGATTACATCATTAACTACTTAAATTTACAGGATACTACATGCTTCGGCAGCACGTATACATAAATTACAACAATATAGAGATTAACATGCCACTTGGACCGGGATGATATGAAAATATGCGAAGTATTCCATATTTTTCATCCTTCAGATGCAAGAAATGAAAAACAGTTATTAAAAAGTTGATTACAAAAATACAAGTGTAACAACACATGCAATTCATATAATTAAAAGTTAGTTTTTTCACAATGATTTATTTTCTCTTTTCCATTTTTACTATTCTAAATTATTCTAACTGGAGAGTAGAGAACTGATAGAAAGCAGAGGAAAGATTTTCCTGTGTATTAAAAGGTACAGACTGAAAATGAGGACCAATGGTGTCTTCATGTACAGCTTATTCTAGGAATGAGAAAATAGGAAATAATACCTTCTATGTAAATGATTTGGGAAATGGCAGAGCAGAAAGTGAAATGATGCAACCAAAAATATAAAAGCAAAATAATTTAGGATAATTATGGAGCAATCATATTATCTATGAGAACCATGAAAGAGAGAGAGGAAGAGAGACATGTGCAATGAACTAACTAGCCACAAAATCCATGCCTCTGATCAATTTATAGAGCAAACAATTTTATTTTTAAAAGAGATGGAAATAGAATTTATAGTGTGTCTCTTTATGATGTGCAATGTAATGTATTGATATGCATTGTGTTGATCACTTTTCTGTTACTGTGAGGAAAATACCTGCAAAGAACATTTCTAAGGAGGAAACTATTATATTGACTCATGGCTTAAGAGAACACAGTTTAAGATAAAGTGTCTCCATTGTTTTTAATTATATTTTTATTATCTTAAATAATTGTACAAGGGAATTTCCATTCAACAAATCAGTTTTTAAGTACAATGGATCTTTACATAACTTCACCACACCCTTCCAAATATCACCCCACTTTAATTTTTTCTACTGTCATACTATCTGTATTGAATATTATGCCTTCACTCTTTTCCTCCATAACTCTTTTTAATCCTTCCCTTTGAATTCCCCTCATATCTTAAGTGATAGTTTCCTGGTATTCATTTTGTTGGATTAAAAATTCAATTTTATAAGAAAATACACCTTTTAAATTCTCTGCAAATAGATTGCTTTGGTTGATATTGTTGTGAAAACTTGTATAAAGTTCTATCTTCCAAATATAAGACAGAACATGGGTCCTTTGTGTGTGTGTGTCTCTGACTTAGTTTACTTAACATATTTTTAGATCTATCCATTTCTTTGCAAATAATGTAACAGTCTTCATAATGGATGGGTGCAATACAATTGTGTATATGTGCCACACTTTCTCTAACCATCCCTCTGCCAAAGGGCATCTGGGCTGTTTCCATAAGTTTTCTACAGTGAATAGTGCAGCAGTGAACATGGTTGTGAAAGTGATTTTACTGTAACCTTTTGGAAGAATTCATCACTATCTTTCTGGGAACAATCTTCTAGGCAGTTTTCCAGAATAAGCACATCCCTCTCTTCATCTCCATTAGAACGTATTGCAAATCCTCAAAAACACACTACCCCCTACAGGTCACAATAAGCTAAAACCACATGGTGCCCATATTTTTTCAATAGTGTTTTTCATAATTGTACATATTATTTAGTGAGAACTTTCTTTTTTTTGGTTATTTATATTTTATTTATTTATTTTAATTTAATTTTATTTTATTTGTGAACATACTGTACAGAGGAGTTACAATTACATGGGCAGGATAATGCGTTTAGTGAGAACTTTCTATGAACTTTTCTAATGTGGGAATGAGGGACATGACAATAGTGTAAAGGTAAGAAATATGCAATTTAATTAGCTATTATCATATTTAAAATCATTTTCAGCTCTAACTCATAGCCTCACTTACTATTATTTTAATCTTTATTTGATTACTTCATCTATCCTCTAACTTATAACAAGTGAGTTAAATGCGAAGGCAGAAACTGTGGTTTGATTTTGACACTCATGTGTGAAGATGCACAACAAGGGCAAATAGATGAATTGGATTTAATAGTTATTATCCATTTTGTTAAAGTAGAGATGATTTTGCCACACTGATTCTCACAATTCATATTATATTGAACAACAAGAAACGTGTGACAATTCCCTGTGTTTTGCTCCTTATTAACTTTTGTTTCCATTTAATTTTATTTTTATTTATTTATTTTTCCTCTGTCGTGGGGCTTGAACTTGGGCCTGGGTGCTCTCCCTCAGCTCTTCAGCTCAAGGCGAGCACTCCACCACTTGGGCCACAGTGCCACTTCCGGTTTTTGAGTGGTTTATTGGAGATAAGAATCTCTCTGACTGGGCTGGGAAGGTGGCTCAGTGGTAGAGCGCTTGCCTTGCATTCTCAAGGCCCTGGGTTTGATTCCTCAGCACCACATAAGCAAACAGAAAAAAGCCGGAAGTGGCACTGTGGCTCAAGTGGTAGAGCGCTAGCCTTGAGCTGAAGAGCTGAGGGACAGCGCCCAGGCCCAGAGTTCAGGCCCCACGACCGGACTCAAAAAAAAAAAAAAAAAAAAAAAAAGGAATCTCTCGGACTTTCCTTTCCTGTCTGCTTTAACTTGCAATCCTCAGATCTCAGATCTCAGCCTCCTGAGTAGCTAGGGTTACAGGCATGAGCCACCGGCGCCCGGCTACCATTTTATTTTATAATGAAGGATTATTTCACAAATCTATTGTAGATACAAAAATATGTTAAATATTTCTATCCGTATGCATTGATATATACATACACACATATATTACACAGGTTATAAAGATAATATATAACTTCTGGAACTGCACAATTTACTAAATTATTAAAATCATTGATGGCTCATGGCTGGAATCCTGGTTACTCAGGAGGCTAAGATCTGACGATTGTGGTTTGAAGCCATCTTGGGCAGGAAAGTCCATGAGCCTCTTATCTCCAAACAACCGACAGAAAATCAGAATTGGAACTGTGGCTGAAAGTGGTAGCGTGGTAGCCTTGAGAGAAAAAGCTCAGGGACATCACCTAGGCTCTTAGTTCAAGAAGTGCAATCTATCCCAAAAAATCTATTTAATTTACCCCTGTGTAAGTAGAGTATTTCCGTCACCCAAGTGCACATCCATACCCATTTGCAAGGTAACTGTTTTGTCTGAAGTACCACAAAACATTATCACTTAAGTAGAAAGTATTGCAATGTGGGTTCATTCTATCTCTCTCATGGATTTTTCTCCACTCAAATACTCAAATCTTACATTTATTCCAATTATTTAAAATCATAGTTTTTTCTTTAATACCCATAATATTAAAGTTTGAATTGAGTGTCTTGTGCCCCCAAAATGGTTGTTCTTAACACTTTGTCATGTCCTCAGACTTAAATTATCCTGATTATTTTTCAGATAGAATCTGGCTTCCTACTTGTATCTGATTTTGGGCTCAGTACACTTTATGTTATTCTTCCTGGAATTTAAAATAACAGGTGCATGGCATTGTCTACAGATCTTTCTGTCCAGTCTGGGTTTTAAGCACTATCCTTACAACAGTTCACTCCCATGTAGTCAGGATATTCATAAGCTTGTCATAGTTTTTTTTTATTTGCATTTTCTGCAGGTTCTTGAGTACTGAATTAATTTGTGTTTTCTTGGGTTGTTTTGTTTGATTTGAATATATGGATTATTGTTCTTCAATTTTCCTTTTGTTTCTTTCACTCATGTTCTTACCTAAAGTGCTGAGAAACCAATTCTTCTTTCTCAAGATAGTCAAGATGAATATTATTTATTCCAAAGAAATTTCAGTAATATTTAAACACCTCATACCTGTGAATAGTATACAAATGCTAAGTTCTGAGAAGGATCTTTTTATTTGCACAGCAGTCTTTGGCATACACAGACAGATCATGAATTTTATGAAGTTAGTAAACTACAGATGCTCGCCAGGTGGAGAAAAACCTATTATTAATTGTTTGACAGGGTCTTCCCTTCTCGTGAAAGAAATATGCTGCTTGATGCAGGATTACACAAAATCATTTTCCTAGGAGGAACCTAAAAATCATCTAATACAACAGACTTGAGAGAGATGAATTGACTTCCTGAATAATTTACTTTTGGGTCAAATAAAAGCAGACTTCCAAAGAGAGGGTAGACTTTAGAGAAACATGAGTTGTATGTAAATAGGTGCTTAGCTGATTTTGTTAATTTGTGAACTAATACAGGGAAATAAAGTACAGCAAGGTTAAAATTAAAGAACTTCACATTGAAATACTCATTTGTGTGTGTGTGTGTGTGTGTGTGTGTGTGTGTGTGCTCATGCATACATTCATTATTCTTGAGGCTTGATACTGAGTAGGCATTATTCTTAACCTTCTGTGCCCAAAGGTAGTGTTCTACCACTTGAGCCACTGTTCCACTTTTGGTTTTTTAGAGATAATCGCATGTATTTTCATGATTTGACTAGCTTTGAACAGTGGCCTTCAGATCTCAGCCTCTTGAGTAGCTACCTAAGCTGATTCAGCCTCTGAGTAGCTAGTTAAAATTCTGTCTGTCCTCTATGCTTCACTGCTCTTTTATTCTTTTCCTGAGGTAATCACAAGCGTAAGTCATGTATATGTCTAGTTACTTTAAAAAATACTCTTACTGCTTGGCACCAGGGGCTTCCACCTCTACTTTTAACTACTGAGGAGGCTTGAGAATAGAACCAGGCCAAAAGTTTAGTGGACCTCCTTCTCAATCGATAGCTGGGTGCATTGGATCATTTCCACCACACTGCACTATCTACAGGCTAAGAATGGAAGAACTGCGGAATCCAGGCCAGCCAAGGTAGGAAGCTAGACAAGTTGGTATGCAACTCTGATGCCATTGATGATGGGAAGGCTAAAATGACAGATCAGGTGCATGTTCTTGTGGAAAGGGAACCCCTATCCTAAAATTAACCACTGATATGACGCCTGCCTAGCAAGAGCAATAACTCAAGTCGAAATCCCCACAATTTCCCACAACCAAAATAAGTATATACATTAACATACAAAAACTTAGTAGAATCTGTTCTTTGCTCTAATATCAGCTTTATCTGATTATCATATGATGTGACAGAATAGGTTCTTTATTAAACTTAAGATATATTTTAAAAGACCTAGAAAATTCTTTCTCACTTATTAAGTGCAAATGTATGGCAAATTGTCTCATTTCTTACATATTTGACTATCACTATAAATTCAGCTTATGATTATTATGAATAGTAACATATTCTGATTTATTACTTTGTAACAGTTTTTACACTTTTTGCTTCTCTACTGAAGTTTAATTATTAAAGTAGCATCATCAAAATATATTCCTTGGGTACTTAGTGCAGTTTTTTACAAAGTTTTTAACCAATGGTTTATATGAATCCTTAATTCGTATATTGTTTGGTTTATTTTTAATTTCAATTTAATTTTATTGTAAAGGTAATGTACAGAGGGGTTACAGTTACATAAATAAGTACATTTCTTATAGAAGGAACATTGTTATCTCTTCCATCGATTTTTTGTATGCTCAAAAAAAGAACTACTGATTCTTTTGCTGTTGCTATTAATCAATTGGTACTTTTTCTTTCTTTGTTCATGCATTTTTATAAGAAAATTTATATGCAGAGGGTTTACAGTTACTTAAGTCATCTAAAGAGTACACTTCATTTTATTTTCTAAATTTCAAATTTTGAACTTAAATATTTTCTTTTGTTTCTTTAGGGTAATTCTTTTTTCAGAGTTGTAGGTTTAGTTAATATAATTTCTTTGTTTTTTCACATGTAAATTATTCAGACACATATATTTTGCTTTTAAAATATTTATGATGTGAATATTTAAAATTATTTTTTGAATTTTTATACGGTTGGTAAATTTAAATAAATTTATTTCTTATAGTTATAAACATATTTGTCCAGGTAACAAATGCTGTATTTTCAAGAAGCACATACTTTATTAAGAAAAGTTACATTACCTGGTGACTTTTTGGAAATATTTGTACTTAAATTAAAAAAAAAAGTTTGAGCTGGGCATGGAGATTTGTGGCTGCTATTTTCTAGCTACGGTGGGAAGTGTAAATAGGGTTTGTAATTCGGGAGAGACAGAGCAACTATAATACCTTATTATAAAAATATTCAGAGTGAAATGATTAGAGATATAGCCACCCCTAGCGAGATATAGAGCACCTGGTTATAATATTCTAAATCTTGAGTTAAAACACCACTAACATCAATTTTTTGTCAAAATAAAAGGATACATGTTTCAAAATGTTTATTATTTAAAACTTATTTGAAAAGGTTCTCATGTCTTCTATTGCTTAATTTTCAGTTTACTTAATCTATAAGAATCCAAGTGTATTGTGATTATTTTATTTCTACTAAACATTTAGATAGTACGAGAAATATTCTTATTTCATATATTAACCTACATTTTCTATTTGTGATAATTTCCTCTGTTTAATATGATAATATCAATATTCCAAATGTGTGTATGTGGTGTGTGTGTGTGTGTGTGTGTGTGTGTGTGTGTGTGTTCATGTGGTTTTTGTGTGTGTGCTTTGTGTGTACTTTGTAATGCTTAGGAGATCACACCGTTGCTTCACATATGCTTGGCCAATGTTTTACCACTGAGCTATACTGTCTAGTTATAATCCAAATAGTGTTTTAATTTTGACTTTTAAATTTTCATTCCTAGTAAGTTTTTTTTCAAAATTATATATGACAAAATGTGATCCATCTTCTATCCATGTTAGCAATTTTTATTATTTAGAATATTTCCACTGCTTTTCCATTTCCAAACTCTTGTGTTTTTAATTGATAAAGGATTTACTGCTTCTTTTCCATCTTCATTCTTTTTCCCTTTAGAGTTGACCTATTCTTTCTCTTCCCCAGATGTCAGGCCACATTGAGGCTCCTGCAACCCACAGCCTTGCTCCTAGTATAGTCATCAATAGGCCAGTGTCCCAAGGATCCAACACAGACTTCTGACTTGGGTAAATAAAGAGGCTGTGCTTGAGTAGCCCACAGTCAGCAGTCAGCAGTCCTGGCACATGGGCATCTACTAAGGCCACCCTAGTAGCTATGGAGACTCCGACCTGAAGAAAGAGGCAGGCACACCCATGCATGCTGACTTTGGAGAAGCTCCTCTTCCAGGTGTAGCATGGTGACATTTGAAGCAGAACATGGCAGTGCACACACTAGTAGATCACAGCACACACTAAAACAACTTGGTAAGCAATGGTCCTGTGCTCAGAGAGCTGACAGAGGCAGGAAATCAGAAAGAGGGAGAGAGAGAGAGAGAGAGAGATGGAGAGAGAGAGAGAGATAGAACTCAAGGCTACCTCTGATTTGTACTGGTTTCGATATCCTTGCCGAGAAATGCATATTTTCACCAAGAAATAAAAACTCCTAAGTCTAACTCTGATGGAGTAGCTGAGATCAATCTAGACTTCCTACCATAAACAATCACAAAAGTGGAAGTTATGTGAAAAAATATATGTATATAAATGTATATATAATATAAATATGTAGGCATATATATGTATATTCAAATATACAATGTGAATATGTATTTTATGTACAATGTATAACATACAGTGATTAAAAAAAAAGAAATACATAGTATTTGAAGGAATAATGACCAAAACCTTCCCAAATTTGATTGAAAGCATGAACCCTTCTATGCAGGAATCTAGCAGCTTAAAGAAGACAATTAACATAATTACACAGGTCCACACTAAGACACATTCTAATTAAACAGTCAAAGACAGGAAACCTCCCAAAGCACAGAGACACAACTCATCACACAAAGGATCTTCAATCATATTATGACAAATTACTAATCAGACACTAGATTAACAATTAGACATCAAGAGCAACAAATTTAAGGTGTTAAAAGGACATATCTAATACCAACCTTTCTAACAAATATATATACTTCCCCCAAATGTGAGAAATGAGCTAAGTAACTAACGATAGCTCAGGCATATAACCTTACCTACTCCGGAAAGTGAATTGTGAGGATTGTGGCTCAAAGACAGCCTGGGCTGGGTGCTGGTGGCTCACGCCTGTAATCCTAGCTACTCAGGAGGCTGAGATCTGAGGATCGCGGTTCAAAGCCAGCCAGGGCAGGAGAGACCGTGAGACTCCTATCTCCAATAAGCCACCAGAAAACCGGAAATGGCGCTGTAGCTCAAGTGGTAGAGCGCTCGCCTTGAGCTGAAGAGCTGAGGGACAGCGCCCAGGCCCAGAGTTCAAGCCCCACGACCAAAAAAAAATTTTTTTAAAAAGACAGCCTGGACCTTGTCCCCTCAGGAGCAAGTTGTAGGAGAGCTGTCCTTGAGAAGGACGGAGATCTTCTTGCCATGTCATTGCTGGAACAAATATAGGATAAGGTGGCCATCAAGAATGGAGGCTATTGGACAGTGTCTCCACAGAAGCAATTTATGAGATTCAGGAGTCCTCTACAAGATCAGAGGACTTTGACCACTGTCCTAGTAGTTTCAGGAATGGCATAACAATGACCAGAGCAACCTCAAGCCCACATGGAGTCCTTAGCAACAGTCTTTGAAGCTTATGGGCTAGAGTATCAATGCTGGCAAGCTATGATTGCTCCATTTTCTCTGACTTCACTGGCCCAGACTCTGATTGGTCCATTTCTTCTATGATGTCACTATGATGGGCTGTGATAGCTCCGTTTTGAGAGGTCATGCAGGGTATATAGGAAGCCACTGTGCTCCAACCTATGTCAGTTAACACATCTAGGAGCTCTTGATTGGTGAAACGCTGGACTGATTCAAACAAAATTCATTATTTTTCTGATTTTGGGGGGATGAGTTGTCGTTTGGTTTTGCTATTTCTTTTTTTTTTTCTGGGTTTCCATTATTTTATTTAGTTGATTTTAGGTAGACTTGCTACCCACCATCATAGCAGAAGAATGGAAGAATACAAAGAATCATCCTCCATATTCTTGCATGAAGAGATCATCAATCAATACCAGATGAAAGAGGTCATCGACCATGATACCAATAGACAAGTGAAGCTGGCCATCCACACCTCACACACATGGAAGTGGCAGTTAAAATACTCCTGAAGGGATGAAAGGTGACCACTTGTTGCTTGTTCCTGTCTAGCAAAGCAACACGTGGTGGTAATCCAAACATCTGGTTGATTGTGTGCCTTTATAAGACCTGCAAATCCCTAGCTAGGGGCTCTCCTCCTAGGCTCCACTGTGTAGCAGTGTAGGACAAGGCCCAAGCTGCAGCCCATTTAAATAAAAAAAGCTGTAGAGTCTGACTCTCGGTGGTTTTTTTGCTGGGAGTGTCCTGCAACCATGGCATAACATATTAGTGGGGTTCATCTCGGATAACCCCCAAAGACCCCCGAGACCTCAGACTCCAAAGGTAAAACAGGGCTGTCTTTGTTAATTTGTCTTGTCCTCTCATTTGTCTGTTTTACTTTCATTTTCCCTTGTGAGGATATCCCCTCAAATTTGTAAAGGTTTGTCAAAGTGGACCCACTTGCACGACAACCCTGGAGGAACTGGGAGACATCCCAGATCCTCTTCTGGGGAGGGGGTAACCCTGCTGTGTGGAGCAGGGGTCCTTGGAAGCCCACTGTGTGGGGCGGGGTCCTTGGAACCCCGCTGTGGGGCGGGGGGGTCCTTGGAACCTTGGCATGTGAATTGTGGGGTGAGGATTGGTTTGGTGTTGGGCCGGAACTGACCAAGAGAGCCTCCTAACAGAGGCCCAACTCGCCCACCATGGGACTGCTTCTTCTGCTGTGGGGCATGGGTATGGAACCCCGCCATGACAGGAGTCAGCAGACCAATTTGGGAGATCTCCACTTTGTAAGCTTTTTTTTTTTTGTAACTGTCAGGCCTGCATGTGTTTTGTTTTTGCTGTTTATTGTTTTTTGGACTTTATGACTGACAGGACTGGAAACCATGGGCAACACTCCATCTAGCCTCCTAGACTTACAAAAAGAAACTAAGAAAGAGGAAAAGAAAGTGTACCCCCTGGTTTTTCAGGGAGATAACTTGGAAGAAGAAATGTTTCCTCACCCATGCTCCCCTTCCCAGGTTCCTTTTGCAGAACCTGAGAATTATCAAGAGGAGGAGGGAGCTATAGAACACTTGGCACCTGCCCTTAAAGTTTTTGAGGGGCCAGTCACTCAACGCTGCAGTGGGATCACGCCCCATCCAATGCAGCTGATTTTTCCTTACATGCCATAGGTACTGTGGATGTGAATGGTCAACAGCAACCCAATAGTGTCCATTTTCTACCAGTGATCTATAAAATCGGTGCATCCAAAATGCCCCCTTTACTGAGAAACACCAGGATTTAATTCGTTTGCTTGAAACTATTCACTTTACTCATCAACCCACTTGGGATGATTGCAGTCAGCTTTTACAGGTTCTTTTTACCACTGAAGAGAGAGAACGTATCTGAGAGGCGGCCCAGAAACATATCCGTGGCCCCACAGGAGAGCCCATCAAGGATATCCTGCCCTGATCGCTGCCTATTTTCCTGAGATCCAACCAACATGGGACTACAATATAGTTGAAGGTAGGGAGTGACTCCTCATCTACCACCAAGCTCTGTTGGCAGGTCTCAAAGCAGCGGCTTGCCAACCTACTAATATGGCCAAGGTTTATGATGTAAGACAGGGAGTAAGTGAAAGTCCAGCAGCATATCTTGAGCGTCTCATGGAAGCTTTTAGTCAATATACCCCATATGAACTTGAGACCAGGAGTCGACACAGATGATTATGTTTGCCTATATAGATCAAGCTGCACCAGACATAAAGTTGCAGGCTCTAGACAGCCTTGGTGAAAAGTCTATTAGGGATCTAGTAGCCACAGCAGAAAAGGTTTACAATAAGAGAAACAGAGGAGCAAAGTCAGGAAAGGAAGGACAGAGAACGTAAAATGGAGCATGAAAAGAGAAACTGGGCCAAGGAAAATATGACAGATTTGTTGGACTCGCCACTATCACATGCTGTGCATACCAGGTTCACAGATGGCAGCAGTTTCATTCGAGATGGAAAAAGGTACGCAGGCCCAAAAGTCACCACGGACACTGTAATAGTGTGGGTAGAAGCACTGCACCAGGGAACATCTGCCCAAAGAGCAGAGCTAGTGGCACTAACAAAAGCCCTACAAATGGGAAAAGGGAAGAGACTAAACATTTACACAGACAGTCGGTATGCTTTTGCCACCATGCATGTCCATGGAGCCATTTACCAAGAGAGGGGACTGCTGACAGCTGAGGGAAAGACTATTAAAAACAAACAAGAAATTTTAAGCCTCATCTGGGCCTTAGGGGAAACAGCAAATATTGCCATTATGCACTGCCCTCACTATCAAAAGGGAACTGATTCAATAACCAAAGGAAATAACTTGGCTGATCAGGCAGCTAAGGAGGCATCCCTCCAGCCCAGAGCAGAAGTAGTGACACTAGTAGAACTAGGGCCACAAGCTTTGCCTCCTGAGCCTCAGTATTCCCGAGAAGAATTGGAGTGGATAAAGAAAATTCCCAAGGCCTATAAACCCCCGGGCAGAGAAGGAAACAAAGACTGGTGGAAAACTGGTGAGGGGAAACTTACCTTGCCAAAAAGATTGGGCAAGGGGATTCTTAAGAGAATCCATCGGGTCTCTCACATGGGAACCTGAAGAATGCAGGACTTGCTCCGACACTCAGAAGTAAAAATTAGTCAAGGGAACCAACTCATTGAGGACATTGTTAAAAATTGTAAAGCCTGTCAGCTCACCAATGTCCCCAATCAGCCGGTTACAAAAGGAGCTTGCCTCCATGGAGATAGGCCAGGTGTGTATTGGGAAGTAGACTTCACAGAAATTAAAACTGGAAAATTTGGATATAAAAATTTGCTAGTTTTTGTAGACACCTTTTTCAGTATGGGTTGAAGCCTACCCAACAAAGCATGAGACCACAAACGTCGTGGCTAAGAAGATCCTGGAAGAAACTCTACCCAGGTATGGCTTCCCATCCCCCAATGGATCAGACAATGGACCGGCCTTTGTCTCAAAAGTAAGTCAGCAAATAGCTGTGGCATTGGGGACGGATTGGAAATTGCACTGTTCTTATAGACCCCAGAGTTCAGGGCAGGAATGAATCAGACTCTAAAAGAGACCTTAACTAAATTGGCCTTGGAGACTGGTGCAGACTGGGTGTCTCTCCTTCCTTTTGCCTTGTTTAGAATAAGAAATTCACCCTATCGGCTTGTCTTTAATTGCTTGCTAATTTGGATGATACTAAATTTCTGTGTAAGCTTGACTATTTACAGCTGGTGCATAAGAGTATGTGGCCCCAGCTTAGAGCATTATATGATTCTGCTTCTATTCCTACCCCACATTTGTTTAAACCAGGGGACTAGGTGTTTGTTCGAATGCACAACTTGCGATCTCAGGAGCCACGATTGAAGGGACCTTACATGGTGCTACTGGCTACACCCAGTGCCCTTAAGGCGGATGGCATTGCTGTTTGGATCCACTGCTCCCATGCCAGACCAGCTGACCCCTTTTCCCTGGATGACCATGGGGAAACATGGGAAGTCTCCAAGCATCCTACCCAATCCCTCTGCATACGCCTCAAGAAAATAAAAATGGGCTGATTGTTATTGGTATACTCATTCAAGATCAAGTGCTGTTGAAGTTTAGTTTTGGGCCAGAGCCACAAGATTGTGGCTCAGGACCATAAATCAAGGGGTAGGGGGGAAATGAAAGGTTAAAGTTTGAGACAGTGACCACTTGTTGCATGTTTCTGTCTAGCAAAGCAACACATGGTGGTAATCCAAACACCTGATTGATTGTGTGCCTTTATAAGACCTGCAAATCCTTAGCTCGGGGGTCTCCTCCTAGGCTCAGCTGTGTCAAAGTGTAGGACTAGGCCCAAGCTGTAGCCCATTTAAATAAAACAGCTGTAGAGTCTGACTCTCGGTAGTCTTCTTGAGGGGCGTGGGGGGGTGGGATCCTGCGACCATGGCCTAACAGCGAGAGTCCTCCAGTCATCAGTTAAAGAATGAGGTGGACATTTTTAAGAAGGTATGGCACAAACACACCATCATGTTGTACCAGGTGATGGAGAAGGAAGAGTATGTATATCTCATCAATGGAACTGGCCAGTAGGGGATACCTTCTGGGGTGGATCTCAAAATCCTGCCGCCTATATGAGGATGAAACCAAGAGGCTCTTCACACAAATTGTAAGTGCTGTTCACTACCCACACCAGAACAGAATCACACACTGAGACCTTAATTCCAACAATACTCTGTTGGATACCAAAGGCAATATCAAAGTCAGTGGTTTTATCTGAGCATCTGGTTCACCCTGGGGCAGTTGCTATCAAATGTATGTGCTGCTGTGCTATTCCACCCCCCTAAATTTTCCTGGAGGAAAGAAATGATGGCCGGGTGCCAGTGGCTCACTCCTATGATCCTAGCTATCCAAGAGGCTGAGGTCTGAGGATCAGGGTTCAAAGCCAGCCCAGGCTGGCTCTATCATCTGACCAGAATCATACTGATACTAAAGACTAATTTGAGGTGGAGATGGCAGTGGATAGAGCTGGCTAGCAAATAGTTACAAATCTTCTCAGAATAAGCTGCTGAATGTGGGCCCAGGAACAGAGCAGTTCCAGACAAAGGGGAGAAGAACCCTAAGAGATATCAAAGATAATTTCACTTGAAAGCCAGAAGGCCCTGTTATTGAGATGGGAGAGATTTGTAGGTGGTGTACTAAAAAAAAGAGTTGTAAGTGGGATCCACGAATTGAGATCAAAACACTGTTTGCCTAGCAAAACCCTCAGTCCAGCCAAGAATACAAGTGCAACAACTGCCTTAGATTTCCTCAGGAGGAATTCCAGCCACGGGGCACCTTGTACTGCAGTGTAAACTGAATGTTGTGGTTATCAAAGTATGTAATTTTTGTGCATACAAAAACTACTTTGATTACACTTAAACTACAACCTAGTCATTAAAATTTTTGTTTGATTTATTTATTCTATGTTATTTAAGATGCAGTCTCATTATGTAGCCAAATCTGATCTTAACTTCATAATTCTACTGCTTAGTCTCCCAAGTGTTGTGATTACAGGTGTGTCCCTCTTTGTTGTCCATCATATTTTATCTGCATGCTTACTTAACTTTCAATACTTTATTTTATCCCTTGGCAGTACTGCGGTTTTGATTCAGAGGCTGGTGCTGTGCAACCTAGTGCTCTACCCCTTGACCCCTGCCCCTGGCCTTACTCTTCATTTTACTTTAGATTAGCTCTTATTGTATTATTTTTTGTATTGTATTGTATGTGCTTTGGTCAGAATCAGACTATGATTGTAATGTATTTTCCTGCTGAGAAGCTTTTTTGTCCTTTTTTATTTTTTGTAAATATAATTTTCCTTCTTAATAAAAAGAAGGTACACAGAGGTGTTACATTTATATAAGTCATTTTAAAATTCAAAACCTTATTTTAGAAGAGTAAAAATGCATATAATCACTAAATTTTATCTCTAGAAAAAATGGCTACTAGATTAAATGTTTTTGGAGGCTAGGTCAGTGGCATTTAGTATTGTTCTCACTTCAGTTCTAGAAAATGCTACATAGATCCAGGCCTGCGTGGCCTAAATCAAAACAAGTAAAAAGTAAAAAAAAAAAAAAAAAAAAGATTCTTTTGGGCACATCTGTGGAAGATTTGAAATACATTTTATTGACCATTTGTACATTTCTGTGCTGATGAAAAGTGATATAGCAATTATGGTACAATATGACACATTCTTCTAACATAACATAGCATTACCACATTACCCAGCAATTCCATTGCTCATTGCATAACCAAAGGAACTGAAAAGAAAAAAACTAATAGCTCATATGCCAATAATAGCAGCAAAGTTCATAATAGTCAGAAGCTGGAATTTCATGGAGAGTCTATCAGATAAACAGGTTTACAAAATATGAGGTATGCATTAATGGATTATGACATCCACAAAAATGCTGCAATTAATATATGTCTGTCACGGATGGACACAAAAATTAATCTACTATTTATGGGAAACATTGACTAAACCATTTTATAAGAGAAAATGGAAGATTAAAATTTCTGGGGCAGGTCATTGGGGTGATTATTACTTAATGATTGTGTGGATTTCATCAGTATCAAAAAGATAGTTCTCATATAGAGGTAATGGTGTGGATATAATTAATGTCACTGAATTTTATACGTGCCTAGTAAGCATGAAGCCCTGCATTCATCCCCAGCACATCCAAAAAATGCTAAATCTTCTTTCTGTTACCTACCTTGAGTGTTAGGTGCTTTTCTAATGTTTTGATTGTATTCCTCAGAAGATCTCTGGTGGATCTCTGATGTTTAGTCATGCTTTACAGATAATCCATTATTTTAATATTAAATTTGAATTTTTAAGGAAACCTCATTATTAAAATGAGGGCAATGCCTGGAGATCTAACTCAAGAGGCTAAAACAGGAAGACTCTTACACAGTCTAGGCTGCATAGAGAGGTCATGTCTAAATTTCCATGGTAGCTGCTGAAACTGGAGGGACAATTATTTGTAAGTAATTGCAAGTGATAGATAAGTGAGAGATAAGTTTCTGATCACATTATATTTTGGTCATGTCAGCTTGTATTTAATATTTACATGAATTTTTAAATTTTTCCCTTTTCCCTTACTCTCAGCATGTCATTTTGAAACTTTATACTATGTTCTCATTTGCTACGTTTAAAAAGAAACATAGTTTTCCTTTGTATCATATTAAACATAGTTTTTGATTTTTTTCTATATTATACAACTACTATTATTTACTTTTGAAAATGTTAGGGAAATGAACCCGAAGATATGTATTCAAATGTTTTTTTTTTTTTCATGCGTTTGTTT
Source organism: Dipodomys merriami (assembly GCF_024711535.1). Classification (NCBI taxonomy): domain Eukaryota; kingdom Metazoa; phylum Chordata; class Mammalia; order Rodentia; family Heteromyidae; genus Dipodomys; species Dipodomys merriami. Next base: position 1,627,654 of record NW_027203471.1, read on the forward strand.
CTAACACATTTATAAGATGATTTCGTTGTTGCTTTGTATGTCCCTCCCCCACAGTATAACTCCTGCTTTCACTGTATTTGATATCGGTATAATTTGTGGAGGGGAAGGGGAAAAACAAATCGTTTAAATAGGGATACAGTTGGAACTATTGAAACAATGAGATGTACAAGTCGTTATGTCGAAAAAGGAATTTTACAACTTTGGTGCAGGGGAAGGGGGGTAACGGGGAGGATTGGGTGGGGGAGTGGGGGAGGATTGGAAGGAATGGGAAGGGGAAGCAAAAGAGGAGACTACAATGCTTGATAAGAAATATACTCATTATCTTGCCCATGTAATTGTAACCACTCTGTACAGTTTGTTCACAATAAAAAATAAAAATTTTAAAAAATGAAAATTTTTATGTTTTTTTCTGCATGTAAGGACTGGCCACTGTCTCAGAGATTTTTCTCAGTTCTGCCAATTGAGCCACAGATAAACTTCCAGCTTCATTCTTTTGACAAGTCTCATGCGAAGCCCAGCACAACTAAGGAGGCTGAAATCTGATCTTGGTCTGAAGCCAGTCTGAGCAGCAAAGTCTGAAATTCTTATCTCCAATTAATCACCAAAAAGCTGTGGGTAGTAGAGCTCTATCTAGCCTCGTGTAAAACAGGGCAAATTCAAGCCCTAGTATTGTAATTACATTAACAAGTCTCATGGACTTTCTTGCGTGGGTTGGATTTGAACTACAACCCTTAGATTTCAGCCTCCTGGATAGTTAGGATTTAAAGGCATGAGCAATGAACCGCAGACATTTTAATTTTTTTTTTTTTTTGGTCATTCGTGGGTCTTAAATTCTGGGTTAGGTGCTGTCTCTGTGCTCTTCAGCTCAAGGCAAACAGTCTACCACATGAGCCATAGAACCACTTACAGTTTTCTGGTGCTTTATTAGAGATAAGAGTCTCACAGAATTTCCTGCCTGGGCTGGCTTAGAACTGTGATCCTCAGATCTCAGCCTCCTGAGTAGCTAGGATTACAGGCATGAGCCACTGGTGCCCATCTTATTTTAATATTTTTAACCAGCTCTTTCTTGCCTTCAAACTCAGTACTTTTTTATTTTGTCCAGTAGACCTGATCTTTGGGCTACATTGCTGTTGCTTAGTTATTTTGAAAGGGGGTAGGAGTTGAACACACTGTCTTTGTGTTCTTCAACTTAAGGCAAATGCTCTACAGTCAGGTTATCTGGTGGTTAATTGGAGTACAAGAGTCTCATGAGCTTTCCTGACCAGGCTGGATTTGAACCATGGTCTTTATATCTCAGCCTCCTGAGATTACAGTGTAGAGCCAGCAGTGCCCTTCTGTTTCTTAGCTTTTTGACTCAAGGACGATGTTTTACAAATTCAACCACAGCTTCACTTCTAGCTTTTTTTTGTTTATATGACATAAGTTTCTAATGTACTTTTCTGGGTAGTCTAGCTTCAAACCGTGATCCTCAGGTTTCAGCTTCCTGAGGTGCTCCGATTACACACATGAACCACAAACCCACTGGTCATTTAAAAATATTAATATGTTTTTTCCACGTTATCTTGTTAAAATTTTCCTTGTTATTTTTTTTTTTTTTGGGTCCAGTCGTGGGCCTGAACTCTGGGCCTGGGCGCTGTCCCTCAGCTCTTCAGCTCAAGGCTAGCACTCTACCATTTGAGCCACAGTGCCACTTCCGGCTTTTTTCTTTTTGCTTATGTGGTGCTGAGGAATCGAACCCAGGGCCTCATGCATGCAAGGCAAGCGCTCTACCACTGAGCCACCTTCCCAGCCCTCCTTGTTATTTTTAACTTTTGTATATGTTCTAGTCCTGGGACTATATATCAGGGCCTGGATACAATGCCAGAGCGTTTTTTCTTCAATACTAGTGGCTTTGCACATAAGCCAAAGTATAGCTTGTGTCAATACTTTTTTTGTCTTTGTGCTTGAACTAAAGCCTTGGGTGCTGTACTAGAATGTGACTGCCCAGTTTGCATCTTGGGCCACAGCTCAACTCCAGGTTTTTTTTAACTCTTGGTAGTTAATAGGAGATGATTCTTATGCAAAGCCCAGCATGAATCAGTTGGCTGAAATCTGAGGATCACGGTTCAAAGCCAACCATGGCAGGAAATCCCATGAGACTCTTAGCTCCAATTAATCACTGAAAAACTGGGAGTGGTAAAGCTCTATCCTTGAACAAAACAGCATAAATTCAAGCCAAACATAACACACAGATGCACACACAGAGAAAGCCTCATGGACTTTCTTGCATGGGGTAGCTTTCAACAATGATTCTCAGATTTCAGCCTGTCTTCATCCTCTCTCCTTTGAAAATTTTATGGGTCCTGTGGCTTGACCTCTGACTCTGGGGCCTATATCTTAGCTTTTCCACTCAAGATTGGTGCTTTACCACCTCAGCCATAGCTCAAGTCTTTGTGCTGTGTAGCTGGGGATAAGAATCTCAAGCATGTTCTTTCCTAGACTAACTTGACTCTGCAATTGTCAGTTGTCAGCCTCTTGTGTAAAAAGGATTACACATATAACCATCAACATTTGGGTCATTTTAAAACATTAATATGTGCTTGCCTCCACCTGTTTTTCTTTTTTTTTTCTTTTTTACTTGTTCTGGGAGTGGAAATTGAAGCTCAGATGTTGTCTAAGGGCATATATGGGACCAACCATAACATTTGGCTTTTGTGGGGAGGTTAATTGGAGAGAAAAGAATCATGTATAGCCAGATTCAGGAGGCTAAAAATTGAGGAGAGTCCATGACACTCTTTTCTCCAATGAACCACTAAAATCTGAGAGTTGTAGATTATTGAGCAAAATAGTGCAAGTTCAAGCACCAGGATTGGCACACACACACACACACACACACACACACACACACACACACACACACACACACACACACACACACACACACATGTCTTATGAACACCTATACTTGAGCTGAGCTTTAAACAGTATCCTCAAATTTTAGCCTAAGGAGCTAGAATTACAAATATGAGTTCCCAATGCAACTTCTGTTACTTGGTCTTTCTTGTCTTCCTCTACACTTTTTTCATTTACTTCATTGTTTTTGTTTGTGTTAGTCCTGGAGCTCGAACTCATGCAAGTATTGGCCTGACTCAGGAGACTGAAATTTGGCCATCATGGTTTGAAAGGAGCCTGGGCAGGAAAATCAATGAAATTCTTATCTCCAATCAATCAACAAAAACCTATCCCCAGAGTGGCCACCACAAACAAAACAGTCTCCTGGAATTTCTTGATTGGGTTTGCCTTTACATAAGATCTTATATTTCAGCCTCCTGCATTTCTAGAATTACAGACATGAACAAACAGTCCTGGGTTCTCTACTTCCAACCATTTAATTTTCTTATTGTGATGCTGAGGCTGGATCTCTGAGTCAGGGCATTGTTGCAATTGGTTTTTCATTCAAGGCTGTTGCTTTACAACTACAACCTCAGTTTTATTTCTGGATTTTTTGCTGGTTAGTTGCAGACTTATGCACTTCCCTGTACAGGCTGGCTATGAACAACAACCTTCAGATTTCAGCCTTGTGACACTAGGATTACACAAATTGACCAAAATTTCATGTATTGCTCATTTTGAAACATTAACTGGATTTTCTCACAACATTTTTATTCTTTTTCATAATCCTGAGGCTTGAACTCAGGGCTTGAGCACTGTCCCTGAACTTCTGTTACTCAAGGTGAGAACTCTACTACTTGGGCCACAGTGCCACTTTCAGTCTTTTCTATTTATGAGGTACTGAGGAAACAAACCTAGGGATTCAAACATGGTAGGCAAGCACTCTGTTACTAATCCACATTCCCTGCCATTCTTAGACCTTTTTATTTGAATTTTTATTTCCTTGTGTATGCTGGTCCTGGGTCGAAAAATCAAGTGCAGTCCCAGAAGTTTTTATTCAAGATTAGAACACTAAGACATGAACCACTGCATAACTTGTGGCTATTACTTTTTGCTTTGTTGTAAGTAGCTACTTAGATTTGAGTCCATGAATTCTCCTACCAGGGCTGGCTTTCAAATGTGATCCTCATATTTGAATCTCCCAAGTGGCTACCATCAGAGGTGTGTGCCACTTATGCTTAGCTCATTTTCATCTCTGAAATTGTCTGTTTCTTATCCTACCTTCTCTACACTTATTTATTTTATACTTTGTGTGTGTGTTGGTGTATATCAAGGTCTGGATGCTGTCCCAGAAAAGATTTTCTCATTTCTGCCATTGGAGCCACAGTTCAATCACCAGGTTTTATTTTTCTTCTTTTTGGTGGTTAATTGGAGATGAGAATCTCATGTAAAGCCCAGAAAGACATAGGAGGCTGAAATCTGAGGATTGTAGTTGAAGCCACCCTTGGCAGGAAAATCCATGAGACTATTTTCATCAACTAACTACCAAGACGCTGGGAGTGGTAGTGCTCCTACATGAATTCAAGCACAAGGTTGACACACACAGATAAAAAGCCCCATAGACTTTCCTGTTTGGACTGGCTTTGAACTGATATCTTCAGACTTCAGCCTCCTGAATAGCTAAAATAATAAGCAAGAACCACCAGTCCCAGGCTTAAATTTCAAATGGTAATTTCTTCTCTTCTTTCAGTTTTGTTTTTGGTTGACTTAGGGCTGAATTGGGAATTGTTTCCCAGGTTTTTCACGGAATTTCAGTACTTTACCACTACTATCACACCTTCATTAAGCTTTTGCTGGATACTTAGAGATAAAAATTTCAGTCACTGCCCTACCCAGGCTGGCTTTGAGCTATGATCCTCATATTTCAACATTCTTAGTAGCTAGGAATACACACATAAACCAAAGGCTCATTTTGAAATTATAATTTTTGCTTTCTCCCATATTTTATAATTTGTGGTCTTTTTTCTTTCTTTTGGTAAGTGCCTTTTTGTAAGTGAATAACTAGGAATAAACATGAACCAAAACCCATACTCATTTTGAAACTTTATGTTTCTCTTTACCCATCATTTTTAGTTTCTGCTTTTTTGTTTTTTTTGTTTTTTTAATGTGTGTCTAGATTTTCAACTTAGGGCTTAGGTGCTGTTCCAAGCTTTCTGTTTAAGACTACGACTCAACCGCATGAACCAAAGCACAGCTTGTAACTTATTTTTGGTGCAAATTAGATATATGAGTCTCATGGACTCTCCTGCCTGGGCTGGTCATGAACCTGTGATCCTTAGATTTCATCCTCCTGACTACCTCGTATAACATGTGTGAACAACAAATGTTTGATTCACAACTACTGTCACTGACTCTTCCTTTTATACTTCTGTTCTCCTTTTATTTCTTCTGTGTGTGTCCTGTGACTTGAACTCAGGGTCTGGGTGCTGTCCCGGAAACATTTTATCAGTTTCGCCAGGAGAACCACAGCTCAATTCCAGGTTTTTTTCTGTTTTGATGATTAATTAGAAATGATTATCATGTAGAGCCAGACCTAATTCATGAGGATTCAATCTGAGGATCAAATTTTCTACCAGCATGGGCAGGAAAGTCCATGATATCTCCAATTATAACCACTAAAAAGCTGAGAATAGTAGAACCTTAAGCAAAACAGTACAAGTTCAAGCAACAGGTCTCACACACAGACACAGACACACACACACACACACACACACACATCTTATGAACTTTCCTACATGGTCTGGCCTTTATTATCCTCAGATTTTAGCTTCCTTTGTAACTAGAATTAGAGTTATGAGCCATCAATGATTGGCTGATTGGCTCACTGAAGCCTCGGTTATTGGTTCTTCTCTTCTTCTACCCTTCTTTACATTTAATAATTTCATTGTTTTGGGTGTGCTGCTCCTGGAGCAGGAACTCATGCAATTCCTTGTCTGTTTCAGGAGGCTGTGGTCTGACCTTCATGGTTCAAAGCCATGTTGAGCAAGAAAGTCTAAGATCCTTACCCCCAATTAACTTCCAAAAACCTGGGAGTAGTACAGTACTAGCCCCAGGATGGCCCACAAACAACTGTCTTCTGGACTTTCCTGCTTGGATTGGCCTTTATACTGGATTCCCATATTTCTGCCTCCTGAGGTTTTAGAATTACAGGCATGAGTCACCAGCACCAGGTTCTCTTCTTATAACTATTTTTATGATCCTGAGGCTGGATCTCTGTGCCAGGGTACTGTTTCATAGCTTTCTCACTCAAGACTGGTGCTTTACAACTCCAATCACAGCTTCACTTCTGTTTTCTTGTTTGTTTGTTTTGCTGGTGATTTGATGATGAGACACCATAACCCTCAGATTTCATCTATCTTTGTATCTAGGATTACACAAATGAAACAAAAATTCATGCTCATTTTGAAAATTTAGTTCGATTTTCCAACACATATTTTAATTTCTATCTTTTCTATTTCCACATGTATACTGGCTTGGGGTTATAAATCAGAGCCTATGTATTGTCCCAGTAATTTTTTTCTCGTCTATCTTTTTTATTTATTTATTTTTCTTTTTATTGTGAAAATGCCGTATAGAGGGCTTACAATTACATGAGCAAGGTAATGAGTACATTTCTTATCAAGCATTGTTGCCTCCTCCTTTGTTTCCCCTTCCCATCCCTAGCCATCTCCCCACCACACCTCCATCGCCCTGAAAACCACCCCCCTGCACCAAAGTTGTAAATTTGTTTTTCAACATAACATCTTGTATATCTCATTGTTGCAATGGCTCCACCTGTATCACTATTTTTTTTGCCCATCATGGGGCCTGAACTCTGGTCCTGGGCACTGTCCTTCAGCTCTTCAGCTTGAGGCTAGAGCCCTACCATTTGTGCTACAGTGCCACTTCCGGCTTTTTCTGCTTATGTGTTGCTGAGGAATTGAACCCAGGGCATGATGCATGCAAGGCAAGCGCTCGACCACTGAGTCAGTTCCCCAGTTCAGTCCCACTATATTTTTAATGCTAGACCTCTAATATGTGAGTAATAGCACAATTTGTGGCTTTGTTTTTAAACTGTATTTGCCTAATTAGAGTTGAGTCCACGGACTCCCCTGCATTGGCTGGCCTTGAACACTGATCCTCAGATGTGAGACCCTTGAGTAACTACAAGAACAAGTGTAACCTATTTCAGTTTTGCTCATTTTAAGCTCTGAAATTGGCTTTCCTTTTTCTTCTTCCACCTTTCTTTTCTTTTATTTATTTTATTCTTGTGTACACTGTTCCTGGAGATTGATCTAAAGGTGTCGGTAATGTCCCAGAAATCATTGTCTCATTTCTGCCATTGGTGCCACACGTCACGCTCCAGCTGGGTTTTTTTCTTCTTTTGGGGGGTTCATTGGAGATAACAGTCGAATGGAAATAACAGAATGATTCAGGGAGCTGAACTCTGATGATCTAAGTTTGAAGCCAGCCTGCATAGTAAATTCCATGATACTCTTTATCTCCAATTAGCTGGCAGTGATTCCACTAATGAGATTGATAAAACTCCAGCCTAGAGTAAAGTAGAACAAATTCAACCCACATGACTAGCACACACAGAAAAATGGCCAATGGAATTTCCTGCTGGGGCTTACCCTTAAATGTTATTTTCTGACTTTATCCTCCTATGTAATTAATACAACATGTGAAGGCCACCAATGATTGATTAATTTAAAACTCTGTCACTCACTATTTCTTCTCTTCTTCTACACTTTTTATTTCTTTTGTGCTGTTCTTGAAGCTCGAACTCGGGGCCTTCGTGCTTGTCTTTTTATATGTTTTATATAACTTGTTTCAGTTTTGTTGTTCTAATGTTACGTTTGTTTATGTTGCTTTATATAACTTACTTTTACATCTCACAAAAGTAACTTTTAGCTTGGTACTGGTGGTTCATGCCTGTAATCCTCCTCAGGAGGCTGACATCGAGGATCACAGTTTGAAGCCAGCACAGGCAGAAAAGTCTGGGAAATTCTTATTTCCACTACACTACCAAATATACAAGAAGTGGAGCTATGACTCAAGTAGTCAATTGTTGCCCTTGAGCAAGAGAACTCAGAGCTCTGAGTGCAAGTTCCAACCCTGGACTGGCACAAAAATAAAACTTTCATTACCTTATATTATATTAGGATTACTGATGTCAGAATCAAGTCGTAGTTTTAAGGACCAACTTTTGTAGCAGGTGCTACTTTTGATTTTTTCCCTAGGAAATTTTATGCTTGTTTTTTCCTTGCCTTATATTTGCATTCCACTAATGACATTCTTATTTTTTGTTTGGAGGGACATTTCCAAAATTCAATGACATATAAAAAAGCATGTCTTGAATTTTTCTTTATTTTAAATAGGAAAGGGAAACGCTGATTCTGAATCCAGCAGAGAGTGAATGATGGTTTGATTGCAGAGCTGTTAAATCTATTCCTGGATGTGGGAGGCTGCGATTTGCAGTGCTTTGGTGGATGAGTTTTCAGGCAGCTTCACAATAATCTTCTATGATGTCACAGTCAACGTTGCCATTACAACAGATAGGTGTCAGCCACTTATCTCACCCTTACATGGACTTTAGATACACAAAGTAGGAAAAAAATAATTAGAAGAATGTACTATTAACCACAAGATCACAGCTTGATGAGCTTTCCTGACTGAATTCAGAGATTACATGAGCAGGGCAGTTTCATCTACACATGGCTACTAAGCACTAAGGACCAGGCAATGTTGTAGGCAACTAGAGAAACAGATGTGAATACAGCTGCAAGAGGCCTGGTCCATGAACCTTTCATGCTGAAGGAGAAAAACAGAAATTACAATGATAATGTCAATATTTCAGAAGGCTGGTAATGTGGGGAAACAGCTTCACATTGAGGTTGGGTGGAAGGTACATATGATCTAACAGCAAGGGACATCATCCATGCAATTATTGCTTTTCCATGCTGGCTCCAGTCTCAATCCCAGATCTCAGCCTTCTGAGTAGCAAATTATAGGTATGAGGCACCTGCAGTGAGCTATTTTATATAAATATCTATAACCAATTTTTGCTAAATTTCTTGGAAGTTTCTTGAGAGGAAGGTTCAAAATTAAATATATTATGTGTTTTAAACTTTCTTTTCATTATCTTCTAATTATTTGAATATGAGCTATCTTCCTCACTTTTGTGAAAAATCAAGGCATTTTTTTTTTCATTGTTCAAATCCTGGTGAGGGAAGGAAAACCACAGTTTCTTTGCCAAACTAGAAAAAAAATTGTGAATTCAACTTACCAGTTTTTCCAAATATATGTCATGTCCTTGATGGATTTCTCATCTTCAACAATGTTAGATGAGTGAAATTATAAATGGGAGAAAATCAACCACATAGTTGCAAGTTTATCACAATGACAGATATAAGCTCTCCACTTTCTACTGAATAAATCATTTGCCACAAGCATTAAAAATCTTGAATAAAAACTTGGAGATTCTTTCTCTTTATATAAAGTTGGATTTTTGTTTTGTTTTGTTTTGTTTTTGGTTCGACGTGGGGCTTGATCTCAGGGCCTGGGACAGTCCCTCAGCTATTAGATCAAGGAAAGCACTCTACCACTTGAGCCACAGCACGACTTCTATTTTTCTGGTGGTTATTTAGAGATGAGCCTCACAGAGTTTGCTGCTCAGGCTGACTTTGAACTGCAATCCACAGATCTGAGCCTCCTGAATAGCTAGAAATACAGACATGAGCCACCAGAACCTGGCCAAAGTTGTAATTTATCAGTTTTGCTGGCTTGAATGAATATCAAGGAAAAAATAGAAACTAAAATTGTTAGTTTATGTTAAAATTTGCAATAGTTTTACCATGAAGAATAGTGAAATATTTAGAATTACATATTTTGAGAGTATATAACTGATTAAATCTTTTGTTGTAAAATAATAAAATATTTCTCTTTTTTTGTAGACACTGAAGTCTGAGTTCAGAACTTATACTTGTTGGCAGGCACTCTCCTGTATGAGCCACATCCTTCTGATCATTTTTAATCAATTATCTATTAATTAATTTGAAGCTCACAAGTCATCTTTTGCTAAGATTTAGTAAAATAAGCCTAAACTCCTGCCTTTTGAGTAACATAAGAAATCCTAATATCTAGATGTATAGACTCAAAAAATGAAATACCCTAAGAACAATCTTATCAATAAATAGGCTAGAAGATTAGATTAGAATGACTAGATCATTCCCAAAACAGATGTAGGTTTCTAAGGAATACATGAAAATATTCAACATCTTTAATATTCAAGGAAATGCAAATCAAATCTGTATTGAAGTTTCATGTCTACCTAAGCAGAATCCTTATTAAAAAAGAAAACAAAAATACTCATAAGGAAGTAGGGAAAGATACCCTACACAAATTTGGCAATTAAATGAATCAGTGCAGCAACAGAAACTAGTGTGGAAGTTCCACCCAAGAAATCCTACATATACACATGAAGAAGTGTAAGTCAGCCTTATAGTAGAGCTATCTGCACACACATATTTTATAGTAGGATTCAAATGATCACATTCCAGAATCGGCCTCCACAGGCAGAAAAGTGTGTAAAACTGTTATCGCCAAATAAGAATTAAAAAGATCTGTGAGTAGAGCTGTAGACCAAGTGGCAGAGTACCAGCTTTAATGGAAAAAATCCAATCAAGAGAATAAGGCCCCTGGTTCAAGCCTCAGGACTGGCAAACACACACACACACACACACACACACACACACACACACACACACACACACACACACACACAAACACACACACACACACACACAAACACACACACACAAAATGCTTCCTATATTTTTAGTAAGTTTCTTAATACCCTAAAATTCATGTACCTATGACAAAGCTTAATATAATGGGAAAGTGATATTTATAATGATAAACTCTTACTGAAGAACCCAGGTTTTTTTTCTTGATTTGTTTCATTTTTGTGCTCATTGGACTTGAACTCACAGCCTAAGTGCTGTGCCTGAGCGTTTTTGTTCAAGGTTGGTGCTCTACCACTTAGTTACTGTGCCACTTCCCAGGTTTGTGGTAGTTCGTTGGAGATAAAGAGTCTCAAGAACTCTGTCCTCCACACTGATTTCAAACTGCAATTCTCAGATTTCACATTCCTGAATCGGTAGAATTAGAGGCCTGATCCACCAATGCCAGGCTAGAACCTGAGTATTTTCACCACTGCTCATTGAAAGAGTTCAAATCTTTTTACTCCAGAATACTTACCAAGCACAATTCTCTCTGAATGGTAATTAAGCAAATACAGAGGCGCCCATTGTTCACACCTGTAAATCCTAGCTACTGAAAAGTCTGAGATCTGAGAATAGTTTTCAACGGCAGTCCAGACAGGAAAATCTGGGAGAAATTTAGTCCCAATTAAACAGAAAAGTGCCATATGTTAAGCTATGGCTGTAGCAGTAGAGCTCTACCTTAATCAATTATCTCAGAGACACCTCAGACCCTGAGTTCAAAGCCCTAGACCAGTGCACATGCGCACACGCGTGCACAATTTTATAACATAGTTCTCAAACCCAGCAAGGTGCCATATTAATCCCTTAAGGTCATGCTTTACTATGAGAATTGGAAAAGTCTAACCTCTGGCATGGGCTGCAGTCCATGCTGGTAAACATCATCTGGAGAGAGTAATTACCTCAGAGCCAGTCGGAACGACCCAGACTAGAAGTATGAGTGAGGTGGTACAGGAACAGGGCCCTACTCCACTATTCACCTAGACCAAAAGCAGGAGTATGGTGACACAGACACGCAACCCCCACTCACCCAGACCTGAAGCAGAAGTGAGGAAACATAGGTACATGGCCCCCACTCACCCAGAAATGAAGCGTGAGTGAGGTGAAAAGGGGATTAGCTTCCACTTATCCAGCCAGGAAGCCGTAGTGAGGTGGTGCAGGCACATGGCTCCTACCAAACCCTACCAGAATCAGCAGTGAGGTGACACAGGCACCATAGCCCCTACTCCCCTACTCACACACACCAGAAGCAGGAGTGAGGTGACACAGGCACATGACCCCCCACCCACCTAGACTGGAAGTAGGAGTGAGGTGATACGGGCACGTGGCCCCCACGCAGCCAGACCAGAAGCGAGAGTGAGATTGTACAGGCACACGGCACCTACCGACCCAGACCAGAATCAGGAGTGAAGTGACACAGGCACGCAGCCCCAACTTATCCAGCCAGGAAACAGGAGTGAGGTGATGGTCTTATGCCGCCACACCAGAAGAGCCTAGCATTCTATGGTGGCCCCCTTCTCTTTCGGCCTTTGTGAAGGGTGGCTGGGTTTCATGATGCACTCCAGATGTCAAGGGTCTGGAGCTAAGGATGCTGCCACCCTCCCCCAACTGGAACTGCACCTGCTGCAGCTATGGTAGCAAACTTAATTAGTTCTAATTCACCGAACATATACTATGATCTATGAGTTTCTTCAGGTACTGCCAGCCACTTGCTAGTCAATTAATATTATAGTTGCCAATGTCTAAGTGCTCACTGACTTGTAAATATGCTGGAATGGAAATCCTACTATCACTGCTGTCTTTTCATTTCTAGAAATGATGATTTGAAATGGCCCTTGTGAAGAGAAGAGGGGACATGGACCCAACTATTCAATAGCGCATTTGGGTGACACTATATTGGCCCAAGAATGAGTCGACACAACTGGTATCCCGGTGTTTTGGGTTAGTCTTTTGGGTCATGCTTTCTGTTTGGCCTTGGAGAGTCTTAGGCTTCTCATTGTAGACACAGAAGATGGGAAAGTAACTGCCAAAGGCTTATACATACAGGAGCCATTTACTTTCTGCCCTTCTGAGATGGCATCTTACTACCTATCCAAAATGGCCTTTAACCTACCAGGCTTCTGCTTAAGCCTGCCAAATGATGGAATTACAGGCTTACCATACCACACCCAACTATGTGTCATGGGCCATTTGAAATAGAAAATTCATGACATGTGTGCTGTATCTACTAACACACTTTTGCAAAGATCAAATAACTTACAACCCAGTTGTTAAGAATATAGACTCAGATTCAACTGAATTTCAAATTCAATTTTGGTTATTTACCTGCTTTTGGTTAAAGAGGAAGAGACTATATCACTGTGCTTTATTCACTTGAATAAAAATGTGGATGGATCCATGGACAGACGGCTCATGCCTATAATCTTACTCAGGTGGTTGAGATGGAAAGATTATGTTTCAAACCCAACTCGGGCAGAAAAGTCCCTATGAGATACTTAGGTCCAGTGAATCACTCAGAAACCGGAAGTGGGGGGCTAAGAAATTGGCTCAGTGGTAAAGTGCTTGCTTTGCAAGCATGAGGATATTGGTTCGATTCCTCAGCACCACATGAGCAGAAAAAGCTGGAAGTGGTGCTAAGGTTCAAGTGGTAGAGTGCTAGCCATAAGCTGAAGAGCTGAGAAACAGCGCCCAGACCCAGATATCAGGCCCCATGAACAACAACAACAACAAAATAAAACCAACACAGAAGTGGGGCTTTAGCTCAAGTGGTAGAGTGCTAGAAATTGGATCAGGGACTGCACCCAGACCCTGAGTTCAAGTACCACAAAGTACAAAAAAAAATGTGATTCGATAGTGGTATTTTCCATCTCCTAGGTTTATGATTATTCAATAATCAGAATTTACTGAGCATTTCCTATGGAAAAGAGGTATTTTTCCTCACCAGCAAGTGATTTATGATGCTGCAGAGCATGCAATGGATACCCTCTACTTCAGTGGAGAATTGAATGTAAATTTTGTGGGTCCTATTAGAATAGCAGCTCAGGAGCAAAACTGATAAGGATTCAAGATCTCTGTTAAACCATACTGTAGCCATTATGATTTTTTAAAGGAATAATTTATTTAGACATTGGTGGATCATGCCTTTAATTCTCACAGCTTAGGAGGCTGAGATCTGAGGACCATGATTTCAGACCAGCCCAAGCAGGAAAGTCCATGAGACTTGTCTCCAATTAATCAGTGATAAACCCAGAAAAAGAGGCATGGCTTAATAGAGTATTATTCCTAAGGAAAAAGCTCTATTTAAGCTGCCCTAACCCTTCAATTCCTATGTTGGGACATTCCCACCTACAATGCTGCTAGACCATGCCTTCCCTTGGTATTTTTGTCTACAGCCTATAGGCTGTTTAGCTCTTGACTTGGTAATGGCATGATACCTGTATGGAATATACTGCCCAGAAAAAACAACTATGATATAAGCAATGCTTGACAACGTGTTGAATCCAAAGTTGCAATGGTAAGGATGTTTTCTGTTTAACTTTTTACTTCAGTTAATTGCTTTGAAAAAATTATCTCCTTATTTAATTTACTCAAGGAAATCAAAAGTTAATATTTGGGACTTTTGCTGAAATTTGAAACTAGGCAAGTAAGAGCACCCATTGTCCCTAAATTCATCATTTAAAATTATTAAAACTTTCTTCATATGTTTTAGTCGTCAGAAATTTGAGCCAAGCATGGGAACTCACACTTGTAATGCTACCTGATGGGACTTCACTAATGCAGAGAGGACTATGATTTGATGCTAGCCCAGGCAAAACATTCACAATATTGGATCTCAATCAATATCTGAAACCAATGCATTGTGCTTTTTATTTCATCTACACAGAAAGGTTAAAAAGAAGGATTGTGGTCCATGATGGCCTGGTCATAAACATAAAACCTTAACACAAAAAATGTCTCAAGCAGAGCTGGATGCAGGTGATTCATGCCTGTAGTCTTAGCTACTCAGGAGGCTGAGATCTGTAGATCACAGTTCAAAGCCATCCCGGGCAGGAAAGTCCATGAGACTCATCTCCAATAAACCATTAGAAAACCAGTAGTGGTGCTGTGGCTCAAGCAGTAAAGCATTCGCCTTGAGCTGAAGAGCTCAGGGACAGTGCCCAGGCACAGAGTTTAAAACACATGACCAACAAAAACAAAAATGACTAATGCAAAAAAAGCAGATGTATGGCTCAACTGGTAGAGCACCTACCTAAAGTGCATGAGGCCCTGGGTTTAAGTTCTAGGACAAAAACGAGGGAAGGATGTGAACATATGGAAGGAAGAAAAGAAGGAAGGGAGGAATTATTCTGTATATTGTACTTGCCTAGTTATTTCATTAAGGTGGCTTCTCATTCCTTTTTCTTTTTTTTTCTGTCTGTTGTGGAGCTTGAACTCAGGTCCTGGATCCTGCCCCTGAGCTTTTGTGCTCAAAGCTAGTGCTCTACCACTTTGAGTTACATGGTCACTTATGGGTTTCAGTGGTTAAATGAAAATAAGAATCTCATAGATTTTCCTGACCAAGCTGGTGTTGAACCTTGATCCTTAGAACTCAGCCTTCTGACTAGCTAGATTTACAGGTATGAACCACTGGCTCTGAGCACTCACTTGTTTTCTTTCTTTCTATTTTTTATCAGTCATGGGACTTGAACTCTTGGTGCTGTCCCTGAGCTCTTCAGCTGAACTGAAGCACTCCACCAGAGTCCACTTATGGTTTTCTGATTGCTAATTGGAGATAAGAATCTCATTAGAGAGGTTCAGAAGCAGACGGCAGAGTAGAAGCTATAGGCTAAACAAGCTCCAGCATAGAAAGCAGTTTTAGTGTTCCTAAACACTGTTTAGTGAAAAGTCCTAGGCTACAGAATCACCCCAAGGGTGACATCACAGTACAGAGAGTTTGGCCCGAGAGGGAAAATGCAGGCAAGGAGGCAGAACTGAGCACTTGCTAGTAGCCAAGGCTGCAACAGATGCGGCAGTAGTGACACTGGCCATAGCGGCCATAGCTATAACAGAGAGATTTCTGGAAAGCAGCACCAGACACAGGGGGTGAGCAGATTCTATTCATTACCAGCAAGAACTGCCAAGGAGCAGATATCTTCATCCTGCAGATCGCACACCAGAGACGACTCAGGAACCAACACTCTAGAATGAGTAGAACCCTGAAATCCTCACTCATTCTCAGGGAGAAGAGGAGGGAAAGCCATCCCTTCCAAACCACCAGAGATCTCCATTTTCCATACTGACAAAGGCCCCGCTGAACAACTAGCTCCAACTCAGGCCTTGGAAGAAAAGAAAAGAGTCATTTAGCAGGTCACAAGAACCTTACCTAACCTGCCAGGCTCAGCTACACCCAGGGGAAATCACACAGTCCAGATAGAGGAAGATCTGTCTCCCACCTCAGGAGAGACTTTCTTTACTGTGTAAACACAACCAGAGGCTGCCCCTCCCTACAGCAGCTTAGAAAATCAACTAAAATTCAGTAAACACAAACCCTGAGAATGGATCCAGGCTGGGCCCTGTGAGTGTCTCTGGAGCTAGCCCATCAGGGCAAAGCTAGTTTGCTGAAAGGCTTCAACCCTACCCAGAACCTAGCCTCATCACAGCATCTCCAAACTAGAGGAAATAGACATCTCCCTCTTTTGTGATACAAAGCAGATCTCCCTCCCATTGAACTAGCCTGGGAAGAGGATCACAAAATCCTGGGTAAAGCAGAGCATTATTCTGCCTGCTCAAACAAACTGACTGAAGAATCCAATCAAGCCACAGGAAAACCAAACACCACAAGCAGACCAGAGACTCCACCAAGAGACTGGTTATGGACACAGTGGAGATAAATGACCTTCCAATCCCCCCTCCAAAAATAGAACTGTGTTTGTATCTTTTTAAATTTTATTTTCTAATTGCTTTCTATTAATCTTTTTTTCCTCTCATAATTTTTATTTTAGGTGTATATGTGTGTGTGTGCTTTTCTTTTATCTCTTCTAATATTTTGGTATTTTTTATTTTCTTTTTTCTCTTTCTTTCTTTTTTGTGTGACTTAATTGCTATTCTGCTCGTCCCCATATATATACCCGTCATCAATTATTAGACCTTATACCCCATGGTATACACACTTAATCCAGAAATTTATTACTCAATTCATAAGCTCTTAGGCTTAAATTCTTTAGTAGCAATATTATATATTTATACCTATATAATTTCCTGTTTATGTGTATTTTTTTTTTTTTTGGTGCTCATGGGGCCTGGGCACTGTCCTTCATCTCTTTAGCTCAAGGTTAGTGCTCTACCACTTTGAGCCACAGCTCCACTTACAGGTTCTTCTGCTTATGTGGTGCTGATGAATCGAACCCAGGGTCTCAGCATGCAAGGCAAGCACTCTACCACTGAGCCACTTTCTTAGCCCTAATCTTTTAATAACTAATTTTAAGCACTTTTATTTTTTAGTTTTTCATGTCTCCTATCCCTTCCCTCCTTTCATTGTATCCTTCTCTCAATATCATTTCTTTAAACTTACATAATTTTTGTGTTTCATTGTTTAAAGTCAAATTTTTATTTCCATTTTTCTTCTTTTCTTTCTTTTTTATTTTAATTTAATTTTATTTTATTTGTGAACATACTGTACAGAGGGGTTACAATTACATGGGCAGGATAATGCATACATTTCTTACCAAGCATTGCCGCCTCCTCCTTTGTTTACCCTTCACATCCCTTCCCAGCCTCCCCCCACACCCCACCCAATCATCCCCCCCCCGCACTGATGATGTAAAGCTCATTTTCAACATGACAACTTGTACTTCTCATTGTTGCAACAAGTCCACCTGTATCCTTAAACGACTTGTTTTTCCCCATCTCCTCCACAAGTTATACCGATATAAAATATAGTGAAAGCAGGGGTTATACTGTGGGGGAGGGACATACAAAGAAATAATCTTATAAATGCGTTAGAAACACATGCATGAAGGAAAAAAACATTAAAATACATATCTAAGGGTTCATTTTCCTAACATCACATTATCTGAACTTTTCTGCTTGACTCAAACATATACTAGATATTGGAAATAAGGGAAACCATGGGACCTATGTTTCTTTGAGCCTGGCTTACTTCACTTAACATAATTTTTTCCAAGTTTTTCCATTTCCAAACAAATGGGACGATGTCATTCTTTCTGATGGAGGCATAGAATTCCATTGTGTATATATACCACATTTTCTTGATCCATTCATCTACTGAGGGGCATCTAGGTTGGTTCCATATCTTAGCTAGGGTAAATAATGCTGCAATAAACATAGTTGTGTTGGTAGCTTTACTGTGGTCTTGTTTGTAAACATTTGGGTAAATGCCCAAAAGTGGGATTGCTGGGTCATAGGGGAGCTCTATGTGAAGTTTTTTGAGGAACCTCCATACTGCTTTCCAAAGTGGTTGAACAAGTTTACATTCCCTCCAACAGTGAAGTAAGGTTCCTTTCTGTCCACATCCCCTACAGCATCTATTGTTGTTAGAGTTCTTGATTTTTGCTATTCTAACTGGAGTGAGGTGGTATCTCAATGTTGTTTTGATAGGAATGTTGAGCATTTCTTCATGTGTCTATTGGCCATTGTTCTTTCTTCTTCAGAGAAGTTTCTCTTTAAATCTTAAGCCCACTTATTTATCGGGCAGTTGTTTCTTTGAGGATTTGTTGTTGGGGGATTTAATTTTTTGAGTTCCAGGTATGTTTTAGATATGAGAAACTTGTCCGTTGTATGGCTAGTGAAGATCTTCTCCCAATCCACAGGATTTCTATTGATCATGCTAGCTATTTCCTTTGCCATGCAGAAGCTCTGCAACTTTATACAATCCCATTTGTCCAACCTTTCTTTGATTTGTTGTGTTTTCCGGTCTCTATTCAGAAAATTTCGGCCTGAGCCAAGGAGACCTAGGGTTTCTTTTATTCCATCCAGTAATGTTTTCAGAGTGTCTGCTTTGACTTCGAGGTCTTTGATCCATTTGGAGTTGATTCTGGTGCAGGGTGATATATAAGGATCTAGCTTTAGTTTTCTACAAGTAGTTAACCAATTTTGCCAGCACCATTTATTGAAGAGGCTGTCTTTCTTCCATTCTATTGTTTTAGCTCCCTTATCGACGATTAGTTGGCTATAGGTCTGTAGGTTCATTTCAGGGTTTTCAATTCTATTCCTTTGGTCCTTAGGTCTGTTCTTATGCCAGTACCAAGCTGTTTTGATTACCATGGCTTTAAGAGTAGAGTTTGAAATTTGTTGTTGATATTCCTCCAGCAGTGTTCTTCCCGTTGAGGAGTGTTTTTGCTATTCTGGGTCTTTTATTGTTCCATATGAATTTTTGGATTGCCTCTTCTATTTCCTTGAAGAAAGAGGTTGGAATTTTGATAGGTCTTGCGCTGAATTTATAGATAGCCTTGGAAAGTATTGCCATTTTCACGATGTTAATCTTTCCAATCCAGGACCATGGGAGGTTTTGCCATTTTCTAACTTCTGTTATTATGTGCTTTTTCAAGTTTTTAAAGTTTTGATCATAGAGGTCCTTTTCTTCTTGCATTAAGTATTTTATTTTTTGTGGGTCTATTACAAATGGAGTTGCTTTCCTAATTTCAACCACGCTTTTCTCATTGTTTGCATACAGAAAACCCATTGATTTTTGAGGTTTAATTTTATACCCTGCTACTTTGCCAAAATTTTGTGATTTATTAATTTAAAACCCTTTCACTATTTCTTCTCTTCTTCTACACTTCTTTATTTCTTTTGTGCTGTTCCTGAAGCTTGAACTCGGGGCCTTCATTTTTATCTTTATATATCTTTTATATAACTTGTTTCAGTTTTGTTGTTCTAATGTTTCATTTGTTTATGTTGCTTTATATACCTTATTTTTATATCTCAAAAAAGTAACTTTTAGCTTGGTACTGGTGGCTCATGCCTGTAATCCTCCTCAGGAGGCTGACATCGAGGATCACAGTTTGAAGCAAGCACAGGCAGAAAAGTCTGGGAAATTCTTATTACAACTACAATACCAAATATACAAGAAGTGGAGCTGTGACTCAAGTAGTAAATTTTTGGACTTGAGCAAGAGCACTAAGAGCTCTGAGTGCAAGTTCAAACCGCTGGACTGGCACAAAAATAAAACTTTCTTTACCTTATATTATATTAGGATTACTGATGTCAGAATCAAGTCCTAGTTTTAAGGACCAACATTTGTAGCAGATGCAACTATTGATGTTTTCCCTAGGAAATTTTATGCTTGTTTTATTCCTTGCCTTGTATTTACATTCCACTAAAGGCATTCTTATTTTTTTTGTTTGGAGGGACATTTCCATAAGTCAATTACATTAAAAAGCATGTCTTGAAGTTTTCTTTATTTTAAATAGGAAAGGGAAACTCTGTCCGAATCCAGCAGAGAGTGAATGATGGTTTGATTGCAGAGCTGTTAAATCTATTCCTGGATGTGAGAGGCTATGATTTGCAGTGCTTTGGTGGAAGAGTCTTCATGCAGCTTCACAATAAACTTCTATGATGTCACAGTCAACGTTGCCATTACAACAGATAGGTGTCAGTCACTTATTTCACCCTTACGTGGACTTTAGATACACAAAGAGCAAAAAATAATTAGAAGAATTAACTATTAACCAAAAGATCACAGCTTGATGAGCTTTCCTGACTGAATTCTGAGATTACATGAGCAGGGCAGTTTCATCTACACAAGTCTACTAAGAACTAAGGACCAGGCAATGTTGTAGGCAACTGGAGAAACAGATGTGAATACAGCTGCAAGTGGCCTGCTCCATGAACCTTTCATGCTGAAGGAGAAAACCAGAAAATACAATGATAATGTCAATATTTCAGAAGGCTGGTAATGTGGGGAGACAGCTTCACATTGAGGATGGGAGGAAGGCACATATGATCTAACAGCAAGGGATATCATCCATGCAATTATTGCTTTGCCATGCTGGCTCCAGTCTCAATCCCAGATCTCAGCCTTCTGAGTAACAAATTATAGGTATGAGGCAACAGCAGTGAGCTCTTTGATATAAATATCTATAACCAATTTTTGCTAAGTTTCTCGGAAGTTTCTTGAGAGGAAGGTTCAAAATTAAATATATTATGTGTCTTAAACATTCTTTTCATTATCTTCTAATTATTTGAATATGAGCTGTCTTCCTCACATTTGGGAAAATTTTTTTCATTGTTCAAATACTGGGGAGGGATGGAAAACCCAGTTTCTTTTCCAAACTTGAAAAAAAAATAGTCATTTTAACTTACCAGTTTTGCCAAATAGTGTGTCATGTCCTTGATGGATTTTTCATCTTCAACAATGTTAGATGAATGAAATTATAAATGGGAGAAAATCAACCACATAGTAGCAAGTTTATCACAATGACAGATATAAGCTGTCCACTTTCTACCAGATAAATCATTTGCCACAAGCATTAAAAATCTTGAATAAAAACTTGGAGATTCTTCCTCTTTATATAAAGTTGGATTTTTGTTTTGTTTTGTTTTGTTTTTTGTTGGTCATGGGGCTTTATCTTGGGGCCTTGGGGCAGTCCCTCAGCTATTCAGATCAAGGAAAACACTCTACCACTTGAGCCACAGCACTACCTCTATTTTTCTGGTGGTTATTTAGAGATGAGCCTCACAGAGTTTGCTGCTCAGGCTGACTTTGAACTGCAATCCTCAGATGTCAGCCTCCTGAGTAGCTAGAAATACAGACATGAGCTACCAGCACCTGGCAGTAGCTGTATTTTATCAGTTTTGTTGGCTTGAATGATTACCAAGGAAAAAATAGAAACTAAAATTGTTAGCTTATGCTAAAATTTCCAATAGCTTTACCATGAATAATAGTGAAATATTTAGAATTACATATTTTGAGAGTATATAACTGATTAAATTTTATTGTTTTAAAATACTTAAATATATCTCTTTTTTTGTAGACACTGAAGTTTGAGTTCAGAACTTGTACTTGTTGGCAGGCACTCTCCTGTGTGAGCCACATTCTTCAGATCATTTTTAATCGATCATCAATTAAATAATTTGAAGCTCACAAGTCATCTTTTGCTAAGATTAAGTAAAATAAGCCTAAACTCCTGCCTTTTGAGTAACAGAAGAAATCCTAATATCTAGATGTATAGACTCAAAAAAATGAAACAACCTAAGAACAATCTTATCAATAAATAGGCAAGTGAATTGACTACATCATTCCCCAAAACAGATATAGGTGTCTAAGAAATACATGAAAATATACAACATCTTTAATAATCAAGGCAATGCAAATCATATCTATGTTGAGGTTTCATGTCTGCCTAAGCAGAATGCCTTTTAATCCTACATATACACCTGAAGAAATGTAAGTCAGCCTTATAGTAGAGCTATCTGCACACACATATTTTATAGCAGGATTCAAAGAATCATATTCCAGAATCGGCCTCCACAGGTAGAAAAGTGTTTAAAACTGTTATCTCCAAATAAAAATTAAAAAGATCTGGGAGTAGAGCTGTGGACCAATTGGCATAGTACCAACCTTAATGGAAAAAATCCAATCAAGAGATTAAGGCCCCAGGTTCAAGCCTCAGGACTGGCAAACACACACACACACACACACACACACACACACACACACACAAACACACACACACACACACACACAAACACACACACACACACACAAAATGCTTCCTATATTTTTAGTAAGTTTCTTAATACCCTAAAATTCATGTACCTATGACAAAGCTTAATATAATGGGAAAGTGATATTTATAATGATAAACTCTTACTGAAGAACCCAGGTTTTTTTTCTTGATTTGTTACATTTTTGTGCTCATTGGACTTGAACTCACAGCCTAAGTGCTGTGCCTGAGCGTTTTTGTTCAAGGTTGGTGCTCTACCACTTAGTTACTGTGCCACTTCCCAGGTTTGTGGTAGTTCGTTGGAGATAAAGAGTCTCAAGAACTCTGTCCTCCACACACTGATTTCAAACTGCAATTCTCAGATTTTACATTCCTGAATCGGTAGAATTAGAGGCCTGATCCACCAATGCCAGGCTAGAACCTGAGTATTTTCACCACTGCTCATTGAAAGAGTTCAAATCTTTTTAATCCAGAATACTTAACAAGCACAGTTTTCTCTGGATGGCAATCAAGCAAATATAGAGGCGCCCATAGTTCACACCTGTAAATCCTAGCTACTGAAAAGTCTGAGATCCGAGGATAGTGTTCAAAGCCAGTCCAGACAGGAAAATCTGGGAGAATTTTAGTCCCAATTAACCACCGAAATGCTATATGTTGAGCTGTGGCTGAAGCAGTAGAGCTCTACCTTAATCAAATATCTCAGAATCACTTCAGACCCTGAGTTCAAGGCCCAAGACCAGTGCACATGCGCACATGCGTGCACAATTTTATAACATAGTTCTCAAACCCAGCAAGGTTCCATCTTAATCCCTTAATGTCATGCTTTGTTATGAGAACTGGAAAAGTCTAACCTCTGGCATGGGCTGCAGTCCATGATGGTAAACAGCATCTGGATAGAGTAATTACCTTAGAGCCAATCGGACCGATCCAGACTGGAAGTACAAGTGAGGTGGTGTAGACACATGGCCCCTACTCCCCTGTTCACCCAGACCAAAAGCAGGAGTATGGTGACACAGGCATGCAACCTCCACTCACCCAGACCTGAAGCAGGAGTGAGGAAACATGGGTACATGGCCCCCACTCATCCAGAAATGAAGCGGGAGTGAGGTCAAAAGGGCATTAGCCCAGACTTATCCAGCCAGGACGCAGTCGTGAGGTGGTGCAGGCACATTGCTCCTACCTACCCCTACCAGTATCAGCAGTGAGGTGACACAGGCACCATGACCCCTACTCCCCTACACATGCACACCAGAAGCAGGAGTGAGGTGACACAAGCACACAACCCCACACTCACCTAGACTGGAAGTAGGAGTGAGGTGACATGGGCATGGGCCCCCACGCAGCCAGACCAGAAGCCAGAGTGAGGTTGTACAGGCACACGGCAACTACCGACCCAGACTAGAATCAGGAGTGAAGTGATACAGGCACAAAGCCCCAACTTATCCAGCCAGGAAACAGAAGTGAGGTGAGGGTCTCATGACACACCATAAGAGCCTAGCATTCTATGGTGGCCCCCTTCTCTTTCGGCCTTTGTGAAGGGTGGCTGGGTTTCATGATGCACTCCAGAGGTCAAGGGACTGGAGCTAAGGATGCTGCTGCCATCCCCCAACTGGTACTGCACCTGCTCAGCTATGGTAGCAAACTTAATTGGTTCTAATTCACAAAACATATGTTATGAACTATAAGTTTGTTCAGGTACTGCGCGCCACTTGCTAGTCTCTTAATATTATAGTTGCCAATGTCTAAGTGCTCACTGACGTGTAAATATGCTGGAATGGAAATCCTACTATCACTGCTGTCTTTTCATTTCTAGGAATGATGATTTTGAAATGGCCCTTCTGGAGAGAAGAAGAGGGCACATGGACCCAACTATTCAATAGTGCCTTTGGGTGACACTATATTGGCCCAAGAATGAGTCGACCCAGCTTGTATCCAGGTGTTTTGGGTTAGTCTTTTGGGTCATGCTTTCTGTTTGGCCGTGGAGAGTCTTAAGCTTCTCATTGTAGACCCAGAAGATGGGAAAGTAACTTCCAAGGCTTATATATTCAGGAGCCATTTACTTTCTGCCCTTCTGAGATGGCATCTTACTCCATTGCCAAAATGGTCTTGAACTTACCAGGCTTCTGCTTAAGCCTGCCAAGTGATGGAATTACAGGCTTACCATACCACACCCAACTATGTGTCATGGGCCATTTGAAATAGAAAATTCATGGGGCTGGGAAGGTGGCTCAGTGGTAGAGCGCTTGCCTTGCATGCTCAAGCCCTGGGTTCGATTCCTCAGCACCACATAAGCAAAAAGAAAAAAGCCGGAAGTGGAGCTGTGGTTCAAGTGATAGAGCACTAGCCTTGAGCGGAAGAGCTGAGGGACAGCGCTGAGACCCAGAGTTCAGGCCCCACGACCGGACCCCCCCCCCAAAAAAAAAGAATGTTCAAAAAAAAAGAAATAGAAAATTTATGACATTTCTGCTGTATCTACTAACAAAATTGTGCAATGATCAAATAACTTACAACCCAGTTGTTAAAAATATAGCCTCAGACTCAACTGAATTTCAAATTCAATTTTGGTTATTTACCTGCTTTTGGTTAAAGAGGAAGACACTTTATCACTGAGCTTTATTCACTTGTATAAAAATGTGGATGGAGCCATGGACAGATGGCTCATGCCTATAATCTTACTCAGGAAGTTGAGATGGAAAGATTATGTTTTAAACCCAACCCGGGCAGAAAAGTCCCTATGAGATACTTAGGTCCAGTGAATCACTCAAAAACCGGAAGTGGGGGCTAAGAATTTGGCTGAGTGGTAGAGTGCTTGCTTTGCAAGCATGAGGCCCTGAGTTCAATTCCTCAGCACCACATAAGCGGAAAAAGCTGGAAGTTGTGCAAAGGCTCAATTGGTAGAGTGCTAGCCATAAGCTGAAGTGCTGAGAGACAGCACCCAGACCCAGATATCAGGCCCCCTGAACAACAACAGCAAAAAATCAACACAGAAATGGGGTTGTGGCTCAAGTGGTAGAGTGCTAAAAAATGGATCATGGACTGCACCCAGACCCTGAGTTCAAATACGACAATGAACAACAAAAAAATGTGATTGGATAGTGGTATTTTCCATCTCCTAGGTTTATGATTATTCAATAATCAGGATTTATTGAGCATTTCCTATGGAAAAGAGGTATTTTTCCTCACCAGCAAGTGATTTATGATGCTGCAGAGCATGCAATGGATACCCTCTACTTCAGTGGAGAATTGAACGTAAATTTTGTGGGTCCTATTAGAATAGCAGCTCAGGAGCAAAACTGATAAGGATTCAAGCTCTCTGTTAAACCATACTGTAGCCATTTTGATTTTTTAAAGGAATAATTTATTTAGTAAACAGTCCTACACTACAGAATCATTCCAAGTGTGCCATCAGGTACAGAGAGTTTGGCCAGAGAGGGAAAATCCACACAAGGAGGCAAAACTGAGCAATTGCCAGTAGGCAAGGCTGCAACGGATGCAGCGGCAGTGACAGTGGCTGTAGTGGCCATACCTATAGCAGAGAGAATTCAGGAAAACAGCACCAGACACAGCGGGTGAGCAGATTCTACTCATCACCAGCAAGAACTGACAAAGAGCAGATATCTTCATCCTGCAGATCACACACCAGAGACAACTCAGGAACCAACACTCTGGCATGAGTAGAACGCTGACATCCTCATTCCTTATCTGGGAGCAGAGAAGGGAAAGCCATCCCTCCCCAACCACCGGAGATCTCCATCTTCCATACTGACAAAGGCCCCTGTGAGCAACTAGCTCCAACTCAGGCCTTGGAAGAAAAGAAAAGAGTCATTTAGCAGGTCACAAGAACCTTAGCTAACCTGCCAGGCTCAGCTACACCCAGGGGAAAATCACCCAGCCCAGACAGAGGAAGATCCGCCTCCCACCTCAGGAGAGACTTTCTTCACTGTGTAAACAGAACCAGAGGCTGCCCCTCCCTACAGCAGCCTAGAAAATCAACTAAAATTCAGTAAACACAAACCCTGAGAATGGATCCAGGCTGGGTTCTGTGAGTGTCTCTGGAACTACCCCCTCAGGGAAAAGCTAGTTTGCTGAAAAGCCTCAACCCTACCCAGAACCTATCCTCATCACAGCATCTTGAAAGTAGAGGAAACAGCCATCTCCCTCTTTTGTGATACTCAAAGCAGATCTCCCTCCCATTGAACTAGCCTGGGAAGAGGATCACAAAATCCTGGGTAAAGCAGAGCATTATTCTGCCTGCTCAAACAAACTGACTTAAGAATCCAATCAAGCCACAGGAAAACCAAACACCACAAGCAGACCTGAGACTGCACCAAGAGAGTGGTTATGGACACAGTGGAGATAAAGGATCTTCTCATCACCTCTCCAAAAAATAACTCTTTTTGTAGCTTTTTTTAAGTTTTATTTTTTAATTGTTTTCTATTAATCTTTTTATTTTCCTCTCATAATGTTTATTTTAGGTGTATGTGGGTGTGTCCTTTTTTATATCTTCTGATCTTTTGGTACTTTTTTATTTTCTGTTTTTTCTCTTTCTTTCTTTTTTGAGTGACTTAATTGATATTATGCCCATCCCCATATATATATATACCCGTCGTCAATTATTAGACCTTATACCCTATGGTATATACACTTAATCCAGAAATTTATTACTCAATTCATAAGCTCTTAGGCTTAAATTCTTTAGTAGCAATATTATATCTTTATACCTATATAATTTCCTGTTTGTCTGTTTTTTGCTAGTCATGGGGCCTGAACTCTGGGCCTGGGCACTGTCCCTCAGCTCTTCAGCTCAAGACTAGTGCTCTACCACTTTGAGCCACAGCACCACTTCCAGCTTTTTCTGCTTATGTGGTGCTGAGGAATCGAACCCAGAGTCTCATTCATGCAAGGCAAGCACTCTACCACTGAGCCACTTTCCCAGCCCTAATTTTTAATAACTAATTTTAAGCACTTTTATTTTTTAGTTTTTCATGTCTCCTATCCCTCACCTCCTCTCATTCTATCCTTCTCTCAATACCATTTCTTTAAACTTACATAATTTTTAAGTGTTTCACTGTTTAAATTTAAATTTTTATTTCCATTTTTCTTCTTTTCTTTTAAATCACTCTCCTATCATTCTGTCTAATCTATTTCTCTCTCTGAGATAAGAACTTGGTTAAATTCATTCTCCTTTTACCTCTCCATAGCCCTCTAATCAGTGGTATTTCTCTGAGGAATTACTGTCAATGTTGCCATGTGCCCATCCAAGGCCTCTCACAAAGTCTCCTAACCCAACCTGTCTGTGCCTCTGTGTGAGTTAATCATCATTGAACAACTGCGTTCCATGGTTTGTGAGACATTCGCTTCTGTGATCATATGCACATGAGGGCCCAAGAAGAGACTTCCCTGGAAGGAATGTCCTAAAATGCAAAACGTCTACTAGGGCAATGGAAACCCATGGTTGGGCATGCTTAATTTTTAACCTGTGCACTGAACTAACAGGAACACATTAAGACACACTAAGAAACCCTGATGTAAAGGATCAGAGGGCTGAGGGGAAGGGAGCCGCATGCTCAGGAATATAAATGGAGCTTACAAGCCACTGCAGGCTCTGACTTTCTATGTTGAAGTTAAGATTAACAGGCAGCCCAAGTTTCTAAGAACTCATTGTCTAGGCTATATGCCTCTTTCAGAACTTCTTTTCCTCCTCCTGTATTTTGAAAACAACAGTTAGTACTGTGTTTCTCTCTCCTAGGGGCAATTTTTCTCTTCACACAATGCTTAAAGTAGATAATAGGAAGCTGAAATTAAAGTTAACAAGTATGAAGTAGCTCACAGTGCTTGTCCTGAATTCCTGGACCTAAAAAGTTCCCAATTCTAAGCACAAAGTGATCATGGGTGTATCCTAACAACCTCCACTGAATGGATAAATTTGAACAATTTTCCCAAGGCAGGTATTGTCCAGTACAGTAGTTACCACCTATAACCCTTGTTATTAGGATGGTTGTGATCTACTAGAACAATAAACTTGAAACTGGGCCAAGACGAGACAACTTATCGTTGCTAGAAACGGGGGAAGACAACTAGGAGAATGTTTCTCTGGCACAGACATGGATATAATTACAACAAAGTTCTAAATTGTGGCTCATCAGTAAAGACTATCAAGTCATACATCAATAAAGGTAATAACTAAACATAAAAATTAAAAAAAAACTATTTGGGTTTCTGTACTAACATCTTTTTAAAGGTGTGTGTGTGGTGTCTGAGATTTTGTATGGGGCAGCATTGGTTCTTAAAAATCATCCTATTGGCACTATCTTTAGGTTTCCCATTCAAGTCTGGTGGCATTCTAGCTGTACCACTTGAATCACACAATTCTTGACTTCTGCTGGTTAACGAGATAAACATGTAAGGTATATGTCAACCTTGGTTGGTTTCAAATTATGATCTTCAGATCTCATTCTCTGGAGTAGGTAAGGATATAAGAGTGAGCCACTATGCTCAGCCCAGTATTTCCAGTAAGTTACTTAATCTTTCTGAATCTCAGCTTCTTCTTGTGTGGAAAGTGAACAGAATTATTTTGTGTATCTTAGAATCTGGTGGGAGTTATGACTAGGTATAGGAAGTATAAGTGTTCGGGATGTGCAGACAGAGCCTGACAATCTCATAAAACTACTGATGTTTATATTGAAATGAATTAAAGGAATTGAAAACGATGGATTTTTCTTTTTTTTGTTTATCCATTTCTGGGCAGTGAGGGAGCCACAGAAATTCAAGGAGAACAAGGAAACAAATGCAGCAGTGATACTCTGTAGATATTATGTTGACAATCAACTATACCACTTGTGGGCAGGGAAAGGAGGGAAAAACAGAGAGAGAGCAAAGAAGTGATTAGATTTTCGAAAATGAAATGAACTCATTATCTAAATTACAAAATGGTGACCCGTATGTCCACTACATTAACAATAACAATTTTTTAAAGTCCAGGTTGATGATTCTCTCCTCCAGTTTTAGTTAGAGGACCTTGAGACTCAGGCCCACCTATAGAGTTTTCGAAGGTCAATTGATATGATAATTAATATAGAGCCAAAATCTCTTAACAAATGTTATAAAAAGTATTTCATTCGTAGTACTTCTTTCTGTTTGAATGGAGATTCTATATGTTATTGGCAGAGCTATGTTTTTTACTTTTTGTTTTCAGTATTTGTCAACTGTTGAAATCCTTCTTGAAGCTTTGGGACAGAGGTCTGCTATATCTTGGCACCCTGCCCCTAACTAAAATAGTAATCAACCTTTGAAATTAATTTACTTGTGTATGAGTTTGTTTTATTTCTTTATTCATTTATATATTTATTTGTTTATTTATTTATTTTTGTCGCTGGTGGTGAAATCTGGGCCTGGTCGCTGCCCTCAGCTCTTCAGCTCAAGGCTAGTGCTCTACCACTCGAGCCACAGCACCACTTCTGCCTTTTTCTGCTTACGTGGTGAGGAGGAATCAAACCCAGGGCCTCATGCATGCAAGGTAATCTGTGTACCACTAATCTACCTTCTCAGCACCTATGAGGGGTATTTTTGTGCACGGGTCTATCAAGGAAATCTATTCAGAAATGTATTCATTTGCCACTACACATTAATTATGAATTATCTGATAGTTAAAGGATAAATTGTTATCATTTTTACTAGGAATTGTTTGTCTTCCCATGCTAAACACATGGAGGAGGGTATTTTAAACTAAAACTACAAAAGAAATTTAAGATCTTTGTGCTAACAAATGTGTCCAGTTATTACATTAAAAAGAAAATTCAAACTTCATGAATACAGAGCTCAAACTTCTTATACTACTTATTTCAAAATGCAAATTAAAGGGAAAATCAGACAGGGGATAAAATTTATATTGTATGTTAATTTTTAAAGAGGAAAATAAGATCCTAGATGGCAGATTAAAGGCAAAGCAATATCAGAGCCCTATCTGCTCAATAAGAAATAAGAAGCTTATTTGAACAAAAAAACTGCAAAGTGCACATCAGGCAAAGGCAAGCAGTCAGAGCTTACCACCAACACAGAAATACCATATCTCTCAGAAAAAGGAAACAAGTTCAGACCAGTGCTCATCCTTATCCCTGATTTCAATAATACATATACACCCCCTACACACACACACACACACACACACACACACACACACACACACACACACACACACACAATGAATGTATGCAACAGCTCAACCTACTCACATCCACTCAACATGAATCAAAGATCTTCCTGTAATATTTGAAACTTTAAGTTTCAAGTCATGTAAATAATTGATAATAGATGCATAAGTAATTATTTTCTGAATAGCGCTCTACTGTGAAAGTGAGAATTCATGATGATTATAACTACTTTAAACATCTCTGAATCTCAAAAAAATTAAACAACACACAATCCGGGACTGCATTTCTACCAGCTATTCTGCAAAGGCTTAATAAGAAGATACTTATGAGATTTTGTGTACCAAAAATTAAATACTAAATTCAATTAATACCTGAGTAAGTGAAGAGAAAGATGATCAGAGAGACCTATGCTGCCTCCAGTTCTCAACCAGCTGTACACTGTGTCATCTTTGCTGCTGCTGGACCTTAGTTGTCTTCTCCAGTGCAGTGGCCACACTGGGGTTGGATTGGGCGTGGTAGGGAGATGAGTTTGGCCACATGGGAGGCCACACTGGGGTTGAGGTTTGGGGCAGTGTGGAGGGGAGAGGAGGCCTTGGCAGAAGCTGGTGAAGCAAGGAAAGAGGCAGGAAGCCGGAGGCTCAGGAAGCAGCATGCCCAAAGGCTGCCTGGTTCTGGAGAGTGTCTGTGAGATGGGGTTGTTGGGGCGGATCCCATGGGGCCTGGTGGCCTGGTGAGAAGAGGAAGGAATCTCAAGTACTGCAAAGGAGGACAATGAAAATTAAGATCACAGTGGCTGAACAATTTCAACAACAAAGGTGAGGACATGGAGGTAAACTCTGGGGATGAGAGGACGGCAGCACTGGGCCAGTGGAGTTCAATCCTTTCTGGACATACCTGGAAGTGTGTGAGGACTGGCTCCACCACAGCTTTGGCCTCACTCGACTTGAACGGGCACCCGGAATGGTCACCTCAGCCTCAGCCTGCCCCAGAGAGCCAGACTGGCATAGATGCTGAAGACCAAGCAGTGGCTGGGAAGCTATGCGCAACAGGGTGGAGGAAGCAAGGCTGGTGGGTGCAGCTCCAGCCCAGCCAGGTCCAGGGCCAACGGGGAAGTTCAGACTGTAGATCTAGAGCAGGCAGTGTGCCCCAGACCAGTGGGACTTCCAGGGACTTGCGTGGAGGCCAACACGTGCATGCTGGGAACTTCATAAGCATGGCCCAGGCGTCTCCACGGAAAGGTGCATTCACTCCTGTGCCTCTCCTGTCTTCTGGACTCTCGCTGTCCTCCTGCTTCCTGCTGAAGTACTAGGCCATAGACCGCCCCCAAAGGCCAGCAGAGAGCCCTTGCCAATGTAAATGCAGGGGGTCTTTTATTACAGCTCGAGCTGGACTCACAAATCTTCCCTGACACAGCAGGTCAATAATTGTCAGTCCCAATCTCTTGGTCAGCAAGGTTTTTTTTATTTTGTATGAAGCAGGTGGAAGGATCATTACAACACTGATTTTGTGATAGGCCGGTGGTTCGTAGTAAATCTAGTCTTAAATTTATTGGTTGGGGAATGATCATTTCCAGTAAGGGCAGGGACTTTCTAGCTTAGCAGTTACAGGATAGGTTAAATCATACATAGCAAGCATATTATAAGTTGGGGTAGGTGGGGCCAATCACAGGAATGCTGAGGGCACTATTCCTGGATTATTTCCCGACCTAAATTGCTTCCTGATAGAGTTGGGAGATAATCGGTCAGGGCAGTCTGAGATTCCTGGACAGATCAGGGCTGTCTGGTTTCTTAGTTATTTTTACTGTTACATTTTCTTAGAACATGAACTGACACTCTTTTTCCAGTAGCAGATAACAGATATTTTCCTTAGAGTTTCTGAAATCACTGCCAACCTATTTGTCCTCTCACTGACACATCCAACTACAGGAGTCAACTTCTCCACGCCGATGACAGGCCATCTCGGAGATATTCACAGGGCTATGTTTCCTCCTCTATCTCAGGCCTTTCTTCTGAAAGAACATCCTTACTAAAAACTTTTTAGTTGTTTCTAGTGAGGAAGAAAAGTAAGGCCTAGTTGCAGCCATGGAACCAAGAATTGAGGGCCATGGCTAGAGCAAAATGCCCTGAGAAAAGATGGATTCATTTTTGTCAAAGACACAAGTCTCTATAGGAACTCTCATTCTAACTGATTTTCTTCCTAGTAATATATTCACAGAATATGTAGACTATGTAATGAATGAACAATGACATATGCATAATATTTGCGAATATGGAGGGAATTAAGAAAAAACTGCAATGGCCAGAAGTAACTGGTTCTTTGAAAGAGAGCTGGTAGGTTCTTTGTTTGGTCTCTACGCCTTTTAGCACGGTATTTTGTATTGCATTCAAACATATGAAGTTCTTAAAATGTAAAATCAGGACAAATAGTTAAAAATAAGGAAATTTTCCTAATAAAGTATACAAACTGCATCTTTAAATTCAGAGGTACTTAACTTGAAATTTTTCTCACGTTAAATTGCCTTTTGTTCCACCGAAGAGTTGATATTTGAAAATTCCTAAAGAGAATTATTTTTTTTCTTTTCTTCCTTTTTAAGGAACCATAGTAAGGTCCACCTGTTTCTGCTGTGAGCTCTTTCTTCCACTTACTGCCCAGTTGCTGTCAATACTCATCCCCATACGAGACAAGCAGCTCACATCCTGCCTTGATGACATGACAGGTTTGGTAGAAGATCTACCTCTGATACTGAAAGGCCCTCGGATTCTGATTCTCAGCACACCTGCCACAGTTCATATACCTAAAGTTGAAGCAGGCACAGGAAGGAAACATAAGAGGGTAAGTTTCTGCTCCCTTTGGATCTACTCCTAATACTCATCCACTCTAGAACTCTAAGTGCACTGTTTTCAAAGCTCAGTTCCAGACTTCTCTTAATCCTTATTTGTCACAAATAGATTGATTTCCAGATTCTCTAAATTGAGTTAAAGTTTATGTCATAGATTTTGGTGGGGACATGCATTCTGTTTCTAGATTAGCACACATAATTTGACATTTGGCCCAAGTAATTTTCCTTAGATTGGACTCACTCATGCACCTGTCTCCACTATGTTCCCATAGAAATTCAGAGAATCATTTGTCTTATAAAGACAATAGAGGGAAATTTGTTTATTCATGATGTTGTTTCCTGATACGACAATGGTTCCCCATGGCACAGGGCTGCAGGACATACCATAGAACCACTGCTTTCTGAACCTCACCACTGCTCCAACTCTGCTTCTACGTGTTTGAGTATACCCTAATAGACTAAAGTTCTTTCTTGTAGGTTGTTAGGGCACTATGTACTTTGCAAAAACTACGAAGAAAAATTATAGTTAAATACTCCTACAATGAAATTGTCCTTTCTATCTCCACATGTGTTTCGCAATTACTCAGGGAATATGATTTATTCAACTACTGAGGATAATTCTTTGACTCGTATACAGTATGTGCTTTACAGATGCAGGATCTATGAATGAAGTTAGGCGCTTTGGTTTTTCTTCTGATGTCTTAATTTTGTCTCTCATGGAAATTTTTATTTTGATACAGTACACATATTTATATGCATACATACATACATACATACATACATACA
This sequence comes from Dipodomys merriami, assembly GCF_024711535.1. NCBI lineage: Eukaryota > Metazoa > Chordata > Mammalia > Rodentia > Heteromyidae > Dipodomys > Dipodomys merriami. The sequence continues at coordinate 1,661,789 of NW_027203471.1, forward strand.
TACATACATACATACATACATACCAGAGCTAATGATTGAACTCAGTAACTAAACTTACCTCTTGCAATACAAGCAGTCTACCACTTGAACCACTAGCCCTTTTTGTGTTGTTTATTTTTGAGGTATTTTTTGTCTGCCAAGGGGCATAAACTCTGTGCCTGAATGTTGTCCTTCAGCTCTTCAACTCAAGGCAAGCGCTCTACCACTTGAGCCACAGCGCCGCTTTTGATTTTCTGCTGGTTAATTGGAGATAAGAGTTTCACAGCCTTTCTTCCATGGGCTGGATTTGAACCATGATACTCATATCCGAGCTTTCTGAGTAGCTACTTACAGGTTTGAGCCACCAGTGCACAGTTTGTTTTTGAGGTATTATTTACCCTGCTGTCCTGGGTTGCCATCCTGCTTGTGCTTGCCTGGGTTGCTGGAGATACTTCACTTTATCCAGCCATTGTACTTCCACAGTAACTGGGATAACAAATGTGCACCAACGTGCTCAGCCATTGTTAGTAATCGGGGTCTTATAATCTTTTATGCTAGGAATGGCATCAGACTGAGATCTCATCATCTCTATCTCAAAAGTCCAAATTAAAGGTTGAGCTATGGAACCCAGCTATACTATTTATATTTTTATTTCTTGTCCATCAAATATTCATAATTTTGAAAGCACCAAGTACAGCAAAAGAAAAATGGAGATATGGGAATCCATATGTGTGATAATCAGGGTGCAAGTATTCTGAGGATAATATCCTCTTAGGAACCATGAAAATGACTGCTGGACTCACTCCAGTTGGCCTGGGATTTATTTTTTGCATCTACACATAGAAGTTACTCCTTTTTGTGATCTGAGTTTCAGAAAGACAAGCTAAAGGCTTTTGGGTAATAATCGGCAAAATCACATTACTTGATTCCAGTGATGCTCTTTGAGCCTGCATGGACTCAGTAGTTTTGAACACATAAGATGCCGTCTACACATCTGAGGGGATTTGTCATAGTCCTAACAGAGGCTCCTTAAGCAAGGATGCACTTTGCCTCTAACACACTCTGTTTATATGCGCTATACTTTGATCCTAAATCAGCATGTCCATGTTTATGCAGATTCCACAAACACATACAATTATTTTGTCCATGTCCTAGCAATGCTTCATTGGAGGCACAGGGGGACACATGGAGTTAGAGAAAGGGGGGAAAGGGAGGGCATTTCTTACCATCTAGGAGTACCTATTGTCTGCATCTTCATCTTCTATGATCAAGCCCTCATAGGGGCTGAAGTGCAAACCCAATGGCAGATCAGATTCCTCATTCCATACTCTAAGCCTAGCCTCAGGGTACTGTACAGACGAATTCTCAGCCCAGTGGGCAGACTGAGGACTGAATGGTCATAATGCCCCTTGTCCACCACATTGTCTCTTACAAATATAGGTGGCCCATGAACAGTGTAGCTGGTGATGAAGAAGTTCTGACACTGCTCACAATCTGAGGCAAGAGAAGCAAAAATTAGTCCTGAAATATGTACATTCCCAGATTTAACAATCATGAGAAAGAGCACAGAATGCATATCATTGTCGCTTAGTTCTTCATGTGAAGTTACTAGAGTAAACCAGTAATTGGGGGCCAAATGACCTGATGAATTATTATAAAAGCACATTTGCCTTCTGTTTGAACAAGCACAGAGGGTTACTTACACAGGTAATCATCATCCTGGGGTTTACGGATATCTTCATAAGCATAACTCTTTCTTTCCTGTAGGATGTACATGCTCATTTTTACCTCCTTTTTCCTACGTCCAAGTTGAAAAACAATGGTTATTTAAGTTGGGGATCAACAATCTTTGTCCCTATTTCTTCAGAAAAGTAAAATCTCTTACTACCAAATTATCATCTATTCTTCTCACATACTCTGGTCCCCCATTAACCTTTGACTCAGAGATACAAAGACTTCATTTGAACACTAACTACAGGTTTCTAATTCAATTTTAAGTTTTGGCCATTCCCATTTTCAGGTTTAATTTCGACTTCATTAAATTTCTTATAAAGTGGTATTTGATGAATTTATTCATTCAGAATATTTGTTGAGGGTATGTTAAGTATTGAGCAAAGACGAGGACATACAGGATTGAAAATGTGTGGTCACAGATTTATCAGACACTTTGCGTTTATCTGTTATTTTACCTTTTACTTATCATTTTCAGACAACATGCAGGCTGTACACATTTTTCTTGTCAGTCCTGGGGCTTGAACTCAGGGCCTGGCACTGTCCCTGTGCTTCTTTTGCTCAAGGCTAGCACTCAACAACTTGAGCCACATTGCCACCTCTGGCCTTTTCTGTTCATGTGGTTCTAAGGAATAGAACCAAAGGCTTCATTCATACAAGACACATAATCTACAACTAAGCCACGTTCCCAGTGCAGTCTGTGCATCTTTATCTATGTTCTTTAGATTAACATTCAGAAGTTCAGGGAGAATGTAAAATGTGTCATGGCCTAAGTGCCTCTAGGTGGATAATAACCCAAGTGTGTAACTCCATTGTGAAATTCTTATGTGCTGCTCATTGGAAACCTAATTACTAGTTCCACAGCTTACTTCAGCCTGTTTGAACTTTCCAAAGTCCATCTCACATAATCAGATTACCCTCAGCAACCTTGCTAGAATTACCAAAATTAGTAAATTTCCCAAATTATTTTCTCTTACCCAATTTTTGTTTGCAGTATTGTCCTTGTGTATTTGCTTCTCCAAGAGGGAACACTGGTTTCTGGGCCTCTTCTAATCCACTTGACTTTGAGAAATTTATAATTCCTGAGAACTTCTTCAAACTAGGTTCCTTACCTAAGGTTGTCTTGGGCATTCCCTTCAATGAAAGTCACATATAGAATTGGAATGTATTTCCTAAGCCTTCCATCTCCTATCAGTTTTCTCTCAAATCCATATAAGTTAGACTGAGGGAGGGAGAGCACTTGAGAATACAAACCAAAAAGCAAACAAGGTCTGTGAATGAAGGAAATGAAGCTTGGAAGAAGACATGACTAGTGGTGACATTTAATGAAAGAGAACACGGGGAAAGTGGAGAATTACAAAACTTGGTTGGAAAAAGGTATGACAGAGCAGTGAGAATAGGAAGAAATTATTGGCAGAAATCTATATGGACAATTAAGTACATTCAAATTGCAACTAGTTATAACAGATGACTTTGAAATTAGTTTGACTTTTTTCTATACAATTTTGCCTGAAAAAGTATGTACCATATAATAATTGTATAAATTGGTATACATGTCTGTTTTTGAGATGATAAGGTAAAAAAAAAATGTGATACGGTAAAAAAAGAAAATGTTCATCAGGCAGACTCTAGTGACTCGTGATTGTAATCCTAGTTATTCAGTAGGCTGAGAGCTGAGGAGTAAGCTTGGCAGCCAGCCCAAGGAGTAGTAAGACTCATATCCACTTAACCATCATAAAAGCCAGGAGTGGTATTGTGGTTCAAGTTGTTGAGTGCTAGCCTTGCTAGCACAAAAGGAAGGATCTGGAACAATGATTAGTCCTGATTGTAAGTCTCAGGCCCAGCACCAAAAAATTTAACAATGAATCTTGTGAATTCTTAAAATAAAGCATCAATGGGACTAAACATTTCTTTCTGCTTTTCTTTTTTCCAGTCCACGGCCTGGGCCCTTTCCCTGAGCATCTTTGGCTTGAGGCTAGCACTTTACCGCTTGAGCCACAGCACCATTTTCAGCTTGCTTTTCCTGTTTATGTGGTACTAAGGAATCAAACTAAGGGCTTCATGCATGCTAGGCAAGCACTCAACCATTAAGCTACATTCCAAGCCCCTAATTATTTGTTTTTGAGCCCTGATATAAATTCACTTTCTGTGACATCCCTAGTTGAAATAAATTAGTTGAAATTGAATTTGAAGACATTAACTTCAGTATTTCTCGAGCCTGTTACTTTTACTTAAATTTCAAAACTGATTAATTATTATATATATTGATTTTAACTTGTTTATCCTGAAAATATTGAGGGGGGTTCAGTTGAGACTTCAGACCTCTGAAGAACGATCAGTTATTGTCCAACCACTCAAAAGACTCACATGTAAAGGCTACAGCTAAACAAACAACTATGGAAAGTTCCAGAATCAGCTAACTAAAGCTCAGAAGAAGGGACCAATCCTCCTCTTCCTCACAGAATTGACATTTGAAATTAGCCTCAGAAGGACATGTGTCTATGTAAAATATTATGTCACTTTTTTTAGTTGTCAGTAAACTTTTCTTAAAACTTACAAATAGTGTGGATTTATTGTTGCATCTACCAATTTGTTATAACAAAATGAAAAGTGGTTGGAACAGAGATTGGAACAATCATTCAGTGAATGGTGTGAAGATGTGAATGGCTAAGATAGCTAAGACTTTATAATGCTGTGTAAGTATTTATGAATTTGTAAGTGCCTTTAGAGAAAATGTATTGGTAGACTTCACCACCACTAAGTGTGATCTCAGACACAATACATTTTTAGATTTCGGTTTTCTCATCACGTAAGTGATTATAGTTTACTATTTGCCTCATTATGTTGTTGTAATATTGAAATCTATTTGTTCATGGAACATTTAAAATAAAGTCTAAAATATTGTGAAAATAAAATAAGTGGTAGTGATTATTGTGGATATGAATTGAATCTTAGAATAAATATGATAAGAACAGAAGAGATCAGGAAAAAGAAGCAGATGTTCCTAGGGCTTCTTCTCTTACTTGGAACCATGAAGAAAGTTTACTCATCAATAGAATTTGGGAGACATTTATCTTCTGACGCTTACTCTGTTCAGTTCTGAAGGTCACCCAAGAAGGTTTGACTAAAAGTGATGAGAAATCTAGATTTTGGTTACAAAATATCTGCAAACTGTGGATTCTAATTTTTGACAGCAAATCTCAGCCAGAGAGAAAAGACTATATTTTAGGAAAATGTTTTCTGAATTATCATTAAGGCTTGTCCCTATATTTCTTTTCTTCAATTTCTTCAAACCTAGACAAAACCCATCTTTGCTTCACTCTGTGTTCATAAGCTATCTGTTATAATTTAATTGGTTTTTGATGACAAGAAACACTAAGCAAATTAGGAACAGGAGGGAAAGATTATTTAGTTAAATAGCATACATCATGGTCAACTTAGTTTCATTTTAGTGATGAAGGATTGTTTAACACACATAAATCTTTAAATGCAATGCAACACATAAGCTGATCAAGGACAAAAATCACACACTCATTTCTCTGGATGCAAAAAAAGCCTTTGACAAAAGTAAACATTCTTCTTTTTTTTTTTTTTTTGGTCAGTTGTGGGGCTTGACCTCTGGGCCTGGGTGCTATCCCTCAGCTCTTCAGCTCAATGCAAGCATTCAATCATTGAGGCACAGCACTACTTCCAGTTTTCTGGTCGTTTATTGGAGAAAAGTGCTTCACAGACTTTCCTGCCCAGCCTGGCTTTGAACTCTGATCCTCAGAGCTCAGCCTACTGAGAAGTCAAGATTACAGGTGTTATGCTAAGTTAAAGTCACCATTCTTTTATCATAAAACCCTTGAAGAAACTAGTGATACTGGGTATATATCTCGATAGGATTACGGGTATATGTGAAAAATTAAATCATTTCTGTTAATAGCAGGAATGACACAAATGTCTATTTTTTCACTCTTTTCCCGTATTGAATGCAATCAAGCCACAGAAATAAGCATAGAGAAAGAAATAAATATGTCAAAAGGGAAGAAACCATTTAAATTATGCTTGTTCACATATTACATGATCCTATATTTAAAAGATCCTAAAAATTTCCAGAGAAAAATTCTAGATCTGATAAATGCTATTGGAAATGTGCCAGAATAAATGATGAACATTTAAAATCATCAGCTTGTCTGCCAACAATGAACAGTCTGGAAAAGAAATCAGAAAAATCACAATAGTCTCAAAAAATTAGCTTAAGATTGTGCTTAACTAATGAAGTAAAAAGACTTCTATAATGAAAAGTATAAAACCTCAAATAGAACTGAAAGCCAACCTGGGCTGGTAAGTTTGTGAGATTCTTATTTCCAATTAAGCACCAGAAAATATGAAGTGGTGCTGTGGTTCAAGTGGTAGAGTGCTCACCTTGAGTTGAAGAGGTCAGACACAACACTCAAGGCAACTGTCAGGATTGACGACGATGATGATGAAGATGATGAAGATGATGATGATGATGATGATAATGATAATAATAATAAACTTAAAAATTGGCACTATGGATTGCATTTCATTCTTCCAAAATTATAAGTTGAATTCCCAATCCTCAAAATATTATTTGGAGATGGAGCGTTTGGTAGCTAATTAGGGTAAGATGACATCATGGAAGTGAGGCCCGAGATGGATTTAACTTTCACAGAAAAAAGCAAAGAAAGATCCTTTCCATCTCAACTGTTCCTCCTTTCCCAGTCATGAACATACCAAGATTTCATGTAGATACACAATGAGATATAGGCCATCTACAAACCTAAAATAGATCCTTCATCAGAACCCAGTCACACTAGCATACTGGTTTGAGTTTTCAAGCTTTCCGAACTATGAGAAATAAATTTTTATTTAATTAACTCACTGTATACTATTTGGTTATGGCAGATTAAGTTGAACACACAATGAGAAAAACACTGGAATTCACCGTTTTTACAAAGAAGATACATAAATTTTTGTATGTGGCTAACAAATGTATGAAAATATGCTCAATATTACTAAGCAGTAGGGAAATGTAAGTAAAATGTCAATGACTCCTTAGGATGCCTACCATAAAAATAAATAAAAAGATACTGGATGCTGGGCACTGGTGGCTCTCGCCTATAATCCTAGCTACTCAGGAGGCTGAGGTCTGATCATGGAGCAAAGCCAGCCTGGGCAGGAAAGTCTGTAAAACTCTTATCTCCAATTAAACCACCAAAACACCAAAAGTGCCGCTATGACTAAAGTGGTAGAACACTAGCTTTCAGCTAAAGAACTGAGGGACAGCACCCAGGCCCAGAGTTCAAGCCCCACGACCAACAAAATAATGGAACCTTTGCTCGCTGCTGGTAGAAATATAAAATAGTGCAGTTGCCTTGGGAAATAGTATGAAAAGCATTCTAAAAATTAAAAGCATAACTAGCTTATTATCTAGCAATCTAATTCCTGATATACATAGAGACAGGAAGGAAGGAGGAATGGAAAGAAGTAAGGAAACAAGGAATGTAAATAGATCCTAAATAGATATTGGCACATTCAGTATAACTGCAGCATTATTAATACTATTGTCAGTTGTAAAGTAGTTGCATAGGAAAACAGACATTATATATGACAAATTACATGATCACATAAAGGAAGAACAGTTAAGGTTCACCTGTCTTTTTCCAGGTTTATCCAATGTGAATAACACAGACAGGGTAACATTTCCACAGTCTATCATGGATCTTTGGCACAGAGTACATTGCAGATTCCATGTTCAATTCAAATCAAAGACATCAGGCTGCAACCTTGTGATTTTAGTCACAATTCTCTCTGTCTGGTCTATTCTTTCTATGTGAACTCTCTAAATGAAGGCATTTGACCACATAACCCCTCTGTGATATATAAATGCATACCGCACTGGAAACCCTTCAAAAGCACAATCTTACTTGGGTCAATTTGACCAAAAGATGAAGAATACAAAATTCTTGAACAGAGAATCAAGTGGACCAATCTCTCCATGACTCTAGTAGCATTTATTCTTCTCTCAACTCCAGTAAGAAATTGGTTCTATTTTTGACAGTTTCCATTTTTGTTCAGATTGTTCAATGTCTTTCTCTGCGTGGTTATTTCACTAAATAGACTATCTTCCATGAGATTGCAAATGACTGCAAATAAGTCAACAAATATATGTTTTCCAGGTGTTAGATAGAAAATCAATGCATCAAGAAAATATGGACTATAATATTGTATCAAAATGCTGTATGTACTTATCTACGTAATAGAAAGTGATGAGGATCACTTTTTACTTGAATTTTACCCTACTAAACATCTAGCAGAGTCCTACCTCTATCTATGTTTCTCTTATCCTTTGGATTTTTGCAACCATCTTCTAACAAGCTTCTCTTTTGCCTCGTTTCTAATTTTTTACATTGCTATCAGATTTTTTACCAAAACTATTTTTAATAGTGTTTTGATAAGTTATCTGAAGAGAGCGAGAGAAAGAGACAGCAGTGGTGATAGAGAGATACTCATCTTCCTAACAACTCCAATTTCGTCCTCCAGAAAAGTGAGAAAAATCAGGCTCTTACCATCATCCATAATGATGTTTTATTATAACTCACTCAACAGAACAGCAGAATAAGTTAAGAGTGAGTCAATTACAAGTAGCTCATCTCGAGTGATTAATTAAGCACTGAAATCATTTTGGTGTTACTCATCCATAACCAAATACAGAATTCTCTTCTTTTTATTCACCATCCAAAGAAACCCAAATTGGATCTACGGCTCAAGTGGTAGAGCAATAGCCTTGAGCAAAAATGTTTAAGGGCAGTTCCTAGACTCTGAGTTTAAATTGTAAGATTTATGTCTGCACACAAAGAAAATGTGTTCCCAAATATCTGTCCTCCCATGTTCTCTGAATGTTATATGAATGATCTAGGGATAAAAGGTGTCCAGACAGATTTTAGGCTCGTGCACATTTTGTAATAAACAATAACTTCCATTCAAAAACTGAACTGGAAGTAGTGTCATCTGTGTTACGAGGAATGGACCACACATACTGTGGAGACTTTAAGGGAGCAGTGGAGAAATCTTGCTCTCATGTCCTGGGCTTAACTCAGGACAGTCTTTTCACATCTATTGTTCCCCAAAGCACTTGTTGATCATCTGACTCCAGTCTCAAAGTGCTGGAACTCTTATTTCTGAGAAGAGTATATAAAATTATCTTGATAAGTCATTGCTTATTATACAGACACAAGTCAACAACTTTATGTTTTTAATCACTCTGCATGCCTGAAAGTAATAATGCGCATCACTTGTGTCCAAATCTTTTGAATAATATTCAAGTATATATATCCTACTCACAACAATGAAAGGATAAGAATTCTTGGTTCAGTGAATGCTTAAGAGTAACGAAAGATTTCCCATTACACCTAGTTACCTCTGCAATGAAGGATTTCTCTTCATAAATTACGGAGATCTGTGACAACAATTTTCCCACAGTGGGTTTCTTTTCTGTGTTAATGTTCAAATGCTTGCTGAAGGTTGACATCCAGTTGATAGACTTCCTCTAATGCTTACTTTTACGGAGATGCTGCCGTGTGTCCAAGTCTTTGGTTCCTGTTGAGATATAACTTTTTGCTGAATGTGTTTCTTTATTTGTTGTATTAAGTTTCTGTCTTGTGGATTTTCTCAATTTCACTGAGGACTGACTTCAGATTAAATGTCATTGAACATTTGTTCCATTCATTAGGTTTCATTTCTCCTATATGTCAGTTCTCTGATCAACAATGAGGTGTGCCTCCCAGATGAAAGTCTCTACACACTGGTAATGTTCATCAGGTTTCTCTCCTGTGTGTGTTCTATAAATTAACGTGAACGTGTTTTCTCCTGTGTGTTTCTGGTGCAAACAGAGGGGTGAATTTTTTTTTTAAAAACCACACTTGTTGCAGTCATAGAATTTCTCTCATTTCAGTGTTCAGTGAAGAATGCTCAGCTGAGCCTTCTGGGTAAAAGACTGTAAAGTTATTGCATTCATGAGACTTCTCTCGCGTGTTGATGCTCTGATGCAAACTGAGTTTTCTTACAGGTGACAGACATTCCATATTTATTACGCTCCTAAAATTTCTCACCTGTGTGAATTCCATTATGCTTACTGAGTTCTGGACTCTGGTTGAAGGATATTTCATACCTGTTACATTCACAAAATTTATCTCCTGTGTGTCTTTTCTGATGGTCAGTAAATTCTGCTTCCGGGTAAAGAATTTCCACACTTAATACATTCAGAAGCTTTCTTTCCTGTGTGTGTGTTTTTGATGGACGTTAAGGTATGCCTTCTCAGTAAAAGATTTTCCACCCAGAAAACATTCATAAGGTTTCTCTCCTGTGTGTCTTCTGTTTTTGTTAAGTAAGGTTTGCCTTATGGGTGAAAGATTTTCCATACTGGATACATTCATATGGTTTCTATCCCGTATGTGTTCTCTGATGTTTGTTAAGGTGTACCTTCCAAGTGAAAGAATTTCCACACATTACAATCATAAGGTTTCTGTCCAGTGAGTCATCTCTGATGGACAGTAAGTGGTGCCATCTGGGTGACAGATTTTACATATTTTTCATATTCATAAAGTTTTTCTCCTGTGTGTTCTCTGATGGAGTTTCATGTGTGCCTTCTGGATGAGAAACATTCATAAAGTTTTTCTTACGTGTGTCTTTTCTGATGATCAGTAAACGCTGCCTTCCAGGTGAAAAACGTTGCACCCTCGATACATATATAAGGTTTTTCTCCTGTGTTTTATCTCTGATGATTAGTAACAGCTTCCTTCCAGGTGAAGGACGTTACATACTCGATACATTCATAAGGTGTCTCTACAGTGTGGATTCTCTGATGGATGTGAAGGTCTGCTTTTTGTATGAAAGACTTTACATACGTGATATAATCATAAGGTCTTTCTCCTGTGTGTCTTCTCTGATGATCAGTAAGGACTGCCTTCTTGGTAAAGGACTCTCCAAACATGTTAAAATCATAGGATTTTTCCCCTGTGTGTCTTCTCTGATGGACAGTAAATAGTGCCTTCTGGTGAAAAATTATCTACATTTGTTACATTCATAAGGTTTTTCTCCTGTATGTATTATCTGATGCAAAGTGAGGTATGACTTTAGCCAGAAAGACATGCCACATTTGTTGCATTCATAAGTTCTCTCTTCTGTATGAGTTCTCTGATACATGCTGAAAGTTGACTTCTGAGTGGGAACTGTCCAATCGTCATATTCATAAGGCTTGTCTTCTGTGGGCATTTGAGGTGGGAAAGTGAGGTCTGACTTCTGAGATATATAATTTTTTTCCATCTTATATACTCATTGGAGTTCTCCTCTGCATATTTACTCTGGAATTTTATAAGGTGAATTTCCCTACTGATAGGTTTTTCACATTCATTACCTGAAAAGGATTCTCTCTTTTGAATATTTTCTGATGAGTAGTGACTGTACTTCTTATGTAAAATGTTTTTTCTTATTCAGGGCATTCTGATGTTTTCCTCTGTCCCTGAAGTATTTCTTGGGCAAAGAGAGGACACTTATCATAGTCTTCCCTATATTCATCATGGTTATAAGAAAGCTGTCCCACATAAGCCCAACTATGTCTAAAGAATATTGTCTGTGACTGAAAAAAATCTCCTTTTTTACACCACATTCAAAATATTGCTACTCATCATTTTGATCAAAATGGTCCAAATATCTCAGGGATTGTTCAACTACGGTAGACAGAGCAGGCCTATGCACCATGCATCTCATCAGGTTCAATATAGAGAAGCATGTTCTGGCACTCAATGAACTCCATAATTTTCATCCCTAATGAGTTTCTATTACTCCCAATCAGCTCTGGGTTAGAATTTGAACTCATATAAAAAGTTCTTACTAATTTGTGACAGGTACTTCAAATAGATAGTCATGTGGACTTTCCTGACAGGTCTTAATCATGTACTCCATTTCTTGGACATCTAAAATGAGACATAGAGCCAGGTGCTGGGTTCTCATGCTTATAATCTTAGCTACTCAGGAGGCTGAAATATGAGGATGATAGTTCAAAACCAGCCAGGCAGGAAAGTCCTTGAGACTTTGGCAATGTTGGGATTTGAACTGAAAGCTTAGCAGGCCCAATTGGTGAAAGAGTCAAGGTGAGGACACCAGCATGTGAACTGAGGAGCTAGGCCATTCCCAGGACCTGAAAATTAGCCCCAGGGATGGCCAGGATAAGCATAAATTCATACGTGATATATAGGATCTGTATTGACATATATATGTGGGCAGCATCTTGCGTTCGGTGCATTTCTTCTCCTTAATTTATGTCTAATTCATGATGGTATTGTGAACTTTACTGAGTATGGTGACAGATATAACTGTACTGACATGGATGACGACCCATTCCCATGGTTATAAGGTTGCCTATGCATTCATTCTCCATCCTAGCTGAGACCCAGGACTTCCACATTAGAGGAAATCAGGCGCAATGACTGGCTTCTGACATCAGGCTGAATCTTTTGTCAGGCCTGGGATTTGAACTCAGGTCTTGGTAACCCCGTTGCACTGTGGGGGAAGGGGAAGCTCATCATCCCTGAAGACTAGAATGTCAGGCCTGCTCCAGGACCTGATTTGAAGTCCCAGCAGTGGATAAAAGAGCAAGCTTACATTTTTTAAACATAGGATCTCTATTTACATACAGGTGTGGTATGCATCTTGCTTTCAATTTAGTTACTTTTTAAATTTTGATTCTTATTCATGGATGTATTGTGTATTTTATTGGGTATGGTGACAGGTATAGCTGTGCTGCCGTGGATGACAACCTATTCCCATGGCTATAGAGTTGCCTATATAGCATTTTTCTTCCTTGATGAGGCCCAGGACATTCACAGGACAGGAAATCATGTGGATCCATTGGTTTCTCACATCAGGATGAATCTTTTGGCTGTGCTGGGGTTTGAACTCAGAGCTTAGCAGGCAGAATTGGGGAATGAATCAAGGTGAGCACACCAGCCTGTTAGCCACTAAGGTGTTAGGCCGTTCACGGGACCTGAGCTCGTGCCCCATGAGGGTCAATATACTCATGAAATCATAATTTAAAGACAGGAACTATATTTCCATACATGGGTGGGCGGCATCTTGCGTTCACTGCATTTATTCTCTTGATTTCGTGTCTTATTCATGGATGCAATATGTATTTTACTGAGTGTGATAACAGTTATAACTATGCTGACATTGCTGGCAATCAATTTCCATGAGTATAGGGTTGCCTATATAGCATACTCCATTCTAGCTGAGACCCAGGACTTTCACAGCATAGGAAAACTGGTGCAACCATTGGCTTCTCATATCAGGATGAATCTTTTGGTAGTGGGATTTGAACTCAAGGCCTAACAGGCTCAAGTGGTGGATGAGTCATGGTGAGCACACCAGCACGTGAGCCACTAAGCATCTAGGTCTTTCCTGGAACCTGAGATCAAGACCCGGTGGGCACTATAGTAGTGATAAATTCAGAATTTAAACAGAGGATCTCTATTTCCATACATGGATGGGTGGCATCTTGGGTTCAGTGTAGTTATTGTCTTTATTTGGTGTCTTACTCATTGATGTATTGTGTATTTTCTTGAGTATAGGATGGCAGATATAACTGTGGTGACCTGGATGACAAGCTATTTCCATAAGTATAAAGTTGCCTATGCATTTTCCATCCTAGCTGCGACCCAGAACTTGCACAGCACAGAACAGGTGCAACGAATGGTTTCTCACATCAGGGTGAATTTTTGGAAGTGCTGTGATTCGAACTCGGGGCCTAGGAGGCTCAACTGCCCAATGGGTCCACATGAGCAAACCAGCCTGTTAGCCACTAAGGAGCATGGCTGTTCCCAGGAGCTGAGATCAAGCCCCAGGGAGGCCACAAGAGTCCTCAATGCATCATTGAAACATGGGATGTATATTCACATCCGTGTGTGGACTGCCTCATGCATTGTGCGTAGTTATCCTCTCTATTTTGTATGCTATTCATGGATGTATTAAGTATGTTCTTCAGTATATATGACAGGTGTAACTCGGCTGACATGGATGACAACCTTTTCCCATGGCCACAGGGTGGCTCATGCATTCTCCATCCTAGCTGAAACCCAGGACTCACGCAGGAAAACAGGTGAAACGTCTGGCTTCTGACAGGATGAATATTTTGGCACTGCTAGGATCTGAACTCAGCACCTAGCAGGCCCAATAGGCGAATGGGTCCACACAAGCACACCAGCCTGTGAGCCACTAAGGAGCTAGGCCATTCCCAGGACCTGAGATCGAGTCCCAGGGGTAAGGCAGGGGGAGCACAATAGTCATCCATTCATAAGCTGAAAGTAGTAAGCAAATAAGTACATATCTGTATAGTGTAGGAGAGATGGAGACCTGTGATTGAATCCAATCTACCCTGTGACTATCGATTCTTGGATCTTCCTCAATGCCTCCATTTAATGACTGTGATGATTATGGTCATGCTTCATCAACTCTTCACTAAAATTAATCGATAACCCATGAGTCTTGACTATCATTTCCTACTCGAATTCTCAGGAACTACTAATTCAAGGAAGAGATTGATCGTATTTCATGGCTCTTCTTAGGTCCGGAATTGAGTATCTCAGGAACTCCTGCCATTCCCTCAATGTAGGATGGCTGACCAGGATTCGACCTCGGGGCCTTCATTGCCCAGTCATACTGTGGCTCCCCCGACAGCCAGCAAGCCTTCAGCCACACCAGGTCACCTTCAATCTGCAGTCCACCATGTTCAGTCTTACCATGGACAACATTCAAATGAAAATAAACCTAAAAGCGCCAGTTGGAATTTCCCGCACTTTTTTCCCCTCCGGCTTTTTACTTTTTCCTACAATCCCTGGGGTCCTAAGATCTGAGGATGGGATGTGGGTCCAGAGGCTGCAGCCTAGGATGATCGGACCTGAGGCAGAGTTGCCACAACTTGAGTTCAAGCCCCAGGTCTGGCAAAAATATTAAAAAATTGAAAAATCATGAATGAAGCACCGTAGCTCAGAATTTGCGCCATTTTACTGCGAGAGCTGGGGTGTGAAATCAGGTCTAGGTAACTCTTTTGCACTGTGGGGGAAGGAGAAGCTCACTATCGTTGAAGACTACAAGGTCAAGCCTGGTCCCAGGGCCTGAATTGAAGCCCCAGCTCAGGCAAAAATCATATGCCCACCTATGTTACACATAGGATCTCTATTTACATACATGTGTGGAATGCATCATGTTTTCAGTGTAGTTGTTCTTTTTATTGTGTGTCTTAGTCAGGGATGCATTTTGTATTTTATTGCATATGATGACAGATATAACTGTTCTGACTTGGATGGCAACCTAGGCCCATTTCTATAGAGTTTCTTACTCCTTCTCCATCCTAGCTGAGACTCAGGACATTCTCTGGACAGGAAAACAGGTGGATCAATGGGCTTCTCACATCAGGATTCATGTTTTGGCAGTGCTGGGATTTGAACTGAGAGCCTAGCACGCTCAAAAGAGTCAAGGTGAGGACACCGGCCTGTGAGCAACTAAGGAGCTAAGTCATTCTCAGGACCTGAGGTTGTGCCCCAGTGAGGGCCAGGATAGGAATAAATTCATAATTGAAACATAGGATATTTATTCACATATATGTGGGGATAGCATCTTGCATTCAATGCACTCCTCCTTATTTTGTGTCTAATACATGGAGGTATTGTGTATTTTACTGAGTATGGTGACAGGTATAACTCTGCTGACATGGATGATGACTTGTTCCCATTGTTATAAAGTTGCCTATGCATTCATTCTCCATCCTGGCTGAGACCAAGGACTTCCATAGGAGAAGAAAACAGTTGTAAAGACTGGGTTCTAACATCAGGATGAATCTTTTGTCAGGCCTGGGATTTGAACTCAGATCTGGGTAACCCTGTTGCACTTTGGGGGAAGGAAAAGCTCCTCATCCCTGAAGACTAGAATGTCAGGACTGCTCCAGGGCCTGATTTGAAGTCCCAGCAGTGGACAAAATAACAAGCTTACCTTTTTTCAATATTGGGTCTCTATTTACATACAGGTGTGGTATGCATCTTGCTTTCAATGTAGTTATTTTTTAATTTTGATTCTTATTCATGGATGTATTGTGTATTTTATTTTGTATGGTGGCAGGTATATCTGTGTTGCCTTGGATGACAGCCTATTCCCATGGCTATAGAGTTGCCTATCTAGTATTCTCCATCCTCGATGAGGCCCAGGACTTTCACAAGACAGGAAAACAGCTGTATGAATTGGTTTCTCACATCAGGATGAAACTTTTGGCATTGCTGGGAGTTGAACTCTGGGCCTAACAGGCCCAACTTTCTAATGGGTCCATATAAGCACAACAGCTTTTGAGCTACTAAGGATCTAGGCCCTACCCAGGACCTGAGATTGAGCTCCAGGGTGGGGTTTGTGCACCATATTCATCCATTTATAAGCTGAATCTAGTATGCTAATAAATACCTATTTGTATAGAGAAGATGTGTCAAGCTGTGTTGGAATCTTATCTACCATGTGGCTACCAATTCTTGGATCTTTCCCAATGCCTCAATTTCCTGAATGTACTTATTATTGTCACATTTCGTGAAGTCTTAATTAAAAATAATTGTTGTGCCAGAGGTCTTGCCTATCATTTTCTATGTGAATCATGCATGAACTTCTCATCTCTTCCCTAGGCCTGAATGCAAGCACCAGCCCGAAAAATGTAACATTATAGACATTTTAAATATGTGATTTATATTTACATCTATTTATTCAGTCTGTATTGTGTTTATTGGAGTGATTCATTATATATTCTTATTGATTGATTGAATTAACATTTATTTTATGGACTGTGAGTGTACCTATATCATTTATTACATTTATTCCAATCTATTCTGTAGCATGTAGCTTTGCACACATATTATGTACATCATACCTGACACCCAGCACTAGCACAGAAATGGAAAACACGTGTCCCATTTGGAATCTTACTCCAAGATGAAATTTTTGGCAATGCTGGTACCTGAACTGAGGGCCTAGAAGTCCCAATTCATGAATGGGTGAGTGTCAGCATGGCAGCCTTTAGCCCATTCAGCTGCCAAGTGGATCCCAGGACCAAGGATGGAGCCACAGGTTAGGCCAAAATAGCAGTACCTTTCTATCTGGTATATATACCATATATATATATATATATATATATATATATATATATATATATATATATATATGTATATATATATATATTTATCTGGTATACAGATAAATATAAAAATATATTTAGATATTTTGATACTGCCAGTGATGTCTATGTGGAATTAAATGATATATACTACGTTCATACAGATTCTCAGGTCTTTAGTGAGGATTCCATTTAATGAATAGTATTCTTTTAATGCATAATAAACTATGAATTAAAATCAATCTGTGTTCTGTGATTATTGGGTCTAAATTTATACTGGACTGATTGATGAACTACTCATCCAACCATTACATTGATCAAATTTCTCTCACTTTCCTATGTACAAACAATAGTTTCTTAGGCTCTCCAGCTCTTTGTATGTAGCATGACTGGGATTCAAACTCAGAGCCTAGGTGTCCAGGTTGGCCTATGGTTTCGCTGACAGCTTGTCAGCCTTCACCAATGCCAGGTGACCTACAGGTTGCATCAGTGTTATTTGGACCTGGGATGGTCACCATGCAAGGAAGGAAAACCAAGAAACTACCATCCGTAGGTGGTTCCTGGCTTTTTATTTTTAGTGCTGTTTTCATTTTGTTTTCTTGTCAGCCCCCAAGGCCTAGTATCCCAGGATGGGCTGTGGGTCCAGAGGCTGCACCATCCCAGCCTAGGTTGATGTTAGCTGAGGCAGAGTTGCCACGATATGAGTTCAAGCCCAGTGCTGGGCAAACAACAACAACAACAACAACCAAATTAAAAATAAATAAATAAATAAATAATTTTAAAAGTATTAAAAATACCCTGGCACTGTCTATGGTCCACGCCTGTAATCTTAGCTACTCAGGACGCTGAGATGTGAACATCACGGTCCAAAGCCAGCCAGGACAGGAAAGACTGTGAGACACTTATCTCCAATAAACCACTAGAAAACCAGAAGTGGTGCTATGGCTCAAGCATTATAGCACTCGCCTTGAGCTGAAGAGCACAAGGACAGCTCCCAAGGCCAGAGTTCAATTCCCATGTATATATGTACATATATATATATATACATATATACATATATATGTATATATATGCATATATATGTATATATATGTACATATATATACTTACATACATACATACACACATACATACATACATATATGCATACATACAATACTGATGAAACTCCCTGGCTTGGAATTCATGCCCTATTTTTCTGTCAGGCCTGGCAATCAAACTCAGAGTTTGGGTAACTCTAATTCACTGGGGAGATGGGGAAACTCACCCTCTTGTAAGACAAGCAATTCAGGCCTGTTCCCTAGGCCTGAATTCAATCCCCAGCCCTGTTAATGTAATATTCATTCACATTTGAAATAATGATTAATATCTACATACTTATATTTATTGCAATTTGCTTTGAGTGTATTTATTTTATTTTTTGTATTATTTATTCATTATTTTATTGGCTATTATTACACTTATAACATATATTAAATTGATTGCATCTTATGAGAAACATACAGACTTGCATATGTATTATATATCTTAATTCAGACCCAGGACATTTATTGAAATACTATAGTAGATCATCCCATGCTTAGAAAAACAGAAAGAATCCATCAACCAAATTAATTTATCCCTAGGCACCCCAGTGGCTCACATCTGTAATCCCAGCTACTCAGGAGGTGAGAACTGGAAGATGAAGTTTCAAAGCCAATCCAAGAAGCAAAGCCTGAGAGATATCATCTCCAATTAACTGGCAAAAAGCCAGTCTACAGGTATGGCTGAAGTGGTAGAAAATCATCTACGAACAACCAAGCCAAGAAAGAGCAAGCTGAGTTCAAGTGCGTGGAGAGGGGTGTAGGGGGATAAAGGGGAGGGAAATCCTCCAAAAAACAGAGAACAAAACAACAGTACACAAATCCCACCTAATTTATGGTACCAACAAACTGAAAATACAATCAGCTTATGCATTTGTATAATTTTACATGAGCCAATATATTCTTAGGTACACTTCAAGCTATGTGTTTAATAATATGTATATATAAATTAATGATGTATATATATATAAATAAACTAAGAAACCAGCCAATGAAAAAATATTTCTGAATTAGTGTCTTAACCATGGCATTATAAATTATTTGTACAAAAAGTATGTTTGAAGTTTCTTTCTTTAGAATCAATCGTAAAATGTTTGTTCATGTACCATACATCAGTGGCTCACACCTATAATCCTAGTTACTCAGGAGGCTGAGAGGTGAGGATGGCAGTTCAAGGCAAGCCCCGGGAGACACTTACCTCCAATAAACCAGTAGAAAACCAGAAGTGGCGATGTGGCTCAAGTTTTACAGTGCTCGCAAAAAGCTGAAGAGCACAGGGATAATGCCCAATCCCAGAGTTCAAGCCCCACCACCGACAAAATAAAAAAAGGAAAGAAGTTTGTTCATACAATATTCTAACATTCTGATTCTTAGGAAACTTTTCTTCCAGGGTCTTATGCTCTTTAGGCAACTATTCCACTACTGAGCTATATCATAGTACCAACGTTTTTGTTTTTCATTTTAGCATCCAGTTTATTACCAAAATGCTTACAAGTACCTAATGTCCTCACAGAAGTTAGTGTTTATTCAGAAACAACCTTTGGTGGTATGTGGACTCCCCTAGTCTATTTCGTGGTAGGCACTGAGGAAAACTCACAGGACACAATTGCAGACATTTTTTAATTATAAAAATAACTCTAAATAGAAATAACATCAACTTCCGGTCACGGGTGGCTTATGTCTATAATCCAAGCTACTCAGGGGGCTAAGATTTGAGGAAGGCAACTCAAGGCCAGCCAGGGAGGAAAGTCTGTGAGACTCTTATCTCCAATAAACCTCTAGAAAACTGGAAGTGGTACTGTGGCTCAAGTGCTTGAGCATTTGCCTTGAGCACAGGGATAGCACTCAAGCCCAGAGTTCAAGCCTCACAACCAACAAATTTAAAAAAAAAGAAAAAATAAGAAATAACATCAACTGTCCCAAACTTCTAGGGAGAAATGATATCCTCATTTTCATTCTCACTCTTCATGGCAGATGGTCAAAAACACCAATGTGCTATGCTGAAATGAAAAACTCTCATGTTATAAAATCAAAATGGTTCAAATAAAGTCAAAATGAACTTTAAAAAAATAATAAAAATGCTAATGAAACTCCTTGGCTTGGAATGTGTGATTTTTTATCTGCAAGGCCTGGGATTTGAACTTAGGGACTGAGTAACTATGTTGCACTGTGGGGGAAGGGGAAGCTCACTATGCTTGAAGACCAGAAATTCAGGACTGATTGCTAGGCCTGAATTCATGCCCCAGTCATACTCCTTATATATATTTTAAAGATAGCATTGAATTTCCATATACATGTTCAGTCTATATGTTTGGTGTGGTTATTCATTGTATTTGTTGTTTTATTCATTTATTTACCGTTTATTTTACCGACTGTGAGTACACCTAAACATATATGACATTATTTACATACTATCAAATTGCATCTAGATTTGTAGACTTGTTCTCCATCATGCCTGATACCCAGCACTCTCCCAGAAACGGAAAACAGGTGTCACACTTGGCTTCTTACTCGAGGATGAAATTCTTGGCAGGCACTGAGATCAAGCCCTAGAGGTGGCCAAAATAGCCATACATGGATAGGCAGGTGGTAGTATGCCAATAAATGCGTATCATTAGACAGTGCCAGAGCCGTGTATCTAGTATTCAATGATATCTACTATGTTCCTACGAAGTCTTAGGCATTTAGACAGCCTAGATATTATGGAGAAAGAACATACAACGATCAAAGAAAAGTCCAAGAAATATGATAGATCTATTCAACATTTGGAAGACACCATCAGAAAGCCTAATCTGAGGATAATGGGTGTAGAGGAGCACCTAGAAACAGAAGTTAATGGTCTAGGAAATTTGTTTAACAGGATCCTAGCAGAAAACATGCAAACAGATAGGCCTATTCAGATACAAGAAGCTTTTAGAACTCCAAATAGACCGGACCAGAACAGGACAACCCAGCATCACATTATAATCTTCACAGGATCAATTCAGACCAGGGAAAAGAACCTTAAAGCTGTCAAGGAGAAAAGATCAATCACCTATAAAGGGAAACCAGTTAGAATCACCTCAGATTTCTCAGCAGTGACAATCAAAGCAAGAAGAGCCTGGAATGATGTATACCGTGCCGTAAGACAAACAAAAATTAACTAAGAAAACTGTACTCAGCTAAACTTTCCTTCATAAACGAAGGTCAAAAAAATCTTCCATAACAAAGAAAAAATGAAACAATATATCTCTACCAAACCAGCCCTATGAAAGATTCTTAAAGATGTCCTACACATAGAAAACCAACAAGACCACAATAAAGGCCAAGAAACTGGAGCCAAACTGAGAATCCAAGAACCATAGAAAGAACCCAGTTGCCACAGCCCCCAAGAAGGTGGATAAAATGGCAGAAACTCCCAAATACTTCTCAGATCTATCTCTCAACATTAATGGACTTAACTCTCCAATTAAGAGACATAGACTGTCTAGTTTGATTAAAAAGCAAGAAACTTCTATCTGCTGCCTTCAGGAGTCACATCTTGTCCATAAAACCAAACACATTTACAGTGTTAAAGGCTGGAAAAAAATCTACCAAGCAAACAGCCCCCATAAACAGGTATGAGTTGCAATCCTAATATCAGATAAAATAGAATTCAATTTAAAATAAGTGAGAAGAGTTAAAGAAGGTTGCTACATACTAATTAATGTATCTCTCCTTCAGGAGGATATTACAATTCTAAATATCTACTAACCAAACGAAGCACCCAAATTTATCCAAGAAACCCAACTTTCCCTCAAATCCCACATAGATCCAAAGACAATTGGTTGTTTAGGACTTTAACACACCACTATCCCCACCAGATAGATAAACTTGGCAAAAACTCAACAAAGAACCTGAATATCTAAACAACTGCATAGATCAACTAGATTTAACAGACATCTACCGAATATTTCACCCAGCAGCATCAGAATACACGTTTTTCTCAGCAGCATATGGAACAATTTCCAAAATAGACCACATTTTAGGCCACAAAGAAAATTTTCCAAATTCAGAAACATTGAAGTTATACCTTGCATTCTCTCAGACGACAAGGGATTAAAAGTAGGACTCCACACCAAAAGCCACTAAAGAAAGTCCTGTAACACATGGAGGCTGAACAACACACTGCTGAATCACGAGTGCATCATGGAAGATATTAGAAATGAAATTCAAATATTCATGATATTCAACAAAAATGAGCACACAACTTACCAGCTCCTCTGGGACACAGCAAAGGTAGTACTCAGAGGCAAGTTTATAGTTCTGAGTTGCTACATCAATATATTGCAGAGATCTGAAACCAAAAATTTAATGAGACATCTGAGCCTCCTTGAAAAAGAG
This sequence comes from Dipodomys merriami, assembly GCF_024711535.1. Lineage (NCBI taxonomy): Eukaryota > Metazoa > Chordata > Mammalia > Rodentia > Heteromyidae > Dipodomys > Dipodomys merriami. The sequence goes on from NW_027203471.1 coordinate 1,684,148, forward strand.
CAGCAGGATAAACCCCAACCCAATAGACAGAAAGAAATAATTAAAATTATATCAGAATTAAATGAATTAGAATTCAAAAAAGCCATATAAAAAATCAACAAAACAAAGATATGGTTCTTCGAAAAAATTAACAAAATTGACAGACCCTTAGCAAATCTTATGGGAAAAAGAAAACAACATACCCAAATAAATGAACTCAATGATGAGAATAGAAACATCACCAGAGAAACAACCAACATTCAGAACATTATAAGGAAATACTTCTCAAAACTTTTTGCTAATAAGATTGAGAACTTGGCAGAAATGGACCTTTTCCTAGAAAATACTGACATGCCAAAACTAAACCAAGATGAGTTAAATCAACTTAAAAGGCCCATATCAAGCACTGAAATATAGACAGTAATAAGAGGTCTCTCATCTAAGAAAAGCCCGGGTTCAGATGGATTCACAGCGGAATTATACAAGGTCTTCAAAGCAGAGCTCACATTAATACCCTTCCAACTCTTCAATGAAATTGAAAGAAAAAATTCACTACGGAACTCATTCTATGAAGCCATCATAACCCTCATCACAAAACCAGGCAGGATGTTATCAAAGAAAGAGAACCATAGACCAATTTCTTGGATGAACATTCAGGAAAAACTTCTCAACAAAATTTTGGCCAATCGACTTCAACAATTCATCAAAAAAATCATACACCAAGATCAAACAGGATTCATTTCAGGGATGCAAACCTGGTTCAATATACGCAAATCCATTAGTATAATTCATCACATCAACAGGAGCAGAGATAAGAACGACATGGTTATATCAATAGATGCAGAAAAAGCATTTGACAAGATCCAACACCCCTTTATTATGAAGGTTCCGGAAAAATTAGGAATCCATGGAACATTCCTCAATACAATAAAGGCTATATATGACAAACTTACAGTCAGCATTACAGTTAATGGTGAAAAACTAAAGCTATTTCTCTTAACTCAGGAATGAGTCAAGGACATACACTCTCTCCACTTCGCTTCAATCTGATATTAGAATGCCTAACTACAAATAAGACTAGATGCAAACGTAAAGGGGATCCAAATAGGGAAAGAAGAAGTAAAACTCTCCCTTTTTGCAAATGACATGATCTTGTGTTTAAAGAATCCCACAGACCCCACTCCCAAATTACTCAAGCTGATTCAAAACTTTGGCAAAGTAGCAGGGTATAAAATTAACCCTCTACAATCAATGGCTTTTCTGTATGCCAATAATGAAAAAAGTGAGGCTGAAATTAGGAAAGTAAGTCCATTCGTAATAGCCCCACCAAAATAAAATACCTAGGAATTAACCAAAGAAGTGAAGGACATCCATGAAGAAAACTTTGAATACATGAAAAAGGAAATCAAAACAGAACTTAGAAAGTGGCAAAAACTCACATGCTCCTGGATTTGAAAGATCAAGATCGGGAAAATGGCCATACTTCTGAAGCCTATCTCCAAATTCAATGCAATACCTATCAATATTCCAACCTCATTCTTCAAGGAATTAGAAGAGGCGATCCAAAAATACATATGGTACAGTAAAAGACCCCGAATAGCAAAAACAATCCTCAACAGACAGAATCGGGCTGGAGGAATATCAATACCAAATTTCAAACTCTACTACAAAGCCATAGTAATCAAAACGGCATTGTACCTGCATAAGAACAGACCTCAGGACCAATGGAACAGAACTGAAAACCCAGAAATGAACACACAGCCCTATAGCCAACTAATCTTCGATAACGGATCTCAAAAAATAGAATGGAAGAAAACAGCCTCTTCAGTAAATGGTGCTGGCAAAACTGGTTAACTACTTGTAGACAATGAAAGCTAGATTCTTATATATCATTCTACACCAGAATCAACTCCAAATGGTTCAAAGACCTCAGAGTCAAAGCAGACAATCTGAAAACATTACAGTATGGAATAGGAGAAACCCTAGGTCTCATTGGCACAGGGTGAAATTTTTTTAATAGAGACCCAGAAACACAACAAGTCAAAGAAAGGTTGAACAAATGGGATTGCACAAAATTGCAGAGCTTCTGCATTGCCAAGCACATAGCTAGCAAGATCAATTCAAAGCCCACAGATTGGGATAAGTTCTTCACTAGCCATACAACCGACAAGGGTCTCATATCTAAAATATACCTGGAGCTAAAAAATTAAATCCTCCAATAACAAATCTCCAAAGAAACAACTGCCCAATAAATAAGTGGGCTAAAGACTTACAGAGAAACTTCTCTGAAGAGGAAAGAAGGATTGCCTATAGACACATGAAGAAATGCTCAACCTCTCTAGCCATAAAAGAAATGCAAACCAAACCATAGAGATACAACCTCACCCCAGTTAGAATGGCAATAATCAAGAACTCTAATAACAACAGATGCTTGAGGAGATGCAGAGAAAAGTGAACATTACTACATTGTTGGTGGGAGTGTAAACTTGTTCAACCACTTTGGAAAGCAATATGGAGGTTCCTCAAAATACTCCACAGAGAGCTCCCCTATTTCCCAGCAATCCCACTTTTGGGCATTTATCTAAATGATCACAAACAAGACCACACTAAAGCTGCCAGCACGACTATGTTTATTATTGCAGCATTATTTACCATAAGTAAGATATGGAACGAACCCTGATAGCTCTTAGTAGATGAATGGATCAAGAAAATGTGGCATATATACACAATGGAATTCTATGCCTCCATCAAAAATAATGACATTGCTCCATTTGTTAGGAAATGAAAAGGCTTGGAAAAAATTATGTTAAGTGTACTTGTTAGATTGGTAGTTAAACAAAGGATATTATTGTTAATATTAATTTTAATTCAATTTCAGGGAACTCTCCTGTCTCTGACCTCCTAACACTTGTATTTTGGGATTTGTCCCTGGAAATCTAGGATTTAGCAGGACTCAAAATAAACCAAGATCTTGCCCCTGTAGTTGTAACTCCTTTGTGTGGTATTCTCACAATTAAAAAAAAAGCCAAGAGTATTTGAATTCTACTATTAAGGTTTAATGATAGATTTCTACTGATCTTTCTCTTAAGTGTGTTGGAGAAACCAAAGCTGAAGTTAACTTGGACTTTTGTTGTGAATGTAAATGTCTTAACTACCATCTCTGGTAGTTAGTACCATTAAATTTCAATTAGCCATCACAGGCTGAAGCCTGTAATCCTAGCTCCTCAGGAGGCTGAGATCTAAGGATCTTTATTAAAAGCCAGCTCGGATAGGAAAATCCACGGGACTCATACTCCAATTGACTGCCAAAAACACTAGAGGTGGAGATGTGTCTCAAGTAGTAGAGAGCTAACCTTGAGGGACAAAGCCCAGGTTCTGAGTTCAAGCCTAGATACTGACCATCAATTAACAATTTCAGAGGTTCCACTGTGAGTGCTATATTCTTTTTGAGACTGAAGTATTTTTTTCGCATAGTCTTTCAAACCACAGCATCTCTAATGGAGAATCATTGTAGATCCTTTTCCACTTGAATAATTGTTATTCTCCAGGAGTAGAGTGGCCAAGAGGCTTGCAGATCAAGAGCTCGAATATTAAATTGGCTAAAAAGAGATCAAATTAAAATTTATTCTTTTGTTGCAAATACCACATTTTTGGTATGTGTTTGCTAGCCCTGGCACTTGAGCTGAAGGCCTGGGTGCTGTTCCTGAGCTTTTGTGTCCAAGACTATTGCTCTACCACTTGAACCACAACTCTACTTCGGGCTTATTGGTGGTTAATTGGAGATAAAAGTCTCACAGACATTCTGGACCAGGGTGGCTTCAAACTAGAATGCTGAGTAGCCAGGATTACAGGTATATACCACCTGCATCTGGCTCAAATACCACCTATAATGTTAAAAGTCAAGGATATCTGTTAACATCTATCTCTGACAGATGTACAATGTTTTACTCCTCACTGAATGAATGTTCCTTTGAACAGTATTGCATCAAATGGAGTGGACTCAAGTTAGGTATTGAACACCAACAATCTGGTTTGGTGGAAGTGGCCTTGTTTTTCTACACCCTATTTGGCCTTTGGTGTGGATTGTAGAAAAAAAGACAATTCAGTAAAAACAAATTCAAAGAGTCTGAGACACTTACACATGTTCTGGACATCACTTCCTCATGGGCTGCTGTTGTGCAGGCCCAATATTTGATCTGAAGAGAAACTAGGAATTACAAAAGTTAAAACCCAAAGTCTAGTAACCTCTAAAAGGCCTGTGTAACTCCTTGATCCTCATACCTGATACTGTGACTTAGTGGGAAAGGCAAAGGGCAGATTTCTAGCTATTGCAGACTTCTCCCTTAGTGAACAATAAGTTACCACCTTCAGTCCTGGTTCCAGCACAGACTTGGCTCAGGTCTGTGAACCTGAGTGTAGACGTTTGAATCTCCATAGTGTGAATGGAAATTTGGCCTCCTACTAAGATAGCAGTTTGAGGGACTTGGATAGCTGTGGGCAAGTCTCTTTTTAATAGGCTGTTCTTTGTGCACATTTGGTTTAGATGCAGGGATACATAACTAACTAGTCGCAGTGGTCACCCCAGGGTAGAGCAAGAAAGACAGAGTAGAGGGACAGTGATCAAGCTCAAGCCATCTGCCATTTTATGCTGCTTTAATTGATATGTTCTTCATGTATTTTAGTAATTCAAGAATAAAAATTAACATTACATATAGATTTTTAATTGCCTCTTTCTTTCTGACAAAAATTAAAAGTAAAAATGAATTTAAATAGAAAGGCAATATGGTAAGAGCAGGGAAAAGGAATGGAACAATGATCATGGGCAGCTCCTGAAGTCCAACCTGGAGGTTTTATTTACCAACATCGGGGAATAAAATGAAACTATGTAACAAGACAGGCCTGCCTGCTTTTTCTCAGCAACAAGGCAGCCTTGTCTGCTTTCCTTAGCAACACAACAGCCCTGCCTGTGTTCCCTCATTTATGCCAGAATCAAAGGGGTCAATAGACCATGACTAAGGGACGAAATTAGAGCTGTCATTGAAAGATCAAAAAGAACAATCCATGGATATGTCTAGAAACGTATAAAGCATCCGAAGCCTTAAACACAGGCCTTTCAGAAAGAAAGCCAAGATGTGCTCTGAGGTCTGTAGATTCCCTTACTCAGAGAACACACAAACCTCCCAATGACAGAATCATCCCTGCCAACAATAGAACTTCCTAGTGAGGCTCAGGTAATAAAAGACACATTAAACTTTTCTCGCTGCCTGAAACCAGCAGACACTCAGAGGGCACCAGGACAATACGGGGGGGAGGGCTCAGCCATATTGCAAACAATGGATGATGCTCAGAGGCCCACACCTAATCTCATGATGTACTCAGACCTCCTAACAGCTTCCAGGGTGTCTGCAGCCCTTCAAAAAGATCAATCTGTAATGCCCAGCTCTAAAGCCTACCCTGTGTTTAGGGGCCCCCTGAGCTCAGCTTCTGCTCCTGAACCTGCCCATGTATTCTATAAAGAGCCAGAGAAACCCTTGGCATTTGTTGTGCCCCAGAAGTCAGGCCACAGTGAGGCTTCTGCAGCCCCCACCCTTGCTCCATGCATAGCCCCCAACAAGGGAACACCCCCAGGCTCCACCGCAGACCTCTGATGTGTAATAAAAAGAGGCTGTGCTTGTGCTGGCACAGTCACCAGTCAGCAGTCCAGGCAAAGGGGCATCTGCTAAGGCCACCCCAAGTAGCTGTGGATCTCTGACATCAACACAGAGGCAGGCAGGTGCACCCATGCAGGCTGCCTTTGAGAAGCTCCTCTTCCAAGTACTGGCCTGCCTGGTGGCCTTTGAAGCAGAATATGACACTGCAAAATTTCACAGTACACTAGAAGAACCCAACAAGCAATGGCGCTGTGCTCAGTGACCTACCCAAGGTAGGAAATGAGAGAGAGAGAGAAAGAGAGAGAGAGAGAGAGAGAGAGAGAGAGAGAGAGAGAGAGAGAGAGAGAGAGAGAGAGAGAGAGAGAGAGAGAGAGAGAGAGAGAGAGAGAGAGAGAGAGAGGCTATCTGTGCTTAATACCTATTTCAATATCCTTGGCGAGTAATGCATATTTTTATCAAGAAATAAAGAGGAAAACTTCAAACTCTAACTCTGATGGAGTAGCTAGGATCAATCTATACTTCCTACCATAAACAATCACAAAAGTGGAAGCTATGTGAAACTATATATGTATATAAATGTATATATAATATAAATATGTAGGCATATATATGTATATTCACATATACAATGTGAATATATAAGGTATAATATATATATATATATATATATATATATATATATATATGTATACAGAGGGAAAAATAGAAATACATAGTATTTGAAGGAATAAAAACCAATACCTTCCCAATTGTGATTGAAAGCATGAACCCTTCCATGCAGGAATCTATCAGCTCAAAAAAGTCAATTAACTTAATTACACAGGTCCACATTAAGACACATTCTAATTAAACAAAAAAAGAAAACCTCCCAAAGCATAAAGACACAACTCATCACACGCAAGTAATCTTCAATGATATTAAGACAAATTTCTCATCAGAAACTAGATTCACTATTAGACAGCAAGGGCAACAAATTTAAAGTGTTAAAAGGACAGATCTAAAACCCACCTTTCTAACAAATATACTTCCTCCAGGAGGGATTTTTTTGGGGGGTCCAATCGTGGGGCCTGAACTCTGGGCCTGGGTGCTGCCCCTCAGGTCTTCAGCTGAAGGCTAGCGCTCTACCACTTGAGCCACAGCACCACTTCTGGCTTTTTTCTTTTTGCTTATGTGGTGCTGCGGAATCGAACCCAGGGCTTCAGGCATGCAAGGCAAGCGCTCTACCACTGAGCCACCTTCCCAGCCACCAAATATACTTCCTCCAAATGTAGAGATGAGCTAAGAACCTACCGATGGCTCAGTCCTATAATCCTAACTACTCAGGAAGGTGAATTGTGAGGGTGGTGGCTCAAAGCCACCCTGGAACTTGTCCCCTCAGGAGGAAGTTGTCCTTGAGAAGGACGATGGCCTTTATGCAGTGCTATTGCTGAAAAAAGACATTGGATAAGGTGGCCATCAAGAATGGAGGCTATTAGCTAGTGTCTCCAGAGAAGGAATTTATAAGATTCAGTAGTCCTCTAGAAAATCAGAGGATTTTGACCACTGTCCTAGTGGTTTCAGAAATGCCACGAGAATTACCAGAGCAACCTCAAGCCACATGGATTCCTTAGCAAATCTTTGAGTCCTAAGAGCTAGAGTGTCAATGTTGGCAGGCTGTGATTGGTCCGCTATTTCTCTGACCTCACTGACCCAGACTCTGATTGGTCCATTTCTTCTATAACATCACTATGCCTGGTTGTGATTGCTCCATTGTGTGAGGTCATGAAGGATGTATAGGAAGCCACTGTGCTCCAACCTATGTCAGTTAACAGAGATTGGAGCTCTTGGTTGATGACCCGCTGGACTGAATCAAAGTTAAATGATTTTTTCGGTAGTGGGGACTGGCTGTTATTTGGATTTTGGTATTTCTTTTTACTCTTTCTGGGTTTTCCTTTATATAATTTAATTTATTTAGGTAGACTTGCTACCTGCCATTGTAGCAGAAGGATGGAAGTACAGAAAGAATCGATCTCAAGCTCCTTGAAGGAAGAGATCATCAAACAATACCAGAAGAAAGAGCTCTTCGACACCGGTACCTATAGAAAAGTGAAGCTGGCCCATTCCCTCCTCACATTTAAAACACTCTGGAAGTGAGAGGAGTCATCATTGGACAAAGAATGAGGTGGACATTTTTAAGAAGGCATGGCACAAACACATCATCAGGTTGTACTAGGTAATAGAGAAGGAAGAGTATGTGTATCTCATCATGGAACTGGCCACTAGGGGATACCTCCTGGGGTGGATCTGAAAATTCTGCCACCTATATGAGGATGAAGCCAGGAGGCTTGTCACACATGTTGTAAGTGCTGTTCACTACTTACACCAAACAAAATCATACACGAAGACCTCAAGTCCAACAATATCCTTTTGGACACCAAAGACAGTATCAAGGTCAGTGGCTCACCCTGGGGCAGTTGCTAATGAATGTATGTGGTACAGTGCTATTCCATTCCCCTGAAATGTTCTTGGAAGAAATGATGGCCTGGTGCAGGTGTCTCACACCTGTAATCCTAGCTATTCAGGAGACCGAGATCTGAGGATAATGGTTCAAAGCCAGCCCGTATGGCTCTACACTCTGAGCAGACTCAAACTTATATCAAAGACTAATTTCGGTAGGAAATGGCAGAGGATAGAAGTGGCTAGCAAAATAGCTACCATTCTTCTCAGAACAAGCTGCTAAATGTGGGCCCAGATGAATAGGGTTATAAAATGTGAGGTGTGCATAAATTTTGACTCATCCAAAAAAGGCTGCAATTAATATATGTCTGTCATGGATGGACACAAAATAATCTATTTATGTGAAATATATTGACTAAACAATTTCATAAGGGAAAAAGGGAAGATTAAAATTTCTGGGGCTGGGGGACGGTGGCTCACACCTGTAATCCTAACTACTCAGGAAGCTGATTTCTGAGGATCACAGTTGAAAGCCAGCCCAGGCAGGAAAGTATGTGAGACTATTATCTCCAATAAAACACTAGAAAACCAGAAATGCTGTAGTTCAAGCGGTAGAGAACTCGCCTTGAGCTGAAGAGCACAGAGACAATGCCCAACCCAGAGGTCAAGCCCCATGACCGACCAAAAACAAAACAAAACAAAACAAAATTTTCTGGTGCATTTCATTGTGTGGATTCCATCAGTATTGAAAGGAAAGTTCACAAGCAGAGGTAATGGTAAAAAAAAAAGTAGTGTGGATATAATTAATGTCACTGAATTCTATACCTAGCAAGCATGAGGCCCTGTGTTCAAACCCCTGAACTTCCAAAAAAATGCTAAATCTTCCTTCTGTTACCTACCTTAAGTGGTAGGTGCTCTTCTACTGTTATGATTGTATTGCTCAGAGCTTCTCTGGTGGATGTTTATTCATGCTTTTACACATAATCCATTATTTGAATATTGATGCTGAGTTTTAAAGTGTAATTTGTATATTAAAATAAGGGCAAAGCCTGTATTTCTAACTCAAGAGGCTAAAGCAGGAAGGTGCCTATTCAGTCAAGGCTGCATAGAGAGGTTCTTCCTAAAACCCCATGCTACTGCTGAAACCGGAGGGACAATTGATTGCAAGCAATTACAAGTGAGAGATAAGGTTCTGATCATATTACGTTTTGGTCATGTCAGTTTGGATTTAATATTTACATAAATATTAAAAGTTTTCCTTTTCCCCTTACTCTCAGTATGTCATTTTGAAACTTTGTAGTATGTTTTTGTTTGCTGCACTTAAAAGTTTTCCTTTGTATCATATTAAACATGATTTTTTCTGTATTACAATTTATTATTTATTTTTGAAATTTTTATGTTTTTTTTCTCTAACTAGGGACTGACCACTGTCTCAGAGATTTTGTTCAGTTCTGCCAATTGAGCCACAGCTCAACTTCCAGCTTCTTTCTTTTTGAAGAGTCTCATGAGAATCCCAGCTCTACTAAGGAAGCTGAAATCTGAGGATCTTGGTTTGAAGCCAGTATGAACAGCAAAGTCTGAGGGTTTTTTTAATTATTATTATTTTGCCATTGGTTATGGGCCTGAAAACTAGGCTTTGGCGCTGTCCATCAGCATTCCATCTTAAGGTTAGTGCTCTATCAACTGAGCTGCAACAACATTGTTGGCTTTTCTTGCTTATGTGGTTATGAGGAATCAAACCCAGGTCCACATACATGCAAGGCTAGCATCCTACCACTGAGCCAACTTCCCAGATGAAGTCTGAGATTCTTATCTCCAATTAATAACCAAAAAGCTTGGGGTTGTAGTACTCTAGACTTGAGTAAAACAGGGCAAGTTCAACCCCTAGTACTGGTAATTACATACACAAATCTCATGGACTTTCTTGCTAGTGCTGGCTTTGAACTGCGGCCTGGGTAGCTAGAATCTACAGGCATGAGCAACCAGCCTCTGACATTTTAAAATTTTTACTCAGCTCTTTCTTGACTTCAACCTCAATGCCTTTTAATTGCGGTCAGTAGACCTGATCTCTGGGCCTCATTGCTGTTTCTTATATATTTTTAAGGAGGGTGGAGTTGAACCCTCGGCCTGAGTGCTGTCTTTGAGCTCTTCAGCTTAAGGCAAATGCTCTACTATTTCAGCCACAGAGCCACTTCAGGCTTTCTGTTGGTTAATTGGAGATAAGTTCTCATTAACTTTCCTTTGCAGGTTGGTTTTGAACCATGATTTTCATATCTCAAACCCCTGAATATCTAGGATTACAAGCTAGAGTCTCAGCGCCCTTATGTTTATTAGTTTTTTGACTCAAGTATTATGTTTTACAACTCAACCATAGCTCCACTCCTAGCTTTTTGCTGGCTTATTACACATAAGATTTTAATGTACTTTTCTGGATAGTCTGGCTTCAAACCATGATCCTCAGATTTCAGCTTCCTGAAGTGCTCTGATTATAGACAACAAACGTTTAAAAACGTTAATATGTTATTTTTTTTCCAATTTTTCTTTTTAAAAATTTCCTTGTTTGTTATTTTTGTTTATGTGCTAGTCCTGGGGCTACAAATCAGGGCCTGGATTCAATACCAGAGCTTTATCTTCAAGACTAGTGGCTTACCACATGAACCAAAATATAACTTGTGGCTATACTTGTTTTGTCTTGGTGCTTGAAATAAGGCCCTGAGTGCTGTCCTAGAAAGTGATTGCACAGTTTTCCACTTGAGTCACAGCTAAACTCCAGCTTTTTTAAAATTCTTGGTAGCTAATAGGAGATAAGAGTCTTATGCAAAGCCAAGCATGAATCGGTTTTTTGAAATCTGAGGATCATGGTTCAATACCAACCAAGGCAAGAAAGTCCATGAGAATCTTAGCTCCCATTAATCAATGAAAAGCTGGGAGTGGTGGATCTCTAACCTTGAACAAAACAGCACAAGTTCAAGCCATAGGACAGCACACTGATGCACACACAGAGAAAGCCTCATGGATTTTCTTGCATGGGCTAGCTTTGAAGCATGATCCTCAGATTTCAACCTCCCTTCATCTTCTCTTCTTTGAAAATTTTATTGGTCCTGTGGCTTGACCTCTAACTCTGGGGCCTATAACTTACCTTTTACACTCAAGGCTGATGCTTTTACAACCTCACCCACAGCTCAAGGTTTTGGGCTGTGTAGATGAAGATGAGTCTCAAGCACATTCCTGCCCATGCTGATTTGAGATTGCAATCATCAGAAGTCAGCCTCTTGTATAGTAAGGATTACAAACATGACCAGAAACATTTGGGTCATTTTAACACTTTAATATGTGCTTGCTTCCACCTTCTTTTCTTATTTTCTTCATTTTTGCTTGTCCTAGGAGTAGAAATTGAAGCACAGATGCTGTTTTAGTGCATATATGGGACTAACCATAACATTTGGCTTTTGGGTGGAAGATAATTGGAGACAAGAGATTCATGTAGAGGTAGGCCAGATTCGGGAAGCTGAACATTGAGGAAAGTCCTTAACACTCTTTTCTCCAATTAACCACTAAAAATCTGAAAGTAAGTAGGTCATTGAAGAAAACAGTGCAAGTTCAAACACAAGGATTGGCACAGAGAGAGATACAGAGAGACAGAGAGACAGAGAACAAAGACACAGAGAGAGATATAGAGAGAGAGACAAAGAGAGAGATACAGAGAGTGGGATCTTCTGAACTCATATAACTGAGCTGAGCTTTAAACAGTATCCTCAAATTTCAGCCTGAGTAGCTAGAATCACAGATATGAGCCAACAATGATTGGTCCATTGAAACCTCTGGTATTGCCTCTTTCTTCTCTTCTTCTAACCTTCTTTTCATTTATTTCATTATTTTTGTGTTTGTTGGTCCAGGAGCTTGAACTCATGCAAGGCCTGACCTGATACATGAGGTGAAATCTGCCCATCATAGTTTGAAAGCAGCCTGAGCAAGAAAGTCCATGAAACTCTTATTTCCATTCAATCAAAAAAAAATCCTATCTCCAGTGTGGCTACCACACACAAAACAGTCTCCTGGAATTTCTTTTTATTTTTTTTCCTTTTATTTTATTGTGAAAATACTGTACAGAGGGGTTACAATTACATGGGCAAGATAATGAGTATATTTCTTATCAAGAATTGTAGCCTCCTCCTTTGTTTCCTCTTCCCATCCCTTCCCATCCTCTCCCTGCCCCCCCCCAGGCAATCATCCCTGCTCTCCCTCCCCTCCCCCAGCACCAAATTTGTAAAGGTCGTTTTTGACATAACGACTTGTACATCTCATGGTTGCAATGGGTCCACGTGTATCCCTGTTTAAACAATTTGTTTTTCCCCTTCCCCTCCACAAATTATACCGACATCAAATACAGTGAAAGCAGGGGTTATACTGTGGGGGAGAGACATATAAAGCAACAAAGAAATAATCTTATAAATGTGTTAGAAACAATTGCATGAAAGAAAAAAAAAACATTTGAATACATATCTTAGGGTTCATTTTCCTAACATCACCTTATCTGTCCTTTTCTGCTTGACTCAGTACACAATGGAATTCTATGCCTCCGTCAGAAAGAATGGCATTGCACCATTTGTTAGGAAATGGAAAGACTTGGAAAAATTATATTCAGTGTAGTAAGCCAGGCCCAAAGGAACATGGGTCCCATGGTTTTCTGGAATTTCTTGACTGGGTTTGCCTTTACACTGGATCTTATATTTCAACCTCCTGCTTTTCTAGAATTACAGACATGAGCCAACAGGCCAAGGTTCTCTACTTCAATCATTTAATTGTCTTATTGTAATCCTGAGGCTGGATCTCTGAGCCACGGCACTGTTTCATAGGTTTTTCCTCAGGGCTGGTACTTTCCAACTACAAGCACATCCTCATTTCTGACTTTTTTTTGCTGATTAGTTGGAGACTTAGGCACATCCCTGCCCAGGTTGGCTATGAACAACAACCTCTATATTTCAGGTTTCTGAATCATTAGGATTAAACACACCAAACAAAAATTCATGGATAATTTTGAAACTTTAATTGGATTTTCTCACAAATTTTTTTTCCCCAAGCCTTGAGGCTTGAAATCAGGGCTTGGGCACTGTTCCTGAGCTTCTTTTACTGAAGGTGAGGACTCTATTACTGGAGCCACAGTGCCACTTCCAGCCTTTCCTATTCATGGGGTACTGAGGAAACAGACCCAGGAATTCAAACATGCCACGCAAGCACTCTATCACTAAGCCATATTTCCTGCCATTCTTACACCTTTTATTTGTATTTTTATTTCGTTGTGTATGCTGGTCCTGGGTCTACAAATCAGCCCAGGTGCTATCCCCGAAGGGTTTACTCAAGACTAGCAAGTTAAGACATGAGCCACCACACAACTTGTGGCTATTTTTTGATGTGGTTTGGTTTTAAGTACCTACTTAGTGTTGAGTATATGAATTCTTCTATCTGGGCTGGCTTTCAACTGTGAGCCTCAGATTTGAGCCTCCTAAGTAGCTACCATCTCAGGTGTTTGCCACCTATGCTTGGCTCATTTTAAACTGTGAAATTGGCTCTTTCTTCTCCCACCCTCCTCCACATTTATTTTATTCTCTGTATGTGTGTTGGCCCTGAAGTTAATATCAAGGTCTGGGTGCTGTTTCAGAAATTATTTTCTCATTTCTGCCATTGGAGCCACAGCTCAATCGCCAGGTTTTATTTTTCTTCCTTTTGGAGATGAGTCTCATGTAAAGCCCAGCAAGACTCAGGAGGCTGAAATTTGAGTATCACAGTTTGAAGCCAGCCTGAACAGGAAAGTTCATGAGATTCTTTTCATCAACTACCAAGATGCTGGGAGTGGTAGAGCTCCTACACAAATTCAAGCCCTAGCTTGTCACAAAGAAAAAAAGCCCCATGGCCTTTCCAGTTTGGACTGGCCTTTAAATACTGTCTTCAAATTCAGCCTCCTGAAAGCTAAAATTATCAGCATGAACCACCAGCACCAGGCTTATTTTTAAATCTCAAATGGTCATTTCTTCTCTTCTTTCAGTTTTGTTTTTGGTCGACTTTGGGCTGAATTATGGACCAGGAATCCGTTTCCCAAATTTTCGCCATATTTCAGTACTTTACAACTACTATCACACCTTCATTTCCAGCTTTTGCTGGGTAGTTGAAGATAAGAATTTCAATCACTTTCCTACCCAGGCTGGCTTTGAGTTGTGATCCTCATATTTCAACTTCCTCAGTAACTAGGAATACACAAATAAACCAACAACCCATGGCTCATTTTGAAATGATAATTTTCTCTTTCTCTCATCTTTAATAACTTGTACTCTTTTTTCTTTATTTTTCTATACCACATGAACCAGAGCACAGCTAGTGTCATATTTTTGGTAACAAATGAAACATGGATTCTCCTACCTGGGCTGGCCTTCAATGGTGATCCTCAGATTTCATCCTCCTGAGTAGCTGATAGAACATCGGTGAGCTACCAATGCTTGATTTATTTAAACCTCTGTCATTGGATCTTCCTTCTGCACTTCCAGCCTCTCTTTCTTTAATCCTTCTGTGATTGTCCTGGGGCTTGAACTCAGGGCCTTGTTGCTTTCCCAGAAACTGATTGCCCAACTCTGCCACTTGAGCCATAACTCAATTCCCAGGCTTTTTTTTTTCTTTTTGACAATTAATTGGAGTTAAGAGTCTGAGGAAAGCCTACCATGAATCAAGCCAGGCTGTGAAGGAAAGTCAATGAGACCATGACCTCCAATTAACCATTGAAAATCTTGAAGTGGTAGAGCTTTGTCCTTGAACAAACCAGCACAAGTTCAAGGAGGCACACACAAGCTGCAAGATGGCACACAGATGAATACATACCAGAACATCTCATGGATTTTCTTGCATGCATTAACTTTGAATTGTGGATCCTCAGATTTCAGTCTCTCTTCTTCAGCTCTCCTTTGTATTGATTGTTTGTCATTTGTAATTTTTAGTGGCCCTGCAGCTTGACCTCTGGCTCTGGGGAATGTTCCTTAGCTTTTTAACTGAAAGCTGTTGCTTTACCACCTCAGCTCCAGCTGAGGGCTTTGTGCTAGGTAGCTGGGATAAGCATCTCAAGCACGTTCCTACCCAGGCTGAGTTGATACCACAATCCTCAGATGTCAGTCTCTTGTGTAGTTAGGATTATCCACAGGACCAACAACCCTTGTGTCATTTTAAAACTTTAATATGTGCTTGCCACTTCCTTCTTTTGTTAACTTTTTATTTTTTGCATGTGTGTGCTGTTCCTGGGTCTACAAATTGGGGCTCATATACTTTCCTAAAAGTTTTTATTCAAGAATATCCTCTATTACATGAGAAACATCATAACTTTTTGGCACTTTTTTTGGGGATTGATTAATTAAAGACAAGAATCATGGACTCTCCTGCCTAGGCTGGACATGAACCATCATCCTCAGATTTCAGGCTCTTGAATAGCTAGTAAAACATGTGTGAGCCATTGATGCTTGATTGATTTAAGCCTTTGTCACTCGCTCTTCTTTGGTTACTTCTACTCTTCTTTCTTTCTTCTGTGCATGTCCTGGGGCTTGAACTCAGGGTCTGCGTGCAGTTCCAGAAAATATTTGCCCAGTTTGCCACTTAAGCCACAGCTCAACTTCCAGCTAAATAAGGTAGCTGAAATCTGAGGACCATGTTTCAAAGCCATC
The DNA here is from genome assembly GCF_024711535.1 of Dipodomys merriami. Classification (NCBI taxonomy): domain Eukaryota; kingdom Metazoa; phylum Chordata; class Mammalia; order Rodentia; family Heteromyidae; genus Dipodomys; species Dipodomys merriami. The sequence goes on from NW_027203471.1 coordinate 1,699,911, forward strand.
CTGGGGCAGGAAAATCCATGACATTCTTATCTCCAATTCACCACCCAAAAGCTGGGAATGCTAGGGCATTAGGCAAAGGATATTACAGAAACACAGACATCACACATAGAAACACACACACACACACAAACATTCACACATACACACACAAAGTCTCCTGGACTTTGCTTTTTGGGTTGGCCTTGAAACCTTATCCCAAGATTTTTGTAAACAGGGATCAACTACAGCCATGATCAACAAACACCAGGCTTATATTTAAATTTACAATTGGCCTTCCTTCACTTCTCCTACAATTTTTTAGCACTAAGAATTGAACTCTGGGTCGGCAGTTTTTTTAATTAGCTTTTGCACCAAATACAGTGCTTTACATATACAGTCATATCTACACTTCCAGCTTTTGGCTGGGTAGTTGGGGTAGTTTCATGTACTTTCCTACCCAGTCTAGCTTTGAACCTAGAATGGATAGGAATACACACATGAACAAACTTAAACCTTGGTTTTCTTTTTCCCATCATTTTTTAAGTCGTGTGGGTATTTTTTTTTTATTTTGAAATGTATGTCTAGCACTTCAACACAGGGCCTAGGTTTTGTCCCAAAGTTTCTATTTGAGACTAGCACTCAACCGAATGAGCCAAAGTACAAATTGTAGCTTATTTTTAGTGGCAAATTAGATGTATGAGTCTCATGGACTCTCCTGCCTGGGCTGACCATGAACCGTGAGCCTTAGATTTAATTCTCCTGAAGACCTTGTACAACATGTGTGAGAAACCAATGTTTGATTCATTTCAACCTCTGTCACTGACTCTTCCTTTTGTACTTCTATCCTCTTTTTATTTCTTCTGTGTTTGTCCTCCAGCTTGAACTCAGGGTCTGGGTGCTGTCCCAGAAATTTTCCCAGTTCTGACAGTTGAACCACAGCTAAACTCCAGGATTTTTTTTTCTGTTTTGGTGTTTAATTAGAAATGAATATAAAGTAGAGCCAGACCGGATTTATGAGGCTGAAATCTGAGAATCAAAGTTGGTGCCAGCCTGGGCAGGAAAGTACATGATATCTCCAATTATAACCACTAAAAAGCTGAGATTAGTAGAGCTTTGAGCAAAACAGTACAAGCTAAAGCACAGGACTCACACACAGACATGCTTACACACACACAAGTCTTATGGACTTTCCTACTCGGTCTGGCCTTTAAATATTATCCACACATTTTAGTCTCTTGAGTAAACAGAATTAGTTATGAACCACCAGTGATGGGCTGATTTGCTCATTGCAGCCTCAGTTATTGTTTTTTCTTTCTCTTCTAGTCTTCTTTGCATGTATTCATTTCATTTTTTGTGAGTGTGCTAGTGCTGGACCCATTACTCATGCAAGGCCTGGCTTGTTTCAGGAGGCTGAAATCTGACCATCATGGTTCAAAGCCAGGCTGAGCAGGAAAGTCTCAGATCCTTACCTCCAATTAACTGCCAAAAATCTGGGAGTACTACAGTTCTAGCCCCAGGATGGCCCACAAGCAACTGTCTTCTGGACTTTCCTGCTAGAATTGGCCTTTACACTGGATACCCATATTTCTGCCTACTGGAGAATTACAGGCATGAGTCACCAGCCCCAGGTTCTCTTCTTATTTACATTTTTGTGATCCTGAGGCTGGATCTCTGAGCAAGGTCACTGTTTCATAGCTTTCTCACTCAAGCCTGGTGCTTTACAACTCCATCACAGATTCATTACTCTATTCTTGTTTATTTGTTTTGCTGGTGATTTGAAGATGAGAGACCATAGCCCTCAGATTTAATCGATCTTAGTATTTAGGATTACACACAAAAGGAAGTGGCACTTTAGCTCAAGTGGTAGAGCACTAGCCTTGAACTGAAGAGCTGAGGGACAGCGCTCAGGCCCAGAGTTCAAGCCTTACAACCGACCCAAAAAATAGGATTACACACAAAAACCAAAAACTCATGACTCATTTTGAAAATTTAATTGGATTTTCTTATACATTTTTAAAATTCTACTTTTTATTTCCATATGTATGCTGGGCTTGGAGCTATAAATCAGACCCTAGGTATTGTCCCAGTTCCTTTTTAATTTGCCTGTCATGGAGCCTGAACTCTGGGCCTGGGTGCTGTCCCTCAACTCTTCAGCTTGAGGCTAGAGCCGTACCACTTGTGATACTGGGCCACTTCTGGTTTTTCCAGCTTATGTGTTGGTGAGGAATTGAGGCCAGGGCCTCATGCATTCAATGCAAGCACTCTCCCACTAAGTCACCTTCCCAGCCCCCTCCCAGTACATTTTGAATACTAGCCCTCTAATATGTGAGCCACAGCACAATTCAGAGCTTTAAAAAAAAACTATAGTTGGCTAAATAGAGTAGAGTTCATGGACTCCCCTGCCATGGCTGGCCTTGAGTATTGACCCTCAGATGTGAGACCCTTGAGTAAGTACAGTAACAAGTGTAAGCTAACTCAATGTAGCTCATTTTAACCTCTGAAATCGGCTTTCCCTTTTCTTCTTCCACATTTCTTTTCATTTATTTATTTTATTCTTTTGTGTGCTGGTCCTGGAGCTTGATCTCAAGGTGTGGGTGCTGTCCCAGAAATCATTGTCTCATTTCTGCCATTGGAGCCACATCTCAACCCCAGGTGCTGTTGTTTTTTTCTTCTTTTTGGTGATTCATTGGAGATAAGTGTCTCATGCAAAGCACAGAATGTCTCAGGAAGCTGAAATCTGATTATCAGTTTGAAGTCAGCCTGTACAGAGAATTCCATGAGACTCTTTACCTCCAATTAGCTGGTAGTCATCCCACCGATTAGCTGAGAATAATAGAACACCAGCCTTGAATAAAGTAGAACAAATTCAACCCCCATGACTGGCACACACAGAAAAAATGTCCCATGTACTTTATTGCATGGGCTTGATTTTAAATGTTATTTTCTGATGAGTTCTGGGAAGATGGCTGAGGAGAAGCTGGAGGCTAAACAAGCTCTCACATAGAAAGCAATTTTAGTGTTCCAACAAACAGTCCTAAGCCAGAGAATCACATCAAGTGTGCCATCACAGGACAGAGAGTTAGGCCAGAGAAGGAAAATCCAGGCAAGGAGATAGATATGAACACTTGCCAGTGGCGGCAGCAGCGACAGCCATAACCGCCATACCTGCAACACAGAGAGTCTGGGACTTAAGCGCCAGATGCCACAAGTGAGAGGTTTCTACTCAACACCAGCAAGAACTGACAAGGAGCACGCACACATCTTCATCCTGAAGTTCACAGACCAGAGATGAGCCAAGAACCAAGACTTTGGTGTGAGTAGAAGCCTGATGTCCTCACTCCTTCTCAGGGAGCAGAGGAGGGAAGGCCAACCCTCCCCCCCCATTACCAGAGATCTCCATCTTGGATACTGACAAAGCGTGGCTGTGTAGCTAGCTCCAACTCAGGCCTTGGAAGAAAACAAGAGTCATTTAGTAGGTCACAGGAACCTAAGCTGACCTGCCAGGCTCAGCTCCTCCCTAGGAAAAGTCACCCAGCTTGAGCAGCCAGCCCCAGGAGAGGCTTTCTTCACTGGGTAAACAGAACCAAAGGCAGCCCCTCCCTACAGCAGCCTTGACAATCAATTGAAATTCAGTAAACATAAACCCTGAGAATGGCTCCAGGCTGGGCTCTGTGAGTTTCTCAGAAGCTAACTCCTCAGGGAAAAGCTTCTGTTTGGTAAAAGGCCTCAAATTTACCCAGAACCTAGTCTCATCACAGCATCTCCAAATTAGATGAAACAGCCATGTCCCCCTTTTGTGAAACTCAAAGTAGATCTCTGTCCAATTGAACTACCCTGGGAGGAGGATCACAAAATCCTTGGTAAAGCAGAGCATTTTTCTGCATGCTCAAACAAATTGACTAATGAAACCATCCAAACCACAGGAAAATCAAACACCACAAGCAGACCAGATAAACAAACAAGAGACTGGATATGAATAATAGGGAGATACAGGATCGTCCCATCCCCCCAAAAAATCAAATTCTCTTTATTTGTAGTTTTTTATAAAAAAATGTTTCTAAACCTTTTTTTAAATTTTTAAATTAAAATTTTTTTGTTTTCTATTAACTTTTTTCTTCCTCTTATAATTTTTATTTTGGGGTTATATGTGTATGTATTGTTTTCTTTTTTAATTATTTTATTTTGTTCTTTTTTCTTTTTTTGTGAACATGCTGTACAGAAGGGTTACAATTACATGGGCAAGATAATGAGTAAAATTACTATCAAGCATTGTAGCCTACTGCTTTGTTTACCCTTCACATCCCTTCCCAGCCTCCCACCGCCCTCCCACCCAATCCATCCCCCTCCATGGTGCCACATGACATGAAAACTTGTATTTCTCATTGCTGCAATGTGTCCACCTGTGTCCTTATTTAAACGATTTATTTTTCCTCTACCCCTCCACAAACTATACTAACATCACATAGAGTGAAATCAGGGGTTATACTGTAGGGGAGGAACATACAAAGCAACAAAGAAATAATCTTAAAAATATGTTACAAACAAATGCATGAAAGAAAAAAAAACATTTAAATACATATCTTAGGGTTCATTTTACTAACTTAATCTAATCTGACCTTTTCTGCATGACTCATACATGTACTAGATATTGCAAATAAGGGAAACCATGGGACATATGTTTCTTTGGGCCTGGCTTACTTCAATGAATGTATTTTTTTCCAAGTCTTTCCATTTCCTAACAAATGGGGCAATGTCATTCTTTCTGATGGAGGCATAGAATTCCATTGTGTATATATACCACATTTTCTTGATCCATTCAACTACTGAGGGGCATCTGGGTTGGTTCCATATCTTAGCTATGGTAAATAATGCTGTAATAAACATAGTTGTGCTGGCAGCTTTAGTGTGGTCTTTTTTGTAATCCTTTGGGTAAGTGCCCAAAATGGGGATTGCTGGGTCATAGGGGAGCTCTATGTGGAGTCTTTTGAGGAACCTCCATACTATTTTCCAAAGTGGTTGAACAAGTTTACACTCCCACCAACAATGAAGTAAGGTTCCCTTCTGTCCACATCCCCTCCAGCATCTGTTGTTATTAGAGTTCTTAATTTTTTCCATTCTAACTGGGGTGAGGTAGTATCTCAATGTTGTTTTGATTTGCATATCTTTTATGGCTAGGGAGGTTGAGCATTTCTTCATGTGTCTATTGGCCATCCTTTCTTCTTCAGAGAAGTTTCTCTTTAACTCTTTAGCCCACTTAGTTACTGGGCAGTTGTTTCTTTGAGGATTTGTTGTTGGGAGATTTAATTTTTTGAATTCCAAGTATGGTTTAGATATGAGACCCTTGTCCGTTGTATGGCTAGTGAAGATCTTCCAGATCCGTGGGCTTTCTATTGATCTAGCTGGCTACGTCCTTTGCCATGCAGAAGCTCTGCAACTTCCTGCAATCCCATTTGTCCAACCTTTCTTTGATTTGTTGTATTTAGGGGTCTCTATTAAGAAAATTTCTGCCTGCTCTAAGGAGACCTAGGGTTTCCCCTACTCCATCCTGTAAAGTTTTCAGAGTGTCTGCTTTGACTCCGAGGTCTTTGATCCATTTGGAGTTGATTCTGGTGCAAGGTGATAGGTAAGTATCTAGCTTTAGTTTTCTCCAAGTAGTTAACCAATTTTGCCTGCACCATTTGCTGAAGAGGCTGTCTTTCTTCCATTCTATTTTTTGAGCTCCCTTATCGAAGATAAGATGGCTATAAGTCTGGAGGTTTATTTCTGGGTTTTCAATTCTATTCCATCGGTCCTGAGGTCTGTTCTTGTTCTAGTGCCAAGCTGTTTTGATTGCTATGGCTTTATAGTAGAGTTTGAAATTTGATATTGATATTCCTCCAGCAGCGTTCTTTCCATTGAGTAGCGTTTTTGCTATCCGGGATCTTTTATTGTTCCATATGAATTTTTGGATTGCCTCTTCTATTTCCTTGAACAATGAGGTGGAAATTTTGATCGGTATCGCATTGAATTTGTAGATAGCATTGGGCAGTATTGCCATTTTCACGATGTTAATCTTTCCAATCCAGAAGCTTGGGAATTTTTGCCATTTTCTAAGTTCTGTTTTGATTTCCTTTTTCAAGTTTTTAAAGTTTTCATCATAGAGATCCTTCACTTCTTTGTTTAAGTTAATTCCTAGGTATTTTATTATTTGTGGGGCTATTACAAATGGAGTTGCTTTCCTAATTTCAGCCACACTTTTCTCATTTTTGGCATACAGAAAAGCCATTGATTTTGGGGGGTTAATTTTATACCCTGCAACTTTGCCAAAGTTTTGAATCAGCTTGAGTAATTTAGGAGTGGAGTCTATGGGATTCTTTAAATAAAAGATCATGTCATCTGCAGAGAGAGAGAGTTTCATTTCTTCTTTCCCTATTTGGATCTCCTTTATGTTTGCATCTTCTCTTATTGTTGTAGCTACGCATTCTAATACTAGATTGAAGAGAAGTGGACAGAGTGGACATCCTTGTCTTGCTCCTGAGTTAAGAAGAAATGGCTTTAGTTTTTCATCATTAAGTATAATGCTGGCTGTAGGTTTGTCATATACAGCCTTTATTGTATTGAGGAATGTCCCATGGATTCCTAATTTTTCCAAAACCTTCATAATAAATGGGTGTTGGATCTTGTTGAATGCTTTTTCTGCATCTATTGAGATAACCGTGTGGTTCTTATCCTTGCTCCTGTTGATGTGATGAATAATATTAATTGATTTGCGAATATTGAACCAGTGTATATTGAATCCTGTTTGATCGTGGTGTATGATTTTTGGGATAAATTGTTGAATTTGATTGGCCAAACTTTTGTTGAGAAGTTTTGCATCAATGTTCATCAAAAAATAGGTCTATAGTCCTCTTTCTTTGATCATTCCCTTCCTGGTTTTGGGATGAGGGTTATGATGGCTTCATAGAATGTGTTCAGTATTGAACTTTCTCTTTCAATTTTATTGAAGAGTTGGAGGAGTATTGGTGTGAGCTCTGCTTTGGAGGCTGTGTAGAATTCCCCTGTAAAACCATCTGTTCCTGGACTTTTCTTAGCTGAGAGGTCTCATTTTGCTGTTTCTATTTCAATGCTTGATATTGGCTTGTTAAGATGTTTTAACTCATTTTGGTTTAGTTTTGACATGTCAATATTTGCTATGAAAAGGTCCATTTCTGCCAAGTTCTCAAAGTTATTAGCATAAAGTTTTGAGAAGTATTCCCTTATCATGTTCTGAATCTTGATTTTTTCCCTGGTGATGTTTCCATTCCCATCTCTGAGTTTATTTATTTGGGTGTGTTCTCTTCTTTTTCTGATAAGATTTGCTAAGGGCCTGTCAATTTTGTTAATTTTTTCGAAGAACCAACTCTTTGTTTTGTTGATTCTTTCTATAATTTTTTTGGCTTCTAATCCATTTAAATCTGATTTAATTTTAATTGTTTCTTTCCATCTACTGGATTGGGGTTTATCCTGCTGCTCTCTTTCAAGGAGGTTCAGATGTCTCATTAAGTTGTTGGTTCAGATCTCTCCAATTTGTTGATGTAGGAACTCAGAGCTGTAAACTTGCCTCTGAGTACTCCCTTTGCTGTGCCCCAGAGGAGCTGGTAATTTGTGTGCTCATTTTTGTTGAATAGCATGAACATTTGAATTTCCATTTTAATCCCTTCCATGACCCACTTGTGATTCAGCAGAGTGTTGTTCATTCTCCATGTGTTACCAGCTTTTCTTTGGTGGCTTTTGGTGTTGAGTTCTAATTTTATTCCCTTGTGGTCAGATATAATGCATGGTATAAGTTCAGTGTTTCTGAATTTGTACAAGTTTGCTTTGTGTCCTAGAATGTGGTCTATTTTAGAAAATGTTCTATGTGCTGTTGAGAAAAAGGTGTATTCTGATGCTTCTGGGTGAAATATTTGATAGATGTCTGTTAAATCTAGTTGATTTATGCAGCTGTTTATATATGCAGTTTCTCTGTTGAGTTTTTGCCAAATTGATCTATCTATTGGGGAGAGTGGTGTGTTAAAATCTCCTACAATTAATGTCTTTGGATCTATGTGGGATTTGAGGGAAAGTAGTGTTTCTTGGATAAACTTGGGTGCACCGTTGTTTGATGAATAGATATTTAGAATTGTAATATCCTCCTGAAGGAGAGATTTCTGAATATGTATATAATGACCTTCTTTATCACTTCTAACTAATTTTAATTTGAAGTCTATTTTGTCTGATATTAAGACTGCAACTCCAGCATGTTTATGGAGGCCGATTGCTTGGGAGAATTTTTCTAACCTTTCACATTGAAAATGTTTTTGCGCTCCTCAACTGAAAGAACACTGTTGGAGGGGTTCCGGGAAGATGGCGGAGGAGAAGCTGGAATCTGAACAAGCTCTCGCATAGAAAGGAGTTTTAGAGTTCCAGTGAACAGTCCTAAGCCAGAGAATCACACCAAGTGAGTCATCACAGGACAGAGAGTTAGACAAGAGAGGGGAAGCCAAGGAAACGCAGCAGCTGCCGCTCCGGCGGCGGGGCCCCGGCGGCGGGGCCGCGGCGGCGGCGACTACCGCCGCGGAGACATACCTGAGACACAGAGAGTCGGGGACGAAGGAGCCAGATGCAGCGGACGAGCAGATTCTACTCAACACCAACAAGAACCGACAAGGAGCGAACATCTTCATCCTGCTGTTTGCAGACCAGAGACGACCCAGGATCCAAGACTCGGCGTGAGTACAAGCCCGACATCCTCACTCCTCAGGGAGCAGAGGAGGGAAGGCCACCCCTCTCCCCCCAGCACCGGTGATCTCCATCTTGGATACCGACAAAGTTCGGAGGAGCTGCTAGCTCCAGCTCAGGCCTTGGAATAAAATGAGTCATTTAGCAGGTCACAAGAACTTAACGGCAAAGTGACCTTCCAGACTCAGCTCCATCCAGGGAAAAGTCACCCAGCTCAGGCGCCAGCCATCGGAGTGGCTTGCTTCACTGGGTAACCAGAGCCAGAGGCTGCCCCTCCCTCTAGCAGCCTCGACAATCAATTGAAAAACAGAAACTCTGAGAATGGCTCCAGGCTGGGCGCTGTGAGCTTTATCACAAAATAGCCCCAGGGAAAAGCTACTGTTTATTGAAAGGCCTCAACTCTACCCAGAACCGAGCCTCATCACCACATCCCCCTCTTTTGTGACTCTCAAAGCAGACCACCCTCCCAGAAAACTAACCTGGGAGCTGGATCTCAAAATCTTGGGTAAAGCAGAGCATTTTTCTGCCTCTTCCAACCAACCGACTTAAGAAACCAATCAAGCCACAGGACCTCAAGCTGACCAGAGGCTCCAACAAGAGACTGGTTGCAGACAAAAGGGAGATACAGGATTCTTCCCACTCCTCCCCCCCCCCAAAAAAAAAATCAAAAGACTTTTTTTTCTTTTTTTTTTTTCTTTTTCTTTTTCTTTTTTTTCTTTTTTTTTCTTCTTCTTCTTCTTTTCTTTTTTTTTGCTTGTTTTTTGTTTTTTGTTACCTTATATATATATACATATAAATTTTTCCCTTCTAAAACTTTTATTAATCTTTAATTTTTGCCTCTTCTGAAAAAATAATTGTTTTCCAGTAACCTTTTTTTTTCTCATCTTATAATTTTTATTTTACGAATACGTGAATAAGAGTTTTCCTTTCTTTTCTTGTCTTCTTTCTCTTTTTCTTTCTTTCTTAATTATCTTTTTGTTTTTTATCTAGCTCTACTGAACTTCTGATCTTTCCTTCTCCCGATCCCATCCTTAAAGCTTTTCACATCTCCTCTATGTCCCTCCCCTTCTCTGAACATATTCACATTCCTCTCTAAATAGACGGTCTTTTAACCTCTATAATAACATTAATTTTTACGTTTCTATTCTTTTTCTGGTCTCTCTTTATTCCCCTTTCCGTCTCTTCTTTTTCTCTCTCTCTCTACTTGCATCCTACCCAACTCATTTCCTGCACTGTGATTAGGACATAGTTAACTCTCCCTGTGCCTCCCCACACCAATCTATTCCTATTTTTTACCCACATCTCTCCCTAATCCTAATAATTTCTGGTTTTCCAAATTCTTTTCTGCGGTTCGAAGTCCTTTAACATATAGTCATTTGATGTTGAATAGACGTATCTGTTGAACTAGATTGTATCTGTAGACTATTGACTGTACAAATGCAAACTTTGGTTGATGGTTGCCTTAAGATAGTGTTCTAGCACAAAACTGGTGCAATCTTTATCTCAAATGGGCCGAGTAAGCCGGAAAAACACAAGAAAAATGGCAAATTCGGGTATCTCAATTCCCAATCTTGATAATCAGGGATTAGAACAGATAAAGAATAATCCAGAGGAGAGTTCCCAAATAGCTCTACAAACACTAATAGCAAACATGATAAATGAGAAGTTTGACAATGTACAAAGGACTCTGTATGAGCGTGATAGGGAGAGAGAGGAGGCATCCCAGGAATATCATAAGCGTGAGGAATCTTCTCAAAAACTGATACAGGATTTGCGTGAACAACTTGAGAATACTCAAAGAGAAAGGGAGGAATGGCGTGAGCAGGCAGAGAACACTCAAAGAGAACTGCAGGAATCCCACAGAAGGGAGGAAACTAATCAAAGAGTAATTCACGAATTAAGAGACCAGGTAGAGAATACACAAAGATCACTAAAGACATTCATGGAATCCATTAACAAAGAGCTGAAGGAAGTCAGGGAGACCACAAAGGGAATGCTGAACGGAACCCAACAGAAGGAATGGGAGTCCAAAGAAACCATAACCAATCAACTAAGTGATTTGAGAACAAACACTGAACACCAAATTAAGGAAGTAAAGAAAATCATACAAGACCTAAAACAGAGCTTCAACAAAGAACTTGAAGCCATCAATGCTGACCAATTAGAAGGAAAAGAGATAAAAAACAAAGTAGAGAGTCTTGACAGCAGGTTAGACCATGCAGAAGATCGAATCTCAGGGATTGAAGACAGCCTAGATATTATAGAGAAAGAACATACAACCATCCAAGACAAGTCCAAGAAATATGATAGGTCTATCCAACACCTGGAAGACACCATCAGAAGGCCCAATCTAAGGATAATGGGTGTAGAGGAGCACCTAGAAACAGAAGTTAATGGTCTAGGAAATTTGTTTAACAGGATCCTAGCAGAGAACTTCCCAAACATACAAAAAGATAGGCCTATTCAGATACAAGAAGCTTTTAGAACCCCAAATAGACCAGACCAGAATAGGACATCCCACCGTCACATTATAATCCACACAGGATCAACCCAGACCAAGGAAAAGATCCTTAAAGCTGTCAAGGAGAAAAGGTTAATCACCTATAAAGGGAAACCAATTAGAATTACCTCAGATTTCTCAGCAGAGACAATCAAAGCAAGAAGAGCCTGGAATGACGTATGCCATGCCTTAAAAATAAACAACTATCAACCAAGAATACTGTACCCAGCTAAACTCTCCTTCATAACTGAAGGCCAAATAAAAACCTTCCATAGCAAAGAAAAATTGAAACAATACATCTCCACCAAACCAGCCCTGCAAAAGTTTCTTAAAGATGTCCTACACATAGAAAACCAACAAGAACGCAACAAAGGCCAAGAAACTGCACCCAAACTGAGAATCCAAGAACCTTAGGAAGAACCCAGTTTTCACAGCCCCCAAGAAGGTGGATAACATGGCAGGAACCCCCAAATACCTCTCAGTCCTATCTCTTAACGTTAACGGACTGAACTCTCCAATTAAGCGACATAGACTGTCTAGTTGGATTAAAAAACAAGACCCCTCTATCTGCTGCCTGCAGGAGTCACATCTTGCCCGTAAAAACAAACATATTTTCAAAGTTAAAGGCTGGAACAAAATCTACCAAGCAAACGGCCCTCATAAACAGGCGGGAGTTGCAATCCTAATATCAGATAAAATAGACTTCAAACTAAAATTAGTGAGAAGAGATAAAGAAGGTCGCTACATACTAATTAAAGGATCTCTACTTCAGGAGGATATTACAATTCTAAATATCTATTCGCCAAACAATGGAGCACCCAAATTTATCAAAGAAACACTACTTTCCTTCAAATCCCATATAGATCCAAAGACATTAATTGTTGGGGATTTTAACACACCACTCTCCCCACTAGATAGATCAACTCGGCAAAAACTCAACAGAGAAACCGCAGATCTAAACAGCTGCATAGATCAACTAGACTTAACAGACATTTACCGAACATTTCACCCAGCAGCAGCAGAATACACGTTCTTCTCAGCAGCACATGGAACGTTTTCTAAAATAGACCACATTTTAGGCCACAAAGCAAACTTGTCTAAATTCAGAAACATTGAAGTTATACCTTGCATTCTCTCTGACCACAAGGGAATAAAATTAGATCTCAACACCAAAAGCCACCAAAGAAATTCCGGTATCACATGGAGGCTGAACAACACACTGCTGAATCACGAGTGGGTCATGGAAGAGATTAGAAAGGAAATTCAAATGTTCATGCTATTCAACAAAAATGGACACACAAATTACCAGCTCCTCTGGGACACAGCAAAGGCAGTACTCATAGGCAAGTTTATAGCTCTGAGCTCCTACATCAACAAATTGGAGAGATCGGAAACTAACAATTTAATGACACATCTAAACCTACTTGAAAAAGAGCAGCAAGATAAACCCCAATCCAGTAGACGGAAAGAAATAATCAAAATTAAATCAGAATTAAATGAATTAGAATCCAAAAAAACTATAGAAAGAATCAACAAAACAAAGAGTTGGTTCTTCGAAAAACTTAACAAAATTGATAGACCCTTAGCCAACCTTATCAGAAAAAGGAGAGAACACACCCAAATTAATAAACTCAGAGATGAGAATGGAAACATCACCACGGAAACAACCAAGATTCAGAACATTATTAGGGGATACTTCTCAAAACTTTATGCTAATAAGTTTGAGAACTTGACAGAAATGGACCTTTTCCTAGCAAATATTGACATGCCAAAACTAAACCAAGATGAGTTAAACCAGCTTAACAGGCCCATATCAAGCATTGAAATAGAAACAGCAATAAGAGACCTCCCAGCTAAGAAAAGTCCAGGACCAGATGGTTTTACAGCGGAATTTTACAAGGCCTTCAAAGCAGAGCTGACACCAATACTCCTCCAACTCTTCAATGAAATTGAAAGAGAAAGCTCACTACCGAACACATTCTATGAAGCCATCATAACCCTCATCCCAAAACCAGGCAGGGACTCATCAAAGAAAGAGAACTATAGACCCATTTCTTTGATGAACATTGATGCAAAACTTCTCAACAAAATTTTGGCCAATCGACTTCAACAATTCATCCAAAAAATCATACACCATGATCAAACAGGATTCATTTCAGGGATGCAAAGCTGGTTCAATATACGCAAATCAATTAATATTATTCATCACATCAACAGGAGCAAGAATAAGAACCACATGGTTATCTCAATAGATGCAGAAAAAGCATTTGACAAGATCCAACACCCCTTTATGATGAAGGTTCTGGAAAAATTAGGAATCCATGGAACATTCCTCAATACAATAAAGGCTGTATATGACAAACCTACAGCCAGCATTATACTCAATGGTGAAAAACTAAAGCCATTTCCTCTTAACTCAGGAACAAGACAAGGATGCCCACTCTCTCCACTTCTCTTCAATCTAGTATTAGAATGCCTAGCTACAGCAATAAGACAAGATGCAGACATAAAGGGGATCCAAATAGGGAAAGAAGAAATAAAACTCTCCCTCTTTGCAGATGACATGATCTTGTATTTAAAGAATCCCATAGACTCCACTCCCAAATTACTCAAGCTGATTCAAAACTTTGGCAAAGTAGCAGGTTATAAAATTAACCCCCAAAAATCAATGGCTTTTCTATATGCCAACAATGAGAAAAGTGTGGCTGAAATTAGGAAAGCAACTCCATTTGTAATAGCCCCACAAAAAATAAAATACCTAGGAATTAACTTAACCAAAGAAGTGAAGGACCTCTATGATGAAAACTTTAAAATCTTGAAAAAGGAAATCAACACAGAACTTAAAAAATGGCAAAACCTCCTATGCTCCTGGATTGGCAAGATTAACATCGTGAAAATGGCAATACTTCCCAAGGCTATCTACAAATTCAACGCGATACCTATCAAAATTCCACCCTCATTCTTCAGGGAAATAGAGGAGGCAATCCAAAAATTCATATGGAACAATAAAAGACCCCGAATAGCAAAAACGCTCCTCAACGGAAAGAACACTGCTGGAGGAATATCAATACCAAATTTCAAACTCTACTATAAAGCCATAGTAATCAAAACAGCTTGGTATTGGCATAAGAACAGACCTCAGGACCAATGGAATAGAATTGAAAACCCAGAAATGAACCTACAGACCTATAGCCATCTAATCTTCGATAAGGAAGCTAAAACAATAGAATGGAAGAAAGACAGCCTCTTCAGTAAATGGTGCTGGCAAAATTGGTTAACTACATGTAGAAAACTAAAGCTAGATCCTTATATATCACCCTGCACCAGAATCAACTCCAAATGGATCAAAGACCTTGAACTCAAAGCAGACACTCTGAAAACATTACAGGATGGAATAGGAGAAACCCTAGGTCTCCTTGGCTCAGGTCGAAATTTTCTGAATAGAGACCCGGAAGCACAACAAACCAAAGAAAGGTTGGACAAATGGGATTGCATAAGATTGCAGAGCTTCTGCAGGGCAAATGACATAGCTGGCAAGATCAATAGAAAGCCCACCGATTGGGAGAAAATCTTTACTAGCCATACAACGGACAAGGGTCTCATATCTAAAATATACTTGGAACTCAAAAAATTAAACCACCCAACAACAAATCCTCAAAGAATCAACTGCCCAATAAATAAGTGGGCGAAAGACTTAAAGAGAAGCTTCTCTGAAGAAGAAACAAGGATGGCCAATAGACACATGAAGAAATGTTCAACATCCCTAGCCATAAAAGAAATGCAAATCAAAACAACATTGAGATATCACCTCACTCCAGTTAGAACAGCAAAAATCAAGAACTCTAACAACAACAGATGCTGGAGGGGATGTGGACAGAAAGGAACCTTACTTCATTGTTGGTGGGAATGTAAACTTGTTCAACCACTTTGGAAAGCAGTATGGAGGTTCCTCAGAAGTCTTCACATAGATCTCCCCTATGATCCAGCAATCCCACTTTTGGGCATTTACCCAAATGTTTACAAACAAGACCACACTAAAGCTACCAGCACAACTATGTTTATTGCAGCATTATTTACCATAGCTAAGATATGGAACCAACCCAGATGCCCCTCAGTAGATGAATGGATCAAGAAAATGTGGTATATATACACAATGGAATTCTATGCCTCCATCAGAAAGAATGACATTTCCCCATTTGTTAGGAAATGGAAAGGTTTGGAAAAAATTATATTAAGTGAAGTAAGCCAGGCCCAAAGAAGCATAGGTCCCATGGTTTCCCTTATTTGCAATATCTAGTATAGGTATGAGTCAAGCGGAAAAGGTCAGATAATGTGATGTTAGGAAAATGAACCCTTAAATATGTATTTTAATGTTTTCGTTTCTTTCATGCATGTGTTTCTAACGCATTTATAAGATTATTTCTTTGTTGCTTTGTATGTCCCTCCCCCACAGTGTAACCCCCGCTTTCACTATATTTGATGTCAGTATAACATGTGGAGGAGATGGGGACAAACAAGCCGTTTAAGGATTCAGGTGGACCTGTTGCAACAATGAGAAGTACAAAATGTCATGTCAAAACCAGCTTTACAATGTCGGTGTGGGGGGGGTATAATTGGGTGGGGGGAGGGGGGTAAAATTGGGTGGGGGGAGGGGGGAGGCGGGGAAGGGAAGTGAAGGGTAAACAAAGGAGGAGGCTGCAATGCTTGGTAAGAAATGTATGCATTATCCTGCCCATGTAATTGTAGCCCCCCTGTACAGTATGTTCTCAAATAAAATAAAATACAATTATTAAAAAAAAAAAAAAAAGAACACTGTTGGAGGAATTTCAATACTAAATTTCAAACTCTACTATTAAAGCTGTAGTAATCAAAACAGCTTGGTATTGGCATAAGAATAGACCTCAGTACCAATGGAATAGAATTGAAAACCCAGAAATGAACCTATAGACCTATAGCCATCTAGTCTTCGATAAGGGAGCTAAAACAATAGAATGGAAGAAAGACAGCCTCTTCAGTAAATGGTGCTGGCAAAATTGGTTAAATAATTGTAGAAAACTAAAGCTAGATCCTTATATATCACCCTGCACCAGAAGCAACCCCAAATGGACCAAAGACTTCGAAGTCAAAGCAGACACTCAGAAAACATTACAGGATGGAATAGGAGAAATGCTAGGCCTCCTTGGAGCATGCCGAAATTTTCTTAATAGAGACCCGGAAACACAACAAATCAAAGAATGGTGGGACCAATGGGATTGCATGAAGTTGCAGAGCTTCTGCATGGCAAAGGACATAGCTAGCAAGATCAATAGAAAACCCACGGATTGGGAGAACATCTTCACTAGCCATACAACAGACAATGGTCTCATATCTAAAATATACTTGAAACTCAAAAAATTAAATCCCCCAACAACAATTCCTCAAAGAAACAACTGCCCAATAAATAAGTGGGCTAAAGACTTAAAAAGATACTTCTCTGAAGAAGAAAGAACAATGGCCAATATACACATGAAGAAATGCTCAGCATCCCTAGCCATAAAATAAATGCAAATGAAAACAACATTGAGATACTTCCTCACTCCAGTTAGAATGGCAAAAATCAAGAACTCTAACAACAACAGATGCTGGAAGGGATGTGGAGAGAAGGGAAGCTTACGTCATTGTTGGTGGGAATGTAAACTTGTTCAACCACTTTGGAAAGCAGAATGAAGATTCCTCAAAAGTCTTCACATAGAGCTCCCCTATGACCCAGCAATCCCACTTTTGGGCATTTACCCAAATGTTTTCAAAGAAGACCACACTAAGCTCCCAGCACAACTATGTTTATTGCAGCATCATTTAACATAGCTAAGATGTGGAACCTACCCAGATGCCCCTCAGTAGATGAATGGATCAAGAAAATGTGGTATATAAACACAATGGAATTCTATGCCTCCATCAGAAAGAATGACATTGCCCCATTTGTTAGGAAATGGAAAAACTTGGAAAAATATTATATTAGGTTAAGTAAGCCAGGACCAATTAAAGATAGGTCCATTGTTTCCCTTAATTGCAATATCTAGTATATGTATGAGTCAAGCAGAAAAGGTCAGATAATGTGTTGTTTGGAAAATGAACACTTAGATTTGTATTTTAGTGTTTTTTTCTTTCATGCATTCGTTTCTAACGCATTTATAAGATTATCTCTTTGTTGCTTTGTATGTCCCTCCCCCAAAATATAACCCCGGCTTTCACTATATTTGATGTAAGTATAACTTTTGTAGGCGATGGGGAAAAAGTCATCTTTTAAGAATACAGGTGGACCTGTTGCAACAATGAGAAGTAGAAGTTGTCATGTCGACAACGAGCTTTACAACGTTGTTGTGGGGAGGGGGGAGGATTGGGTGGCGGAGAGGCTAGGAAGGGATGTGAAGGGTAAACAAAGGAGGAGTCTGCAATGCTTGATAAGAAATATACGCATTATCCTGCCCATGTAATTGTAACCCCTCTGTACAGTATGTTCACAAAAAAAAATGTTTTTGTTTTAATGGGCAAATTTCCTGAAGGCAGCAGAAAGAAGGATCATGCTTTTTAATTCAGCTAGACAGTCTATGTCATTTAATTGGAGAGTTAAGTCTGCCCATGTAATGGTAACCCCTCTGTACAATATGTTCACAAATAAAATAAAATAAAATTAAAAAAAAAACCTTTTTGGGCTTTTTTACAAATTCAAAAAAAACCCTTGATATTCACATGCTTTCTGGAGATCAGTGATGGCTTCCAATCTCTATCAATCACCATAGGTGACATGATTGATAGGTTCTTTATCTGAAGTTCTGCAGAAGCTTCTCTACTGTGAGGCAAACCTGAGCATGGAAATAGGTACAGGAAAGACTCTAGAAGTTAAGTTGTGACTAATCTCTCTTGAGGATCTAATGGGGGAAGCTGTAGAACTTTAGTTCGGACTGAACACTGATGAGAAGGTAGGGTGTTTCTAATGAGTGGCTACTTCCAAGTTCTTTCAAAAGGAGAACAGATATTACCAGGCAAAGACTATCCATAAAAGGACATTTTGCCAAGCTGGGGAATACTAAGGGCTCTTGACCAATCAGGCCCATCCCTAGGGACCCAGGCTCCATCCCTACTCACCAGCTCTGAGGCATCTAAACAAGGACTTCTTCCCCTTTTTCTTGGTCTCATGGGTCATGCATTCCTCCAGCTGGTACAGAAGAATATGTAAGCAGAAGAGCAAGTCTGAAAGGGGCATCTTGAGCTTGACATACTGTGTAAGTTCTTTCAGGGTGTCATAGTTTTTGTGCTCATAGAAATCATCAGGGTAGAAGTCCATCCACCTAGGGAAGATGGAACAAACCATGCTGTGGGCAGATTGGTGACAAGGAAAATGTGAGCCTGCCCTTCCTATCCTGAACCTTATACTATGAGCGTTTTTCTGGCGGGACGTGCATGTGCGGAAATGGGAAAAGACTCCTGTAAGCAGGATGCTCCTCACAACCCACTTCTAGGAATTTCTCAAATGCAATCCTCTAAAGTTCCACATGTGATAGGAGGAGAATGTTGTTTCCCCACTGGATCTGACTTGTTATACACAGCCCTCCTTTTCATCCATGTGAGTCCAAAACTACAACCAAATCCACAACTGTGTAATCTGCTATCCACTAAAGTGTCAAGCCTCAATCCCGTGGTGAACATCTTAACTTGTGTGCAAAGAAGGAAGTTGATTTTGATTCAGAAACCTCCAAGATATTCAGTTGCAAGGACAGAAGTTCTCTTTTTACCAACATCCACTTCTTCATCTTGTTCATCTTCTTCTCAGTTACTGTAGAACAATCTGTACCAATGGGAGGAGAGAAAGAGGCTAACTGTATGAATCTCCTTTCCTGAACACGACACACATGTTAGTAGCTAAGTCCCACATGGTAATGTAAAAATGACAGCCAAAAACTGGTGATATGTCTACACAATTTTATGGAAATTCTAGTTTGTAAACTTCTAAAGACACATCTTCAATTAACCAGCCAAAGGCCATACGTGGGGCTCAAATGGTAGAGTACTCAGGCCCCAAATTCAAGTTCAACTTTCACTCTTTCTTCTGTCTATATTCTTTCAAAGCCCTCCAAATAGTGATTTCCTAGGTGAGGGTGGGTGTTGGGTGCCACTGGCTCATTCCTTTAATCCTAGTTTCTCAGCAAGCAAATTGCTAAGTCTCCACTACCTTCTGAGTCAAATGAAATCTTCTGGCAGCCCAGTCCTAAAGAATTAGCCTGACATTGCACCTCTTTGTCTCAAGCTAAGCTCCTGTGATAAGACCCCAGTGAAACAGTCTCAGAGAGGTACCAAATATTTCAATAATCTGCCAGCTGTGTCTCATCAGCCCTGGGTTTGAATGAGGAACACACTTTTTAAACAGAATTTCTGGCAGCTTCTCCATTGTCCCTCACTCTCTTTAGTGGTGGAGGAAGTTTCCAACATAAAAGAGATCAACTTTCTGGTAGGCAGGACCAGGTCCATTACCAGCATTTCCAACAATCCTGAGTCCAAGCTCCATATATTATAAGGCATATTTAGGGTTTGAGCAGACTCTTTGTCACACAGAGATGGTAAAAAGAATGGATCTTTGAAACATGGAAATGGGAATATACTTCAAAATGAGTAATAGAGTTGATTGAAATGTACACAGTAAATATTTTCTCAATATGCACATATAAAAGGACAGAAGAGAAGGTTGTACTGTGGACTAGGATGAGATTAAATAAGTTTCCTGTCATAGTTATACCTGGCCTGAGTTGCCTTGTGATTCCTTTAAAAGGGCCTGAGACTGGATTCCTGGTTTGGCACTGATCCAATGTCTGAGTGAGGCACTCACACCTCTCATGCCTGAAATCTGAGTCTCTTGAACTTAAATGTTTTTTTTTCTTTCATGCATTTGTTTCTCACGCATTTATATGATTATTTCTTTGTTGCTTTGAATGTCCCTCCCCCACAGTATAACCTGTGCTTTCACTGTATTTAATGTCGGTATAATTTGTGGAGAGGAAGGGGAAAAACAAGTCGTTTAAATTAGGATACAGGTGGACCCGTTGCAACAATGAGAAGTACAAGTTGTCATGTCAAAAACGAACTTCACAGCTTTGGTGGGGGGAGGAAATGGGGGGGCAGGGGGAGGCTGGGAAGGGATGTGAAGTGTAAACAAAGGAGGAGGCTATAGTGCTTGATAAGAAATGTACTCACTGTCTTGCCCATGTAATTTTAACCCCTCTGTACAGTATGTTCACAATAAACAAATAAAAAAAGAAAATAATACAGGAACATCTTTCTTGTTCCTGAACCACAGGCCACGTGAGCTGGCTTGATTTGAATGTCAGTTACAGTTGCCTGGCTCTCAGAGTTCCATATTCTATTTTATTTTGAGGGAAGTAGTGTGATCTCTCAGATCTCAATGATCTAAACGGATTGCTCACATAAGACCATCCCAAAGACAAACTGGAGGCTGAAATATCCCCTCCCACATCACTCTAAACACATGTGGACATTGTCAAATCACAAAATCCTCAACTAGGTCTAGGAAACAGCATGGTCTCAGTCTCAAGGAACACTTCCTAGGTGAGATCCATGTCTTATTTGTCACTATTCCTCTCATCCTGCCCAAATCATTTTGCTCTCAGGGCCCTCTCAGCCTGCCATGTGCTTCTTGCATCTATTTTTGACATTTACTTCCTAGGACATTGTTAGGTTTTTGTTTCTTAATCTTCTGTTGCTCTTAAAGCCCCTGTGTGCAGTCATGTGGAAAAAAAGCAAGTACTTGTACATCTCATTGTGGCAATGGGTCCACCTGTATCCCTAGTTAAATGATTTTTTTACCTTTCCCTCCACAAATTATACACACATCAAATACAGTGAAAGCAGGGTTAAACAGTGCGGGAGGGACATACAAAGCAAAATAGAAATTATAATATAAATGTTAGAAACAATTGCATGAAAGAAAAAAAACATCAACTTATATGACCTTTTCTGCTTATACTAGTTATTGCAAATAAGGGACACCATGGGACCTAAGTTTTTTTTGGCCTGGCTTCCTTTACTTAATATATTTTTTTCCAAGTTTTTCCATTTCCTAACAAATGGGGCAATGTGATGCTTTCTGATGGAGGCGTAGAATTCCATAGTGTATATATACCCGAACTTTACCACTTTGTTGTGTGTGGGTGGAGAGGATCGAGTGGGGAGAGGTGGCGGGAGTATGGGTACGGATGGGAAGGGAAAACAAAGAGGAGGCAAAAATTCTTGATAAGAACTGTACTCGTTATCTTGCCTATGTAATTGTCATTCCTCTGTATGGTATTCTCACAATAAAAAGAAAAAGAAAGAAAGAAAGAAAGAAAGAAAGAAAGAAAAAGAAAGAAAGAAAGAAAGAAAGAAAGAAAGAAAGAAAGAAAGAAAGAAAGAAAGAAAGAAGAAAGAAAGAAAGAAAGAAAGTCAGAAAGAAAGAAAGAAAGAAAGAAAGAAAGAAAGAAAGAAAGAAAGAAAGAAAGAAAGAAAGAAAGAAAGAAAGAGAAAGAAAGAAAGAAAGAAAGAGAAAGAAAGAAAAAAGAAAGAAAGAAAGAAGAAAGAAAGAAAGAAGAAAGAAAGAAAGAAGAAAGAAAGAAAGAAAGAAAGAAAGAAAGAAAGAAAGAAAGAAAAAATACAGCTCACTTTTTACCTACCTAAAAAAAAAAAAACGCAAGTACTTAGAGGTGGGAAAATCATGCAAGTATTGAAAAACAAACCTTACACATATAGCCAGACATTTTTACAGGTGTACATTCTTGTAAAAGATTATTTTTGATACGTTCGTCACATTTTATGACAGAGGGGAACTGGAGAAGGGAAAAGGTGCTGCATTGTCCTCTCATAATTCAATGATTATTATTTAAAAATACTATAGTTGAAGGAATGTTAGATTTAAAGATAAAAACTGTGCTTCTGTTCTTTTTATAAGCTAGTCGTTTATGAAATTTTCCTCACTAAAGTCTTGTCAACTGTGTCCCATAAACTATAGTCATCCTTCAAAATAATCAAGAAAAACTTTCACAAATAAGTGGGCTGCTGTCCAATCTCTGGATAAGAATTTAAGATACAACCTTGCCTGCGATTCTGTGTGTGCTCATGTGTGGGGAGTGTGTGTGTATGTGTGTGAATGTGTGTCTGTGCATATGTGTGTTTTAGGACTTGAACTCAGGGGCTCTATGACAATCCTGAGGTATCTTTCCCTTGACTGTAATGCTTTACCAATTGTACCATAGTTCCACTTCAAGTTTTTTTGTAGTGAACTAGAGAGGCTCATAAAATTTCCTGGTCAGGTTATCTGAACTATACCTCAGGTCTCAACCTCCTGATTAGCTAGAGTTATAATTATGAGCCTCCAGAACCTGATGATAAAGCATTGTTACTGGAGGCTGTGAGGTTGCAAGTTTCATTCCAGCTTCACAACACTCTATATCATAAAACAGCAACAGCAACGTCCTATATCAAAATACAATAATAAGATGTAATTAGAATACAATTTAGTGATATAGTCTGCTAGCATAGGTTTCAGGAAACCTTGGTGTTAATGATTTGGCATCACAAAATCAAACCAAAAGATAATTTTAGTAGACTCTACAATTTTTTTAATTCCAACTTATAATAATTTCAAAACATTATAAGAAACAGGAAAATATTTATACTTATAAAGAGAATGTAAAAAAAGATAAAAGATGGCAGATTATGAAATGGAAAATTCTACACTGCAGGAAAATTATTGCCATAGTGAATATATGGAGGTATTGTTATGGTGAATATATGATAATGTTCTTCAGAGCAGAAATAGATGAATATATATTTAGTTCACATAGTCTAACTTGTCTCTCTCTATCAACTTCCAATCTTCTAGTGCATATTATCAATGTATTCAGGTTTATGGTATGCTCCAAAATAACTAGCAGAGTCAGGAGGTTACCAAAATACATTAGTTTAATTGTTTTAGGAGATAAACGTGCTAATTATATTGACTATTCTATATATTAAACATGTAGTGTGTTCTCACTGTACTCTGTATGTATGTACATACACTACTTCAAAGTGAAATGGAATACAACAAGATTTTACCTGTAAAGCTAGATATTTGGGACATCAGTTCCAGACCAGTGAAGTTTTACCTGCAATGCTCCCCAACCCTAGCTATGCATGATAGAATACGTATATCATCCCAGGTCCATGGGGAGCTGAGAGCAGGAGAATTTCATTTCCATGCCATTCTAGGCAAGAATTTCCACATGGCTCCATCTCAACACTGGCTAGCACCTATCACCACTACCTAGGTTAAAATAAAAATAAGAGCATTGTAGTATAACAAATAATATTGAAACATGCCAATACAAACCATCATGAACAACACACTCGTGTTTGTTCCGCATACCTGTAATCTTAACTGTTTCTATGATTATATATGTGATCCAGAGGCACCAAGCAGTTCATTATTTTAAAAATGACTATTTGATGCCAGGTGCCAGGGTCTCATGCCTGTAATCCCACCTACTTATGAGGCTGAGGTCTGAGGATCACAGTTCAAAGTCAACCAAGGAAGAACAGTCCCCATAAGACTCTTATGTACAATTAACAACTCAAAAGAACAGAACTGGTTCTGTGGCTCAATTGGTAGAGTGTTAAGTAACTTGAGCACAAGTCTCAGGGATTGTGCTCAGGCCCTGAGTTCAAGCCTCAAAACTGACAAAAATAATAAACATTTTAATGTCTGAATTTCTTGTGAATTAAAATGACAGCTGTGGTATACAATTCTACAGACTACTACAGATTTAATTATATTTGTAGTCAGCAAAAGTAGCAGCACTTGAATAAAGGACATTTTTTCATAAACTGGGGCAGCCTGGTCTCTAATTAGAGGAAATTGCTGGACTCATACGTAGTATTTTTTTATGTTGTGAAGTATTTTATTTATTTATTTAGTTAGTTAGTTAGTTTATTTTTTTAATTTTAATTTTATTTTTTTTGTGAACATACTGTACAGAGGGGTTACAATTACATGGGAAAGATAATGAGTACATTTCTTATCAAGGATTGCAGCCTCCTCCTTTGTTTACCCTTCACATCCCTTCCCAGCCTCCCCCAACCCAATCCCCCCCCCCGCACCAAAGATGTAAAGTTCGTTTTTGACATGACGACTTGTACTTCTCATAGTTGCATCGGTTCAACCTGTATCCTTAAACGACTTGTTTTCGCCATCTCCTCCACAAATTATACCGACATCAAATATAGTGAAAGGAGGAGTTATACTGTGGGGGAGGAACATACAAAGCTACAAAGAAATAATCTTATAAATGAGTTAGAAACAAATGCATGAAAGAAAAAAACATTTAAATACATATCTAAGGGTTCATTTTCCTAACATCATATTAGCTGACCTTTCCTGCTTGAGTCATACATATACTAGATATTGCAATTAAGGGACACCATGGGACATATGTTTCTTTGGGCTTGGCTTACATCACTTAATATAATTTTTCCCAAGTTTTTCCATTTCCTAACAAATGGGGAAATGTCATTATTTCTGATTGAGGCATAGAATTCCATTGTGTATATATACCACATTTTCTTGATCCATTCATCTACTGAGGGGCATCTGGGTACCTTCCATATCTTAGCTATGCTAAATAATGCTGTAATAAACATAGTTGTGCTGGTAGCTTTAGTGTGGTCTTCTTTGAAAACATTTGGGTAAATGCCCAAAAGTGTGATTGCTGGGTCATAGGGGAGCTCTATGTGAAGTTTTTGAGGAACCTCCATACTGTTTTCCAAAGTGGTTGAATAAGTTTACACTCCCACCAAATATTAGAATGGAAGAAAGACAGCCTCTTCAGTAAGTGGTGCTGGCAAAATTGGTTAACTACTTGTAGAAAACTAAAACTAGATCCTTATATATCACCCTGCACCAGAATCAACTCCAAATGGATCAAGACCTCGGAGTCAAAGAAGACACGCTGAAAACATTACAGGATGGAATAGGAGAATCCCTAGGCCTCCTTGAAGCATGCCGAAATTGTCTTAATAGGGAACCGGAAACACAACAAATCAAAAAAAGGTTGGACAAATGGGATTGCAGGAAGTTGCAGAGCTTCTGCATGGCAAAGGACATAGCTAGCAAGGTCAATAGAAAGCCCACAGATTGGGAGAAGATCTTCACTAGCCATACAACGGACAAGGGTCTCATATCTAAACCATACTTGGAATTCAAAAAAATTAAATCTCCCAACAACAAATCCTCAAAGAAATAACTGCCCAATAAATAAGTGGGCTAAAGACTTGAAGAGAAACTTCTCTGAAGAAGAAAGGATGGCCAATAGACACATGAAGAAATGCTCAACCTCCCTAGCCATAAAAGAAATGCAAATCAAAACAACATTGAGATACCACCTTACCCCAGTTAGAATGGCTATAATCAAGAAATCTAACAACAACAGGTGCTGGAGGAGATGTGGACAGAAGCGAACCTTACTTCATTGTTGGTGGGAGTGTAAACTTGTTCATACGTAGTATTTTTTGGTTGATTTTGTTTTGTTTTAGGATGAGAAACCTTATTTCTGCCAATGGCCATTTGGATATGTCTAACATCATTCAAAGGCCATGGAGAATTAACAGTAAAGACGGGACACAGTCAAATGGAAATAAACTTACTTGTCTTTATGCCATGTTCCAAGTGAATTGTTTAGCTTATATATCCCTATGGTCTATAGTTTCCTATTCCTACCTTCCTGAAAATACAAGCATATTCCACCAATTCAGATTTGAGCCAGGCAATATGTAGTATTAGTGCCAAGAGTCGAGGAAAATTATAACACAACTAGGGAAGCATGAAACCAACACTTTAGTAGCTGGACAATGGGGACTCAGACCTATAATCCTAGCTACTCTGGAGGCTGATGATCACATTACAATACCATCTGGAGTGAGAAAATCTGTAATACTCTTCTCTCCAATTAGC
This sequence comes from Dipodomys merriami, assembly GCF_024711535.1. NCBI lineage: Eukaryota > Metazoa > Chordata > Mammalia > Rodentia > Heteromyidae > Dipodomys > Dipodomys merriami. The sequence continues at coordinate 1,726,136 of NW_027203471.1, forward strand.
CACACAAAAGCCATAAAGGAAGCTGAGACTCTAGAGGTAGAGTAGCCTTGATTACAAAATCTCAGGGGCAGCACCCAATCCTGAGTTCAAGCTGAAGTTCAGGCACAAAAACAAAAACAATCAACAACAAAAAAAGAGAAACTGGGAGAAAGCTCAGGAAAGAATGGCATTGTCTACAAGAAAAATGTGTATGTTACATGAATTGTAAAATGGTAACCTCACTTTACACACCTTAGTGACAATTACATTGAAAAAGGAATCTGAGAAATCCCAAAGGCATGGGGCCTTATGATGTGCATCTGCTTTCCAGAATTTAAAAGTCCAATCATCTGAGCTGGTAACACACAGGTTGTAGCCAAGGGTGATTAGAAAATATGAAGGCAAAGATCTTTTCAGCTTGTCCCACTAAATCTTTGATTAAGCAAAAAACAAAACAATGCAAAGTAAAAACAATAGACTTTAAGGTTAATTAGGCTGCTATTAAAGATTCAGATGGTATACTTTGTGGAGGGGAAGGGAAAAAACATATTGTATAAGTAGGTATACAGATGGGCCCATTGCAACATGAGATGTACAACACATTATGTCAAAAAATGAACTTTACAACTTTGGCGGGGGAGGTGGGAGATGGGAAGGGATAGGAAGGGGAAATAAAGGAGGAGGCACCAATATTTCATAATAAATGTACTCATTACCTTGCTCATGTAATTTTAACTTCTCTGTACGTTGTTTTCACAATTAAAAAATTGAAAAAAAAGATTCCAGGCAGAATTATTCTGTTATATGATGAGCTAGTACATATGTTTTGTATATACTGAACTCACATATATCAGAAAAATATCCATGGATTCATAACTAGAAAATCTGAAATGTAAGGTATATTAATTAGATAAGTTTCATTAGGTAGCCAATGAAGAAAACACCACATGGTATTGTCAGGTTTATTAACTGAACTGCTGCCCATGCCATACATGGTGAAGAGGCATGTAAAAAAATGGGGTGACCCAACCTAGGGCCAGGATGTATCTAGGACAAGGACTGGATGAGGTATGGCCAGGTGGGGGAAATGTCTGGCCACACTGGATCTGGATGTGACCTCTGTGCCTGGGACTCTCTTATGGTCAGATAGAAAGTGTGACCAGTGGCTGACCAGGTTGTGACTTAGCAGGAGGGGGAGGTGGCTGCCTCCAGGTGTGCCAGATACCTAGGTAACACATAAAGGGTGGAAACTTAGCTAAGAAGAGGAGGGTGTCTGCATAGGGTCGGCATGGCTGGGGCAGACCTAATACCAAATACAAGTAGTAACTCTGCGTTGTGACTCCTAACTCCAAACCATTCATTCTCAGTCATTTTCTTTCCTTCCATCCTTCCTTCCTTCCTTCCTTCTTTCTTTCTTTCTTTCTTTCTTTCTTTCTTTCTTTCTTTCTTTCTTTCTTTCTTTCTTTCTTTCTTTCTTTCTTTCCTTCCTTCCTTCTTTCCTTCCTTCTTCCTTCTTTTCTTTTCTCTCTCCCGCTCTCCCTCTCTCTATCAATCTCTCCTCTCATTCACTCTCCCTCTATCCCCTACCTCAGTATTCTCAACTCTCAAATAATGAACACTTGGTGAGTTGAACTCAGAAGCTGGGAAGAGCAGCTCACTTGGCCATTGTGATATTTAATTTCATGTTTCTTTACACCTCTTCCACTGGTCACTGGAATCAAATAAGGAACACAGCAGCATGGCATCTCAAGCCATTTGGAGGAGGAAAGCAAGCACGTTCACTGCATTCTGTCAGGTCCACCCTGGGAAGGTGAGGCAGACTCCTCCCTCCTCTTGGCGAAATCTCAGCCCAGTTTCTGCATCAGGAGAGGTGACTGCTTCCAAGTGAACCAGTTACCTACGTGACACAGGTATTGAGCAGAGACTTATCCTCTTGTCGTGCTGAGATTAATGGCATGATTCAAAATGATCCACTAGTTTGTTGCGATTGGGACTTCCTAAATTTTTGGTTAGGCTATGTTCAAATTGTGATCTATTTATTTCTGATTACTAACCATGATTATAGATGTGAGCCAATGTGAAACAGCACATCAGACCATTCAAAGTTCTTTATCACACATGGAAAACACGCAGTTTCCCAAGTTACATACAAGTTGACAGACAGCAAAATAAGTCCTTAATTCTGGTCGAGACGTGTTTTTAATGTAAAACAAAATTACCTAGCAAAATATCTGACTAATGTGATTATACTTTCAAACTTACCCTACATTTTAATAACAAATCACCTATATTAGACAATGATTAACCCAAATTACCTGTAATCATTTATTTTTAGCATATCTTCTAGAGGTAGGCAGAACTGGAGCACACACTATTAACTAAGGTGGTAGAATTTGAGAGGATCATAATTCTGAATCAGTCTCGGAAGGAAAGTATCACCCATATCATCCTACTAGGTAGGGATATTGGAATGTAATCATGATCCTTGCTTTTTCGGCTTGGTGCAAAAGTTGCTACTCTATGAGTAATGTAACTTAAACAAGAAAGGATTGGTGGAAGGACTCCAGTGGTGGAGTATCTGTCTGGCAAACACAACATCAAAACTCAAATCAACTTCCAAAGGATAAAATAAGAAAAGGAAAGAAAGAACAACTCACACTGAGCATGTGTTCAATGTAAAAATTTACACTAAATCATTGTAGTTATAATACCATCATATAATTCTAGGAGCAAATACATTTTGTGTCAAGGCTAAATGAGAAAATAACATACTATATACAAAGCTTTGGTAAAGCATAGGTCTGGCTTACAATGGTGAATGCTTAAGTTTGCATGTGCAGTGCTGTGCTGGGTTGTTAAGGTTTATGGAAGTCCATCATTTTGATGAGCTTGGCATGATGAAATTCCCTAACCATACAGTTCACTGAACAGATACTACTGACATATATATATATATATATATATATATATATATATATATATATATATATATATATATAATACACTAAATATACACATGTATGTATTTATATATTAAGTTGCATGTAAATCAAATAAAATTTAAAATGAATAAATTTAGTGAGCATATACCTTTCCCAAATAATTATTTTACCTGGATAAATTCATGTCTTAAAGTCTCCAATACTATATAACACTTACATGTTTGCTGATCCCCTTCAGCTTTTTTATGATATTGTTTTTTTTCTTTTTTAGATGAAAAATCCAGCCAATAAATACACTTTTATAACATTCCTTTCTTTATAAAATGAAAAACACGTTGTGTAATCTGGCTCTTTATGTGTTATCAAAAAATTTTTTATAATTTCAAGTACATATTTTCTTAGACTTAGGTCTCACTCATTTCTTCCAATAATATCTATGGAAAGGAGAAAATGAAGGATCATTCTGTTACTTTGGGAGCTTTTGTTATTAATCCTTGCAATAAATATTATGAAAATAAAATTCTGAAATTATTTAGAGAGATGACATGAAAGTTACCTTTCTACACACCCATGCTACTCCCTCAACTAAATCATAGAACTTGAAATAAGTAACATTTTAGCTGGGAGCCAGTGGCTCATGCCTGTAATCCTAGCTACTCAGGAGCTAAGATCTGAGGATGGTAGTTCATAGCTAGCTCTGGCAGGAAATCCGTGATGTCCTTACCTCCAATTAACCACCAGAAAACCGGAAGTGGCACTGTGGCTCATGTGGTAAAGTGCTAGCCTTGATCTAAACAGCTTAGAGACAGTGCCTAGGCCCCGAGTTCAAGCCCCATGACCATGAAAAATAAAAAAGGAAAAAGGAGGAAAGCAATATTTTAAATCTAATGTGCACATATACACAAAAGTTGTCTAGAAATAAAATTATAACAGCTCCTGGACTGGTAAAAAATAGATTAAAGTGAAATTGCCTTCAATCATTCATTTAGACAATCCATACTGAGGGCAGGTTATTGGAGCTCACATAACTATCTAAAGAGGTAGAATTTGAGAGTATCACAGTTCAGAACCAGTGTGCAAGAAAAGTAACAAGGTTTTCATATCATCCTAAAGCCTGGCATGTTGGAATGCATTTGTGATCCCAGCTACTTGGCAGATAGATGTGAGGATCTTAGCCTCTGTTCAGCGCTCAGCAAAACTGATAACCTATGAGCAAAGTAACTAAATTGAAAAGGATTGTTCTAATGGTAGAATACTTGTTCTGCAAACAAAATATCTAAATTCATACTCATTTTCTAAAAGAAGAAGGAAAAGAGAAGAAAGATAAAAAGAGAAAAGAGAGAAATAAAAGAAAGTAGAGAAGTGGGAGGAGAGAAGGGGAGGAAGGAGGGAAGGAAGGAAGGAGGATAAGAAGGAAGGAAGGAAGGAAAGAAGGAAGGAAGGAAGGAGGAAAAGAAAAGAAAGAAAGGGAGGAAGAAAGAAAGGGAGGAAGAAAGAAAGGGAGAGAGGTACAAATAAAAACCTCAGCATGTGTTAGATTTTAATAATGACCCCAAATCCTTTTAGATATAAATGCCATCATTTAATTCTCTGGACAGGGACATTTTGTATCAAGCCCTGTTGTAAGGTCATGGGACCTCCGAAAGACCATCAGAGACCACTACCAATGTGAAAAGCAAAAGAGTCCTTTATTTTCATGCTCAAGCTTGTTCCTCCATGCTCTAAGTAACTGGTGAGGGTAAGAGACCCCAAGCACAAAACCAGCACATCTTTTATAATATTGAAAAAACAAGTTTAGGAAATTTCCACACAAGCAGTTACATGATTGGTTTGAGGCCAGCCTAACTGCACTGTCTTTTTTCTGAACTATTGGTATGTTCTGTTCCTGGAACACTTGGGTAACTATTCTGCTTTCTTAAGGGTGGGCAGGGTTGGTGGCAACCTGTGTTTTTTTTTCTCTCTCTCTTGGTTACTCTGAGGACAGCTTAGCACAAGATGGTGGCGTTAATCTTAAATTGGATTTACTTTGGCACTTCATTCTCTCCTCTTCTAAAGCATCAGGGTCCAATCATGGTCCCCTAATTGGCACAGTCTTCTATATATACAGTTTGGTATAGGGGTCTCAGAATCAATAGATGGATTGTGATGATTCTCTCTTTTACAAAGGACACCAGTCTACAAGGTCCAATTGTGAGTAACAAAATTAACCGTATCAAAGGCCCTAACATTTTCTTCCAGCAATCCTGACTCCATATGTCACAGCTAACATAATTTTATACCAACTGTACTCCTAAGCTCCAATTTTAAGACATACTCATACTATTTGCTACATACTTAAACTTTCTGAGGTTTGTCTTCTTTACAAACATTTTAAGATGATCAGTACTTTTTAAATCCTTTCTTATCCAGAAGATACCAATTTTTCCCCAATTCATTTCTTAAGGCTTTCTTTACTACCCTCTTGTTCTTTAAAATTCCATAAGCTTTTTGTGGCTAGAGTTTAAAACTGCCCATTTTTCCTTTGACTTGTGGAACCAAGTTATCTCAGAAAGCCTCAATGCACTAGTGGGATGAAAAGCTTGCTAGATTTTAAGGCTAAGATTAGGTCTGTGTCTCATTCCTCTTACTACTTCCACTGATTAAAAAATCTCTCCTTTATCTTTAAAACACACATAGGAGGAAACAGGTTATTACCATACGAGAGCCAAACTAGGTGTGACACTGAAGTGTCTAAGGCAAGACAGTGATATCCTTGCCCCCAATATCCATTGGGGGATTAGAAAGGATTACTGGATATCACCAAAACAATGTCCCACAAGAGCTTAGTTTTAGCAGCTTTCAACCGGGAAGCAGTCTCAAATGATGGAATCAGGCAGGAGTTCAGTCGACATCTACCACTGTGGAGTTGGACTAGGTGATGATGAGATTTCCTCCAGGTGACTGCCAGGCTGTTTTTGACCTTTACCCTGCAGTAGCATGATCTCTTAGTGGCTCCAAGGGACTGTCACACCTTGTGCTGGGCTGCCAATTCATACACAGACTGGTTAAGGATACATTGCATAGGCTTGGCAGTCTGTGACCCCACTAGTTTTTAAGACTATTTAGACAATAATCCAGGACAATTTACCAAGATAACAACTGTTTAAACTACAGTTTTTAATAAATCTAGGATTTCCTAGGCAGAAATAGAGGGCTCAGGTTTGTACTATTTTTTCCCATGCCTTTTCCTTCTGTCAATTTTACCACATTTTTAAAAAGGTGACTCTGGTCCCTTGTTCTTCAACGGGGAAGATGGGTGAAGATTCATCTTCTGTCATTTCTTTAAGCTGATTCAGGGTTGTTGATCCTACTAGCCAGGAACCTATAACCTTAGCCCATTTTACAAAGAGGTTACCAGGGTTAAATGTCATTAAGAACAATATTTTAACTTTTTACAAATGCACAGACCTTTTTTTCTGGCTACAACAGTGGAGCTTATTTAGCACTCTGGTTTGTTAAAGCATCTTTCTGGATGGTTTAGGAATGTGATCTCTAGTAATCCTAACAATGTGAGAGTTAACTATGCAGCCCTTCAGACAGATATCAATAGAAACACACTTTCAGGTTTACAAACATTTTTCCTGAGCAGATGAATTTCATGTAGCTGGTTTCAGCTCAAAAGTTACTGCCAATTAGAGCTTTTGGCACATACAAGGGTTGGGATCCAAACTATCTTCCATATTTCACAACCTTAGCTTTTTAGTACTATCACAGATGACTGACAAGTTCCTGGCGCTTACAAGGTAGATAGTCATAGACATTAGGCATGCTTACAATCTATCTTTCCATTACCTTCTGGCTCTGACCAATTTTTGAAGGGCCACACACTAATGACTCTAGGACCTGACATTATTTCTGCAATCCAAGCAGTGGCTTACAGTCTCTGGATGCTCCTCCATTGCTTTCGTCCCAGAAGTGTCTTCTCCACACTGGGAAAAATGCCTCATTGGCATTTCTCTTAGTTGGTTGCTGGACTTGAACTCAGGGCCTGAGTGTTGTCCCTCAGCTCTACAGTTCAAGGTTAGCACTCTGCCACTTTTGAATCCTAAAGCAACACTGCTTGCTCTTTCAGCTTTCTGCTGGCTGAGTAGAGGTCACATTCTCATAGGGACCTTTTTCTACTCGGGCTGGCTTCAAACTGGTTTGCAGATCAATGAGTTTCTTAAAGGCCACTTTACTCCAATTAAAAGCAACAAGGTGGTCAACATAGAAGTAGCTTTTAAGCATGTTCTTACCTGAAACATATTAAGTGCTAAAGTTACATGTGACAAACTTACAAGAATCCTCCCTCATTTTTGTGGGCCTGATGGGAACTGTTACCAAAAAAACCTATGAGAGCAAACTGAAATGGGAATTAAGCAATTATTTTGGTAATCCTAATTTTTCCTTTTTGCACTTTGAGGCAAATGTTTAGAACAAATTTATTTTTTAACTTTATATACAGAAATCAATTCCTAATTTATAAGCCTCCTATTAATCTCTGTTTCAATATTCTATACATTTGGTTGCATTATGAAAAATCCCTTGAACTCTCGATGCTAGGTGTCACTCATTTCCTCTTGGATGCTTGCTTTAAAACAGATACACATTAAAACTTTTAATCTCAAATAACAAATTTTTCTTAATGCAAAAATTACAATCAACATCACTGTACGAAGAAGCTAGACATAACACCTTTATGCCTTAAAAAAATCCAATGGCAGAATATCATTGAGAGCAAATCACATTATACAAATAAACTTTTTAACCCTCTTTTTAGAGCCGCCTTAATTTTAATTTTAACACATCCAAGGGGCAGTTTTAGCAGTGCTAATCAGATCATCACATCAATCATTTTTACCATTAGGTTTCCAGTGTCTATCTGCAGGGAAAAGGGACAGAATAAAGATGGGCCACTTGACCCTTCCTGTGTAATGGGCATGCACCCAGTCCAACTCTTTATGGTTAGATGAACTATGTTGGTGCCAGCTTGCCCTCTTTCGCCATGCATAGACTCCTCCCAGGGCCTGTTACACCATGCATGACCAGCAGAACTGTACTTGTGTCTGTTCACCCTTCACTCCTAAGAATGAGTCTTCTGTTGGCTTCTAATTTTCTCCTTTTTGTTAATCCAGATATCTTGATTACAGTGTTGATTATGCATTCTAAAATACCAGATTTTCTAATTTTCAAGTTAAAGAATCCTTAAAAAGCCATTAAAAACAATGTGTAAATTCTTCAGAAAATTTTTGGTAATGTCCAAACCTTATAACCTTTTGAATTTTAAACTTAAACTCACCCAATTGTTATAGCATGCTGACAATTTATATCATGAACATGTTCACAAACACATACAAAACACACTCACACAGATCTTTAAGCATGCAAAAATAAAAATCAGTTGTTTGTAGACATTCTAAAGTTTTCAAAGAAAAATTTAAGACAATATTTCTTTTTAAACTAAGTAACTTTGTTGAGTTTCATTTTCCCAGGGCTTGCTTGTTTAGCAAGGAATTTTACCAATTGGTATTTTGAATCTCTTCTGTTGGAGGAAGGCTGGGAGTGACGGGGGTCACCTGAAACTGAAGTGGCCTGATTTTTTAAATCAATTTTAGATAAAAGCACTTTACATTTTTGGGACTAGCTGAAAAGAGAAAACCAGCCACACAGCCTTCTCTGTGACTGAGGCCAGCTGGAGGCTGGAACTTTTATTTCCCCAGAGATGTTCAAATAAATAAGAAAAATGCAAAACCAAAAACATACATTTAAAACTAATACCAATTCTAAAACAGAACTAGACAAGACAACAATCAAAGGCTGACTTTGTCTCTACCAGAACTCTGTGGCATTCTCACTCAGCAAACTATATTCAGAGTCTTCTGAGTGAGCCTTCCACTCTCACCCAGAACTTTCCTATCTCAGGAAACATAAAACAGAGAACAGTCAAGTCTCAGTGAATGGGGTGACAAGTCACCAACATTTGTTTACCCAGGGGCCTTCCAAGGTGGAAAGGAACCCCCAATCATTTTGGAGCAAGGGAAATAAGTCCTTAGTGGCCATCCCCTCTGACTGGCAGATTCTCCCCCATACTCACACCTCCGTGGGCCAAGGCCTAAGGCTAAGATAAACACCTAATGACAAACAGAACACAAAGACACAACTTACAAAGGCACGCTGCAGCATTGTAAATTACCAACCAGAAAGTGCCAGACTATAGATGGAGAGTTTCCCCCAAAACAGAAAACTTCCCAATACAGATGGAAAACTTCCCAAAAAATGTCTGCATGAAAGTGTGAGACTACAAACGGAACATTTCCCAAAAAATGTCTGTACTAAACAGCAATCTACCCAGAGGGGTCTGGGGACGTCTCCTCACAGACCCCATTGGCAGTCTTATAGTGCATCCACCAAGACTCCTTGCCAATCAGAATACAGACTCTGTGGGAAAACAGAATTACAGATACAGAACCTACAGGCAACCAAATATACAGAACAGCAATGCCTTGATTTAACGGATGGGTTTTTTGGGACTCTGTGGTAGGGCGTCTGGAAGGTCTCATGAGGGGGATTCCAGATGAGCCCCCAGAAATGTTGCATGGACTTGGGAACCCCGAAAGACCACCAGAGACCACAACCAATGCGAACAGCAAAAGAGTCCTTTATTTGCAAGCTCAAGCTTGTTCCTTCATGCACTCGGTAACCTGTGACAGTAAGAGACCCGAGCACAAAATCAGCACGACTTTTATAGTATTGAACAAACAAGTTTAGGGAATTTCCACACAAGCAGTTACATGATTGGTTTGAGGCCACCCTAACTGCACTGCCCTTTTTATGAACTATTGGTATGTTCTGTTCCTGGAACACTTGGGTAACTGTTCTGCTTTTTTAAGGGTGGGCAGGGTTGGTGGCAACCTGTGTTTTGTCTCTCTCTTGGGGTTAATCTGAGGGCAGCCTCCACAAGATGGTGGCGTTAATCTCAAATTGGAGTTACTTTGGCTCTTTAGCCTGAATAAACTATAGCATACCACATACAAAGCTTTGGTAAAACACAGGTCTGTCTTACAATGTTGGACCAATAAGAGTGTATGTCTAGTGATGTTGCAGTTGTGTCTTAATGTGTGTGGAGTTTTCCATCCTTATGATCTTATAATGATGAAATTGACTAACTACACAATTACCTGGGCAGATCTCTGCTGAGACCTATATATATTAAATCACAGCTTAAAAAAGAACAATATTTACAATGAAATATGTTGAACAACCAGACATTGTGACCAAAATTATTTTTACCTGATTCAGTGTTTTTTAAACTCTATATCACATGTACAACTTCCTCATTTCCTTCTGTCTCATTATGTTGTCTTTCTTTGTTTTGGTTTTGTTTTCAAAACCATGGTGTAACAGGGTATTTCTTATTTTCTTGTCTTCTAGTCTTCAGAAAGTCTGCAGTTAAATAGGGTTAAGTTCCTTTTGTTAGAAAATTGAAAGAAATTGGGTGGGGTCTTCATCATAATTTTGTTATGATCTCAAATACATTTTCATATCTAACATTTTACTAATCTCACTTCAATCTTTTCCAAAGGTCACTTTAGTGGAAGAAGGAAATTCAAAGTGGATTCTGGTAGAGAATTTCTGGTACATATTAAGGTAAGCAACTCCAAAATTATTCATTAGAAAGATGAGTTGAAAGTCATCTTTTTACACACTGATACTCTTTTCTCAACGAAACCAGAGGATTTTAAATAGCTAATATTTTTTTAAGTTAATGGGCCGAAATGTGCACGAATTTTCTAGAAATAAAATGATCACTCATGAAACCTTACTGATACTTCAAAGAATATTTTCCAATAAAAGGAATCACCTTCCGACATTTTCACACAATATGTATCTTCCTGGTAACAGAACACAAAACTAGAATAAGACATCTAATTGATATCTAATTTTTGTTGCCTTTTTGCAATACTTCTTTCTTCTCATATTGATTAGTATGAAGTCTATGACCATTATAAAATCATATTTGTAATAAAAGTTACTAGATGGGACCTTCATGGATGAGATGGTGTGGGGTTTCTGGTGTAGTCCTGTCTCGTTCAAAGGAGGATTTGGTATTAGCCAACCTCTGTGGTGGAACAGAGCGGGGCTTTGAGGGTGAAAGCCAGTCTGTATAGGGCTTTGAGACAGCAGGGAAGGGACAGGAATGGCTAAACTTGTTAGGGACATGGTCTCTTGTGGAGTAGGCAGGATTTAAGATGGAGGCTGGCAGGGAGACAGGTTTTCAGTTAAAGAAGGAGGGGTCACTGGGGAGGAGTCTATTTGGGGCAGAAGTTTTGGAAGGAAGAACAAGGCTACCAAGGAGGAGCTTACTTAGAGGAGCGGTGCTGTTAGAGCACTGTGAGCCCTTGTGGGATATGTAGGGTGAGGTTTCCCACAAGGCAGGGCAGGGAATGGAGGCAAGAGGCAGACAGAAGGTGGGGATCCTGGTGCAGGAATGTGGAGCTATGAGGGAGATGCTTTTCAGGTTCTAGATTTGAGGGCAGGGTGGTACTAGGAAGACATGGTCTAGTAAGGGGCAGGGTTTCTGATGGAGAATGGCAGGCCTTTGGGAAGTGTGTTAGGGTGAAGGTGGAGTTTTCTACAGAGCAAGATGTAGTAACAATGTATGTAGGAGTTTTTCAGGACCAGAGCTTTGTGAGAGCAGTGATAGTATCCAGTGCTCTAGAATAGTTAGGATGGGGTTTCTGGTGTAGCCAGTCAGAACTTGAGAAGAGAAATTTGGGTGGGGATCTCAGTGTTGCAAGTCAGGACATGGACTTTGGACAGGGTTTCCAGTAGGGCAAAGCAACCTTCAAAAGGGACTATGGAGGGAGGGATTTACAGTTGAGCCTGGTGAGACTTCCAGAGGGAGGGCAACTGGTGCAGTGTTTTCCAGTGGAGCAATGTGGGTGTTGAGAGATGGGGTAGTGTGGGTTTTCTGGTGGAGTTTTTCTGGACCAGGGCAGGGCTTGGAGCCATGGGGATAGTTGAAGGAGGAGCTTTGAGAAGGAGTGGAAAGGCTACAATGGTGTAAGATAATTATGGGCAGGGTATCAGGTGGAGTAGGGTGTAGATCTTAGGGAAGAGCCAATAGGGGGTGGGTTTATCTGGGGAGCAAGGCAGGGCATTGAGAAGGTAGATGTGGGAGGTGAAGAGTCTTGTGGTGGAACAGGGCTGGCTTTCCAGGCAGTAGATGGGCTGTGTGAGAAGCTTCTGGCCAAGCAAGGTGGGGCTTCAAGGGCAGTTATAGGGAGGTGAAGGGTTTTTGTTATAGCACGATGGGCTTTGTGGAAAGAGGTAGGTTCAGGGCTGTGTTTTAGAATTTAGGCCACTTAGAAGTAGGCTAGTTATAGGCAGAGATTCTGATAAAATCAGGAGGAACTCCAGGGAGAAGGTTGGTTGGGGGTGGAAAAGAAAGGGAAGGGAGGATCTTGGAGGTAATAGAATATGGGAACAATGGAACTGTGAGGGACTAGAGTAGTTAGGAACAGGGTATATGGTGGATGAGGTGGGGCTTCGAGCGAGGAGCCCCATGTAGGCCGGGTTCTTGTTGTAGTATGTTGGGACATGAAAGGAGATATAGATGTGGCCCGATATCTTGTGGTGCAGAACAGGGATTCCAGGAAGGGGTGGAGTGGAAGAGGGATTTTACTATAGCAGAGAAGGTGTTTCAGTAAAGTGTCTTGTTGCAGTCAAGCCTTTGAAAGTTTATAGCAGGTCTACCAGGGGGTAGGTTAGTTTAGATTAAGCTATTTAAGGAGGAAGCTGCCTGGAAGTGGGTTTCCAGTGGATCCAGTCAAGTTTTATGGGATGGGGGAATAGGTAAGGGGCAAGACAGTGCAGAGTGAGGCTACAAAAATTGAACAGTTACCACTAGTAAATACCATATAAGAACACCATTTTCTGTCAGTGTAGACTTATATTACTTTTATGTATGCAAGAGATGCTGGAGAAAGTAAACAAGTAATAATCCTTCCTAGTGAATTTTTTCTTTATTCCAGTTGATTGAAAATAAAACCACAGGACACATCAGGCTCAGAGGCACACAGGAGACTAAGACACATGAAGCACTAGAATTCATTCCCCAGCACCAACATTAAGGACCACAAATAAAAGTTTAAAATGTTTCACTTGGTCATAATGGACTATATTGTCTTAAAATTGTGAATGAACAGAACTTTTACTCTGACCATTTTAGAAATCCTAAAACTAAGTAAATAGTAATGTTTTAACTTTATACAATATTGGAACATGTACTAAAAATAATTAGGAAAATATAAAACTGTACACAGAATTTCATTTTCCAGTATCAATTCAAATCTAAAAGAATTTAAAACCAGAAAATTGCCATATAGTGAGGTTGCAGCATGGTTTCTTTTCCATCATCAAAATGGTGACTTAAGCAATGTGTCTTTATCATTGGATGCATCGATGTTAAAACATATCTAAGAATATGAAGCACTACTATACAGACCCTGAAGAAACTCAGAAGGATCTATGAAATGATGTTGGAATAAAATTAATGACTATTTACAGTAGGAATTGATCTTCACTAGGGCCACAAATACTTTCCAGAAGAAAAGGCTACATTGAAAAATAAACAGTGAAACGGAAGCAGGTAGGCAGATCTTGAAGTAAACATTATCCAATGAACAACATCTAATGAGACATGATTGCAATTTTCTTTTACATACGTTAGAGTTACTGACCTATGTTCTTCCCTAATGCCAAATAACAAAGTCATGAAAATTCAGTAATCATTTTCAGAACATTGGAATTCAATGAATGTATTGCTCGAATATAAAGATAGATGTCTGATCTAATGCGTGAAGAAAATATCCCCAATCTCTGGCCCCACGCTGTGAGAAGTGTACAAGACAAAGTACAAGGAGAATGGACAGAAGTACAGTAGTGCATACCAGTAGTTCCCAAGATGCATTGATAGATGTAACAGGGGACAATATCAACAAGATCACCACAGGACTTAGCATGGAGAGTAGAGAGAAAAACAGTGAAAATGCAACGAGAATTGCAAAGGATTTCCTTGCATATTTGGCAGAAGAGTGCATGGCATTGAGGTTTAAGCTACGTGGAGGTATTATAGGAAACTACCTGTGCTCATATGGTGCCACGAGAAGTGAAGAACTTATGATTTACAAGACATTCAATAATCATAAAAGTCTTGCTTCAGTAGTACAGAGTTAAACCTTGATAAATTCTGTTTTGAAACACCTAACAAAATATAAAACCAAGACAAGAAGATTCAAATTATATATACGTTATTTGACTGTTTGCAACAATAGAGTTCAAAAAAATCAAATCACATAATGTGGATGTAAAAGGATAACATTATTAATGTAATCTTTATACAATACACATTTTATGTGAATAGTCCTGATTATAAATGATTTGTTTTCCTTACAGGTTTTGGATGCACAATACCAACAAAAAACAAAAACAAAACAAAGTAAAAAACACTTGGCATCTAGATGCCTGTGCCTCATCCCTATTCCTATATAGTCATGAGCCTGAGATTGGAAGATCATCGTTCACAGATGGCTGGGGTAGCAATACATGAAACATTTATGTTCAATTATTCAAAGACAGAGTGAAACCTTGGTTCAAATAGTACAGACTGAATAATTCATGAGTGAAAAAAACAAGCAAGAGTTTGAGGCTCTGAGTCAAGTTTCTTTAGTGTGTGTGTGTGCACACATGTGCGGGTGCGTGCACACACACACACACAAATGGAATGAGAGGAGAAGAGGGAGAGATAAAAGGGAATATTAAGAGTTTAAGGACTATAATAAGCATATATTAGCCGGGCGCTGGTGGCTCACGCCTGTAATCCTAGCTACTCAGGAGGCTGAGATCTGAGGATCGCGGTTCAAAGCCAGCCCGGGCAAGAAAGACCATGAGACTCCTATCTCCAATAAACTACCAGAAAACCGGAAGTGGCGCTGTAGCTCAAGTGGTAGAGCGCTCGCCTTGAGCTGAAGAGCTGAGGGACAGCGCCCAGGCCCAGAGTTCAAGCCCCACGACCGAGAGAAAAAAAAAAAAAGCATATATTAATAAAAATGAGGGAAACGATGGATCCTATGTTTCTTTGAGTCTGGCTTCCTTCATGTAATATGATTGTTTTCCAAGTCTTTCCATTTTCTTATGAAAGGGGCTTTGTAAGTCTTTCTGATAGAAGCATAAAATTCCATTGTGTATATATACCACATTGTGTTGATCCATTCATCTATTGAGGGGCATCTTGATTGGTTCCAATAATGCTGCCAGAAACAAAGTTGTAGATTTAGTGTGTTTAACTTGAGATCATTTTGACAAATGCCCAAGAGTGGGATTGCTGGTTCCAGAGCTATGTACATTTGACCTTACAAAATGATGCTAATTGAAATGAACTTCAAGCCATGGAAAAAAGTTGTTTTTTTATTTCAGATGTCAACCTTGATGTCAGTAGAGTGTCTAGATTGTATTTTATGTGATTTGTCTTTTGCCATTGTTTATCCCTTGCAATCTCTGTCTTTATTCTGGTACCTTCCACCTTGTATATAGATTTATCTGATTTGTATAAGTAAAGGGAAAAATATAGGGATGAAAGAAGTACAAAGAGTGACGCATTGCAACAATAATATTCACAAGACACTATATCATAAATGAACTTTACAACTTTGGGGTGGGGAGGAGGTGTACAGGGTGGGAAGGGATAGAAGAACAACAACGGTGTGGGTAACAATATTCAATAAGGAATGTACCTTAATCATGTAACTATAACCACTCTGTATAGTATTTTTGAAATAAATTTAAAAATTGAACCTATCCTAGAAAAATATAGTTTTCAAAATAATACATCTGTCACAGTACTTGTGAGAGATTCTAGAGTCAAGCTGTTAGACTTGGAAAAGGAAAGATTGGGAAGCCATCTCAAACAGCAATCAAAAATCTGAGAACTGTGCTCTGGAAAGGTCGGTCAAGGGAAGACAGGAGTATGAGTCATTACCTCAAGAGTATTTAAGTTAGAGCTGTTGGACACTAAAAGATTAAGCCTTTGGAGACAAGATGGATGTCTGTGCTATGGTTGTAATGACTATTGCTCCTTTGCTCCCTAAAAATAAAGGGATTCAATTATCACTATGTATCCAAACAATACCTCATGTTAATAGTTGTAACCACAAGCTAGATTGATGTCTTAGTTTGTCGACATACCTGTAGCCACTGACCCCCCCCCCACTGTAGTAGAATGAATATAAAACATGTTAAGGAGGATATGGGGATCCAGAAGCTGGCAATGAGGCTTTGGATCCTCTGATGTTATCTTTCCTATCACTTCCTGTGAATTCTCAGTTCTTTAGCCAGGTATCCCATCATCTTTGCTGTCCCATGGTTGTGGTAAGTGACAGTACTGATATTCTGAACACCTCAAAACAAACTATGAAAAAACACTTCCTCAAAGAACATTGACATATATATAAGAGCACCTGGAAAGATACGAAACATCAGCAGTCACCCAGTGATCCTCTAGCAAGAATGTACAATTCAGGAGTATCTTTACTTCTGATAATATGAGATGGATAATTGTCCCTTTTGTATATTTGATATTTGATAATGCATACATTTTTAGAAACACATATACATTATGAAATAATGTGATTTATTTCACAGGTCACAGACTATGTCACTGATTGATGACCCTAATGCCTTATCTCAGTTGCCTGATTCAGATTTAGATGAGTGTGAATTGCCTAATTATGAACATTTCTCCATGAAACTCAACAACACAGAATGAAGTGTCAGGGTCAGGCAATTCTATACTTGCAAGGATTTTTTCATATATTAGAGTAATATACACTAACACTGCTCAGCACTCGTGGCACATTGATGTCTTATACGTTCTTCAGATCAGAAATAGGCTATAGCTTAATGTACAATGATGGGCTATACATTTTCAACCAAAAAGTGATGATTACCTCCTGCAATTATTATCAGTGAAGAATCCTTCCTATACATTTTACTGACTTAGATTCTACTCTGTGCCTTACCATTATCAGGCAGGGTCACACTATATCGAGCTACAATACTCCAACAACTTTAGCTGCCTTTGAATTGTAAAACCAATATTGATACCAAGGTCAACTCTGCAACTCTAATCACATAGTTAGTGGACACCTGAACTTTTCAAGCCTTGTTAAAAATTCAGCTATTACTGCTCATTGTCAGTGTTAAAGATCTCACTCCTTTAGATTTATTGTCTATCTTCTTGTATTTCCAACGCTGCCTTAGATGTTGGTTTTTGAAGTAGATCTTTTAGTTTGCATATGATTTATGGAGGTGCTAGTGATGTCAGTTGAACTGAATATATAATAATATAAGTAATTTGATGTTTTGACATATGAATTTAATTTTGGCAATTGAGGAAGTGAATATGCATCACTCACAAAAGTTGCTTTATGTGTATTGATATTGCTATATTGTGAACTTCCTAAAAGCCAGCAATGGGATCACATATCTCAAATCCCATCACTTCTGTCACTGAGACAAGCCTGGAAAGGTCCAGACCAATTGTCTCTTCATAGTGAGAAGCTTTCTACAAAGAAGCAGGAGAGAATAGCAAATAGAGCAAATGAGTCTCCCAACAGTTTTGTTACATATTCTTTACACTTTGCCATTAAGACCAACGTAATAGTATTCTTTATGAACTCTTTCCTAATCTTTTCCTGTTCTGAGTAGTTTTATTTATGGATCTCCAAGAAGTCATATAATAATCATATAAGAGGAGTTCTGGGAAGTTGGCAGAGGAGAAGATGGAGGCTAAACAAGCTCTCGCATAAAAAGCAGTTTTAGAGTTCCAGTGAATAGTCCTAGGCCAGAGAATCACACCAAGTGTGCCATCACAGGACAGAGAGTTAAGCCAAAGAGGTAAAATCCAGGCAAGGAGACAGCTCTGAGATGTTGCCAGCACCCACTGCTGCTGCGGCGGTGGCCACAGTCGCCATACCTGCAAAACAGAGAGTCCAGGTAGAAGGAGCCAGACACAGTGGACAAGCAGATTCTCCTCAACACCAGCAGGAACCCACAAGGAGCGGACATTTCATCATGCAGTTCACAGACCAGAGACAACCCAGGAACCAAGACTCGACATGAGTAGAAGCCTGATGTCCTCCTCACTCCTTCTCAGGGAGCAGAGGAGGGAAGGCCACTCCTCCCCACCCCCCAGTTCCAGAGATCTCCATCTTGGATACCTACAAAGCTCGGAGGAGCTGCTAGCTCCAACTCAAACCTTGTAAGAAAGCTAGAGTCATTTAGCAGGTCACAAGAACCTAAAGAGACCTACCAGACTCAGCTCCACCCAGGGAAATGTCACCCAGCTCAGGTTCCAGCCTCAGGAGTGGCTTTCTTCACTGGGTAATCAGAGCCAGAGGCTGCCCCTCCCTTTTGCAGCCCTGACAATCAATTGAAATTCAGTAAACATAAACCCTGAGAATGGCTCCAGGCTGGGCTCTGTGAGTTCCTCACAAACTAGCCCCAGGGAAAAGCTACTGTTTGCTGAAAGGCCTCAACACTACCCAGAACCTAGCCTCATCACAGCATCTCCAAACTTGAGGAAAAAACCATCTCCCTCTTTTGTGATACTCAGAACAGATCTCTCTCCCATTGAACTAAACTTGGAGGAGGATCACAATATCCTGGGTAAAGCAGAGCATTTTTCTGCCTGTTCAAATAAACTGACTTAAGAAACCAACCAAGCCACAGGAAAATCAAACACCACAAACAGACCAGAGACTCCAACCTGTATGCCATGCTCTAAAATCAAACAACAATCACCCAAGAATACTGTACCCAGCTTAACTCTCCTTCATAACTGAAGGCCAAATAAAAACCTTCCATAGCAAAGGAAAATTGAAACAGTACATCTCCACCAAACCAGCCTTACAAAAGATTCTTAATGATGTCCTACACATAGAAAACCAACAAGACCATAATAAAGGCCAAGAAACTGCACCCAAACTGAGAATCCAAGAACCATAGGAAAAACCCAGTTTTAGGAGGACCCAAGAAGGTGGATAATATGGCAGGACCTCCCAAATACCTCTCAGTCCTATCTCTCAATATTAAAGTACTTAACTCACCAATTAAGCGACATAGACTCTCTAGTTGGATTAAAAACAAGATCCTTCTCTCAGGTGCCTTCAGGAGTCACATCTTGCCCGTAAAATCAAACACATTTTCAATGTTAAAGGCTGGAGCAAAATCTACCAAGCAAATGGCCCCAATAAACAGGCAGGAATTGCAATCCTAATATCAGATAAAATAGACTTCAAATTAAAATTTGTGAGAAGAGATAAAGTTGGTCGCTACATACTAATTAAGGGATCTCTACTTCAGGCGGATATTATAATTCTAAATACATATTCACCAAACAACAGAGCACTCAAATTCATCCAAGAAACACTACTTTCCCTCAAATCCCACATAGATCCAAAGACATTAATTGTAGGGGATTTTATTACACTACTCTCCCCACTAAATAGATCAACTCGGCAAAAACTCATAAGACAAAGAGCAGATCTAAACAGCTACCTCAATCAACCAGTTTTAATAGACATCTACTGAATATTTAACCCAGCAGCTTCAGAATACACGTTTATTGAGCAGCACATGGAACATTTTCTAAAGTAGACCACATTTTAGGTTACAAAGCAAACTTGTCCAAATTCAGAAACAATGAAGTTATACCTTGCATTCTCTCTGACCACAAGGGAATAAAATTAGAACTCACACCAAAAGCCACCAAAGAAAATCCGGTAACACAAGGATGTTGAACAACACACTGCGGAATCACTAGTGGTTCATGGAAGAGATTAGAAAGGAAATTCAGATGTTCATGCTATTCAACAAAAATGAACACACAAATTACCAGCTCCTCTGGGGCACAACAAAGTCAGTACTCAGAGGCAACTTTGTAGCTCTGAGTTCCTACATCAACAAATTGGAGAGATCTGAAACCAACAATTTAATGAGACATCTGAACCTCCTTCAAAGAGAGCAGCAAGATAAACCCCAATCCAGTAGACAGAAAGAAATAATTAAAATTAAATCAGAATTAAATCAATTAGAATCCAAAAAATCTATAGAAAAAATCAACAAAACAAAGAGTTGGTTCTTCGAAAAACTGATAAAATTGACAGACCCTTAGCAAATCTTATCAGAAAAAAAAGAGAACACAACAAATAAATAAACTCAGAGATGAGAATGGAAACATCACCACAGAAACAACCAAGAATAAGAGCTCAGTTAGAAGATCAAATTTCGGGGAGATAGGTATCAAGAAGGAGAAGAGCAGGAAACAAATGAATGGGAAACATATTACAGAATTCTACAAGAGATCATGCCAAACATCCAAAGAGATAGGCTCATTCAGAGAAGAGAAGCCTTTAGAAACCAAACAGAATTCTATAACTAAACAATCCACCACCACATCATAATCCATTAGAGGATCATTAAAGATCAAGGAAAGCATTATGAAAGCTGCCATAGAGAAAAGATTGATTATTTATAAAGGATATACAGTCAGAATAAATACAGATTTCTTAGCTGATATGGTAAAAAGGAGAGCCTGGCATGATATATTACAAACAGTAAGGGTAAACAACTACCAACCGTGAATATGGTCCCAAGCCAATCTGTCCTTTACATTTAAAGAATGTTTAAACATATTTCATGACAATGAAAACTTGAAAAAATATACTTCCACCAAATCAGCAGGATAGAAGTTAATCAAATGTATCCTACTTAGAGAAGATCAAGAAGAGGAACTGGTTATATTAATTTTTTTATTGTTGTTCCAGGGGCTTGAAGTCTGCGCTTGGGCACTGTCTCTGAGCTCTTCAACTCAAGGTGAGTGCTCTATCTTTTGAGCCACAGTGTGACTTCTGTTTTTCTGGTGGGTAAATGGATATAAGAGTCTCAGGGACTTTCCTTCCCAGGCTGTTGTTGAACTGCAGTCCTCAGATCTCAGCTTCCTGAGTAGCTAGGATTACTGCTGTGAGCCAGTGGCACCAGGCTAAAAATGGGGGGTTTTTAGAAAAGAAAATCCACCTCTTCACTTGTGTCTAAACCTCAGATATCACTAATAGAACACTTCACCTTCAACTCATTTCATCAGACATTTGTAAATTTTCTCTTTTAGTTCATGTAAGAATACAACAGTCAGTATCCACTCAGCTGTGGGACTGAATCAATTGTATGGAAATTGCTAGTACCTAAATCAAGAACTGTTACATCAAAACAAATTTGACCCACTTTTGTAATAATTATTTTCTCTTTTTATTACAAATCTTTGCTTGATTACTTCCTAATGTGAGTGATGACATTTTCACTCTTCAGCCTCCATCCACATGTGGTCAAATATTTAAGAATTCAAAGACTTCCATTGATAATTTATTAGGCTGACCTCTAAGAAAATGTGGATTTCTGGAATTTGGTCTGCTGTCTTGTTCTTACATGCGCAGGCTTTTTATGATTTATTTGTTCTACAAGGAATTCTACTTTTTAATCTTTGTGTAACCAATTTTAGTTTCTTTATTCAGTCTTTCTGACATTCTCTCTGGAGATTCATTTGAGTCTGCCTCATTAAAAATATATTCATCAGCTAAATGACTTTCAGTTTCTGTTTTTCCCTGACTTCGTGTAGGCTGTGATAGCAGCCCTGACTGGCTGTGCTTACTGGAGTTTTTGTTTATTTGTTTGGTGTAGTATTTTTTTTTTTAGAGGTATAGGATTACTATTTAAGGTAGTAGCTTCTCTGGATCCCAGTGGTCCCCTGACCTAGGGTCAATGGGTTTTTCTCCTAAAGATTCAAAAAACAGCTGACTAAATTCCTGTTTAAATTTTCCCAAAATGAGGCAATCTGGCATCCTTGCAAAGGAATCAATAATCCTCTGTAACCACTTACAGAAATGGTCTATCAAGATGGCTTTTCAAGATTGACTGTGAAAAATGTTCATTTCCTATTCAGGACCATAAAGCAGCTCACATCCCAGGGAGCAGAATTTTGGAAGGAAGGTCCCCTTCCTTCCTTCTCTTATTATAGATCAAACCATAATATTCTGCAGTTGTGGCCAGCCTGGAGCACATTTTCCCAAGAATAATATTCTGTAGTGTAAAAGAGGACCAACTATCAAAATAAATGTGAAAATACTTGTCGACTAAAGACTGATTTATCTTGCTTATATCTGTTGTTATTTTCATTACTTCAAACACATAGATAAATTATATTGGGATTAGAAAAGAGGCAAGGGATTAATGAAATAAACATTCAGTTTACTTTCATATATCCAATATAATACACTTAATCCCTTACGGAAAATTAAAACCAACTGTAGAAACAATGTCAGAAATATAAAATAAGCCTCAATATGAATAATCTGGCACAGATACATCATCATCTACTCAGAAATTCAGTCTCTCTGTACATATTTATTTGGTACAAAATAATAAAAATTTAATTAATGAATATGATGTTTAAGTATAATCTGAAATAGTCCTCGTGTATATGATTGTATATAATTTTTAGATGTCACCTAGCAGGAATTTAACATGCATGTAGAATTCAAATTTCCAAAATTTTATCAAGATGAGAGGAGTAATCCCTCCTGTATTGTGTGGTGTGAATTTCACTAAAATGCTGAACTCTTCCACCTAATACTGAGACATGTGCAATAATTTATTATTTCATATTAAAATGAGTGCTGTGTACAATATACGTTGAATTATTACATTAATTCGCAGAAATGAAACAATAATGATATATTATTTGTTTAAATTATAATGCTTCTAATTTGACAATTCATGAAATATATTATTAAAATAAGTTTCATTTTTTTCTTTTCTATACCTGGCAGAAATTAAAATTATATATTAAACGTTCAGTATGAAGTAATCAATAATAACTAATATATTATTAAAAGTATATACTAATAAACTGTGATGTAAATTATCGTTCTAACAAATTGTGATGTAAACTACATTTAATAGAATTAATTTAATATTTATTAAACTTACCATCTTGTTATTGTTTCCTAACTGTGTCATTTGTTATTCTTGGTCCAAGTCATCTCTTCACCTCAATTGTTTAATTTTCTAATTTATCTCTATTGTTTTGTTGATTATGCATTTTGTTTTCCCTTTCTAGTGACTGACATAAGGCTGAAAATCTGTATGCTAGTTTAATACTTCCTATGTTAAAGTTAAATTGCTGCTCTCCACAGTTGTTCTACTCTTATTTTTGTAGTACAGAATTTCCCCTAGTCCCATCGACTGTATTGCTACTCCCATATATTTTTTAATTTAAATTTTATTTTCAAGGTAGTGTACACAGGGCATATAGTTACATAAGTAAGGTAATGCATTTATTGCTTTTCTAACTTGTTTCTCCTTCCCCCATTTTTCTCCCTCTTCGCTCCCAATGCACCTCCCAAGATTATTTCCAAAATATTGTCTTGTGAGTATCACTGTTGCAGAGGTTCCCATTTTGTCCTTTGTCTCACCATTTTGTTTTTTCTCTTTCCCTTCCCCAGTTTAGATCAACATATTTACAATACCCAATGTATCAAAATCAAATACAGTGACTATAGCGGATAACCCATAGGTGGGGAAAACATAAAAAAGGTAAAAATAAATCATGTAGTACATTAAGAACAACAACAACAAAGAACATGTCTTGGAGTTCATTTCATTTAGAATCATCTTATATGGTCATATGTACATAGGTATTGAGTTATTTTGCTCATCTACTAAGATTATACTTGATGTACACAATAATGCTCCCCTAGGAAGAACAACTCCTACTTACTTAGCTTCATTCTGATGTAAGGTCAGTGTTGTCCCCGGTATCCTCATGTTGTACATTACAACTCTATACCTGGTCATACTGTATATCCACTATCTTCTACATTGTGAACTAAATGTTCCAGAAATTACACTTTGCTTTAATTTAAAAAAAATTCCGTCTTAATGTTTGAGGGGTGTGTGTGTGTGTGTGTGTGTGTGTGTGTGTGTGTGTGTGTGTGTGTGTGTGTGTGTGTGTGTGTGTGTATGTGTGTGTTTACAAAGATCAGAACACAACATTTTTCTTCATTTAGAATACAACTTTCAGGTCATTGTAAGTTGTGGCTAATGGGAAAAGTCTCTTGCTATTTTAAGGATGAAACATAAAGATATTTGTGCATGTACCACATTTGCTTTATTAGTATGTAGTTGAACACTGAACTTTGACTTATATCTTGGCTGTTTTGAATAAGAATTAACTATAGATATATTTACGAATTACCCAGTGAGAAATAATCACATGATTGGTGGGTCAGATGATATTTCAACTTTGAATTTCTTTAGAAACCTGCATATTACTTTCTACAGTGAGAATACTAACCAAGAGTGTAGAAAATTTCCTTTTCTCCCCACTCACCAACATTATTACCTTTTGTTCAAAGGTAATAAAGGGCAGGTTTATACTATTTGCAGTAATCCAAACTGGCCTTAGACTTAAATCCAACCTCCTAAATGCTTGGAATTACAAGCCTTTACCACCACAACTGGTTCCATTGATTTTTTATGAGTTATAATAGTTATGAAGTAGTATCATAGTAATTTTGAATTATATTTATCGAATGACTTCTACTCAGAAAGCATTAAGCCAGCATAGAAGTTGTATTAAACACAACTTTGTAAACCCACAGGCGATTTTCAGGGCTGTATGGAGAACTTATCTATTCAGCCTTTTGTCCATTTTTAATGCAGTTTCTTGTTAATCTCATCTTTAAGCTCTTTAAACCAGATCAATAATTAATTAAAGGTAGAAAAGAAAAAAATGTAGCAACTCCTAACATTTTTCAATTTTCAATAAGATGGTATTGCTTAAATCATTTCCTGTTTACACTTGTGACTATATATCTCAATTTATTTAGACCTTTTACAAGGCTGTAATTCATTCATTTTACTTTGATTGTTTTTTCCACAGCCTGTTTATCTAATTTCCCTTGGTTTCTTTCAGTCCCGATGGTTCAAATTTCAAACTGAAGAATAAATGGAAGGAAGCAAACAAAAAATACAGTTCCTCTCATCAGATGATGCCTGTATAAGTATGAGGAAAGAGTTCATCCATCTAAGGACCTATGATAGGACAACAAAAAAAGAATTCATTCTTCTAGGTCTTCTTTATCTTTGCGATGTAACTTAATTGTTGTAAAACACAATATACTGCTCAGATACTTTTATGTTTTATTAGTTTTACACATTTTCATATCGATTTCATCTCAGTCTACAACATAACTTCATCGTTCTGTCTCCGGTATTTTTACTCTAACAAGACATAAGATAACCAGTTTGATTTACAGCATGAGAAATTATCCCACTGGCTTGCTTGGAAGCAGAGCATGGTCAATAGATATTAGTTCTGGTTGCTCACTACATGTAATGTTTTCTGTACTACTTATCACATTTTATTTAGTATTTAAAAAAGACTGCTGGCTAAACTCAAAGCTCATCCATAGAAGTTTATATTAAGTATTTCACAAGTGTTATTTCCTTTAATTCTTAAGATAACATTTGCTATAATGCTAATGTGATTACCATTTTAGTGTTGGGAAAAATTGTAATTAAAGGCAGTAAGTGTATGGCCCAAAGACACACAGAGTGAGGAAGAAAATGAGTCAAAGTTTCCAAAAGTCTTTCAGCAATACACAAAAGGTAGATAAAATCTCTTCATTCTATGACACCCTCAATTCAATATTCATATTGTCCAAGAAATAATAGCATACAATGTCTTGGTCACATTGGGTTATCATGCACAGAACTTATAAATTGAGGTACAAAGAGAGGCATATTTCTTCTGTCCCACAGTTCCGGTATCCTTTTTAAAAAGTACTAAAACTTTTAAATATTAACACTTATTGTCTTTTAAGAATTCTAAAACGAAATAAATTCACATATAATCAATCCAAAATGTTTTAAAAGTAGGAGATGATAAAACAGGCCCCTGTGAAGTAAATTTTCTTCTACTTTATACGTTATTCTGAAAGCCTTTTGCTGGTTTATCATGCCTGTAATCCTAACTACTGGGGATATCTACTCAGGAGCCTGAGATCTGTGGATAACAGTTGGAAGCCTATCAGGGCGAAATAAATTCATGAGATTATTTTTCAAAACTTTTAATGAACTAGCAAACGGCCAGGAATGGAGATGTAGCTCATTTAGTAGCTCACCAATAGAGCAAAAAGGCCTAGCAAGACTTTGAAGCCCTGATTTCAAACTCTGAGCATGCCAACACACATGCAAGTGCGTGGGCACACACACATTTATTCAAAATACCTTCATATTAGTGTTTTGCATTAATTTCTTAACGATATTATGAGTAAAATAAAGGAAATAAACTCTTCCATCTCAGAACATTTTTATATGTTTTCGTTGCTGAAAGATTAAAAATTAAAAACCTCACTTTACCATTACCATTACTAACTTGCTAACTGCTGATTTTGCTTCTGTAAATATGCTTGCATTCAGACCCCCTTCCCTGGGAAATAAAACTGGGCAGAGTCTCGAGGCGCAGATATCCAGATATCGGACGGCCCAGATGTCCGGATGGCAGCCCACCCCAGGACAAGGTCAAAGGTTACAGATAGTACATGTTTTTCAGTTTTAGTTTATGGTTTTCAGTTCCAGTTCAGTTCAACAAACCCCGGGATGTACCTTGACAACGACCACCTGGCAAGACCACAAGCTAAGCCAAATGTCAACCAATCATAGGCCTGTAACCATGTAAACCCCCCCTTAGACCAACCATGAGACAATTGTTTTACAAAGAGTGTTTTATGCTAATTTGTGGTTTTTGCCTTTAAAAATGCCTGTAACTGCTGCTCAGGGCTCTCTGACTGCCTGGGGCAGAGAGTCCGTTTGCACAA
Source organism: Dipodomys merriami (assembly GCF_024711535.1). NCBI lineage: Eukaryota > Metazoa > Chordata > Mammalia > Rodentia > Heteromyidae > Dipodomys > Dipodomys merriami. Next base: position 1,753,068 of record NW_027203471.1, read on the forward strand.
ATGCCAAATAAACTCCTCTTGCTTGTTGCATCTGCTGGTTTGGAGTCTTGGTTTCTGGAGTGCCCTCCCGTTGAGAAAGTATCCCAGTGAGTCTGGGGTCTTTCAATTGCAAAATTACTGTACAGAAGGGTCACACTTACATAAGCAAGGCAATGACTACATTTCCTAACAAGCATTGTTAACTCCTCCTTTATTATTCCCCTACTATCCCTTCCCTTCCACCTCCACAAGTCCACTCACCTCCTCCCTTCCCCCGCCTCAATTGTAAAGTTCATTTTACAACATAGTGTCTTGTGCATCTCATTGTTACAATGGGTGAACCTGTATTCCTATTTAAGCATTTTCTTTTTCTCCTTCCCATCCAAAAATTAGAAGAGACTATATACAAGATGTAGGTGCACCAACTTCAAATACAGTGAAAATAAGTGATTTAACATGGGGTCCGAACATATAAAGAAACAAAAAAAAAACCATACTGAACGTTATACGTATGTGAGAAACAATAGCAAGAAAGAAAAAACCACTTGTGTCACTAACTTCGGTTCATTTACCTTAACATAATCTTTTCTGGTCATATGTACATAGCTTTTCACCTTTTCTGCTTATCCCAGACATATATTAGTTATTGAAAATTAGAGAAACCATGGGACTTATGTTTGTTTGGACTTGGCTTATTACACTTCATAATCTATTTCCCAAGTCTTTCCACTTCCTAACAAATTAGGCAATGGAATGAAAGGAATTTGCCTGTCATCCTTAAGCAGGGGCCATGTTAATCTTCTCCGTATCATTCCAAATTTAGTGTATATAATGCTTCCTCAATACTTCTCAGGGAGCAGAGGAGGGAAGGCCATCCCTCACCCTCCAGTACTGGAGATCTCCATCTTGGATACTGACAATGCTCGGTGGAGCTGCTAGCTCCAACTTAAGCCTTGGATGAAAACTAGAGTCATTTAGTAGGTCACAAGAATCTAAGCTGACCTGCCAGACTGAGCTTCACCCAGGGAAAAGTCACCCAGCTCAGGCGCTAGCCCCAGGAGTGGCTTTCTTCACTGGGTAATCAGAGCCAGAGGCTGCCCCTCCTTTAGCAGCCTTGACAATCAATTGAAATTCAGTAAACAGAAACCCTGAGAGTGACTCCAGGCTGGGCTCTGTGAGTTTATCACAAACTAGCCCCTGGGAAAAGCTACTGTTTGCTGAAAGGCTTCAACACTACCCAGAACCTAGCCTCATCACAGCATCTCCAAACTTGAGGAAAAAGCCGTCTCCCTCTTTTGTGATACTCAAAGCAGATCTCCCTTCCACTGAACTAACCTGGGAGGAGGATCACAAAATCCTGGGTAAAGCAGAGCATCTTTCTGCCTGTTCAAACAAACTGACTTAAGAAACCAACCAAGCCACAGGAAAATCAAACACCACAAAAAGACCAGAGACTCCAACCTGAGGCTGGTTATGGACACAAGGGAGATACATGATTTTTCCTACCCCTCACAAAAATTTTGTTTTTCTTTTTTTTTTTTTTTTGGTACCATTTTTAAAAAATGTTTTTGGAAACTTTTTTTTAATTTTTACATTTTTTGAAAAAAAAATTTTCTAGTAACTTTTTTTTCTCTTATAATTTTTATTTTAGGAGTATATGTGTGTGTGCATGTTTCTTTCTTTACTTTTCTTTTTCTTTTAAAAAATTCTTTTTGTTTTTTGTTTAGCTCTACTGAACTTTTGATCTTTTCTTCTTTTTTCTTATCCATTTCACCTTTTCTTCTCTTTTGTTCTTCTTTATGTGACTTAATTGTTGTTCTGAACATCCTCAGATAAACCCGTAGTCGATTAGTAGACCTTATCCCCCATTGTGTACACACTTAATCCACAAATTCATTACTCAATTCAAAACCTCTTAGACTTAAATTCCTTAATAGCACCACTACCTCTTTATACCTATATAATATTTTAAGTATTTTTATTTTTAAGTTTTTCACATCTCCTTTATATTCCTCCCCGTCTCTCATTATATTCACGTTCTTCTCTGAATAGTTTGTATTCCTTTCTGCATCATATTTTTAATTTTTACTTTTCTACATTTTGGTCACTTTTTTTCCCTTTCTCTTTCTTCTTTTTTTCTCTCTCTCTACTTTCATCCTATCCAACTTATTTCCTACTTTGAGATTAGGACTCAGTTAACTCTCCCTGTCCCTTCCCACATCACTCTATTCTTATTGTTTACCCAAATCTCTCCCTAAACCTAGTAATTTCTGGTTTACCAAATTCTTCTTTGTGGTTCGCAGCCGATTAATATATAGTTGTTTAATGTTGAATAGATGTATCTGTTGAACTAGATTGTATCTGCAGAATATTGACTGTGCAAATACAGACTTTGGGTGATTCTTTCCTTAAGAAAGCGTTCTAGCAAAAAACTGGTGTTATTTGCATCCCAAATGGGCAGAATAAGTTGGAAAAACACAAGAAAAATGGCAAGTCCGGGTATCTTCACTCCCACTCATGATAATCAGGGGACAGAACAGATAAAGGAAAACTCCACTGCTGGCAAACATGATAAATGAAAATATTGAAAACATACAAAGGACTCTGTATGAGCATGTTAGGGAAAGAGAGAAGGCAAACAAAAGGTCAATGCAGGAAAACATTGAAAACCTACAAAGGACTATGTATTAGTGTGATAGGGAGAGAAAAGAGGCAATCCGAAGATTTATACAGGAATATCATGAGCGTGAGGAAGGTACTCAAAAAAATGATACAGTATTTGCGTGAGCAGATAGAGAATACTCAAAGAGAAAGGAAGGAAAGGCGTGACCAGGCTGAGAACACGCAAAGTGAACAACAGGATGGCATGAACATCAGGAAGCTAAGCAAAGAGTAATACAGGAATTGAGAGAGCAGGATGAGAATACACAAAGATCACTAAAGGCATTCATGGGAGCCATTAAAAAAGAGCTGAAGGAAGTCAGGGAGACCACAAATGGAATGCTGAATGGAACCCAACAGAAGGAACAGAAGTCCAAGGAAACCATAAAAAATCAAATAAGTTATTTCAGAATAAACACTGGACACCCAATTAAGGAATTTAAGACGTTCATTCAAGATCTAAAACAAAGCTGCAACAAAGAATTTGAAGCCATCAAAACTGACTAATTAGAAGGATAGAAATTAAAATTAAATTAGAAAGTCTTGACAGCAGGTTAGACCATGCAGAAGATCAAAACTCGGGGATTGAAGACAGCCTAGATATTATAGAGAAAGAACATACATCCATCCAAGGCAAATCCAAGAAATATGATAGATCTATCCAACACTTGGAAGACACCATCAGAAGGCCTAATCTGAGGATAATGGGTGTAGAGGAGCACCTAGAAACAGAAGTTAATGGTCTAGGAAATTTGTTTAACAGGATCCTAGCAGAGAACTTCCCAAACATACAAAAAATAGGCCTATTCAGATATAAGAAGCTTTTAGAACTCCAAATAGACCAGAACAGAATAGAACATCCCACAGTCACATTATAATACACAGGATCAACTCAGACAAAGGAAAAGATCCTTAAAGCTGTGAAGGAGAAAAGATTAATCAGCTATAAAGGGAAACCAATTAGAATCACCTCAGATTGCTCAGCAGAGACAATCAAGGCAATAAGAGCCTGTAATGATGTATGCCATGCCCTCATATCAAACAAGTACCAAAGAAGAATACTCTACCCAGCTAAACTCTCCTTCACAACTGAAGGCCAAATAAAAACCTTCCATAGCAAAGAAAAATTGAAACAATACATCTCCACGAAACCAGCCTTACAAAAGATTTTTAAAGATGTCCTACATATAGAAAACCAACAAGACCATAATAAAGGCCAAGAAACTGCACCCAAACTGAGAATCCAAGAACCAAAGGAAGAACCCAGGTTTAGGGGCCCCCAAGAAGGTGGATAACAAGGCAGGAACCCCCAAATACCTCTCAGTCTTATCTCTCAATATTAACGGACTTAAGTCTCCATTTAAGCGACATAGACTGTCTAGTTGGATTAAAAAACAAGATCCTTCTGTCTAGTGCCTTCAGAAGTCACATCTAGCCCGTAAAAACAAACACATTTTCAATGTTAAAGGCTGGACCAAAATCTACCAAGCAAGCGGCCCCCATAAACAGTTGATAGTTACAATCCTAATATCAGATAAAATAACTTCAAATTAAAATTTGTGAGAAGAGATAAAGAAGGTCGCTACAAGCTATTTAAGAGATCCCTCCTTCAGGAGGATATTACAATTCTAAATATCTATTCTCCAAACAATGGAGCACCCAAATTTATCCAATAAACACTACTTTCCCTCAAATCCAACATAGATCCAAAGACATTAATTGTTGAGGATTTTAATGGACCAATCTTCCCAATAGAGAGGTCAACTCGGCAAAACCAAAACAGAGAAACCGCAGATCTAAACAACTGCACAGATCAACTAGTTGTTACATCAATGTACTGAATATTTCACACAGCAGCATCAGAATGCATGTTTTTCTCAGCAGCACAGTGAAAATTTCCAAAATAGACCACATTTTAGGTCACAAAGCAAACTTGTACTAATTCAGAAATATTGAAGTTATATCATGCTTTCTCTCTGACCACAAGGGAATACAATTAGAACTCAACACCGAATGCCACCAAAGAAAGTCCTGTAATACACAAAGGCTGAACAACACACTATTGAATGACGAGTGGGTCATGGAAGAGACTAGAAAGGAAATTCAAATTTTCATGATATTCAACAAAAATGAGCACACAAATTACCAGCTCCTCTGGGACAGAGCAAAGGGAGTACTCAGAGGCAACTGTGTAGCTCTGAGTTCCTACATCAACAAATTGGAGTGATCTGAAACCAACAATTTAACGAGACATATGAAACTCCTTGAAAGAGAGCAGCAAGATAAACCCCAATCCAGTAGACGGAAAGAAATAATTAAAATTAAATCAGAATTAAATGAATTAGAATACAAAAAAGTATAGAAAGAATCAAGAAAACAAAGAGTTGGTTCTTCGAAAAAATTAACAACATTGACAAACCCTTAGCAAATCTTATCAGAAAAAGAAGAGAACACACCCAAATAAATAAACTCAGAGATGAGAGTGGAAACATCATCACAGAAACAACCAAGATTCAGAACATTATAAGGGAATACATCTCAAAATTTTATCTAATAAGTTTGAGAACTTGGCAGAAATGGACATTTTCCTAGCAAATATTGACATGCTAATACTAAACGAAGATGAGTTAAACCATCTTAACAGGCCCATATCAAGCATTGAAATAGAAACAGCAATAGGAAACCTCCCATCTAAGAAAAGTCCAGGACCAGATGGTTTTACAAAGGAATGCTACACAGGCTTCAAAGCAGAGCTCACACCAATACACCTCCAACTCTTCAATGAAATTGAAAAAGAAATCTCACTACTGAACACATTCTATGAAGCCATCATATCCCTCATCCCAAAACCACGCATGGACTCATCAAAGAAAGAGTACTATAGACCCATTTCTTTGATGAACATTGATGCAAAACTTCTCAACAAAATTTTGGCCAATCAACTTCAACAATTCATCCAAAACATAATTCACTATGATCAAACAAGATTCATTTCAGGGAGGCAAACCTGGTTCAATATACGCAAATCAGTTAATATTATTCATCACATCAACAGGGGCAAGAATAAGAACCACATGGTTATCTCAATAGATGCAGAAAAAGCATTCAACAAGATCCAGCACCCCTTTATTATGAAGGTTTTGGAAAACTTAAGAATCCATGGAACATTCCTCAATACAATAAAAGGTGTACATGACAAACCTAAAGCCAGCATTATACTTAATGGTGAAAAACTAAAGCCATTTCCTCTTAACTCAGGAACAAGACAAGGATGTCCACTCTCTCCATTTCTCTTCAATCTAGTTTTAGAATGCCTAGCTACAGCAATAAGACAAGATGCAAACATAAAGGGGATCCAAATAGGGAAAGAAGAGATAAAATTCTCCCTCTTTGCAGATGACATGATCTTGTACTTAAAGAATCCCATAGACTCCACTCCCAAACTAATCAAGCTGATTCAAAACTTTGGCAAAGTACCAGGTTATAAAATTAACCCCCCAAAATCAATGGCTTTTCTGTTTTCCAACAATGAGAAAAGTGTGGCTGAAATTAGGAAACTACTCCATTTGTAATAGCCCCATAAAAAATAAAATACCTAGGAATTAACTTAACCAAAGAAGTGAAGGGCCTCTATGATGAAATCTTTAAAAACTTGAAAAAGAAGATCAAAACAGAACTTAGAAATGGGAAAAACTTCCACGTTCCTGGATTGCAAAGATTAACATCGTAAAAATTGCAATACTTGCCAAGGCTATCTACAAATTCAATGTGATACATATCAAAATTCAAACCTCCTTCTTCAAGGGAATACAAGAGGCAATCCAAAAATTCATATGGAACAATAAAAGACCCCGAATAGCAAAAACACTCCTCAACAGAAAGAACACTGATGGAGGAATATCAATACCAAATTTCAAACTCTACTCTAAAGCCATAGTAATCAAAACAGTTTGTCACTGGCACAAGAACAGACCTCAGGAACAATGGAATAGAATTGAAAACCCAGAAATGAACCTACAGACCTATAGCCATCTAATCTTCGATAAGGTAACTAAAAAAATAGTATGGAAGAAAGACAGCCTCTTCAGTATATGGTGCTGGAAAATTGGTTAACTACTTCTAGAAAACTAAAGTTAGATCTTTACATATCACCCTGCACCAAAATCAACTCGTAATGGATCAAAGACCTCGGAGTCAGAGCAGACACTCTGAAAACATTAAAGAATGGAATAGGAGAAATCCTAGGTCTCTTTGTAACAGGCCGAAATTTTCTTAATAGCGTCCCAGAAACACAACAAATCAAAGAAAGGTTGGACATATGGGATTGCATGAAGTTGCAGAGCTTCTGCATGGCAAAGGACATAGCTAGCAAGATCAATAGAAAGCCCATGGATTGGGAGAACATCTTCACTAGCCATAAAAAGGACAAGACTCTCATATCTACAATATACCTGGAACTCAAAAAAGTAAATCTACCAACAACAAATCCTCAAAGAAACAACGGCCCAATAAATATGTGGGCTAAAGGGTTAAAGAGAAACTTTTGTGAAGAAGAAAGAAGGATGACCAATAGACACATGAAGAAATGCTCAACCTTCCTAGCCATAAAATAAATGCAAATTAAAACAACATTATGATACGACCTCACCCAAGGAAAATAACAACAGATGCTGGAATGGATGGGGACAGAAGGGAACATTACTTCGTTGTTGGTAGGAGTGTAAACTTGTTCAACCTCTTTTTGAAACTAGTATGGAGGTTCCTCAAAAGACTCCACATAGAGCTCCGCTATGACCCAGCAATCCCACATTTGGGAATTTACCCAAATGTTTACAAACAAGACCACACTAAAGCTACCAGCACAACTATGTTTATTGCAACATTATTTACTATAGGTAAGATATGGAACCAACCCAGATGCCCCTCAGTAGATGAATGGATCAAGAAAATGTGGTATATATACACAATGGAATTCTAACCCTCCATCAGAAAGAATGTGAGTGCCCCATTTGTTAGGAAATGGAAAGACTTGGAAAAAATTATATTGTGTAGTAAGCCAAGCCCAAAGAAACATAGGTCCCATGGTTTCCCTTATTTGCAATATCTAGTATATGTATGAGTCAAGCAGTAACGGTCAGATAAGGTGATGTTAGGAAAATGAACCCTAAGATATGTATTTAAATGTTTTTTTTCCTTTCATTCATTTGTTTCTAATGTATTTATAAGATTATTTCTTAGTTGCTTTGTATGTCCCTCCCCCATAGTATAACCCCTGCTTTCACTGTATTTGATGTTGGTATAATTTGTGGAGGGGAAGTGGAAAAACAAGTCATTTAAACAAGGATACAGATGTACCCGTTGCAACAATGAGAAGTACAAGTTGTCATGTCGAAAACGAACTTTACAACTTTGGTGTATGTGGGGGGTGAGGAGTTAGTGGGGGGGCGGGGGGAGGCTGGGGAGGGATAGGAAGGGGAAACAATTCTTGATAAAAAATATACTGAATATCTTGCCCATGTAATTTTAACCCCTCTGTACAGTATGTTACAATAAATAATAAATAAAAAATAATTCCAGATATTTATTTTTCAAGGGATGTGTAGGAGGCGGAATTCAATTATTCTATACAAGGGACCTGTCATAATGAAAAATACAGTAAGTGTTAAGGTTTGTTAAAAGTTTTAATGTTTGAAATGTATTTAATTTGGGGTATTTGCTTATATATGCCCAAACTAGGTCTGTTTGGCAGGTCATAATTCTTTTCTATAAAATAGTTAAGATTCATGGTAGCAGATATATACCACTAAGTATGTACATTTCAGAGTTTAGAAACTTTACTAATGAGACCTTGCAAAGTCTCAGTGTAAAGTACCAGAATAAAGAGTTGACTTTGTTATCTACACAGTTTCTATTAAAACTATAGCACTTCCTTACTTTATATGTTAGCGAGGAACAAATGAAGATATAAAACATATACAAATTAGAAGGTGAACCACAAATGGTAATCTTAGTGGGTGACTTTAACCACTACTCATAGCCTATAAAATTCTTGTTGAACATCATAATCTTAGCCACTGTTAACTGTAAAGAAATATGACAATAATAAAATCTAATATATAGTACAATTTAAATACTGAAAACACTGGTAATTGTTTTGTTTTTTATTTTATTAATCATTAATACTTAATTATCGGCTTTTTTTATTTGTAGCATTGTTTTCCTTGTTGTAATAGGATACAACTTTTTGTAAGTTGTCATTAGGAGGTACTTTGTGAAGGTTACTGGGATAGCCAAACCATTTTTTATAGGTGCATGTAAATTTAAAAAGAGGAAAATTAATAACAACATATTTATTTTAAAAATGGTCAAGTAGAATCTGAATCAGGAATACTGATAAATGTCCACACTTAAAATCCTAGACCTAGGCTGTAGCAGAGGTATTACAGTGTTGAGGCCAAAAAAGTGGGAGACTGTGTTTTGTTTGTTTGTTTGTTTTTTAATTTGGATTTTTTTGGTCATGAGGCTTGAACTCTGGGGCCAGGGTTCTGGCCTTCAGCTCAAGGCTAGTGCTACCACTTGAGCCACAGCACCACTTGCATCTTTTTCTGCTTATGTGAAGCTGAGGAATCAAACCCACGGCCTCATGCATGCAAGGCAGGCACTCTACCATTGAGCCACCTTCCCAGTACCAGAGAGACTGTATTTTAAAAAATCATCTAAACAACATTTGCTTCTGCTTTGGGTTATATAATGAAATATATGAATATCTTTTTACATTTTGTGCATTGTTGTGCTTCTAAATATATCATAACTTCATCCACTTTATCCATTTTAAAGTCATGAAATATTTCTGACAGTTTGCTTCTGTGAAGATTGTTTTGCATTTATAATTTCTTCTGAGTCATTTTTATTTTTTCAAAATCACTTTATATTTAATGCTGATGGGTATTTACACAGAGACAGGGATATAGAGGATTTAGTTTACCAAGTGAACATTAAAAGTAGACCTCAAAAACAAAAATCAGCCTTAACACATATTTTCATATCTTTCCCCACATTCTCCCTAAAAGATGACAATATTAAGAATGTCTGAGGGAAGCTTTTAAGCTCCAATTTTCTTGGGCTTCTTAGGTTTAGAATTCTTAAATTACAGGTTGTAATGGAAAAAGATATTTTGGCGCACTTTGCCCTTCAGACTGTATCTTGTTCTTTCCTTTTCTCGATTCCATTATTAGAGATTTTTCTCAGAGATGACTCAATCTCAACTTTTCCCTCTTCCTAAATGGACAAATGAATTTGCAGACCAAGACTCTTAGACAGAAAGAGTTTAAGAGCATGAATCTAAGATACTTCTTTCATACACCATCCCTACAAAGACACACGTACCAAAGCAGGATACATAGTTTCATATTTTTCTACCAAGGCCAAGGCATGAGGATGCTTGCTTCTGAGGGTGCCTGTTTGGGGCTCTTCTTGATGTTGCAAATTAACTTTATATCTAGTTCCATTATCAGCTACCAAGGATGGCATGTTTATACCATCAGGAGGTTGGCTCAACAGGGAGGCTGGATGTGTCACCTATGAGGGCTCCAAGGATCCCTCATGAATGGCACAGATGATCTGTGTTGGAAATACAGTGGGCAATTAAGGTATCCTACAAACACCTTCTCTGCAAAGCAAAGTTTACTTCTGTGGAAGGCATTCTGTCTGTCGCACGCTCAAGTTGAATAAACACACTGGACAGGCAGCTCACCACTGGCTCCCATGAATTTGAACTTTGGAATCATCTTTCATATTGGCTCAAATTTTTGACTCCTTTCAAACTAGTCAAAAGTTTTAATAATCAACCAAATCCAGAACACCTGGCCATTTGAAAAATAACCAACTTTTACCCAGCTGGTGTTCTACCACTAGTGCCATGCCTCTAGCCCCTGGTACTTCTCTAAAATAGCATTGGCAAGGTTTTGACTACCTTTACAAGGGAAGTGCTTGTATCAGTGAAGCACTTCAAGATTTAACTTCTACAATTCTCCCATCTGATTTTGCTTTCTTTTCTTCCAACCAATAAGCACTGACTTTCCTATTCAGCAGTATCCAATAAGATATTTTGATTTTAAAAATGGTTTGTTTAAGGCAGATTTTCAGTCAGTTACTGAACCAAACCTGTTATACAAGACCTAAAGCAACCATGCACACATTACTATGAAACAATTACTAAAGAGGTAAATATTGACACAATAACTCATTGTTAAAATGCTTGTTCTATCATCAAACTAGTAAAGGGATCTGCCAACACATAAAGACACACAACCTTTTTTAAGTGACTGGGGGCTGGTCTTGGGTTTGATTTCATGCTCTGGGCATTGTCCACTTTAGCCACAACTCAAAGCTACCACAATGTAGTATCTTTTTTACAGCCTCATTGGAAATAAAAGTCTCATCTTTCCTGCCTGGGTTGGCTTCAAACACAGATCTTCAGAATTCAGCCACCTGAGCATTTAGGATTATACTCAGCATCATCTAAGTTTTTAGGTAATTTTTTGCCAGTATTAAATCCTTGTAAGTCTTTCTGTAGCATTGGCCTCCAACCACCACAGAGATTCCCTTTGAAGTATATTTATTCTTTTATTTTTATATGTCTATTGTAAAAATACTGTATAGAGGGGTTAGTTACATGAGCAAGGTGAAGCATACATTTCCCATCAAGCATTGTTACCTCCTCCTTTGTATTTCCCCTACCATCCCTAACCTCCCAGCTCCAAAACTACATTATACACTCTTTCCCACACCCCCTAAATTGTAAAGTTTGTTTTTCAACAGTGTCTGCTGCCTCTCATTGTTACAATGGGTCAACCTGTATTCCCATTTAAGCATTCTGTTTTTTCCATTTCTCTCCCCAAACTAGAGAAGTGTATATACAAGATGCAGAGCACTAACATCAAACTCATTGGAAACAGGGGTTATGCTGTTTGGGGGCGGGCAGAATATAAACAAACAAAAATCAAATGGAACATTATAAATATGTTAGAACAATAGCAATAAAGAAAAAAAACCACTTGTGTCTCAATGTTTGGGCTCATTTCATTTATCACCTTCTTATCTGGTCAAGTATCTGGTCAAGTATCGTATTTAGACCTATTTCTTTCCCATTCAATCCTACCAGTGGCTCCTACTTACTTTTCCATGGTGGCATTTTCAATTAACAAACCCTGCTGATAAATAAAAGCACATATTGGAATAATTTGATTATGGAGATCATAGATTGTGGAGATCAACAGAATAAAACTAATTTGAGTTCCTGTTTCTGGTTTCTAGCTTTAAACTCTTTGGAAAATTTTCAGGCGTCCCTAAGTAGCATAGTTATAAATATGAAGTTTGAATGACCTGATAACTAAGAAGTCTCTCCTCAGTAATTTATGGTGTTTGAGAATGTTCATGTGTGGGTTGGCCAATGGAACCAAAGCACAGATTCTACTCCAGTTGGCCAGTAACAACTCCAATAGTGGTCTCATGAAATACCACCAGACATTTCCTCTGGCTATGATTAGTACTTATTGCTCACCTCAAAGGATTGGCCTTCACTACATCCAGGTATGTTTCCCGGAAATGTCCAATTTTCCCCAGGTAATTGACCTGGAAAGAATGGAGCTGGTCAGTTTCAGGGGGTTTTGAAATAGACTCTTGCTTCTGAGAAGAGCAACAGCATGTTCCAAGTTGTCTCTGATCACATTTCCCTGACACACAATCATAGCAGTACTCTGTACGTGCATGAAACATTTTGTGACTTTATACCAACAAACTGAATTTGACTCTTTCTTTATTTGTAAGCTAAGGTGGAAAATGTAAAGACTCTTCACTTTACTTTTTTGTTTCTCTAGCACACAACAAATATATTCTTCAATATTTCTGGTAGAGTACATCCATTTACAGATGAGAAATGAAAGGCCAACAGTCAATGTAATGAGTAAATAATGCTACTATAATTTGTGTCTGAGCTCTTCACTCTGTGTGCTTACAAGAACCAGTAATTTGGTGATGGAGAGGACCAATATGAAAAGACTATGGGGAAAAATACTTTGGAAAAGTGGCTTAAATCTAGGTGATCATTGATGATTACATGAAACAGGCTGGTGTCAGGGGCACAAAAAAGGAGTACATAGAAATCATATTAGTGACAGAAACTGAGAAAATGTTGATCATTCATCTTAACTAATGGGCAGGAGTAAAAGGTTAAGAAGAAATCTGAAGTGTTCTATGTCTCTGGCCAGGCAACTGTATTAGTGATATTCTTGGCGATAAGGACTACAGGTGGAAATGATGGATTTAGGGGAAAAAAGTCTCCGATAGTTCTAAATTTTATATTAAAAAGATGTAAAGATAGGTCTCTTTAGACATAATAAAAATACCTATGACCAGAAATATGAAAAAGAATAGTAAAATCGTGGAGCATTTTTAAAGGGAAGACGAAATGGAAAGTTCTGACAAACTGTGAGCAATGTGAGCACCAGTTAGGACAAGATTCGAAGAATGAGATAAATAAGGAAACAAGAAAGTAATAAACACAGATTTACAGAAGTAAAGAAAGGAAAAAAATGCAGGGAGAAAAGGTCAAAACTGTTACAGAGATATTGTAAGAAATATGCTATTTGGATTTGAAAACTAAAAGGATATACACAAGTTCAATAAGAATAATATTTTTGTAAAATGATAGAGATATGTCATATTGATAAAATTTTGAGATATGAATGTGAAGCCATACAATTCTGGATCCAGGAATTCAACAGATCCTGTTGATTTTAAATGTTGGGAACAAATACTTTTATCCTGACCTTAAAAGAATTATACAGATGTAACTGTCATGAACTTTACATAGAGGTACTCTGTGAATATTTTTGAAACCTTTGTTTAGCCATGAGATTGTAGATTGCACTACAGCACAGACAAGTCTAAATTGTCCTACAGTTCCAATGAGTTACCCATGTATCCACATCATTTTGGGATTTTATTGACATATATTTAGATATCTTTGGGTATCTTATCAGTCTATCCATTATAAATGTAGGAAAAGTAACACCAAATATTAGGTTGAACATACAGCTTCACTGAAATGTCCCTAAGGAGCCTTTCAATTCTAGTATAATGGCTTATTTCAAAATGCTTTAAATTCTACATCCTGTAATGTGAGCATAGGGTTATACTGTGGAACTTTCCCCTTCAGATAGGGAGCACTACCCTATTGCTTAACATGGAGAAAGTACCCTCATACATAGACTGGGCGAGGGCAAACAAGAAGTGGTAGTTGGACAATGTTCTTAGCAGTTTGTACAGATGAAATGGGAATAGAGTAACTGTGAACTCAAAAGGAACGTGCAAAAAAAAGACAAAGGCACAAAGTAGAATGTGCCAAGGAAATGCTGAAGGACAATTTCAGGTGTGAGGGTGTGTTCAAAGTACAGTCAGATGATGTATTTGGAGAACTCGGGAAAAAACTGCTTTAAACCATTCAGGGACAATCATATAAGTAGAAGCCCCTAACTCTGACTCTCTAATCAACACCAACATCATCAATTTAGGGAGTATTTTCAAAGAGCAAAGTGAGAAAAAGAAGACTCATCACAGTTAGGGGTCACGTTGAAGTAATGACAATCACATAAATGTTCTTATAAATTTTCACTTATTTTGGAGCATTATAGTGGCAAAAAGCCAAGTAAATATCTTGTATGAATCTAAATTAAGTGGGAGGTAGTATATTGGTCTCTTTTTAACTTGAAAGTTATAGATTATATCTTTTTTATTGTGAAAATAAATCAGAGAGAGGTTACAATTGAATGGAAAACATAATGAGTATATTTCATTTTTTCCTAGTTTTTTTTTATTGTGAATATACTGTACAGAGGGGTTAAATTACATGGGCAAGATAATGAGTACACTTCTTTTCAAGCATTGTAGCTACCTCCTTTGTTTCCAATTCCCATTACTTCTCATCCCACATCCCCCATACACAGTCCTCCCCCACCTCCTCGATCAAAGTTGTAAAGTTCGTTTTTTGACATAACGACTTGTACAGTTCATTGTTACAATGGGTCCACCTGTATCCCTAGTTAAATGATTTGTTTTTGCCCTTCCTCTCCACAAATTATAACAATATCAAATGCAGTGAAAGTAGGAGTTATACCGTGGGGAATGGATATACAAAGCAACAAATAAATAATCTTATAAATATGTTAGAAACAATCGCATGAAAGAAAAAAAAAACATTTGAAAACTTATCTTGGGGTTCATTTCCCTAACATCAACTAATCTGACATTTTCTGCTTGACTCAGACATATACTAGATATTGTAAATAAGGGAAACCATAGGACCTATGTTTATTTGGCCCTGGCTTATTTCATTTAATATAATTTTTTTCCAAGTCTTTCCATTTCCTAACAAATTTTGCAATGTCATTCTTTCTGATGGAGGCATAGAATTCCATTGTGTATATATATCACATTTTCTTGATCCATTCATCTACTGAGGGGCATCTGGGTTGATTCCATATCTTAGCTATGGTAAATAATGCTTCAATAAACATAGTTGTCCTGGTAGCTTTAGTGTGGCCTTGTTTGTGATCATTTGGGTAAATGCCCCAAAGTGGGATTGCTGGATCATAGGGGAGCTCCATGTGAAGTTTTGGAGGACCCTCCATACTGCTTTCAAAAGTGAGTGAACAAGTTTACACTCTCACCAACAATGCGGTAAGTTTCCCTTCTTTCCACATCCCTTCCACCAACCGTTTTTTATTAGAGTTCTTGATTACAGCCTTTCTATCTGGGGTGAGGTGGTATCTCAGTGTTGTTTTGATTTGCATTTCTTTTATGGCTAGAGATGATGAGCATTTCTTCACGTGTCTATTGGCCATCCTTTACTCTTCAGAGAATTTCTCTTTAAGACTTTAGCCCGCTTATTTATTAGGCAGTTGTTTCTTTTTGGATTTGTTATTGGGAGATTTAATGTTTTGAGTTCCAGGTATATTTTAGATATGAGACTCTTGTCCATTGTGTGGCTAGTGAAGATCTCCTCCCAATCCATGGGCTTTCTATTGATCTTGCTAGCTATGTCCTTTGTCATGCAGAAGCTCTGCAATTTTATGCAATCTCATTTGTCCAACCTTTCTTTGATTTGTTGTGTGTCTGGGTCTTTATTAAGAAAATTTTGGCCTGTGCCAAGGAGACCTTGGGTTTCTCCTATTCCATCCGGTAATGATTTAAGAATGTCTGCTTTGACTCTGAGGTCTTTGATCCATTTGTAGTTCACTCTGGTGCAGTGTGATATATAAGCATCTAGCTTTAGTTTTCTACAAGTAGTTAACCAGTTTTGTCAGCACCATTTACTGAACAGGCTGTCTTTCTTCCATTCTACTTTTTTATCTCCGTTATTAAAGATTAGATGGCTATAGGTCTGTAGGTTCATTTCTGAGTTTTTAATTCTATTCCAATGTCCTGAAGTCTGTTTTTGTGCCAGTACCAAGCTCTTTTGATTACTATGGCTTTGTAGTAGATTTTGAAATTTGCTATTGATATTCCGCCAACACTGTTCTTTCTGTTAAGGATCATTTTTGCTATTCAGAGTCCTTTATTGTTCCCTATGAATTTTTGGATTTCCTCTTCTATTTCCTTGAAGAATGAGGTTGGAATATTGATAAATATTGCATTGAATTTGCAGATACCCTTGGTAAGTATTGCCATTTTCATGATGTTGATCTTTCCAATCCAGGATCATGGGAGTTTTTGCCACTATCTAAGTTCTGTTTTGATTTCATTTTCAGCGTTTTAAAGTTTTCATAATAGAGGTCCTTCACTTCTTTGGTTAAGTTAATTCCTAGGTATTTTATTTTCTGTTGGTCTATTATGAATGGAGTTGCTTTCCTAATTTCAACCACATTTTTCTCATTGTTGGCATAGAGCAAAGCCATTGATTATGGGGGGTTAATTATATCCCCTGCTACTTTGTCAAACTTTTGAATCACCTTGAGTAATTTGGGAGTGGAATCCATGGGATTCTTTAAATACAGGATTATGTCATCTGCAAAGAAGGAGAGTTTTACTTCTTTCACTATTTGGATCCCTTTTATGTTTTCATCTTGTCTTATAGCTATAGCTAGGCATTCCAATACTAGATTGAAGAGAAGTGGAGAGAGTGGACATCCTTGTCTCATTCCTGAGTTAAGAGGAAATGGATTTAGTTTTTCACCATTAAGTATAATGCTGGCTGTAGGTTTGTCATATACAGCCTTTATTGTAGTGAGGAATGTTCCATGGATTCTTAATTTTTTCCAGAACCTTCATCCTAAAGGGGCATTGGACCTTGTCAAATGATTTGTCTCTATCTACTGAGATAACCATGTGGTTCTTATCCTTGCTCTTGTTGATGTGATGAATTATACCAATTGATTTGAATATATTGAACCAGCTTTGCATCCCTGAAATGAATTCTGTTTGATAGTGGTGTATGATTTTTTGGA
Organism: Dipodomys merriami; assembly: GCF_024711535.1. NCBI lineage: Eukaryota > Metazoa > Chordata > Mammalia > Rodentia > Heteromyidae > Dipodomys > Dipodomys merriami. The sequence continues at coordinate 1,770,212 of NW_027203471.1, forward strand.
TAAATTGTTGAAGTCGATAGGCCAAAAATTTTTTGAGAAGTTTTGCATCAATATTCATCAAAGAAATGGGTCTATAGTTCTCTTTCTTTGATGAGTCCCTGCCTGGTTTTGGGATGAGGGTTATGATTGATTCATAGAATGAGTTTGGTAGTGAAAGTTCTCATAGAAGAGACATTAAAAATGGAAAAAGAAAAACTTAAATTTCAAAAGTGAAAAATTTAAAATTATTTAAATTTAAAGAAATGATTTTGAGAGAAGAAAAGGATAGGATGACAGGAGGGGAGGAATAGAAGGGAGACATAAAAAAACTAAAAACTAAAAGTTCTTAAAATTAGTTACTTGAAAATTACATAAGTAAAAAGAGATAATTCTGCTATTAAAGAATTTAAGCCTAAGAGGTTGTGAATGGAGTAATAAATATCTGGGTTAAGTGTGTACATAATGGGGGATAAAGTTTAATAATCGAGGAAGGGTATATATCTGGGGATGAGCAGACCAGCAATTATGTCATGCAAAAAATAAAGAGAAAATACATGAAAAAAATCAAAATAAAGGGGGCACTAAATGGTCAGAAGAGATTTAAAAACAAAGCATAAATACATATACACCTAAAATAAAATTATGTGATGAAAAATGATTAATAGAATATAAGTTGAAAAATATAAATTAATAAAAAGTTACAATAAGAGTTCTTTGATTTTTATTGGGGTGGGGGAATGGGAAGGTCCTGAATCTCCAGTGTGTCCATAAAGAGTCTCTTGGTGGAGTCTCTGGTCTGCTTCTGGTGTTTGATCTTCCATGGCTTGATTGGTTTCTTAAGTCAGTTTCTTTGAGCAGGCAGAAAAATGCTCTGCCTAACCCAGGATTTTGTGATCCTCCTCCCACGCTAGTCCAGTGGGAGGTGGAACTGCTTTGAGTATTCCAAAAAAAGGGAGATGGGTCTTTCCTCTAGTTTGGAGATAGTGTAATGAGGCTAGTTTCTAGGTATGGTTGAGGATTCTCAGCAAACAGTAGCTTTTCCCTGAGGGGCTAGTTTCTGAGATACTCACAGAGCCCAGCCTGGAGCCATTCTCAGTGTTTATGTTCATTGAATTTCAATTGATTGTCTAGGCTACTTTCGGAAGGGGGAGCCTCTAGCTCTATTTACCCAGTGAGGAAAGCCACTCCTCCATGGGCAGAGTTCCTCTGCTTGGGATAGGTGACCTTCCCATGGGTGGAGTTGAGCCTGGCTCATCAGGTCAGGTTCCTGTGATCTACTTCCCAAGGCTTCCAAGGCCTTAGTTGGAGCTAGCTTCTCAGCTGTGCCTTTGTCAGTATCAAAGGTGGAGATCTCTGGTGGTGGGGGAAGGATGTCCTTCCCTCCTCTGAACCTAAGAAGGAGTGAGGATATCAGGGCTCTACTCACGCCAGAGTCTTGTTTCCTGGGCCATCTCTGGTCTGCGATCTGCAGGATGAAGATATCTGCTCCTTATCAGTTCTTGCTGGTGTTGAGTAGAATCTGTGTGCTGTCTGGCATCTTTGTCTTTGACTCTGTAGGTATGGCGGCTCCCGCCTGTGCTGCTCAGATCTGTCTCCTTGCCTGAATTTTCCCTCTCTGGCCTAACTCTCTGTACTGTGCTGGCAAACTGGGTGTGATTCTCTAGCCTAGAACTGTTCACTGGAACATTAAACCTGCTGTCTATGAGAGAGATTGTTTAGCCTCCAACTTCTCTTCTGACATCTTCCTCCAAATTCTAGATTATGTCTTTCTATACTCTAACTTAGGATAATGATCTGCTGTCAGTTATTTTCTTCTCTTCCCCATCTTTTGACCTTGCACTTACATAACTTTCAATTAAATAGACATACTTGAGCTTGCATTTCCAAATTCTTCAAAATTATCTGAATTTCTTCATACTTCTGGCAGCCTCCTATATCTTTCTCAAGGGAATATTTTGTCACTACTATCCTGCCTAATTCAGTTGAATATATACATTACACTCTCATCCATATTTCTCAACACTTGTACCACCAAAAAAATCCTTCCTTACGTAGAATTCATGATTTAAGTATGTCTGGAGAGGTGGCATCTGTCATTTTTGAATGACCCTAAGAGATACTTACATGCAATCATGTTTTAAACCAATATGCCACTCAGTAGATGAATGAATTGACAAAATGTGGTTTGATTGATAGATAGATAGATAGATAGATAGATAGATAGATAGATAGAGGAATTATATGCTTCCAATTCATAAAGAAATGGAAAGACTTGGAAAAAATCCTTCTAAATAAAATAAACAAGACACAAAGAAACAGTTTCCATGGTTTCCCTCATTTGTAATAATAGGAAATGTCTAGGATAGTTCTAGCAGATGAGCAGAATGCCGCAAAAGCTATATATATATATATATATAGGACAATATAAGATCTTGTTGAGCAAAATGAACACCTAGATATGGAAATGTAGGTTTTACTTTGTGGTTGTTGTTTTTAATGTACTATGTGATTTCTTTTTTCTTTTGTGTATTCCCCTTGGTTTATCCCCTGCTCTATTTGATTTTGGTACTTGTTGATTGTATATATCATTATCTTAATTTAGCAAGGGAAGAAGAACAAAAAAGTGGGGAGACAAAGAACAAAGGGAAAACCAATTCAATAGCAATACTCACAAGACAACATGTTGAAAATTTACATTACATCTTGTGAGGGGTATTGGGGTAAAGGAAAAGTGTGAGAAACATGAGGGAGTGGGTAAAATTTAGACATGTTATGTATTCACTACTTTATAATTACTGCAACCCCTAAAAATAAGTTCCCTAAAATATAATTTCACTGTATTGCTATAGTAAATATTATTCCATGTGTATTACCTTTTTTAAAAATGAATACTATTAGGCATCTAATTTGAATTAATGACTCCTTTCTTTATCAGAGGTTCTCCAACGTGAATGTTATCCAACTATACAATATTTTCACAATATACTTGCCATTATTTTGAAAAAAACCCAATAATTTTAGTTTTGTCTCATAGTGAAACAGAAGACGGTTTAATTCTCTGGAATCTCCTAACTTTTGAAACTGAATAATTGTTAAGAGGACAGAATATATATGTTCTTCAAAATTCCTACAACTACTAACTTTTCATTTTCAAATTCTGAACCTTCCACACCAGAGATATTAAAAATAGTACCTGATTGCATGTTATTTAATTCTGCAATAGCTGCAGTTTCCAATGGGGTGTTTCATATTGAGAAATCAACAGAAAAAATAGCCACATTCTAGTAGAGGATATAGCTACGAAGCATGTGTAATAATTACTTCCTCAAGAGTAAACATTTATTCATCATATTGAGCTATTATGTCTATGACCATCAATCCCAAACTTTTATGCCATGAAGTCATCTTAGCTCAACAGTTTCCAACTTGTAAGGTGCACCATAATATTCCTTAATTTACATCATGAATAGCTTACCTCTATTGTGGAAAAATAGTACACTTCTGCTAATGTGATGCCCTTCCTATTGTGGAAAGAACACTACACTAAACATTGCTGCATCATTTCCCCCCAGTGGTATTCTAGAAATCAGAACACTTGCAAATATTATTTATATTTATATTTTTTATCTATCATAGGTATTCATGAGGTTAAGATCAGAAGATGATGGTTCAAAGCCCACACAGGCAGGAAGATTCTTTACATTCTTCTCTCCAATAAACTGATCAGGAAAAGCCAGACACAAGTGGCATTGATGTTGAAATGGTAGGGCATGAACCTTGACCACAAACAGGCTCAGAGAGAGTGGCCAGACCCAGAGTTCAAGTCTGAGGACAAACCAAAAAACAAAATAAAATAAAAACCAACTCTAACCTTAGCATTTTGCTCATTGTATACAGAGGCATGTAATTAAGGAAATTTCCTCCTGAATTATGAATAGATTGAAGAACCAATTCATCACACAATTATTTACTTCGTATCATGTTACACCAAAGCCTCAAAAATTGCTTTTTCTAAATTTGTTAATTAATATCATCCAATTGTTGGCAACTCTGTCTAGATTATTCACATTATCAGTTTATTCATGAACTGTTGGATTTATCTATTAACTAAATTCTAATTATACCTCCCTTGAAAGAATATTTTAGGCAAATAGAATGCCACAATCATAGGTGAATTTGTCAATTATACCCTCTACTTAAAAATAATTTTGTAGTATCCTATAGAATATAAAATTACAAAGAAAACCAAAATATTTATTTTAAATCTAAATTCTAACTTAACAAATTCTTCAAAGTCCTACATTAAATGAACTTTGTTATGTCTCCAGGCTTAAATATTTGTAATCCTTCATCATTTCTTTGGAATCCAACAGAATCATGATTACTTTCTCAAATTTTTTATCGGAAATCAGGAGCCATTTTGCATCTAGTAATGTTCTGTAATGAAGAGAGCATTTAAAACACAACTGAGGAGTATATATGAATTGCATTTCAATAGGAAACTTGACTACTCAAAACATAATGGAAAAATTAGCCCAAACTTCCTACTGTGTATCCCTTTCTTGTTGTTCGGAATGTTTCATAGAGCCAAAATTATACTATTTGGTCCAGAGAAGGTATCGCTATGTATATGCATTCTCTAATCTCCTGTCTTAGCCTGAGTGCTAGACTACCAGTCTTGTATCACATTGCCCTGCCATAGTTTGTTGGTTTATTTAATCTAGATACAGACTAGCAATTCTGAACTTCTCCGATGATCTTATCCATTAGACTGACTGCTCAGACTGTTTATGTACTATTTTCAAAGACATTCTAACATTTGACACAGGATATGAACATTTTGAGATGCACCTGCAGGGTTCTGTGATTCATTCTTCCATGGATCCGATACCTTTAATAATGATTACTTGACTTTTCTATTATCTCTGGTCTCTACCTATGTAACACTGTCAAACATCTTTGAAGAAATTTCACTTGAGGACTTCCAATAATAAAAATTATCACTTGATCTAGTCTTACTCAGGATATATTTTCTATTATTTTCTAACTTTTCTCCACATTCTGAGAGTTGTTTCATTTGTGCAGGTGTTTGCTCATATAAGTGCCTCTATGTGTATGTGTATGTTTGCATGGTGCATGCAAAAGCCTAAGCAACCTTATTCAGAAATCTTGCTCATGACTAGTATTCCATCACTTGATCGCACGCCTATATCCTAGTTACTCAGGAGGCTGAGATCTGAGGATTGCAGTTCAAATCCAGCACGAATAGGAAATAAATATTCTGAGGCACTTATTTCCAATTAACCACCAAAAAACTGGAAGTGTCACTGCAGCTCAAGAAGTAGAGTGCTAGCCTCGAGCTGAAAAACGGAGAGACATTGCCCAGGCCCAGAGTTCAAGCACCACCACGATCATCAGAAAGAAAGAAAGAAAGAAAGAAAGAAAGAAAGAAAGAAAGAAAGAAAGAAAGAAAGAAAGAAAGAAAGAAAGAAAGAAAGAAAGAAAGGAAGGAAGGAAGGAAGGAAGGAAGGAAGGAAGGAAGGAAGGAAGGAAGGAAGGAAGGACAGAAAGAAAGAAAGAAAGAAAGAAAGAAAGAAAGAAAGAAAGAAAGAAAGAAAGAAAGAAAGAAAGAAAGAAAGAAAGAAAGAAAGAAAAAGAAAAAGAAATGAGTTTTTGGTCACCAGTTTATTACTAGTATAATTCGTGCTATCTCAACATAGACTTTTTTTCCAGTTAAATCCATGCTCTTATATCTAACTTGCTTGGGAACCAGAATTATTCTTCCAGTCTATGTTTTACAAATTTGCATGATTAGCAACCATGATTTAGAGATAGAAGATGAAAGAGTGGCCTTTTCCTTCATGTTCCACTTAGTATTAATGCTTTCTCTATGTCACTCCCATAGATCTACATATTGACTGGCTTTATTGGTTCAATGTTGTCTTATTTGCAGAGTCTTCTATAGTAAATTGAACAATTATACTTAAGCACAGAACTTTTCTTTCTCCTATTATTCCTATTTTTCTTCTCCTGTTAACTTATCTACACTTGGGAAATAATGCACAACACACACACTCACAAAAAATAAACTTTTCTGAGAATCTTCTTCCCAGTTAAATTTAATTTACAGAGCACTTTTGAAATTTGAACTTAATGTACTCTGGATAATGGTTTCTTTCATGTTTTTATTGTGAAAATAGTGTACAGAGGGGTTAGCGTTACATAAGTAAGGTAATGAGTACATTTCTATTGAGCTTTGTTACATCCTCTTGTTTTGCCTGTGGTATCCCTTCCCTCCTCATCTACACAATTCCCCCTCCACTCCCCAAATTGTAAAGTTCATTTTCTACATAGTGTCTTGTTCATCTGATTGTTCCTATAAGTCATCCTGTATCTTTCTTTCAGCATTTTATTTCCCTTCCCCTCCCCACATTAGAAAAATGTATATACAATATGCAGGGCACTTACCTCAAATCCAATGAAAACAGGTGTTATACCATGGGAGACATAAAAGAGAAACCAAAAAAAATAACATAGGACATTTTAGATACATTAAAAACAATAGCAAAAAGGAAAAAAAAACAAATTGTGTCCCTATCTTGGGGTTCATTTCACTTAACATCTTCTTTTATGGCCATATATACATGGATAGTGTTTTTATAAGCCATTTAAATTTTATATGTTGTATTTACTAAGTTGTCTCTGAAACTCGTGTTACCTCATGTCCAAAGATGTCTTTGTGCTATTTCAATGAAGCCAGAAAACATTTAGTTTACCTCGAGCAATGCCATAGATTGTTCCTGGAAGTAAGTGGCAGGAACTGTCACTGTAAGTGGAAACTGATCCCAAGAGAGGAATTGAACATAGAGAAATGACAAAGTGCAAGTTAATTTGTGTGTTCCTTTTTACTGTACAAGAAAAGAATCTAAGGATTGGAGGAAATTCTGTGCCTGACTTTTTCATGTGTGTTCTTTACTCATATACAACTTGTCTCTAAACTTCTAGTTGAGAATATTACAAAAGGAATCAACGTGCCATTTGAATACCAGCATAAAACACAAGCCATTTGAATACCAGCATAAAACACAAGGAAATAACATTGTTTTTAAAAGATAATGAGTACAATTCTTATCAAGCATTGTAGCCTCCTCCTTTGTTTACCCTTCCCATCCGTTCCCAGCCTCCCCCGCCCCCCCCAAACCAAAGTTGTCAAGTTCGTTTTCGACATGACAACTTGTACTTTTCATTGTTGCAAGGGGTCCACCTGTATCCTTATTTAAACGACTTGTTTTTCCCTTCCCCTCCACAAATTATACCGACATCAAATAATTGTAACCCCTCTGCACAGTATTTTCACAATAAAAATATTTTAAAAAATAAGTAAGGAAAAAAACAAAAAAAGTGTTCTATTGTAAAGTGCTCTACTACAGGGAGGTTTTAATGTGCCTTATGCATGGATATTTCACTACTGAGATGTTTCTCTTGTTGAATGAGTCAGTTATCAATTCCTTTAGTCTTGTCCTGAGTTCTCCATCACAATAAGGATTACAAAAAAGCAGCATTCAGTGAGTATGATCAGCAAAAGAGCCTCTTCTCAAACCAGTGCTTTAAGGATGGTCCCAAAGTAATATGTGAGTTTTTTTCCTTGTTTGTTTGTTTGTTTGTTTAGTTTGTGCTGATTCTGGCGCTTGAACTCACAGGCTGGACTATGTCCCTGAACAGTTGTCTTTCCTGTCCAATTTCCCCGAAAGCTAGTAATCTACTGCCTGAGCCAAAACTTCACTTCTGGCTTTTTTGGTGTTTAATTACAGATAAGAGTATAACAGACTCTCCTGCCTGGGTGGCTTTGAAATGAGAAAGTAAGAAAGCCAAGTGACATCAACTGTATTAAGATTTCTGTTTTGAACCAAGAAATACTAGATGAAGTTTATTATAAAGTTAATATTGGACAATTTTTAAAGGAAGAGAATATGCCCATCAAAGATGCCATAACGTAAATACACAAAAGTAGGTGCACTGAATCATTTTGGAATTATTTTTCTGCTTAGGAACATAACTCTTGACTTCATAGTTCCTTTTGGGGAAACTTAAAATAATATTTGCATTTTTTTGGCCAGGGGGCTTGAAATCTGATCCTGAGTACTGTCCCTCAGCTCTTCAGCTGCAGGTGAGCACTCTACCACTTTAGGTACAGCACTACTTCCAGGTTTCTGGTGGTTATTGGAAGATAAGAGTCTCATGTACTTTCCTGATCAGGCTTGCTTTGGACTGCAATCCTCTGGTCTCAACCTCCTTGAGTAGCTAGGATTGTAGGCGTCAGCCACCAGCACCTGGCTCATATTTGTATTTATGTGCACTTCATGACACTATGTAGACAAAAAAATGGAAATTTGAATCAAATGCTGACATTGTAGCTGTTCAGAAAAAATGAGGTAGCAATAAATATGTCCTCCTTTTCCATGTTGTTACATTAATGAATCATGAGCAATGGGACCCTTACATTAGTACCCTCTGCCATCTGTTTAGGTGTGTTTAGTATCAGGAAATGCTCATAGAGAAATATAGAAAGACTGAGATCTTTAGAAAGCAAAGGAGATCAGGTATGAAAGAACAGCATAGAAGGAGATACAACTTATCACTCAGAGATTAAGAACTAGCCAACGAGATTTAGCATGCTAAAGGCAATGAGGAATAAGCCTACTTGATAACTAGTTCTTCAATAACCAAAAATGGTTCCCTAGAACAGTTGCTGGTATAACTAAGTAATTATTATCATTTATTCCTTCCATCTGGAGTTATTCCTTCTCTTCTGTCACAATTGTTAATTAGCCCCTGCTTTTTTGGTGCCATGAATGTCCAAAAAGATTTCTAAATCTCACTTAGACTACCCTTCTCTTTGTGATTAGCAGTGACCACACAAAATCCTGGAATCTTTGAATTTCCAGAATTAATTTTTACCTGATATCTAAGCACACTCCTGGCATTAATAGCCATGACTTATTAACAAAACTTTTTTTTTCAACACAGTATTCTAATATAGATAAACTACATGAATTAAGGACTATTGTCACGTATCAGCATGGAAGGAGCAATTATATTTTCCAAATATGGGTTCTTTATTTTGCATTTACTAACTAAATGTATTTTTTTCCAGTCCTGGAACTTGAAGTGAGGGCCAGCGGTCTGTTACTGAGGAGTTTTTGTTTTGTTTTGGATTTTTTTGCTCAAGGGTAGCACTCTACCCCTTGAGGCACAGCACCATTTACAGTTTGTCTTTTTCTATTTATTTGGTACTAAAGAATTGATCCCAGGTATTCATGCATGCTAGGCAATAACTGTACAATGAAGTCACATTTTCAGAGACCTAAATGACTTTCTTAAGATGGCATTAATATTTCATTCCATTACTATGTATTATAATTTCGGCCAAGTGGTAGAGAAGAAGTGGAAACAATACTAAGTCCAGTAAGGCTGACATTGCCATCACATCACTAAGGAAATACACTCTTAAAACCTGCAGGACTGATAGGGCTGTTACATGTGACATTATTATGTAAAACACTCTTAACAGTCATCTCCGACATCCATAATTTTCTGCTTCCACTTTCATGGTCAAGCTCCAAATATCTAAGCCTTTTTATTCATTGGATGTGTTTCCTAGGAAGGAAGAAGGAGGATGTGGAAGGTGATGGTTGAAAAATATGTATAATGGTTCCCTGACCACATTTTTTTGCATTTTTAAAAAGTGCTACTGATGAGCTCCCATTTACATCTAATTGACTATGCTATTTGCACAAGATTCAGATAAATGAAGGTATTTATTCTGGTGGATAGTCACATATATTAACAAAATCCATTTCTGGGAAAAAATGATACTAAGTAACAAAGTATAAAGTATTGTCTTTAAAATGGTTTCTTCTAGCAGAACAAAATGTAGTATTGAAATGATTACTCCAGCTTTCTATGAGATGTTATGGTGTCTCAGTATCAAAATGTTCTCTAATTCCTGTAACATCCGAGCATTAAAGACATGATTTGAAAATCTCAGTAGTTTTAGAAACAAAGATACATAATAACTTCCTTCTTGCAGAGACATGTGATAGCAAGTATGATTGACTGTATTATAGTTCTCATTTTTTTCCCTCTTCATCACAAGTGTTGCATATTTTGGCATACTACCCTATGTCATGAATCAGCTCCCTGTAGTTCAGATTTAACTCTACTCTGCAATGTCAAGATGGGTCATGTAAGCTACTTCAGTTTACAAAAGTGAACCAGAGATGGCGACAGGCTATTTCTAGGGGATTTCTGTCCCATTCTCTGTGTCTAACAGCTGACTTATTTTCCCTTCAATATAAAAATAGCATATTTCCAGAGGTAATCTTCCTTCAGCTTATATACTGGAGGAATATACCATGTGAAATTGAGTCAAAAGTCAAATACAGCCACATACATATAAGACAGCAAGAATTAAGCTATTATTAGAATATGATACATGGTATTAGATTCTTACCATCCTTGTATACTTTTATGAGAGTTGAGTATGGCGCACCAGAATTTAACAAATACTAAACAAGAAATAAGCAAATAGATAAAATTTCCTGTTTGATGCGACTACATTTTTTTTTATAAAGAAGCATTCTCCATATGATCACTTTTGTAGTTAGCTTTTTGTATAAATGGGTTTAATCACTCTAGAGCACTGTATTTAATATCCACAATAATTACCCAGACATCGTGATTAAGATGAGGAAAACAAAATGTTAGATTTCTCATCATTTTTTCATTATTTAGAGAATACTTTATTCGTTTCTGTATTCAAACCCACGTAGATAAGACCTTGCATATTTAATAGAGTGCATTTACCCCTGTACAAATGGAAAAAATTAAGTTTAATATTTTTAGACCAATATGGCTATTAATTTCTGTACAAGACCAACTCAACACGGTAAACTGGGATACTGTTTCCAACTTTGACAGCACAGCTAAAGTTTACAAAAAATCAAATCACATATATATATATATATATATATATATATATATATATATAGAGAGAGAGAGAGAGAGAGAGAGAGAGAGAGAGAGAGAGAAATAATAGCAGTATGTTATGCATCAATAGCAGCAATAGCTTTTCCAGGTTCTGCAGTCATGTGAACAAAACTAGAAACCCAGCACATCCATTAATAAAAAGAAAAAAAAGATAAAAAACAAAACCCCATAAAAATGCGAAGTTCTGTTACTGTTGTGGTACCTGGCACCATTTTTTTAACTTCTGAATCATCATCTGGAAAAAAAACATTTTTTTAATTTTATTTGTGAACATACTGTAGAGAGGGGTTACAATTACATGGGCAGGATAATGCATGCATTTCTTACCAAGCATTGTAGCCTCCTCCTTTGTTTACCCTTCACATCCCTTCCAACCCTCTCCCCTCGCCCCCACCCATTCCTCCCCCCATCCTCCCCCCCCCCGCAGAACAGACGTACAACTTGTACTTCTCATTGTTGCAACAGGTCCACCTGTATCCTTAAACGACTTGTTTTTCCCCATCTCCACAAGTTATACTGACATCAAATATGTGAAAGCAGGGGTTATACTGTGGGGAAGAGATATAAAAAGCAACAAAGAAATAATCTAATAAATGAGTTAGGAAAACATGCATGAAAGAAAAAACATTAAAATACATATCTAAGGGTTCATTTTCCTAACATCACATTATCTGAACTTTTCTGCTTGACTCATACATATACTGGATATTGCAAATAAGGGAAACCATGGGACCTATGTTTCTTTGGGCCTGGCTTACTTCACTTAATATATTTTTTCCAAGTTGTTCCATTTCCTAACAAATGGGGCAATGTCATTCTTTCTGATGGAGGCATAGAATTCCTTTGTGTATATATACCACATTTTCTTGATCCATTCATCTACTGAGGGGCATCTGGGTTGGTTCCATATCTTAGCTTTGGTAAATAATGCTGCAATAAACATAGTTGTGCTGGTAGCTTTAGTGTGGTCTTGTTTGTAAACATTTGGGTAAATGCCCAAAAGTGGGATTGCTGGGTCATAGGGGAGCTCTATGTGAAGTCTTTCGAGGAACCTCCATACTGCTTTCCAAAGTGGTTGAACAAATTTACACTCCAACCAACAATGAAGTAAGGTTCCCTTCTGTCCACATCCCCTCCAGCATCTGTTGTTGTTAGAGTTCTTGATTTTTGCCATTCTAACTGGAGTGAGGTGGTATCTCAATGTTGTTTTGATTTGCATTTCTTTTATGGCTAGGGAGTTTGAGCATTTCTTCATGTGTCTATTGGCCATCGTTCTTTCTTCTTCAGAGAAGTTTCTCTTTAAGTAATTAGCCCACTTATTTATTGGGCAATTGTTTCTTTGAGGATTTGTTCTTGGGGGATTTAATTTTTTGAGTTCCAAATATAATTTAGATGAGACCCTTGTCCGTTGTATGGCTAGTGAAGATGTTCTCCCAATCCGTGGGCTTTCTATTGATCTTGCTAGCTATGTCCTTTGCCATGCAGAAGCTCTGCAACTTCATGCAATCCCATTTGTCCAGCCTTTCTTTGATTTGTTGTGTTTCCGGGTCTCTATTCAGAAAATTTTGGCCTGAGCCAAGGAGACCTAGGGTTTCTCCTATTCCATCCTGTAATGCTTTCAGAGTGTCTGCTTTGACTTCGAGGTCTTTGATCCATTTAGAGTTGATTCTGGTGCAGGGTGATATATAAGGTCTAGCTTTAGTTTTCTACAAGTAGTTAACCAATTTTGCCAGCACCATTTACTGAAGAGGCTGTCTTTCTTCCATTCTATTGTTTTAGCTCCCTTATCGAAGAATAGATGGCTATAGGTTTGTAGGTTAATTTCTGGGTTTTCAATTCTATTCCATTGGTCCTGAGGTCTGTTCTTATGCCAATACCAAGCTGTTTTGATTACTATGGCTTTATAGTAGAGTTTGCAATTTGGTACTGATATTCCTCCAGCAGTGTTCTTTCCGTTGAGGAGCGTTTATGCTATTCAGGGTCTTTTATTGTTCCATATGAATTTTTGGATTGCCTCTTCTATTTCCTTGAAGAACGAGGTTTGCTTTGAATTTGAAGATATCCTTGGGAAGTATTGCCATTTTCATGATGTTAATCTTTCCAATCCAGGAGCATGGGAGGTTTTGCCATTTTCTAAGTTCTGTGTTGATTTCCTTTTTCAAGATTTTAAAGTTTTCATCATAGAGGTCCTTCACTTCTTTGGTTAAGTTGATTCCTAGGTATTTTATTTTTTGAGGGGCTATTACAAATGGAGTTGCTTTCCTAATTTCAGCCACACTTTTCTCATTGTTGTCTTACAGAAAATCCATTGATTTTGCGGGGTTAGTTTTATACCCTGCTACTTTTCCAAAGTTTTGAATCAGCTTGAGTAATTTGGGAGTGGAATCTATGGGATTCTTTAAATACAAGATCATGTGGTCTGCAAAGAGGGAGAGTTTTATTTCTTATTGGAAAGAAAACATTCTTGAGAAACATCATTAAAAACAGCTCTGATAAAACACATTCACTACTTCTACGTATCATAAAGCAGGTACAAGGTATTTATAATCACAGAGGGATGATACAGTACTGTCCTACATCTATAATACTAGAGGATACAATTAAAAAGGCACTATTAAGACTTGATTCTACTTTTCCAGAGGGCCAAATGATGGTATGACACAGCTCATGAAGAAATGCACTTTCTTAGATAGGAGTTCCTTGATCAGTTTGACAGTTCAAGTACTCAGTACTTTGTCTCTTAGTACTCAGTACTTAATCCCTTAACATCAGCCACAAACCGTTTGAAAATTGAGGTGCGGGAGAAGGAAGAGGAAATAATCCCCAAACAACAAACAAAAACTATACCCAACATCCACTGGACTCATACAAAGATGACTGAGTGAAGGTAAGCAAGACTCAACTTGTCTGTTGTATGTTTGAATGGCGAGAATCTCACAGAGCCTGATGAGAGTGTAGCCAGGCCCTGGACGTATGGATGCTGTCATTAATAGTTCACCGTTTGCTCACTCATCCAGGATATCCTTCTCTTTTTCTCTTCTCTTTTTTTAGTGTGAATTTTCATCCTTTCTCCAAATTCTCCTATTAATAAAGGAAGAATGACACTTTGTGGATATCAAGCAAGAGGCTTCACAGCCAGAATTTCATTCTTTCAGAAATAAGTGAAGTAAAACAGAGTAGCTCGACGAAGAATAAAGTTTTTTTCCCCTGTCTGGCTCCCACTATAGTGTCTTAACATGAGTTAATTATCTAATAAAATATTTGCCTTGGCTAATTTTTTAATATAGATTTTAAATAAAAAATAATTTTTAAAAAATTTTAAAAATACATTTTAAATAAATAGTAATTTGTTGTTTGCTTTTGGCAGGCATGAAATAAGGCTGCATTTTCATTGGGTGAGTTAAGAGATTAAATTTTATGAGAATCTAACATAATGAAAAATAGATGATTTTAAGATAAATAGCTTATTGGTACATTTTTAACATGAAATATCCACAGAGACATCTTTTTTCTTCTTTTCCTCTCCACACTCATTCAACTTCAATAACCAATTCATGTAATTGAAATATCTGTGTTTTGGGGAATAGATTAGACATAAAAAGTTACAGAAAGAGAACCAATATTAAATGGTGTATTCTTTAAAAATAGCATTCAAATAAATATTAGCCATAATTCCAAAATAATAGCCATCAAATGATATTGAAAAGAGAAGAGTTTAAGCAGAATGTATAAAAAGTGATAGTGCCAGAACTGCTTCAGGAGCTGCTCTCTGGGATTTAGGGTTTCTAGAACATTACGTTTTAACCAGGATTAATTGCCTTCAAGGACGATATTTTTTAGTTATATTTCATTGAAGAAATATGTGGTTCAAATTTAATGAAAAGATAACAGGTTATAATCTGTATTTCTCTAAGGTGTTTAGTATTGATATTTTTTATTGTGAAAATACCGTACATAGGGTTTACAATTACATGGGCAAGGATATCAGTACATTTCTAATCAAGCATTGATGTTTCCTCCTTTTTCTCCTTTTCATCCCTTCCCAACTCCCACCCCCATCAACCCTGCCCCGGCAAAATTTGTAAAGTTCGTTTTTCTACATAACGACTTGTACATCTGATTGTTGTAATGGGTCGACCAGTATCCCTATTTAAACAATTTGTTTTTTCCCTTCCCCTCCATAAATTATACCAACATCAAATACAGTGAAAGCAGGGTTATACCATGGGGGAGGGACATTCAAAGCAACAAAGAAATAGTAACAATCACATGTAAGAAAAAATATTTGAATATTTATCTTGTGGTTCATTGTCCCTAACATCACATTATCTGACCTTTTCTGCTTGTTTCAAACATATACTAGTTATTGCAAATAAGGGAAACCATGGGACCTATGTTTCTTTGAGCCTGGCTTACTTCACTTAATATAATTTTTCCATCTTTCCATTTCTGAACAAATGGTGCAATGTCATTCTTTATAATTTAGCCATAGAATTCCATTGTGAATATATACATTTTCTTGATCCATTCATCTACTGAGGGGTGTCTGGTTGCTTCCATCTTAGCTAAGGTAAATAATGCTGCAGTAAAAATAGTTGTGCTGGTAGCTTTAGTATGGTCTTATTTGTGATCATTTGGGTAAATGCCCAAAAGTGGGATTGTTGGGTCATACGAGAGATCTATGTGGAGTCTTTTGTGGAATCTTCATACTACTTTCCAAAGTGGTTGAACAAGTTTTTCTCTCACCAACAATGCAGTAGGGTTCCCTACTGTCCACATCCCTTCTAGCATATGTTGTTATTAGAGTTCTTAATCATAGCCATTCTATGAGGTGAGGTGGTATCACAATGTTGTTTTTATTTGCATTTCTTTTATGACTAGGGAGGTTGAGCAATTCTTCATGTGTCTATTGGTCATGCTTCTTTCTCCTTCAGAGAAGTTTCTCTTTGAGTCTTTAGCCCACTTATTTATTGGGCAGTTTTTTTGAGGACTTGTTGTTGGGGGATTTATTTTTTTGAGTTCCGGGTATATTTTAAATATGAGACCCTTGTACATTGTATGACTATTGAAGATCTTCTCCCAATCCGTGGGCTTTCTATTGATCTTCTAATTATGTCCTTTGCCATGCAGAAGTTCTGCAATTTCATGCCATCCCATTTGTCCAACCTTTCTTTGATTTGTTGTGTTTTCTGGGTCTCAATTAAGAAAATTTGGCCTGTGCCAAGTAGTACTAGGGTTTCCCCTATTCTGTCCTGTAATGTTTTCAGAGTGTTTGCTTTGACTCCGAGGTCTTTGATCCATTTGATGTTGGTTCTGGAGCAGGGTCATATATAAGGTTCTATCTTTGGTTTTCTACAAGTGATTAACCAATTTTGCCAGCACCATTTTCTGAAGAGGTTTTCTTTTTTCTATCCTATATATTTTTTAATATCCTTATCAAAGATTAGTTGGCTATATGTCTGTAGGTTCATTTCTGATTTTTCACTTCTAATCCATTGATCCTGAGGCTTGTTCTTGTGCCAGTCCCAAGGTGTTTTGATTACTATTGCTTTGTAATATAGTTTGAAATTTGGTATTGATATTCCTCCAGCACTGTTCTTTCTGTTAAGGGTCGTTTTTGCTATTTGAGGTCTTTTGTTGTTCTCTATGAAATTTGGGATTGCCTCTTCTATTTCCTTGAAGAATGAGGTTGGAATATTGATTAGGTATCGGACTGAATTTTTAGATAGCCTTTGGAAATATTGGCATTTTCACGATGTTGATCCTTCCAATCCTGGAGCAGGGGAGGTTTTGGCACTTTCTAAGTTTTGTTTGATTTCCTTTTTCATGTTTGTACATAGGCTTTATGTGTGTATAAAAATAATAATGCTATTAAAGAATTTATGACTAAGAGTTTTTGAACTGAGTAATACATTTCTGTATTAAGTGTGTACACAATGGGGGATAAAGTCTAATTATTGACAACAGGTATATACCTGAGGAGGATCAGAACAGCAATTAAGTCACACAAAAAAGAATGAAAGAGCAAAAAATGAAAAGAATGAAAAGGATAAAAAAAGAAACAAACCCAAAAAATCAGTACAGATTTTAAAAAATCACATGCACACTTACACACATATACATCTAAAATAAAAATTATGATGTAAAAAAATTAATAGAAAACAATTTTCAACAAAAATTTTAAAAGGTACAAAAAATATTTCTTTGATTTTTTTGGGGGGAGTGAGTTGATGAGAAGATCCTGTATCTCTCTTGTGCCCATCACGTCTCTTGGTAGAGTCTCTGGTCTGAATGTGCTGTTTGGTTTTCCTGTGGTTTGATTGGTTTCTTAAATCAGTTTGATCAAGCAGAAAAATTCTCTGCTTTATCCAGGATTTTGTGATATGCCTCCCAGGCTAGTTCAGTGGGAGGGAGATCTGCTTTGAGTATTACAAAAGAGGGTGATGGCTGTTTCTTCTAGTTTGGAGATGCTGTGATGAGGCTAAGTTCTTGGTAGAGTTGAGGCCTTTCAGAAAACAGTAGCTTTGCCCTAAGGGGCTAGTTTGTGAGAAACTCACAGAGCCCAGCCTGGAGCCATTCTCAGGGTTTATGTTTACTAAATTTCAATTGTTTTTCTAGTTTGCTTTAGGGAGGGGCAGCTCTGGCTCTGTTTACCCAGTGTAGAAAGTCACTCCTCTGGGGGCAGAGTTTTCACTGCCTGGGCTGGGTGAAGCTGAGCCTGGCAGGTCAGGTGAGGTTCCTGTGACCTGCTAAATGACTCTTTTGTTTTCTTCCAAGGCCTGAGTTAAAGCTAGCTCCTCAGCCAGGCTTGTCAGTATCAAAGATGTAGATCTCTGGTGGGGGGAGCGGTGGCTTTCCCTCCTCTGCTCTTTGAGAAGCAGTGAGGATGTCACGGTTCTACTCACGCCAGTGTCTTTGTTCCTGGGTCGTCTCTGGCCTGCGATCTGCAGGATGAAGATATCTGCTCCTTGTCAGTTCTTGCTGGTGTTGAGTAGAATCAGCTTCCCAGCCTTGTCTGGTGCCTTAGTCCCTGAATCTCTATGTTGTAGGTATGGCTGCTATGGCCACCACTGCTCTCTCTGCCACAGCCGCTGCTACCTGCAAGTGCTCAGATCTGTCTCCTTGCCTGGATTTTCCCTCTATGGCTAAAGAAACTCTCTGTATTGTGATGGGACACTTGGTGTAATTCTCTGGCCTAGGAATGTGCACCAGAAAACTAAAACTGCTTTCTCTGCGAGAGGTTGTTTAGCATGCAGTTTCTTCTCTGCCATCTTCTTCCGAATGCCCTAATAATGCCTTTCATTTTAACATTAAAGTTGTAAGTAACACATTTGAAGTCCTAGTGAAATTTGAAGGTTCAGATTTAATGTTAAATTTTCAAAATTCCCAAATATTGCATTTTTGCAACCAATATGGAAAACAGGCATGTTTTATCCTCAAGACTGTCATTATTTCATATGCAAAAAGTTAAATAAATATAATATTAATTCAGTGTAATTCAGTGGAAATAAGAAATCATATACTTACGTAATGCATCAATTCCATAGATTATAAGGTCTATCGATCAAAATACTATACTTGTTTTAAGTAGATTACTTAAGACATAAAGAAAGTGATAATTTTCTTTAATCAGTGAAGTTGATATAGAAGTTCTGTGTGCTTGATACATGTCAATTTACACATATGCTTGGCTCATCTCAATGTTATTTGAGGATAACTGAGAAAAGAACTAGAAAAAAAATCACTCAAATGTTTAGCTTTATTTTGTGGCTAAATATGTCTTTTCTATATCTCTTTATTTTATTTGAAAAATCTGGTAAATTTATTTAAGTTACATCAACAATAATGAGAAATAAACATCCCATAACTCCTTAAAAGACAATTAATAAGAAAACAAAGAAATGATAAAGAAACAAATAGAATGTCATTTTGCACGTGGTCATTGTATATTGTGGTGCTTTGTAATTGTTTATTGTGTGACTATCCCATTAATCTGGCTCAAATCACTAGTGCTACTAGATGAAAATTTCAAAATCTAGAGCAGCTAACACAGCTGTGCAGTTATTTGTGGGTTTCTCTATAGTAGTAGCTGGGCATAAACACTAAAAAGGAAATAATTCTAGTTCTCTGCAGGTAAGAATGTGATAAAAAGCATACGTTTATATTTCTAGATGAAATAAGAAGAACACACCTTCAAAGCTTACTATACCATTAGCCCTTTAAATAACAGTGCCATTTTTAAGACAATATAGAGGATTAAAGTCTTTCATCTCCCCCATCCATTACTGCCACTCACAAATCATTGCCAAGGTAAATTTCTAGTTCTTTTTTTACATTTAAATGGCTTAGGAGTAACATAAAAAATAATTCAAGTTGTTGACAAAATTTAATTTAGAATAAGCAAGCAAACGAGATTCAACTCCATAGTATAACCTTTAGGAAAAGTGAATTAAGGAATATGGCATGTCCTTTGTAATGTAATATTAGAAATTAGGGCAAAATTCCAGAAAGAGACTCTGGAAGAAGGAAAAAGAAGTCTTTGATAAGATATATTAAAGATTACCTAGGGACAAGTAATTTTGCCTACCTTTTCTATTATATGATAATGTAACATATTTTTGTTTGCTAATCAGTGAAACTCAAAGAGATTTTTAAATATAATAGGAAAAATGCATAGTCATGAATGAATGAAATTAGGGAGTAGATGGCTCAGGAGCTAGGTGATTCTGTAAAATATTCTCATTATTTTGAATAATCTGGTGTTTATGTGTGTGTGGATTTATGAATGTATTTATGTCTGGGCAGGAAAGTTTGATTATTAGATCATTGCTGGTACACAATGTCTGGAACTTAACCTGAGTCAGAGTGGTAAATACGTGTGTGTGTGTGTGTGTGTGTGTGTGTGTGTGTGTGTGTGTGTGTGTGTGTTTGTGTGTGTGTGTGTGTGTGTGTGTGTGTGTGTGTGTGTGTGTGTGTATGGGTGTGCCTGCAAGTCTGTATTTAGAAGGAAGAATCTTATTTCCCTCAGGGTATACAATTAATTATATTAGGTATACTACATTAATGACAGCAGATAAAAGTAATTAACATTTCATGCCATATGTTTTTGTTCATATGATTGCATGAACAATCTAAAAAGTTATGTTTGGGGATTGAGTTTTGTGGAAGGTCAACTGAAAGTATAAACTTTTGGAATCTTGAGAAAGATATCAATGGCAAACATTTCAGTGTAGATCAAGTTTAGACAACACTTGTAAAGGATATATAACCCTATTTGAAAATGCAATATTTATTCATTTTTCCATAGCTACATTATTCATAAATTTGTAGGAAAACAAGTTCAATTATGGAAACATAATGTAATGTCATTATTTACTGCATTCAGTTTAACACTTTAGTTTCGTCAAGTCGAAATACCATTTATTTCTTCTGTATAGGAAGGAAAATGCTAAATATTACAATTTGTGCCATAGTTCACATTAGGAAGCTTTGTCCGTATCAATAAGTTTATTTCTTTTGTTTCTGTTTTCCTATTTATAATTCTGTTTTTAAGGACTTTTTCTTTCTCCAAATTTGAGGCTTGAATATACCTCATGCTCTCAGTTTTTGGTAACAGTAGTCAGTGTAACATTAGAACCATGCCTCCAGCCCAGAAATTTTTGTAGTTAAATGGAAGTAGAACCTCATGAAATTCCCTACCAGCCTGAGAACCATTATCTCACAAGTGCCATCCTTCTTATTCACTAGAATCATACAGATGAGTCATGGACTCCAAGAGTCAATGACTTTTCATGTCTTATAGATTCCACATTTGCTAGTAATTGTAATAATAAACTACCACAGATTGGGTAGCATTAACACTGTAGATACATTGCCTCTAAGTTTGTGGAACTAGAACTCCAAGATCAGAGTTGGCTTCTTCTGAATCCTCTTTCCTTGGCATACCCATGGCCTTCTGCTTTTCTTGCAGGCGACTTCGACTTAAATGCTGCCTTTGAGATTCTGTTTCCAAATGCATTCATTTTCTAAGGCAATGGGTTGTTGAAGTTTAGTATGATTTCAGTGGGACAGTATTGAACAGATAACATATTACTTAACGGATAGAAGAAAATCTAGAGTTAGAAATTATTTGAATTGGGCGTGGAAGTTATGGTTATACCTTAAAAAATAGGAAAAGAGATAAAGATTTTATTAGAGCTTGTAAAACCAGTATGAAGTCTTTACCTTAGACAAGCCAAATTCTTACCCTGTCACACTTAAATTCCTAGTGATACTGGGGGATTGAATCCAAAACCTTATACTTGTAAAACAGCATCTCTAGTACTGCCATACCTGCATATTGTAATTGGATTGTTTATTTTGAAGTAGTATCACTATGCCTGGGCCTGCTTAGACTGCAGTACTCCTAACACAAACATAATTCATTGCATCCAGCAAATGGTTAGAATTTCTGAAACTTCTTTTTTTGTCTGTGCTTTCCTGGAACTGAAATTCTGTAATCTCTGTTTCCCAAGTAGATAAGATTACAGGTTTGAGCCACTTTATAGAGTAAAAGTATACAATTTAGGGCTGGGAAGGTGGCTCAGTGGTTAAAGCGCTTGCCTTGCATGCCTGAGGCCCTGGATTCGATTCCTCAGCACCACATAAGCAAAAAGAAAAAAGCCGGAAGTGGCGCTGTGGCTCAAGTGGTAGAGCACTAGCTTTGAGCTGAAGAGCTGAGGGACAGTGCCCAGGCCCAGAGTTCAGGCCCCATGACCGGACCCAAAAAAAAAAAAAAAAAAAAAAAACCTTGATATTGCCTATATTGTGCTTAATGTATATAGTCTACCTTAATTTTTGTTTAGTACTCTGAATTGAAATCATTGATTTTCTTGGTATGCATGGCTTTGTTTTGGATGGAATCCCATAACAATAAAAAAATCTCCCAAAAGTCTATGTCAAAAATCATGGAAAGGAAGGCTTCAGTTGGAAACAAAACACTGATCCTTAAGTTATAAATGCAATATATTTATTATGTTAGTCAATGCTTTCTTAAATATTAGAAGAGAAGGAAGGCAGAAATGTGAAATATGTAAGGTATAATTTTGATAACCTACTGGGCATCTGTAGAAATTCTGTAGTTTTCACTTTATGTTAACTTCCTTTCTTAAAGCTTGCTTTATTAGAACCCTCTGGGTGGATCATGGTTGGACTGATTGGTAACCTTCTCCAGGAAATTCAGCTGATTTTAGAAGGCTGATGGTGTGGGAAATAAAGGAATGATCAGAATGAGCACAGATATTGTCACAGAATGAGCCAACCAGGTTCAACTGCTGAACAGCAAAACATAGCAAAGGTTCAAGTCTGATGATCCACATTGGAAAATATATAGATAAACATACATATACATATACATATACATATACATGTACATATACATACAAATATATATACACATATGCATATACATATACATACACATACATACTTGAAAAAGTAAATATCTGGTATAATATAGGGAATCTTGGCCTGACAAGTATTAAATTATATCAAACTGGTTGCACGAAAGTTACAGTAAAATATCAACTGTTTAGTATAGATTTTGCATAGATTTTGTAAAGGATGAAAATTCTTCTTTCATTTTATACTTTACAAATATCCATAGTTTGTTTTACGTTTTATTACATTGGACTAGGAGCATCTATACAATAGTGAGAATTGGAATTACACGAAATATGCAACATGTTGGTTCAAGGATGTAATCTTAGCTAGTTAAGAAACGATCAGATAAGTTTATGTTAGGCGAAATGAAACCCAATATAAGAATTCAATTTGTTTTCCTTTCTTGCGATTGTTTCTAACATATTTATAAGATGATTTATTTGTTGCTTTGTATGTCCCTCCCCCATGGTATAAGCCCTGTTTTCTTCTTTTTTAATTTAATTTAATTTTATTTGTGAAAATAATGTACAGAGGAGTTACAATTACATGGGCAGGATAATGCGTACATTTCTTACCAAGCATTGCAGCCTCCTCCTTTGTTTACCCTTCACATCCCTTCCCAGCATCTTCCCTCCCCCCCCAATCCCAATCCTTCTCCTTACCCCCTTCCACACCCCCCTGCACCGACATTGTCAAGCTCGTTTTGGACATGACAACTTGTACTTCTCATTGTGGCAACAGGTCCACCTGTATAGATAAACAACTGGTTTTTCCCCATCTCCTCCACAAGTTATACTGACATCAAATACAGTGAAAACGGGTTATACTGTGGGGGAGGGACATACAAAGCAACAAAGAGATAATCTTATAAATGTGTTAGAAACACATGCATGAAAGAAAAAAACATTAAAATACAAATCTAAGGGTTGATTTTCCTGACATCACATTATCTGAACTTTTCCGTTTGACTCATACATCTACTAGATATTACAAATGAGGGAAACCATGGGACTTATGTTTCTTTGGGCCCGGCTGACTTCACTTAATATAATTTTTTCCAAGTTTTTCCATTTCCTAAAAAATGGGGCAATGTCATTTTTTCTGATGGAGGCATAGAATTCCATTGTGTATATATACCACATTTTCTTGATCCAATCATCTACTGAGGGGCATCAGGGTAGGTTCCATATCTTAGCTATGGTAAATAATGCTGCAATAAACATAGTTGTGCTCGTAGCTTTAGTGTGGTCTTGTTTGTAAACATTTGGGTAAATGCCCAAAAGTGGGATTGCTGGGTCATAGGGGAGCTCTATGTGAAGTCTTTTGAGGAACCTCCATACTGC
Source organism: Dipodomys merriami (assembly GCF_024711535.1). Lineage (NCBI taxonomy): Eukaryota > Metazoa > Chordata > Mammalia > Rodentia > Heteromyidae > Dipodomys > Dipodomys merriami. Next base: position 1,794,004 of record NW_027203471.1, read on the forward strand.
TTTCCAAAGTGGTTGAACAAATTCACATTCCCACCAAAAATAAAGTAAGGTTCCTTTCTGTCCACATCCCCTCCAGCATCTGTTGTTGTTAGAGTTCTTGATTTTTGCCGTTCTAACTGGGGTGAGGTGATATCTCAATGTTGTTTTGATTTGCATTTCTTTTATGGCTAGGGAGGTTGAGCATTTCTTCATGTGTCTATTGGCCATCCTTCTTTCTTCTTCAGAGAAGTTACTCTTTAAGTCTTTCGCACACTTATTTATTGGGCAGTTGTTTCTTTGAAGATTTGTTGTTGGGGGGTTTAATTTTTTGAGTTCCAAGTATATTTTAGATATGAGACCCTTGTCCGTTGTATGGCTAGTAAAGATATTCTCCCAATCCGTGGGCTTTCTATTGATCTTGCTAGCTATGTCATTTGCCCTGCAGAAGCTCTGCAACTTTATGCCATACCATTTGTCCAACCTTTCTTTGATTTGTTGTGTTTCCGGGTCTCTATTCAGAAAGTTTCGGCCTGAGCCAAGGAGACCTAGGGTTTCTCCTATTCCATCCTTTAATGTTTTCAGAGTGTCTGCTTTGAGTTCTAGGTCTTTGATCCATTTGGAGTTGATTCTGGTGCAGCGTGATATAAAAGGATCTAGATTTGGTTTTCTACATGTAGTTAACCAATATTGCCAGCACCATTTACTGAAGAGGCTGTCTTTCTTCGATTCTATTGTTTTAGCTCCCTTATCGAAGATTAGATGGCTATAGGTCTGTAGGTTCATTTCTGGGTTTTCAATTGTATTCCATTGGTCCTGAGGTCTGTTCTTATGCCAATACCAAGCTGTTTTGATTACTATGGCTTTATAGTAGAGTTTGAAATTTGGTATTGATATTCCTCCATCAGTGTTCTTTCCATTGAGGAGCGTTTTTGCTATTCGGGGTCTTTTATTGTTCTATATGAATTTTTGGATTACCTCTTCTATTTCCTTGAAGAAAGAGGTTGGAATTTTGATAGGTATTGCGCTGAATTTGTAGATAGCCTTGGGAAGTATTGCCATTTTCAGGATGTTAATCTTTCCAATCCAGGAGCATGGGAGGTTTTGCCATTTTTTAAGTTCTGTGGTGATTTCCTTTTTCAAGATTTTATAGTTTTCATCATAGAGGTCCTTCACTTCTTTAGTTAAGTTAATTCCTAGGTATTTTATTTTTTGAGGGGCTATTACAAATGGAGTTGATTTCCTAATTTCAGCCACACTTTTCTCATTGTTGGCATACAGAAAAGCCATTGATTTTGGGGGGTTAATTTTATAACCTGCTACTTTGCCAAAGTTTTGAATCAGCTTGAGTAATTTGGGAGTGGAGTCTAATGGATTCTTTAAGTACAAGATCATGTCATCTGCAAAGAGGGAGAGTTTTATTTCTTCCTCCCTTATTTGGATCCCCTTTATGTCTCCATCTTGTCTTATTGCTGTAGCTAGGGCATTCTAATACTAGATTGAAGAGAAGTGGAGAGAGTGGGCATCCATGTCTTGTTCCTGAGTTAAGAGGAAATGGCTTCAGTTTTTCACCATTGAGTACAATGCTGGCTGTAGGTTTGTCATATATAGCCTTTATTGTATTGAGGAATGTTCTATGGATTCCTAATTTTTCCAAAACCTTCATCATAAAGGGGTGTTGGATCTTGTCGAATGCTTTTTTCTGCATCTATTGAGATAACCATGTGGTTTTCATTCTTGCTCCTGTTGATGTGATGAATAATATTAATTGATTTGCGTATATTGAATCAGCTTTGCATCCCTGAAATGAATCCTGTTTGATTCTGGTGTATGATTTTTTGGATGAGTTGTTAAAGTCGATTGGCCAAAATTTCGTTGAGAAGTTTTGCATCAATGTTCATCAAAGAAATGGGTCTATAGTTCGCTTTCTTTGATGAATCCCTGCCTGGTTTTGGTATAAGGGTTATGATGGCTTCATAGAATGTGTTCGGTAGTGAGCTTTCTCTAACAATTCCATTGAAAAGTTGGAGGAGTATTGGTGTGAGCTCTGCATTGAAGGCCTTGTAAAATTCTGCTGTAACACCATCTGGTCCTGGACTTTTCTTAGCTGGGAAGTCTCTTATTGCTGTTTCTATTTCAATGCTTGATATGGGCCTGTTAAGATAGTTTAACTCATCTTGGTTTAGTTTTGGCATGTCAATATTTGCTAGGAAAAGGTCCATTTCTGTCAATTTTCAAATTTATTAGCATAAAGTTTTGAGAAGTATTCCCTTATAATGTTCTGAATCTTGGTTGTTCTGTGGTGATGTTTCCATTCTCATCTCTGAGTTTATTAATTTGGGTGTGTTCTCTTCTTTTTCTGATAAGATTTGCTAAGGGTGTGTCAATTTGTTAAGTTTTTCGAAGAACCAACTCTTTGTTTTTTTGATTTTTTCTATAGAATTTTTGGATTCTAATTCATTTAATTCTGATTTAATTTTGATTATTTCTTCCCGTCTACTGGATTGGGGTTTATCTTGCTGCTCTTTTTCAAGGAGGTTTAGATGTGTCATTAAATTACTAGTTTCAGATCTCTCCAATTTGTTGATGTAGGAGCTCAGAGCTATAAACTTTCCTCTGAGTACTGCCTTTGCTGTGTCCAAGAGAAGCTGGTAATTTGTGGGTGCATTTTTTTGAATAGCATGAACATTTGAATTTCCTTTCTAATCTCTTCCATGACCCACCCATGATTCAGCAGTGTGTTGTTCAGCCTCCATGTGATACCGGACTTTCTTAGGTGGCTTTTGGTGTTGAGTTCTAATTTTATTCCCTTGTTGTCAGAGAGAATGCAGGGTAAAATTTCAATGTTTCTGAATTTAGACAAGTTTGCTTTGGGGCCTAAAATGTGGTCTATTTTAGAAAACGTTCCATGTGCTGCAGAGAAAAACGTGTATTCTGATGCTGCTGGGTGAAATGTTCGGTAGATGTCTGTTAAGCCTAGTTGATCTATGCAGCTGTGTAGATCTGCAATTTCTCTGTTGAGTTTTTGCCGAGTTGATCTATCTAGTGGGGAGAGTGGTATGGTAAAATCCCCAACAATTAATGTCTTTGGATCTATATGGGATTTGAGCGAAAGTTGGGTTTCTTTGATAAATTTGGGTGCTCCATTGTTTGGCGAATAGATATTTAGAATTGTAATATCCTCGTGAAGGAGAGATACTTTAATTAGTATGTAGCGATCTTCTTTATCTCTTCTCACGAATTTTACTTTGAAGTCTATTTTATCTGATATTAGGATTGCAACTCCTGCCTGTTTATGGGGGCCGTTTGCTTGGTAGATTTTGTTCCAGCCTTTAACATTGAAAATGTGTTTGTTTTTACCGGCAAGATGTGTCTCCTGCAGGCAGCAGATAGAAAAGTCTTGTTTTTTAATCCAACTAGACAGTCTATGTCGCTTAATTGGAGAGTTCAGTCTGTTAACGTTAAGAGATAGGACTGATATGTATTTGGGAGTTCCTGCCATGTTATCCACCTTCTTGCGGGCTGCGAAAACTGGGTTCTTCCTATGGTTCTTGGATTCTTAGTTTGGGTGCAATTTCTTGGCCTCTGTTGCAGTCTTGTTGGTTTTCTATGTGTAGGATATCTTTAAGAATCTTTTGTAGGGCTGGTTTGGTGGAGATGTATTGTTTCAATTTTTCTTTGCTATGGAAGGTTTTTATTTGGCCTTCAGTTATGAAGGAGAGTTTAGCATGGTACAGTATTCTTGGTTGATAGTTGTTTGTTTTTAGGGCATGGCATAAATCATTCCAGGCTCTTCTTGCTTTGATTGTCTCTGCCTAGAAATCTGAGATGATTCTAATTGGTTTCCCTTCATAGGTGATTAACGTTTTCTCCTTGACAGCCTTAAGGATCTTTTCCTTGGTCTGAGTTGATCCTGTGTGTATTATAATGTGATGGTGTGATGTCCTATTCTGGTCTGGTGTATTTGGGGTTCTAAAAGCTTCTTGTATCTGAATAGGCCTATCTTTTTGTATGTTTGGGATGTTCTCTGCTAGGATCCTGTTAAACAAATTTCCTAGACCATTAACTTCTGTTTCTAGGTGCTCCTCTACACCCATTATTCTTAGATTAGGCCTTCTGATGGTGTCTTCCAGGTTTTGGGTAGATCTATCATATTTCTTGGACTTGTCTTGGATGGTTGTATGTCCTTTCTCTATAATATCTAGGCTGTCTTCAATCACTGAGATTCGATCTTCTGCATGGTCTAACCTGCTGTCAAGACTCTATACTTTGTTTTTTATCTCTTTTCCTTCTAATTGGTCAGCTTTGATGGCTTCAAGTTCTTTGTTGAAACTCTGTTTTAGATCTTGTATGAATCTCTTTACTTCCTTAATTTGGTGTTCAGTGTTTGTCCTCAAATCACTTAGTTGATTGGATATGGTTTCTTTGGACTCCCATTCCTTCTGTTGGGTTCCATTCAGCATTCCCTTTGTGGTCTCCCTGACTTCCTTCAGCTCTTTCTTAATGGATTCCATGAATGCGTTTAGTGATCTTTGTGTATTCTCTACCTGATCTCTCAATTCCTGTATTACTCTTGATTAGCTTCCTCCCGTTCGTGGGATTCCTGCAGTTCTCTTTGAGTGTTCTCAGCCTGCTCACGCCGTTCCTCACTTTCTCTTTGAGTACTCTCAAGTTTTTCACGCAAATCCTGTATCAGTTTTTGAGTAGCTTCCTCACGCTTATGATATTCCTGTATAAATTTTGGGGTTGCCTCCTCTCTCTACCTATCATGCTCATAGAGAGTCCTTTGTAACTTGTCAAACTTCTCATTTATCATGTTTGCCAGCAGTGTTTGTAGGGCTATTTGGGAACTCTCTTCTGGATTATTCATTATCTTTTCTGACCCCTGATTATCAAGATTGGGAATTGAGATACCCGGATTTGCCATTTTTCTTGTGTTTTTTCCGGCTTACTCTGCCCATTTGAGATGAAAATAGCACCAGTTTTGTGCTAGAATACTATCTTAAGGCAACCATCAACCAAAGTTTGCATTTGTACAGTCAATAGTCTACAGATACAATCTAGTTCAACAGATACATCTATTCAACATCAAACAACTATATGTTAATGGTCTTTGAACCACAGAGAAAAATTTGGAGAACCAGAAATTATTAGGATTAGGGAGAGATGTGGGTAAAAAATAGGAATAGATTGGTGTGGGGAGGCACAGGGAGAGTTAACTATGTCCTAATCTCAATGCAGGAAATAAGTTGGGTAGGATGCAAGTAGAGAGAGATAGAAATAGAAGAAAGGGAAAGGGAAATGAAAAGAGACCAGAAAAAAACAGAAACGTAAAAGTTAATATAATTATGGAGATTAAAAGACCATCTATTTAGAGAGGAATGTGGATATATTGGGAGAAGGGGAGGGACATTGAGGAGATGTGAAAAATTAAAAAAAATGCTTAAAATATTATATAGGTATAAAGAGGTAGTACTGCTATTAAGGAATTTAAGTCTCAGAGGTTTTGAATTGAGTTATAAATTCGTGGATTTAGTGTGTACACAATAGGGGATAGGGTCTACTAGTTAACTACAGGTTTTTCTGAGGATGTGCACGACAAGTGTTAAGTCACATAAAGAAAAAAAGAGAGGAAAAGGTGAAAAGGATACGAAAGGGAGAAAAAAAGATCAGAAGTTCAGTAGAGCTAGACAAAAAACAAAAAGATAATTAAGAAATAAAGAAAGAGAGAAGACAAGAAAAAAAAGGAAAATGCACATTCACGTATTCCTCAAATAAAAATTATGAGAGAAAAAAATAGTTACTGGAAAACAGTTTTTTTTTTTCAAAAAAGGCAAAAATTAAAGATTAATAAAAGTTTTCGAAAAGGAAAAAAAATTATATATATATATATATATATATATATATGGTACCAAAAAAAAAAAAAGAAAGAAAAAAAGGAGAAGAAAAAAGAAAAAAAAAGTTCTTTGATTTTTTTTTTTTGATTTTTTTGGGAGGGGTTGGAAGAATCCTGTATCTCCCTTTTGTCTGTAACCAGCCTCTTGGTGGAGTCTCTGGTCAGCTTGACATCCTGTGGCTTGATTGGTTTCTTAAGTAGGTTTGTTCGCACAGGCAGAAAAATGCTCTTCTTTACCCAAGATTTTGAGATCCCCCTACCAGGTTAGTTTAATGGGAGGGTGATCTGCTTTGAGAATCACAAAAGAGGGGGATGCAGTGATGAGGCTAGGTTCTGGGTAGAGTTGAAGCCTTTCAGCAAACAGTAGCTTTTCCCTGGGGCTATTTTGTGAAACACTCACAGAGCCCAGCCTCGAGCCATTCTCAGGGTTTCTGTTTTTCAATTGATTGTGGAGGCTGCTAGAAGGAGGGGCAGCCTCTGGCTCTGGTTACCCTGTGAGGAAAGCCACTCCAATGGCTGGCGCCTGAGCTGGGTGACTTTTCCCTGGATGGAGCTGAATCTGGCACGTCACTTCACCGTTAAGTTCTTGTGACCTGCTAAATGACTCATTTTATTCCAAGGCCTGAGTTGGAGCTGGCAGCTCCTCCGAGCTTTGTCGGTATCCAAGATGGAGTTCAGCAGTGCTGGGGGGGAGGGGTCACCTTCCCTGGGAAGGAGTGAAGACATCAGTCTTCTACTCATGCCGAGTCTTGGATCCTGGGTCGTCTCTTGTCTGCAAACTGTAGGATGAAGATGTCTGCTCCTTGTCGGTTCTTGCTGGTGTTGAGTAGAATCCGCTCGCCCGCTGCATCTGGCTCCTTCGTCCTGGATTCTGTGGCTCAGGTATGGCTGCGGTCTCAGCTGCTGGCCAGCCTTCAGATGTGTCTCCTTGCCTTGGCTTCCCCTCTCTTGTCTAACTCTCTGTCCTGTGATGGCACACTTGGTGTGATTCTCTGGCTTAGGACTGCTCACTGGAACTCTAAAACTGCTTTCTTTGCGAGAGCTTGTTCAGATTCCAGCTTCTCCTCCGCTGTCTTCCCGGAACTCCTAAGCCTTGTTTTCGCTGTATTTGATGTTGGTATAATTTGAGGAGGGGAAGGGAAAAAACAAATTGTTTAAATAGGGATACAGGTGGACTCATTGCAACAATGAGATGTACAAGAGGTTATGTCGAAAAACAAACTTCACAATTATGGCGGGAGGTGGGGGCTTGGAAGAGCGGGATGATGGGAAGGGATGGGAAGGGGAAACAAAGGAGGAGGCAACAATGCTTGATAAGAAATGTACTCATTACCTTCCCCATGTAATTGTAACCCCTCTGAATGTATATTGACAATTTAAAAAATGAGAGAAACGGGAAAAAAAGAGATTGAGATCTGAAGATCACAGTTCAAAGCCAGCCTGAGTAAGAAAGTTCATTAGATTCTTATCTCCAATTAACTACCACTTCAAATTGTATGTAAAGCACTGGGCTTGGCCACAAAAGCACCAACCAGGCCCTGAGATTAAGCTCTATGATCAACAGAAAAAAACACAAAAAACAACATGGAATTAGATATTTTATAAGGAAGCACATTTTAGTATACTCTATGAAGGCCCTAGTCCCCTAGGATACTTTCGTCAACAGGAGGGCACCCCAGAAAACTCAGACTCCAGGCCGGGAGATGCAATAAACAAGAGGAGTTTATTTGACGTTTGCGCAAACGGACTCTCTGTCCCGAGCAGACAGGGAGCCCCGAGCAGCGGTTACAAGCCTTCTTTTAAAGGCAAAAACCACAAGATTAATGCATAACACAAAGCATCCCATGATTGGTCCATTTAAAGGTCACCATATACACCAACAATCACTTTGCCACGTGGGAAATTTTGTAACACTCTTTGTAAAATGACTGGCCCATGGTTGGTTTAAGGGGGGGTTTACATGGTTACAGGCCTATGATTGGTTGACACTTGGCTTAGCTTGTGGTCTTGCCAGGTGGTCGTTATCTCAAGGTCCTGTCTGGGGAATTTCTAAATGCGAACTGAGGAACACGTACTGTCTGTTCTTTATCTACGACCACTGACCTTGTCCTGGGGCAGACATCTGGGCTTTGAGACTTTACCCAATTCCTTATTTCCAGGGGGGGGGGGGAGGTTGGTGTTACCTCAAGCAAGCAAGTTTACAGAAGCAGAGTCAGCAGTTAGTAAATTGTAAAATGGATGCAGCCCTAATTTTTCTAATTCTTCACTCTACATTGTTAGAAAGACTAGACTTCTGAGTTAGAGTTATAACCTACCATACTAAGTGATATTGTCCATTTATGAAGCAGAAAGGCTTTTTCAGATTTACAAGTTTGAAGGTTTCAGTGTATGTTCATTCAGTTGCTTATGTTGCTTTGGGGGCCTACGACAAGACAATGTGGATGTGTGGGGTGTGTCAAAGAGAAATGATTTTGACCTAGAATGATTAAAAGATAAAATAAGGAAGAAGATGAGAGTCTATGTTCTCATGGGTTTCACTCTGAAGAACTTAATCTCCAGAAGAACTATTCAGGTATTCTCTTCAGTCTGGGAGGAAATCGAAAGTCATTTTTCTTTTACACATAGCTCTTTCTGGGGCATTCTAAATCAAATGGCAACATCTTCTCCAATGATAATGACTTGTCCAGGGGTGGACGCAAATAGATATTTCTATAAATTCTAATCAGATCTCAGCAGACTAAATATTTTATGGAATTTCTATTAAAATATTTTCCTTGCACACTGACTGGGTCTTCTTTCTACATGATTGCATATCTGTGTGTTTGTGTGTAAATTTGTGTTTGAATAAACTAATATAACAACGTAGAGATAAAAGTATTAGTATGGCCTTTTGTTTTTCTTCTCATATCATGAAAACCTGCCACAATTCCCAAAAAATTCCCATCCAACATTCAAACATTAATGCTGTCCCAAAAGTTCTGGTACATCCACCTCATTTAAAACATCCATGCTATATGAAAAATTTAAGTCTTCCAATTACATTGTCAACAAAGAAACAACGTACAATATTTGTTTTAAAAATAGCTAGATTGTAGAACACGTTAGCCAGAAAATTGAAGGAATATATTATGGGATTTCATTTAAATATTTAGTCACTTAAATGCATATTCTATATGCACTACTCAAAACCCTTTTGAGCTACATAATTGCAAAACTCATCTATTACCATCTTCTATGAAGACAGTCCTTGCTGAAAACAATCCAAATGTGGTAAACAAAATTTACACGTATGCCATTGTCAAACGCTGCAGTTCTAAATCATGGAACTGACAGAACAATTAATGCCTGTGAAAAGCTAGTTCTAAGGAGTATGGAAAGGAAATACATTGCATCGTAAGTGGAAAAATCCACAGATGTTTCAGGTTGGGCTTCGTTATTGGCATTTGTGAGATATATTTTGGAAAGCACAATGTATGAAAGCATGCCGTTTGTAAAACTTTGCTGGGAAAGAAAACTTTTTGAAATGTTTGAAATGAGAATACAGACAATAGAGTGGCTAAGATGTTGGATGCAGCTTTAAATACAGACTGAAACAAGGCAAAGAATGGGAATAAAGTTTTTCCTTATCAAATGTTTTCTGGGTATATTGTGCGATACAATATAATAATGAAATGATCATTTCTTTAAAAAAAAGGAAAATTACTGTCACCTGTTGAATTTCTTTTTTTAAATTTAATTTAATTTAATGTTTTTATTGGGAAAATACCATACAGAGGGTTTACAATTACATGGGCAAGATAATGAGTACATTTCTTATCAAGCACTGTAGCCTCCTCCTTTGTTTCCCCTTCCCATCCCTGCCCATCCTCCCCTCGCCCCCCAACATATATCTCCCCCCGCACAAAAGTTGTAAAGTTCGTTTTCGACATAAAGACTTGTACATCTCATTGTTGCAATGGATGCACCTATATCCCTATTTAAACGATTTCTTTTTCCCCTTCCCCTCCAGAAATTACACCGACATCAAATACAGTGAAAGCAGGGGTTATACTGTGGGGGAGGGACATACAAAGCAACAAAGAAATACTCATAAATGTGTTAGAAACAATCATATGAAAGAAAAAACATTTGAATACACATCTTAAGGTTCATTTCCCTAACATCACCTTATCTGACCTTTTCTGCTTGACTCAGACATATACTAGATATTGCAAATAAGGGAAACCATGGGACTTATGTTTCTTTGGACCTGGCTTACTTCACTTAATATAGTTTTTTCCAAACTTTTCCATTCCCGAACAAATGGGGCAATGTCATTCTTTCTGATGGAGGCATAGAATTCCATTGTGTATATATACCACATTTTCTTGATCCATTCATCTACTGAGGGGCATCTGGGTTGGTTCCATATCTTCTTATCAAGCATTGTTGCCTCCTCCTTTGTTTCCCATTCCCATCTCTTCCCATCTCTCTCCCCCCTCCCCCACCCTCTTCCTCTCTCCCCTCCCCTCTGCCAAAGTTGTAAAGTTCATTTTTCGACATGTAAATATTCAAATATTTTTGCTTTTATGCAATGTTTCTAACATATTTATCAGATGATTTCTTTGTTGCTTTGTATGTCCCTCCCCCACAGTATAACCCCTGCTTTCACTGTATTTGATGTTAATATAATTTGTGGAGGGGAAGGGAAAAACAAATCGTTTAAATAGGGATACAGGTGGATCCATTGCAACAATGAGATGGACCTGTTGAATTTCTTTTTAAAGTGAATTTTAAATGAAAAGAATGAAGAAATTTAGATGGTTAATAAAATATTATCAATAATTTTTTTTATTTTTTCTTAAAAGTTAAACTGAAAGACTAATAGTCCATTAAGACTATTATATAGTAAGTTTCCTGTCATTTATTTTCCTTTTGTCCCTCCTTTTTGGAGGTGATATAAATTTGTTTTTTCAGAAAGACAATCTGGTCTTAACCACTACACACAAAATTTATGCTGTCCTAGAATCAGAGAGAATTTTTAAAAATTAAATTAAGACAATAGTAGGCTCATTTTATGCTAACACAAAATATAAACACCAATGACATTTTTCACTGAACAACCACTCATAAATAATCATGAAACAATAAAGTTAAAATCCATGTAATTTTTTTTTGTCAGTCGTGGGGCTTGAACTGTTGGCCTGGGCACTGTCTCTCAGTTCTTCTGCTAAAGACTACCACTGTATCACTCAGCCACAATGCCAATTCTGGTTTTCAGATGTTTTATGGGAGATGAGTCTGGTGTCCTTTTCTGCCCAGGCTGGCTTTGAATCCCTATCCTCAGATCTCAGATTCCTGAGTAGCTAGATCCAAGCCCAGAACCACGTCCATTTTAAAAAAGCAAGTTTATTGAAATTTCAGCCTTTTTATCCAATAAACAATGTTATTTTCAGCATTAATTTATAGCTATGAGTTATTTTTAGGTTTAAATTTCTTTTTTTTAATATAATTTTTACTATTTCTCATTTTCTCACAAAATACACTGTAATTGACTTTCCAAAAAGTCAATTATTACATATTATTTTACACACTATCATTATTACACTGTATATTACATATAGTGTGAAGTGAAAATAGTTTGGCCCATTTCATATAAATGTGTAGATTTTATTTTATTTAATTTTAGCATTATAAATTCACATCTGTGTTTTAAAACTGAGGAAAGAAGAATTTAGAGTTAAAATCAAATATGAATGTGTAGTGTGTCTCAATTGAACCAAAAATTCTGAGTTCACACAGACAAAATTATTTTCTTTCCACTAAAGAGTTTGAAGTAATACCATTGGAAACAGTGAGGCAAGAGGAAGAAGAATTCAAATCATGTCAAACATTGTCTCTGTTATTCTGCTACTCCCTCCATTAAGAAGACCTGCTCATTCCCAGTTGTCACAAAACTTCAAATATCTTAGAATTCTATTTGGAAAAGATCTGAATCACTGATGCTTTTTATGCTTTATGTTATATGAAAAAAAATAAAGACACAAAACAATTAAAATAAAATGCACACATGTGTTGAAGTCACCACAGCTGAAAAAACAACCAACAAAGTAGAACTCCAGCAGGAACAAACATATGTTGTGCCCCCCTTTTTTGTAAATACTAAAACCTAAAATACATGTTAATTTGAGTAGAGCCATAAATATAACTCTGTCTCAGAAATAAGGTTGTGTTAATTTGAAATTAAATTCATCTAGATGAACCTAATATATCAAATCCCTTGAATGGATCGAATTGTTTAAAACAAATGTAATTATGTGAATTATGATCTGCACACATTTAGAAGAATAAAATGTGACAATATCAAATCACAAAAATCATGACATACTTAAAAATTCAGAAATTCAATGAATAAGTCCAATAGTATCCATATTGAGAACTAAATACTACTGATTTAAGAAGAACAAAATATCCAAATAATAGAATTTGAGCAGTGTACATGATTGTACATAATTTAAACTACTCCAAATTACATGATTGTAGAAGACTGGATGTGGATTATGTAAAGGAAAACATCAGCACATTATATAAATGAAATTAAAATTTCATGAAAGGAGAGAAGTACTTTCTATAAAATAATATTTTAAGAAATGGTGGTCAAAATCTTTCTAGTACTGACAATATTGCATACCTTTTAGTTAGATACAAAAAAGACCCAAGTTACATGAGCTGATTTGAAACTTTGGCAAAGTAGCAGGATACAACTGTAACAATATTATGGATATTTAGTCTGGCATGGAATTCATTTCCTCTTTGATCTGACAAATGAATATATGAAAGAACATAATTTCTCCAACTAAATATCAAGATCTAACTAAACGTATAATCAGAAAACTCATCATGCAAGCCATAGTGCAACTGGGGTAAAAGAAAAATCAGTCATACAGATTCTGTATTTATTTTCAATGTTGATTTTTTCATAAATTATTTCCATTAGTTTGCATTTTAAAAACATTGTATTAAATGATGTATACCTTGGTAATTTTAGATGGCTCCTTAAATTTTGTTCTGAATATAATGTATCACTTTAGTTCCTAACCCATGAAATGATGTTGATTACAAAACAAATGCTAATAACCAATGTTTATAACACACAAAATCTCATAAGCATGATACCAGTAAGCATGGGTTAACTTTGTGATATCATGGTCTCATGACTGATGAGATCTATCCGCATGAGTATTGTTGTACCTAGATTCCTCAGCCTAAATTTAGCCACTGTTAGATTTGTTTATATCTATTTATCTATATATATGGATATATATATATATATATATATATATATATATATATATGTAGGTATGTCTGTCACCATCAGATATTAAACCTGAGTATAAAGCCTAAGGAAAATGATAAGGTAAAAATTTAGCTTTTCTGGATATATACAAAAATGCATTGGTTTAAAGTCAACCTATTTCTCCAAAACATTTTCAGCATTTCCTTTCTATATGTATTATTCTCAAGAAGGGAATGGGGAATGTGAGAAGAGGACTCAAAAAGCATTGTCTTCAAATATACATAATTTGGAATTACCTCTTTATTTTGTTATAGGCATTTTTGATAAAAAATTTTGTGTAATCGATTTCCTGGTCAGGTATAATATATCCTAATTGCATACACCAAAGTACATTCAGAAAATGGAATATAGAAATTAAGTAAAGAAAATATATTCAATAAATATCAAAACGTATATGCCTATAGAGATAATATTTTTAAGATTACAATGGAAATATTCTAATATAATAATTAATTTGATTGAACAATTAAATATTGACAGTATTTAACTAGAATACTTTAATGCTACTTGGACAAGATTGTCTTTCTAAATTAGCAAAACCAGTTTCTCCTTTTAATTCATCACGGAAATATCTGAACAAATGAACTTATAACAACTAAAATGAATTTTTGTCTTTTTATTAGCAAATATTAATTTCCCAAAGTATTTTTATTGTGTTATACACATATGTCTACATAATATAGCTTGCTAAATTTTATTCTTTTCATTAATTTGATTATCCTGTTTTTATATGTTTTATTATGTCATCATACTAACTTATACAGTATTTGAATATATTTACTGCACACTATTTCTCTTCATGTCCTCACTCATTTCCCAAACTTAAATAGTTCCATCTTTTACACCTGGCTCAGGCATTTTATTTTCTGGGTCTAGTGTCTGCACATGAGAAATCTAGTATTTGATTTTCAGGGTATAGCTTATTGCTTTAATGTGAAGTTTTCCAGTTCCTTTTCTTTTGTTGAATATGGTATGATTTCATTATTATGTGTGGCTAAATGATACATCATTGTGTATATATGTATTTATATATATATATATATATATATATATATATATATATTACAATTTATTCAGTCAGTGATTAAGGAACATGTAGGTGAATTCTGTAGTTATTTAAATTTTTATGGGGAGAAAGAAGGATGTAAATAATGATGCTTGGAAAGAGAAACATGCTCTTTAGGAGGGCACGTTAGTATTTCCTCTCAGCTGCTCTTTCATCAGTATTTCAATAATACATTATATTTAAAATATAAATTACATTTGCAAAGGTGTTCTGTTTCAGTATCTATAATATTTTTATTACAATGTTACATTTATTATGTCATGTGAGTATGGAAATGATGTGAGCATGACTATGTATGCATGTTTGTATATGTAGCTGACTCTAAGAAAACTGAGTATATGTGAGATACAGGATTCAAATAATAGTTTCAGACCTATACATTGCTATATTGATGTACATGTCCTGTTCGTGGAGTGTGATTTCAAGATGACATTTTGGTAGGTTTCATACCAAGTAAGTAGATGTTTCTAATCCAAAATTTTAAGGAAGAAAACAACTACTCTGTTTCATAATCATTTAGTCTTAGTACTCAAGACAATGTAATAAGTGTAAAAAATTATTGAGAGTATGATGGGTCAGTGGTAAGTCTTTAGAAACTCTACATTTTTCCCCAAAATCTTCAGATGTACTCTTTGGATATAAATTACAAATATATTTCGAAACATACAGATACAATGTGAACATATTATATATGAAAATATATGTACATAATGTAAATATATTTTATATTTTGTTATATTTTGAAGGTGAATCACATATATCTATTTATATTTAAATGTAATTCCTCTCGTCATATACATATACATATATATATACACACACACACACATACACACATATTGTTTTCTTGTTTTGTTTGTTTTTTTTTTTGTCAGTCTTGGACCTTAAACTCTGAGCTTTGGTGCTGTCCCTGTGCTCTTCAGCTCAAGGTGAGGGCTCTACCGCTTGAGACATAGCCCCACTTCTGGTTTTCTGATGGTGTATTGTAGATAAGAATCTCATGGACTTTCCAGACAGGGCTGGCACTGAACCGTGATCCTCAGATCTCAGCCTTCTGAGTTGCTGGGATTACAGGCATGAGCCACCAGCACCTGGCTATATTTATATGTAAGATTTGTCAGTGGAACAAAGGGTACAGAAACTATTATTCTTATCACGAAAGGACTTCATATTGGCAGGTATAATTACAAGAAGACAAATGATGAATATTCACAGTGGCACAAAAATCTCTTAGGTGCCTAGTAAGACAGCACCTTTTTCAAGACACTTTATGTAGTATGAGAGGTTTGCAAACTAAGCAAGTGTAGAAGAGAGTGAACCCTAAGCATAACTGACAATTGCAGGAACCCAGTCTTCGGTGACAGATTTAGCAAGGCCTCTCTTTGAGATTCTTGTTAGGGACATGATGAACAATTTATAGTTTAGTTTTGATTACAGGACTCTTTTACATCTGTCACTCAGATATTAACTTAGATATAACTTAGATAGTAACTCAGATATAAATTTAATATAGTTCCTTTTGCTCGAACTTATATTTTCATGGCTCAGGAAAGTGTTTTTGTTTGTGAAAACTTGGTTGTTCACAACATAGGCATGGGTTTTTAATCCTTTTGAAAATACGTTTTGCAGAGTATTCTCTGAGATGAGCTTCTCTTTATCATATCATAGGAATAAACTTACTCTGATTCAAGCTAGCTTGTTCTCTTCCATTTGAAAAGACTTCTTTACATGTCAACAAACCCTCATTTACTTGCAAAAGTCTGTCAGTGAGTCAAACCTAGCTCACCCAAGTGAGGTGAATTCCTCTCCCATGTTTCCTTTACATTGAAAAATGGTAAGAACTGTTTAGCAATGCTCATACTTTATAATGTGAAGTGTGACTCCTATTTTCCATAAGGTTAATCAAGCAGAGAAATGGATTAAAGTGTAAAAAATAGCCTTTGAAATAGTCTTGAACCTTGAAAATTGTCCTGGGAATGACTTTTTGGAGAAATCTCCCTATTCAAAGATGAACGACTCATTTTTTTTATTGGGCTCGTATTGGGGTTTTGACTCCAGGCCTTGAATTCTATCTAGGCTTTAATTCTCAATGTTTGCACTATACCACCAGAGCCACACCTTCACTTCTTCCTTTTTACTACAAGTGTAGAAAAGAATCTCTTAGGTTTATCTACTTCAAATAGCTTCGAATTGCAGTTGTCAAATCTGAACCTAACTAGTAGCTAGGTGTAAGTCATTGGTGCTCTTCTAGAACTCACTTCTTAAGAATAAACTCAAAAAAAGAGAATAAATTGTTCAATTATTCATGTATCGTCTGATAATCCAAATCACTTGCTACTGAAAGATAAAAAGAGAGAAGTTACAGATGAATACTGAAGAGAGAGACACAAAAAAAAGAAGGAGGTATGGGAGGATCTATGCGGGGAGGGAAAAGGAGGAGAAGAAAGGTGGGGCGAGCTGAATGGAATTGCCTATTCCTCACTAAGGTATTGTTGGACAGTCAGTGCCTTTGCATTTATGTAGCCAAAGCTTTATATTTTTTGTAGTAGTAAGTTGAGATATAAAATACCAATTTCCAAGTAATAACCTATTAGTGTGTTTCCTCCTGCACCCAGGGCACCACAGTTAGATTACTGTTACAAGGAAGACAAGAGTAATCAGTTTATATGATTCTAAGAAACAATAATTGACATGCCAGGAATGCTCCCTTGTATGATGAAGTCAAGCATCACTCTTGTTCCCTGCTCCAGTCTTCCTCTCAACAGAATAGGAGAAACAGAAGAGGAAAGAGATATCTGAGTAATGATCATGTCTCTGTTTACCCTCTTCCCTTGGACTCTCAAACCATAAATCCAAAGGAGACATAACCTGAACTAGTGGGGGAAAGAGGGGGAAAATTCAGTCTAGCTAAACATGAAAATTTTAAAATAATTGGGGCAGCATTTCAAATACTGAAATAAAACTTTTTAAATTATTAATAAAAAGTAACAAAATTTATTTAAAATTTAGAAGACTACAAAGCTTACTATATAATGGAATATGCATAATTAAACTGAATCCTGATTCTATCATCTGAAATTAAGACCATTCCTAAAATTCCAATACTAGATAAATTACCCTTGATATTCACTTAAACTGTGTGAATATGATGCAGAAAACATGACTTTAAATTCAGACTGCTGAAATAGTAAGTGATGGAAATTCATGAAGGATAGCATCATGGTGAGAGCATGGAAAAGATTTTCCTTCCATCTTCAGTGTGTAGAGAAGAAAAAAGCTGTAGTGGATGGTCCTGAAGGTCCAATTCTGAATTTAGGACAGAAGGTGAATAGTAAGAATACCTATCTCAGCCACTTAGAGATTAGAAATGTGGAGAAATATCCTCATTAATGTAGGTCAAACATAGAAGAGAAAATGTGGCAATACCAAAGCCAAGTGCCAAAGGCAGAGATATTGAACAAAATACCATGAACTTGAAACAAATCTTAAAAGGGAGGTCTGGGCTTAAGGGGAGTAGGACAGAAGAATAGAGAGGGAGATGGTAGATTAATACAGTCATAACACTCAAAGTATATATGCCAGAGTATAAATAGGAAACTTGAAGGGATAAGAAGGAAGCAAAATGGAAAGTTGGACAATGATCCAGATGTATCGTAGTTTGAAATGTACATACACTCTATTCAACACTGACGTGATGAAGTGAAACCCCTTTGCACAACTATCTAAACACTACATTTTTTGAAGTTTAAATAGTAAGAGACCAGAAGCACAAACCTTTACAGATAAATAAGAGGACAGCATTGACACATTTTTGAGGATTTTGTTCCTTTCAATATACAAAATTTAATGTGTCAAGTCTGCTGCAAGTGTAATTTTATTTTGTACATTCTTTTTGCAAATTGCTTAAAATATACAGAACCATATTCAACTATCAAGCACATCAATTCCAATAAAAATATTATAAACCTTTAGGTTTCTCAGTTGTTTCTAAATATCTTAATGTAATTCATTGGAACTAATTTCATTCTAAATTTAAGTTTAAATTTTAAAATCCTTTTAATGGGACACAGGTATGGCTAGATAACTGATGTTAGCAGAATCAGAATTATTCAGAAGGCTGTAAATGGATGTTTACCTAATTTTCTCTCTTCTGGATCATGGAATACAGATTGTCCTTGTTAGGAAAAGGGAGGAGAATGGAAAAGGAATAGGCTGGAGTGGATCATCAACAGGTGAGGACTGTGTATTGAGGAACAGCGAGGGGCAGAACCCTTCCAGTGGGTTTGGAGCTTGTGCAAGGGAGCTGGGACAGGATCTGGGTTTTTTAGGAAGTATGAACAAGGAGGTAGAGGTTAATGAAAAGCCCCTAGGTCAAGGAAGGTGGGGGGCCTTTCAGTTGGGCCCCAAATGGGATGTTTACAGCTGGGCTTAGGTGGATTGCCCTGACTGCACTTCAAAAGAGTTTACACATACCTGGGATTTTGCCTGCAGTCTGTATGGGCCTGGGACAACAGAGTGGGGGTCAACCCTTCATACTCCACCCTTAGATACATGAAATGAGAGGGCCAAAAAGGGAGAGGGAAGTTCTTCTTATAGGATCTTTGGGTACATAAAAATAATTGGGCTGAGATGGAAGTAGCATGGTGTTATGAGAACAAAGCAGATTCCCATCATTTAGAACCCTGAAGGAGTATAAAGTAGGAGGGGCCTCGTGGTCTTTTCTGGTTACTTCCTGCTGGCATTGGGATGTGGAGAAGTCAATGGGGCTTGTCCAGTTCCTGGTCTGTGCTGGGTCCAGGGCAGTGTATGCAAACCCTCTGGTTGCCTGTAGTAATAGGATGGCCTTGGCTTGGTCACAGGTCCTGATTGAGGGCTTTTATCCTGTTAGAGAGAAACTTGTAAATGCTGAGATCAGGCAAAAGACTGCAAGGTGGCAGGAGTTGCTGATGTCAGTGACACAGGAAAACACAACCTGAGCACAATCCAGAACATTTCCAATTAGGTCATGAGCCCATAACTAGTCAGAAGCTAGGGCTAGATTGAAATAGTTAAGGGCTTGGTGAGAGACCTTGATCATTTCCTATAATAGCAGGTAACAAAGGCAAGAATATAAATACTGTCCACTTAGAAGTTAGACAGATATCGATATTAGATGGACAAGCTTCTCAACTTATTTCTATTGACCTCCTGGCTCTGGTTAAATTTGAAACGGCAGGCAAAGAGTAGCTGATGTGACATCATCTCCTCTTACTCTTTTCCACCTTTTCCTGGGGGTCTAGGTGCTTGTGCATGGCATATGGGCTTTGAACTCAAGGCCTGAGCACTTTCCCTGAGCACTTCTGCTCGAGGCTAGTGCCCTACCATTTTGAATCATGGGGTGACTTTTAGCATTTGGCTGGTTAATTTTTGAGCCAACTTCCAGCCTGGCTCTTTGGTGGTGGTTAGTTGGGAGATAGAGTCTCAGAGCGATTTTTCTTCCCTGCCTGGCTTTGAACTGCAATCTTTGCCACAAAAACCCTTTATTACATCCAATTAAATCAACAAGGAAATCTATGGGATCAAGTAGAGCTTACATTCACACTATCAAGAATTGATCAAAAATACATTCTAGAACTGATGACAAAACTCAATAGATGGGACGAGAGTTTGAGCACAGCTTGGCTGCCTGGAAAACCTGATAACCAAAATTTACAGGAGCACTCCTGGCCTACACATGCTTCAATAGCATAACAACATAGCTGACTTTTTCAGATCTAGCTGGGTAAGGTTGACAGAGAGCGTCCTGCAAGAGTCTTTGTTTTTGTAAATCTGAAGAAGTCTTTTACCAAGAATCATCTGTGTGTGATGGAGTCAAACAGGAGTCCAGTGTACCATGATGGAGGTAGGATGGTCCCAGGCAGGATCAGGGCTAGACTAGATTCCTCGGATTAATTGTCAAATCTCCTGTTTAGTTGCTTACAAATTTATACACAGACTTGTTAAAGACACTTAAATTTAGATGAACATATAGAATTACATGCTAGTTTTAATGTAAATCACAGCCAACTATTACATAATGACTTAAAAGCTGTCTTTTTTTATAATTTAATTTTATTTTATTTGTGAACATACTGTACAGAGGAGTAAAAGCTGTCTTTTAAGGCATACTCATACCATCTGCTACATACTCGAACTTTCTGAAGACAGAAACAAATATGTGGAACAAATATTTTAAGACAATTCTTAACTCTTTACTGGTGTTTTTTCCTCACAGCTGGCTAGGAGCTGAGCTGGGTTTCATTCATTTTACTACTACCTCGATAAAAATGTTTTCTTTTAACAAATGGCACATTTGATAGGAAATATCAGTACTAAGAAATAGAAGAAGATTACTTTTTACACAGTTTTTATGTACTATGAGATTATATTGAACATGCTCACACACACACACACACACACACACACACACACACACACACACACACACACACTTAAACCAATGTTTTTGTTTAAAAAAATCGGCCATAAGTTTTATGGAATTCCAGTGGCAAAGTGATATTGTTTTGCCCAATATGATAAAACCTCGTGGTCAATGTCAGAAAAGTAGGCAACACCAAAAAATGCAGGGCAAATTTTGACAAATAATTTCCACCCTTAAATAAACATTGAAAAAAGCAGAAAATCTTTAAATCAATTTTGGTGATGAGGCAGATTAGTATATGAATTGAATATATTAACCCCTAGAAGAGTGAAGAGGAGAGAGCAGTAAGGTTGATGGAAGAGTGGGGGTTATAGAAAAACCCATCATTTGGCCTTTGTCTCTTCCTAGGTGTCAGCTTCCAGGGCTTGTAGACAGAATTGGGGGAGGGCGTGACTGAACAGGTTTGTAAGGAGAATAGGTAGAAATTTTAACCTGAAGACATTTAAAGGAATATGTGGCTTCATCATGAAGGTATTGAAATGTGTGTTTGAGTAATTGAATAGAGAGAGTTATTGGAAGAAGTGAGAGGGTGGGATTTCTCTTCTGAAGTCTCCTTGAGGAGAAATCAAGAATCTAGACTTTGAACTGAGTTGTCTCAGGAAAGAGAAAAGGATTGGATTATTGTTTAAGTCCCCAAAAGTACAAGGACTGGTTTGTTCCGATTATGGGATTTCAGGGTGGTAAATGGAGAGAGGAGTGTCCTCAGTGTGTTTGCCAGCTATCCACTGTCAGTGACAATTAGCGAAAGGTCCAGAGTAGAGGATCCATTTAATTAGGGTCTGGAAGGGAAAAAGGTGTATTAGATATAGAAAAGGGTTGAGAAATGTATACATATGGAGTAGTTTGTTTACAGTGATATTTAACAGGGCTGTTAGCTTGTTGTTTTACCTTTGGAGGCCTAAGTCCACCCCTACCTTGTGTCAGCTACACAGGCAGGCAGACAGGCGAGCAAAGGGACAGGGATTAGCAGAAGGAGTTTGCTTGAAACAGATAGTTTTAGCCTAGAAAATCTGGACCAACTGCAAATAGCAAGAGTGTAGTTAGAAGAGCAGGGAAGGAGATAAGGATCTTTGGTGCTGGAGGTCATCAAAGAAAAGAGATAGAGAGAAAGGGAGGGGGTGAGAGAAGTGGGTGAGAGACAGACTGAGCTGCGACAAGATAAGGAGTTACATTTTTAGAGGAGATGATTGCGAGGCCATTGGCAGAGAAGTGCTGGGTTATTAAGGCAGGAGAGCAGGGAGGGGGACCTCTGGAGTAGAGGTCAGAGAAGGACTTGGTGGACAGAACAGAACAAGCAGAGGGCAAGTTTTCTGGAGCAGAGGTAGAGGAGGGCTTATGTTTAAGGTACCTTGGATTCCTCATCATTTCGTTGGAGAATTGTTTAAATCATTAAAATTAAAACCTAAAGTTACAAATTTAGGCCAGTGGTGGCCATGGTAAGAAGACCAGATTTTGGTAGAAAAAGAAGTCATTAAAAAAAATAATTTTTATTGTGAAATTAACATACAGAGGGGTTAAAATTAAATGAGAAAGGTAATGATTATATTTCTTACCTAGCATAGTTGCCTCTTCCTTTTTTCCCCCTACAATCCCTGCCCTCCCAAATCCATGTTTCTCCCCCCCCTCCGCAAAGTTGTAAAGTTCATTTTTTGACATAGCATTTTGTACATGTCATTGTGCAATGGGTACACATGTATTCTTATTAAAATTATTTCCCTTCCCCTGCCCAAATTACACCAACATCAAATGCAGTGAAAACAGTGGTTATACCATGGGGGAGGGATATATGAAGCATTTTTTTTACTGTAAATTAGTCAGCCCGGAGTCTTAAGATTAAACTGCAGGCATGCTAATGAGGTGTCTCTGGGAGACAATTTGGAAAATTTGGTAGGATTTTGGAGCCTGTCCCATTTCTCCAGGCATCCTTGGTGTTTTGAGAAGGCAGACGGATGGAACCCAATAATTAATAGAGTGCATGCCCAAAGGTCCTAATTAATGGTGGTCAGTCAGGGAGTCAGGAAAGTGGAGACTCCTGGAGTCTCCACAGACAGGAAGAGATCCCCACAGACAGGAAGGAAGGGAGGGATTCCTGGAGTCCTGCAGTCCTTGTCGGGGCCCCTGTTCCACAGACTAGGCTGGTTACCTTTTCCTGAAGGCTTTCAGGTGGTGGGTGAAGTTGGTCAAGTGGCAAAAAGCCTCCTGCCTAGAGATCAGAGTCCAGTGACAGGGTAAAGGAGAGAGAATAGGGGGTTTATGCAGGGGTCAATAATACTGCAAGCCACAGCAGAATGGCCCTCCCCTGCTTGCACCAATTACAAAGGCCAAGGCCAAGAGGTCTTTCATGAGGCTGTTTAGCCCAAAGTAAGCTCATAGGGCTCTGAACTCCCGATGCAGAAAGGCCTTGGAAGGAGGAGGAAAATAGCAGAGAAGCTCCATGAGAGGTGACAAAGAGGTGGGTTGCCCCTCCGTAGAGGGCATCCAGTTTATTCCTCGCACTTTTCCATTCCTGGATGTAGGAACCATATGTTAGAAAAATGGAGTAGAATGGAAAAGGAATAGGCCAGACTCGATCAGACTCAACAGGCGAGAACTGTTCATTGACAGACAGCGAGGGGCACAGCCCTTCCTGCAGGATTGAGGTTGTGTGAGGAGCTGGGACAGGATCTGGTTTTTTATAGGAGGTCTGAACAAGAAGGTAGAGTTTAATGAAAAGCTCCTGGGTCAAGGAAGGTGGGGGAATTTCACGTGGGCCCATAATGGAATATTTACAGTTGGACTTAGGTCGATTGTCCTGCCTGTACTTCAATGGAGTTCACACATACTTGGGATTTTGCCTGGAGTCTGTATGGGCCTGGGACAATAGGATGGGGGTCAATCTTTCAGTCTTAATTGGAAAAAGATAGTCTTCCCAGCTTTTCCATCATCGTTTTCTTATTAGAGGATTATTCCAGATTAGCTATATATTGATTTATAATGACTGAGCCTGACATAAAGGTGAGGGAAACTGTCTACACTTCAGTGAGGTTCTGACTTGTGTTTCACAAAGTGTTATGAAAGCTCTCCATGAGAAATCTAGCAGCATTTCTAAAAAGTCCTTGCGTGCTTATACTTTCTGATAATATCTCAATTCAAGTATTTCTCCCCAGAGTTCCATACCTTTCAATAATGCTGTATTAGATCCCTGTTGTATTTTGCAGACAGATCTTGGTGATGAAATTTGTGCTTTTCAAAATTACTCTCCCAATTCCATCCACAAAATGAAGACAAAAATTATCTGAAAAAATTTGTATATGTTGATAGTGCATATAATTTTTTAAAGTATTATTTTATTTTGTTAAATTTTTAATTGTGAAAATACCATACAGAGGGGTTACAATTACATGGGCAAGGTACTGAGTATATTTCTTATCAAGTATTGTTGTCTCCTCCTTTGTTTCCCCTTCCCATCCCTATCCATCTCTCCCCCACGCCCTCTCCTACCCCCACCAAATTTGTAAAGTTCATTTTTCGTCATAATGACTTGTACATCTCATTGTTGCAATGGGTTCACCTCTATCCCTATTTAAACTATTTGTTTTTCCCTTCACCTCCACAAATTATACCAACATCAAATACAGTGAAAATGGGTTATACCATGGGGAGGGACATACAAAGCAACAAATATATCATCTTATAAATATATTAGAAATGATTGCAAGAAAGAAAAAACATTTGAATCTTTATCTTGTGGTTCATTTTGCCTAACATCAACTTATCTGACTGTTTCTGCTTATCTCAAACACATACAAGTTATTGCAAATAAGGGAAACCATGGGACCTATGTTTCTTTGGACCTGGCTTACTTCACTTAATATAATTCTTTCCAAGTTTTTCCATTTCCATGTAGACAGAAGGGAACAAAATATTGATTAAAAATTTTATCAACTAGAATCTGAATCAGGAGTGTTGATAAATGTCCACACCTAAAATCTTAGCCCTAGGGTGAAGCAGATGTATTACAGAGTTGAGGCTACAAAAATGAGAGACTGTATTTTGTTTTGTTTCTGTTTTTGTTGGTCATGAGGTTTGAAATCTAGAGCATGTGTGCTGTCCCTCAGCTACTCAGCTCAAGGCTAGCGTTACCACTTTTGTCACAGCACCACTTCCATCTTTTTCTGATATGTGGTACAGAGGAATCAAACTCAGGGCCTCATGCATGCAAGGCAAGCACTATACCATTGAGCCACTTTCCCAGTTCCTGAGAAACTGTGTTTTAAAAAATCATCTAAAGAACATTTTTTTAATCTTTGGGTTATATATTGAAATATAAGAATATCTTTTTATATTTTTGTGAATTATCATACTACTTAATTTATATTAACTTCAGCCACTTTATTATTCTCAAAGTCATGAAATATCTCTGAGAGATTGCATCTGTGAAAATTGTTTTTGCAGTGATAATTTCTTGAGTAATTTTTAGTTTTTTATCAAAAGCACTTTATATTTTATGTTGGTGGGTTATTGTACATTAAATACCTTCAAATGTATATGTAGAATCTAAAAATAGCTGTATGAATATTCTCATACAGCTCTTATTTATCTGTTATGCACTTTCAGTATTATGATATTTCTCTCTATCTTTCACTCTATCTCATTCACTTGCTTTCTCGTTCATGCTCCATGTCTGCTACTTAGCATTTCTGCTGGTGTACTATTATCTTTCAGGATCCACTGGTTTTGGGAGAACATGATAGGGACCATCAGTTACAATGGCATTCTTTAAGAGTTATAGCAGTGATGTGATATTATTCTTTGCAATGCTAAATGGCAAAACAACAGATCTAAAAATTCCTTTTCACTTTTACTATTATTATAAATTTTATCTCATAGGAATCATGGGGATGGATAAGATACTTTATCCTTTTACCTAAAAGATATTTTTTCTTTTATAAATAACCCATGTATAAATACATGTAATGAAAATAAAGCTATCCGATGGATAGATTTTCATCCCTGTTCACAGGGATGAAAAACAAAGTAGTGGCAGAAGTGAGTACAAAGGATAACCATCATAGAGCAAAGATCCTCAGAGCAGTTTATCATGTACACTTTGTGTGAATGACAATGTGCAGGAACTATAGATTAAGTCACTGAACAGCTGATATATACGCACATATGTTATGTATGTATATTTTTTATATTTGCATATATGTGTGTATATGCCCTTATATATGTACACATGTATGCTCCTATACACATGAATACACACATACATACACACATGTATACCTGGAGAAAGACACATAGTTACAGCCAACAAAAATTTCACTACTTGATGAATATGCCTTAGACGGAATGCTTGGAACCAAATATGTTGAAGATGCATTTTTCTCTAGAAGTATTTTTACCACTCCTCTTATCTCTTAAAACTGATAGGTTTTGACAGATTCGACTTGTGCAGTACAAGTGATAGCAAGCCACTTGGAAATCTCATTAAGTAATGGTGATAAGGTGTCTCCCTGTTTCCCACAGAATGCTTGCTCTTGTAGACATTCTCAACAACCAAGTAGCTGGAGAATACTCTGGTAAAGAATAACGTTATAAGGCTTTAAATGGCATCCTTCTTTGAGCTATTTTCCAACAGCTAGCATCAATTCCTAAGCAGATGAGTGAATCCTCAGAAGACTGGAGCTCATGTCAATATTTAACCAACCCATTTGAAAAGTCCTATGTGAGAAATGCTGACTGAGGTCTTGCTGATTTATTGGTCAAGAAAATAAGAAAGAAAACTGCCACACGTACTCCGGTGGAGTCTGCTTAGCATGGGAAACCTGCTTTCAGATCTGAGAATTGGGCTTCAAAGAGGCCTAACTCCTGAAAAGGCTGGCAAGCCCCTGGGAAAGATGTGTTCCTGTTTTTCTTTTCTTTGCTGTATAGGAGTGCCTATTAATATTTTACTGTTCCTGCTGCTTGTTCTACTTACTCATGCTCAACGTTCCCTTATTCAAGGCTCTTTCATGGAAGGGTTGACGACTCCAACATCTGATGAGTGTCCTGAGAACATGACTAACTCACCAGAGTTAAGTGCTACCCTAAAAGACCCTCTTATGGATGCTATTAGACAAGTCATATGGAAATATAAACATATTGGGTGTTTCATGACGTCATTTCAGCAGAAGGAATTGTTTGTAAGAGATTTACAAGAAGCTGTAGGCACGGCTAGAGCAGAAAGAGTGTATGGCTATTGGAGACTTCCCTTTAATCCTAAAGCATATACAATAGATGCAGGGAGCCGGGGCGAATGCCATTACAAGGCGCCACCCACTCCCTTGCAGCTTTGAGGGCCATATTAGACAGTGCTTGGCGGGACGGTGGGTCCTGGGCTTTGCGTGTGCGCGAGCCACGTAGAGTCCCCAGCCAATCCCGTGGCACCTGGTGACGGTGAAAGGCAGATGACCAATGATAGAAAGACCCGTGTTCCTATTCCCTATATAAGCGGCCATGTTTTGGGTGCACGTTCTCTCGCGCTCAAGCTCTCCCATCAATTGAAAGGCTCTCCAATAAAGCGTGATCTGAAAAGACTCCTGGTGTGGTGGTCGTTTTTTCTCGCTGGCCGAGAAGGCGTTCGCCGCAAGTAGACTCATATAGATATCGTGTGGATAAAAAAGATGTAGAGGGATATATAGACCAAAAGCTAAATAAGATTCTTAAAAGTTGGTAGATGGAAGGTGGCAATAGCTTATCAGAAGAAAATGGTGGGATCCTCCATTATCTAGATGACCCCAAAGACTTCCCCCAGATCCATAGCCTTTTACAGGTGTGTACGATAAGGATGGCAAACATTGGGAAAACAACTTAGGAGAAAGAACTTCCTATTACTATCTTTCATTTACTGAGAGACTTGCTAGATCTAGGCCTCCTTTGTGCTTACTATCAAAGAAGGAACAAGAAAGATCTTATGAGACAGTTAAGGCCTCTATGGAGAAGAGTAAAGGATTATGTGAAAGGGTTACAGAAAAGACACTATGAGCTTGAATTTGATATATGGCCAGATTTAACTAAGTATACTGACTATCATGATTTTGGGCCACAAATTGGGGACCCTCTAAAGAATGGCAAAGAAGCACAATTGCTTAGAAAAGATTTGAAACGCATAAAGTACAAAACTAAACAAAAGTAACTATGAAGTACTAGAGTTCATGCCTTTCTGTTCAGCACCTTGCCCATATGCTCTGGTTAATGGTTAATAGGTGATAAATATCAAAACCAATTGTATTTCTTAAAAATAGAGGTAAAGCCGAAAACAAGTGCCTATCATCATAGCTCGTCATCCAAAAAACAAGATCAGGTGACCAGCTGGTGACCACCCCAGAACAAAGCCTTGCAGCTTTGTGTAACCTTTTACCCTTTCTCATGGAGACTTTTTCTATAAAAGCATGTTATCCTCTGCAATAAATCACACTCAGAATTCACTCCTGTTGTGTGTGAGTTGTCTGTTTGCCATCTCCCCACCTATTCCAGTTACCTCCACAAGGTGTCCTCCGTCGTCCTGAAAGAGCCGTTCCGCGGCAGAAAACATTTTAATGCATTAAAGTTTGAAAATAATTTGCAACCTGTCAATAAATGTGTAGAACACAATTATACCAACTGACAAAAGATGATATTCCTTTCATTTATGTGCTTTTGGGCTTGGTGGGTGACTTTAGGTGTGTCTACACAAGTAGAATCAGCATGAAACAAGCCATCGTTTTTTTCATTTAAGGTACAAGAAAAGGATACAGGTTGACCCATTGTAACAATGAGATGTACAAAACACTCTATCAGAGGAAGGGTGGAGGGAGGTGGTGGGGAGGTATGAGGGGAAGGGTTGATAGGGGAAAAACAAAGGAGGGGGGTAACAGTGCTCAATAAGAAATGTACTCATTAACTTACGTAACTGTAACCCCTCTGTATAGTATCTTCACAGTAAAAACATATATATTAAAAAGATACAAGGAAAACTTCTGTACTTATAAGAAGTTGTATTTGTCACTCAATATCAGTAAGGTAATGGTATTAGGACCAGAGGCATATTAAAATTTTGGATGCTCAAAATCTCTGCATAAACACAGTATTTTATTTACATTAGAATATGCCCAGCACCTAGTGCAGTGTAATTGCTATGAAAAACTTTGCTACATTCTATGTTTGTAATAGAAAATAAAAGTATATGCACTCCCACCAACATGCACCTATAAAAATGGTTGACCATCCCAGTAACTTTCTCAAAGTACCTCCAAAAGACAATTTACAAAACTTTGTATTATATTACTACAAGGAAAACTGTAGGGAGCCAGGGTAAACGCCATTACAAGATGGCGCCCACTCCCTTGCAGCTTTGAGGTAACCACTCCATTTCAGGCGGTGCTTGGCGGGACGGTAGGTCCTGGGCTTTGCGCATGCGCGAGCCACATAGAGTCCCCAGCCAATCCCGTGGCACCTGGTGATGGTAAAAGGCAGACGACCAATGATAGAGCGACCTGTGTTCCTATTCCCTATATAAGCGGCCATGTTTCGGGTGCACGCTCTCTCGCGCTCAAGCTCTCCCATCAACTAAAAGGCTCTCCAATAAAGCGTGATCTGAGAAGCCTCCTGGTGTGGTGGTCGTTCTTTCTCGCTGGTCGAGAATGTGCGCGCCACAAAGTGGTGCTGAAACCCGGGACCCGCGCGAGAGGCCGAACCAGAGCCAGAACTCAACACGCGGAGAGGGGACGTCGGTAAGTATCCCCCGGTATGCTGTTCACTGTAGATTTAGATATTTATTGGTTGCTTGCATTGCTTCTTCCTTTGTGGCTTGTCTTTTTGATGGTGCGCACTTGCCTCGAGGAGGGGTTTGATTTAATCCAGGAAGGATGCAAAGTACTAACACGGCATCAGGATAGTCTATCAGAGTCAGCATCCAGTAAAGGGGAGGAAAATAGGCCTAAAAGAAAAAGGGAAAAAAGACAAAAGGATCCTAAAAAATTAAAGCAGGAGGGACTGCAGCCCTCACACAAGGAGAAGGGTCTTAGGGAGGAGGGGGTCTCAAGGACACCCCTATGCCCTTCTTTAAAAGCAAACCGGTTCTCAGCCCTACATGTGGAAGGGCGGGACCAAGAATGCAGTGATCTTGTGAGTGACTCAGAGGAAGAAATGTTAGAGGAGGAGGGAGAGCAGCTCGATCCAGCTGATAGTGAAGACTTAGAAGAGGCTGCGGCGGAGTATGAGGCAGACAGATATGGGGGTTGGCGCCCCCTAGGGGTGGGAGTACCGCAGCAGCCAGGAAGAGGAAACAGAGCTGGCCCTCACCAGCGTGCCGGCGGGCACGCCCAGGGGGCCGACGGGGCGGAGTCACTTTATAAAAGGAAGCACCTGGTCGCGGCTGGTGGCCACTTTTCCAGTTTTTGAAAATCCAATTACTAATGAAAGAAATTTTGAGCCGGTTTCCTACTCCCAGTTAAAAGATTTAGTTGAGGCAGTCAGGACTTATGGGGTGACGGCCAATTATACCACTGCCTTGCTTCGAAGGCTAACTATTAATGCTATGATTCTGTGGGAGCAAAAACTGTTCAATATTTTCCTGAATTAGTGGCTAAACAGGCAATTTTGGTCTGAAAAAAAAAAGGCAATTTTGGGTATAAAGTATTGTTTGATGCACTTTGCAAAAATTCCAGATAAATTAATTATTCCATACACCCGTAAGCAAGTTGAAATTTTAGCAGCCACAGTGGATATGTGGGCAATTCTTGTTTGCTCATTTCCAAATGTAATTGATAACCATTATCCTAAGCATCCTCTGCTTGCCATAGTTAACAAAACTTTAGTGTATTTTCCTGTTGTCACTTCAAAGGAGCCCTTGGATAATGCTCTGACCATCTTTACGGATGGATCAAAATCTGGACAAGGTGCCTTTTTTGTTCAAGGACACAAACAGCCGGTAGTCTTTAATTTTCAGCCAAAAGTCCCACAGGCTGTTGAATGTTTAATTGTGCTTGAAGTTTTTAAAAGATTTAATCAACCTTTTAATTTATTTTCTGATTCATTATATGTTGTAAATGCCGTCGCTTCTCTTAAAGTTGCTGCTTCAATTAAGCAGGCCAGTACAATTTCTAATGTTTTGTTACAGATTCAATCCCTTATCTTAAACAGAAAACACTCTTTTTATATTGGACATATTCGCGCCCACTCTATGTTGCCGGGCCCGATGGCAAGGTGTAATGATTAGGTGGACCAGGCAACTCGGGCTGTGGCTCTGGTCGCTGCTGATCCTGTAGAATTGGCAAAAGACTTTCATAGATTGTATCATGTACCTGCTAATACCCTTAGGAAAAGATATAATTTGTCCAGGCATGTGGCAAGAGATATTGTTAAAGCCTGTAAATCCTGTGTTACCTTTCTTCATCCTCCCCATGTGGGGGTAAACCCCAGGGGGTTGAGACCAAACGCCCTATGGCAAATGGATGTTACTCATCTGACAGAATTTGGTAAGTTGAAATATTTACATGTGTCTGTGGACACCTTTTCCGGTGTCATTCATGCCACACCTCTGGCAGGAGAAAAGGTGTCTCACGTCAAAATACACTGCTTAGAAGCTTGGGCAGCTTGGGGAAAGCCCCTTAGACTCAAGACGGATAATGGCCCTGCTTATACTTCCCATGGTTTTCGCGCCTTTTGCGCACAAATGCAGGTTGCCCACACCACCGGACTGCCCTACAATCCTCAATGACAAGGTATAGTGGAAAGAGCTAATAGAAGCATAAAAGAAATGCTTCAAAAACAAAAAGGGGGAATTGCTGAGTCAGCGTCCCCCAGGGAAAGACTTTCTCTTGTGCTCTTTACCCTTAATTTTTTAATTCTAAATGACAACGACCAGTCTGCCGCAGATCGGCATATGACAAGAGACCCCATGGATACTAAAGACATGGTTATGTGGAAGGATGTTATTAATAATAAATGGTATGGACCGGATCCGGTAATAACGAGATACAGGGGAGCTGTTTCTGTTTTTCCACAGAGTCAAGAAGTACCTCACTGGGTGCCAACGACACTGACCAGGCTGGTGGAGACTGCAGCAGAACCCCCTCTTGAAGATGCCATCCACTCGTCTCCTGATGCAGCTGATCTTCCTGCTGTTAGCAACAGTGCTAATAGCAACCCCTGTGATAGCTAAACCAATGGCTGTGGGCTGTCACCAGGGCCTGGCCAGTTCCTATGCCCCTGCATGCAGACTCCCTTTTTCTCCCCACCTTATTTTCCACAGATTGTAGGATGGAAGACTGGATTGCCTCTGCGGAGTCCTTTTTCAAAGAGTGGGTGGGAGTCGGAATGTTTTTAGCCTGCTGCCTGGGAGGATGCGTGGTCTGCCTATGGTTGGTCTGTCGCCTTCGAGCCCAAACCAGAAGGGACAAGGTTGTTATCTTGCAAGCATTAGCCGCTTTGGAGAGTTGATCCTCACCCCAGATCGGGCTGTCGGCCCTGAGAGGCAATTAAGCCTTACCATCCTGCATAGCCTTAGCACCCCGAGGGATCAGGGGATCCCATTGCACCGGGACAGGTATGCAACTTGCAATTTGGGACAGGGTGCTAGGCAAGTGCACTGCACTTGAGGGTACCATCTCCTCAAGAAGAGCATGCTGGGTTGCAAGTGGGTTGATGCCCAAGATCCCACCTCTGCAAAAAAGGCATCGGACGGGCCTGGTCATCACTGGGGAAGGCGTCCCTCAGGCAAAGGCCAGTGCAAGGTCCTAATGTTTTAGACAGAGGCCCAGCCTCTAGTCTTACCTGTTGCCAAAAAACAAAAAAGTGGGAACTGTAGGGAGCCAGGGTAAACGCCATTACAAGATGGCGCCCACTCCCTTGCAGCTTTGAGGTAACCACTCCATTTCAGGCGGTGCTTGGCGGGATGGTGGGTCCTGGGCTTTGCGCATGCGCGAGCCACGTAGAGTCCCCAGCCAATCCCGTGGCACCTGGTGATGGTAAAAAGCAGACGACCAATGATAGAGCGACCCGTGTTCCTATTCCCTATATAAGCGGCCATGTTTCGGGTGCACGCTCTCTCGTGCTCAAGCTCTCCCATCAACTAAAAGGCTCTCCAATAAAGCGTGATCTGAGAAGCCTCCTGGTGTGGTGGTCGTTCTTTCTCGCTGGTCGAGAAGGCACGCGCCGCAGAAAACAATGCTACAAATAAATAAAAACAACAATTAAATATTCATGATTAATAAAATGAAAAATAAACCAGTTACATGTTTCCAGTATTTGAAGTGTACTACATATTAGATTTTACTATATTCTCATATTCCTGTACATTTAAAACTGGCTAAGGCTATGATGTTCAACAAGAGTTTTATAGGCTATGAGTAGTCTTTAAAGTTACCCACTAAGATTACTATTTATGGCTCATCTCGTCATTTGTATATGGCTTATATCATCACTTGTTGCTCGCTAACATATAAAGTAAGGAAGCTCTAAATTGTAGTTAACAAATTCTTAACTCTTTACTCTGCTTCTTTAAACAAAGACTTTGCAACTTCTCATTAGTAAAGTTTCTATAAATTCTGAAATATAAATACTTAGTAATATATGTCTGCTACCATAAATCTTAACTACTTCTTGGAAAATTTTTATGACCTGCCAAACAGTCCCTATTTTGGCATATTTAAGCAAATTCCCAAAATTAAACCCATTTAAAGCATTAAAACTTTAACAACCTTAACCCTTGCTGCAATGTTCATTATGACAGGTGTCTTGTAGAGAATAATTGAACTCCTCCTTCTACACATCTCTTGAACCACAAATATTTGGAATTACTTTGTTTTTGACATATCAATTTTGAGTTTCTTCTTAAATATGTGCTTATGTAAGAAATAAATATTTCATGACCATTCTTTTGCATTTACTTTTTGTTGAAGTGTCTAATTTAAGAAACTCAATTATACTTTAGATATAAAAAAAGTTCTGTGCTCAATTTGGCAGCACATACCCTAAACCTGGAATGATACAGAGATGATGAGCATAGCTCCTTCGAAGGATGACACACAAATTCCTGAAGCGTTCAATATTTTTACAATGACAGACGCTGGAGGGAATGTGGCCAGAAGTAAACACTACTGAATTCTTGGTGAGAGTGTAAACTTGTCAACCCCTTTGAAAAGCAGAATGGAGGTTCTTCAAAAGATTCCACATAGAGATCCTCTATGACGCAGCAATCCTTCTTTTGGGCATTCACCCAAATGATCAGAAACAAGACCATACTAAAACTACAAGCACAACTATGTTTATTGCAGCATTATTTACCATAGGTAAGATATGGAACCAACCTGATGCCCCTCAGTACATGAATGGATCAAGAAAATGTGTGTGTGTGTGTGTGTGTGTGTGTGTGTGTGTGTGTGTGTGTGTGTGTGTGTGTGTGTAACTGTGACCCCTCTGTACAGTACTTTTACAACTAAAAACATATAAAAGTGTTCTGAGATGGAAGAGTTTATTCCCCCAATTTTATCCATATAATATTGTTAACAAAGCAGATTTTTAAATACTACGTAGAATGTGATATGTATTACAGAAACCATTACATGTAATGAGCAACCAGAAATAATGTTATCAATTGACTATTCACTGCTTCCAAGGAAGCCAGATGGATAATTTCTCATGCTCTAAATCAAACTGGTGATCTTATGTCTTGATAGTGTAAAAATATCAGGGACAGAATAATGAAGGAATTACAACTGAGGTGAAATCCATATGAAAATATACAAACCTGATAAAACCTATAAGTATCTGAGCAGTATATTGCGTTTTAAATCATTTACGCTACATTGTAAAGATAATGAAGACCTATTAGAATGAATTAACTTTTTGATATGCTATCGTAGCTCCTTAGAAGGATGAACTCTTTCCTCATTCTTGTAGAGGCTTCATCAGATGAGAGGAATTGTATTTTTTTGTTTGCTTCCTTCCATTTATTCTTCACTCTGAAATATGAGCTACATGATACTGAAATACACCAAGGAAAATTAAACACACAGGCTTTGGAAAGATCAATCAATGTAAAATAAATAAAATACGTATAACCTTCTAAAAGGTCTAAATTAATTAATTATATAATCTCAAGTGTAGACAGAAAATGATTTAAGCAATGTCATGTAATTGAAAAATGAAAATTTTTAGGAGATACTTAATTTTTTCCTTTCTACTACATTGAATTAATTATTGATTTTGTATAGAGAGATTAAAGATGAGATTAACAAGAAACTTGCTTAAAACTGGGCACAAATTCTGAATAGACATGTATTCCAAAATCCATGAAAATCGCCAGTGGGTTTACAAAGTTGTGTTTAATGCTACTTCTATGCTGGCTTAAGCTTTGGGAACAGAAGTCATTAGAGAAATGCAATTCAAAATTACTATGATACTCCTTCATAACTATTACAACTCTTATTTTAAAAAAATCAAAGGAACCAGTGGTGGTGGGAGTCAATTTGGCCTAGAAACCCTCTAAGGAGAGAGCAAGATGAGGCATTGGCTTAAGTGAGCTGCTCAATGTCTGCCATCCCCAAAAGAAAAACATTGGAGTGAAGCTCAAGGCCATAATGCCTTTGGGCTTGGGTCCTTCCCTTGACGATAGCATCTGCAAGTTGATCTGCCTGAGATTATACCTGAGGTGTGCCCCCAGGGGAGTGTGAACCCACTCTAATGGCTCCCCCCTTTGAATTAAAACTGCAGAAATCAATGTAACACCTCCAAACCACCAAAGGGAAATGGGCTCAAAAATAGAATTCCTCTTCAGGAAAACTTCATCCAGGCCTTTTTAGAACTGCAAAAATATTGCCCAATGGCTGTCTGTAATTGTAATAACTTCTTGGTGCATCCTGCCTTTTAGTAGGGCAAATAAGGCACACACTATCTTTAGGGACAGGCACCCATGGCAACAGCCAATTGATTTCCCCTAAAAGGCTATGAAGTTGGGTTAAGGTCAGAGAGGTTGGAATATCCAGCAAAGGCTTAAGGAGACTGTCCTGAGTCAAGGTAAGGTGGAACCAGAGCACCTTAAAAGGAGGTAACTTTTGAATCATATTGAGTGCTATGGTGAAGCCCCCCTTTCTTAATATGGTGCGAACCTGGGCCAGAAGGCCCTCCAGGTGTCCTAGGTCTTGGTGCCCCACGATTATATCATCCGGGTAGGCAAACACAAGGGAGGTATCTGAACCCAACACAGTCCCTACAAGTGTGGCCAAGTATTGTTGGCAAAAGGCCAGGTTATTTGCCATTCCCTCTGGCAGCACCGTCCATTCAAACCTCCAATCAGGCAGGGAAAACTTAAGAGAAGGGATGGAGAAAGCAAACTTTTTGCAGTCATCCGGATGCAGGAGGATTGAAAAAAACAATCTTTAATATCAATCACACCGAGGTATATTCTGAAGGTATAGCAGGAGTCCAGGGCATACCTCTTAGGGATGCCTACTAGCTCCATCCATTCATTTACCTTTCATAGATCTTGGAGCATACACCTAGCCCCAGAGGCCTTTTGAATAACAAATATGGGTGTGTTCCAAGGACTCATAGAAGGGCATATGTACCCAAGGTTTATCTCCACCAGAAGGTGGAGGGCTACAAGTTTAGGTTTTATCAATGGCCACCACTCCACCCAGGTAGGGCTTCCTATCTAAATCAAACTTGGATCCACAATTCTTTTTCCAATGGTATCCCTTAGTGCCCCTGGGTCAGGGTGTAGGGGGAGGTTAGGACCCCTCGGGCCAGTTGGCAGAGGATTGTTGTGAATAGTCCCTCTTAAAGTGCCTCTCCTGCCCACATTTAAAACAAGTCCCTCTCCCCGATGGTCTTGGGGTTCCTTGGCCCTGGGCTGCCAGTGCCTGAGTAATAGCCACAGTCATTGCAGATGTCTGAGCATGTAAAGCTAAAGCTTATGATTGGGACTGGTGCTGTTGCATTCCCACATCCTGTGAGGCCACCAGCCATCTTCTCAGAAAACACTCTCTCAATCCCATGCAGGCCATGTGGTGGTCTGCATTCATCTCTTCCCAGACCAGCAGCTTTACAAACTGATCTTGGAGGTTCCCTGCTGGCAGCTTGTGGTTAATACTCTGTTCAACTCCATCTATAAACTCAACTAGAGGCTCACCAGGTTTTTGTGTAACTCCTGCTATGAGGGACTCAGTGGGCCCATCATCCAGTTTGAATCATGTGGCAAGTCCTGCCTGCATCACCTGGTCACGGTATGGGCCAGGTATTGCGGCATGTTGGATGCCAGTGGAGTACCATTCCCCATCCCTTTTAACATGGTATAAGTAATAGGTATCACAGATTGAGCCTGCCAGTTATTCTCCACTCGCACTCTGCATTCCTCCTTAAAGAAAGCTCACCATTTAATAAACTGAGAACAAGTGAGGAAGGCTTTGGCCACATCCAGCCAGTCCTTGGGGACACATGGGTGATAAGCAATGTCCTGTAATAAAGTCTGGGCCCAAGGAGAGTTTGGACCATCCTCCACCACTGCCTTGTGGAGCTCTTTTAGATCTTTAGCTTCCCATGGATACCATTCCAAGGGCCAGATTTACCAGATACACTTGGGGAAGCAAATCCTGTGGCCCAGGGTCCGGGGTCCTGGGTGGCCCTTCCTTTCCAGGGTAGGCCTCCAATTAGGTTACTTCCCCACCCCTCAACCCCTCCATGGAAGGTTGGTAGGGGTCCGGGTCTTGCAGTTCCTTCTCACAGGTTGTGTAGGACGCTGTACCTCTCCCTCAATCGGGGAAATAGGGTGGGGACCTAGGACCATCCGGGGAACCTGAGTCAGAGGGGGTAACTTTCACCCTCATTTTGATTTCCACTGTGCATGTTTCAGTGCATTCTTGGATGAATTTTACCCATTCCTTTTCCTTCTCACTTCTCAAGTCCTCCTTTATTCCTGCTAGGCCTAATGCTGCCTCTTCCTCTTACTTCTGTGAAATAGCATTACCCATACTAAGGGTTTCACTTACCCTGTGAGACTGCTTAGCCTCTGCCGGTATCTTTTCCTTTCAAGCCCCACGTTGGGTGACAGATGTTGGGTCTTCGTCCATCCCACAAAAGACGGATGGGGTCCAAATGAAAGGTAAGTGCGGCTGCTCCCCTGTTCCGCGGCCTCACTTAGCCAGGGAGACAAACAGACACAGCAGTTAGTCAAGTGAAGCAGGAAATTCATTTATTAACTCAGAGCAAGCTCTTTTTTAAAGCAAAAAAGACCAGGTGTGCATGGGAGGGGAGGAAGAGGAACCTTATCATGCACCTAAGCTTCCACAGGATGGTTAGTCATGGAATGCAAAGCAAATTGGGCTCTTCCCACACAACTCCCCCTCAGCGCCATCTTTACTGCCCATATGCTCCACAATCAAAGACCTCGGAGTCAAAGCTGACACTCTAAAAAATTCAAAGGGTGAAATAAGTGAAACCCTAGGTCTCCTTGGCACAGGCCAAAATTTTCTTAAAAGAGACACAGAAACACAACAAATTAAAGAAAGTTTGGACAAATGGGATTGCATAGAATTGCAGAGCTTCTGCATGGCAAAGGACATAGCTAGCAAGATCACCAGAAAGCCCACAGATTGGGAGAAGATCTTCTCTAAACATACAACGGACAAGGGTCTCATATCTACAATATACCTGGAACTAAGAAAATTAAATGCCCTAACAATAAATCGTCAAAGAAACAACTGCCCAATAAATAAGTGGGCTATAGACTAACAGAAGAACTTTGCTGAAGAAGAAAGAAGGATAGCCAATAGACACATGAAGAAATGCTCAACTTCCCTAACCATAAGAGAAATGCCAAACAACATTGTGATACCACCTCACTCCAATTAGAATGGCTATAATGAAGAACTCTAATAACAACAGATGCTAGAGGGGATGTGGACAGAAGGGAACCCTACTGCATTGTTGGTGGGAGTGTAAACTTGTTCAGCCACTTTGGATAGTAGTATGGAGGGTCCTCAAAAGACTCCACATAGTGCTCCCCTCTGACCCACCAATCCCACTTCTGGGCATTTACCCAAATGATCACAAACAAGAGCACACTAATGGTACCAGCAAAGCTATGTTTATTGCAGCATTGTTTACCATAGCTCTAAGATTTGGAACCAACCCAGATGTCCCACCATAGATGAATGGACCAAGAAAATGTGGTATATATACACAATGGAATTCTATGCCTTCATCAGAAAGAATGGCATTGCCCATTTATTAAGAAATGGAAAGACTTGGAAAAATTATATTAAGTGAAGTAAGCTGTGCCCAAACAAACATAGGTACCATGGTTTCCTTTATTTGCATAAACTAGTATGCCTGACACAAGCAGAAAAGGTCAGATAAGTTGATGGTAGGCTAAATAAACTCCAAGATAAGGAATCAAATGGTTTTTCTTTCTTGCAAAAATTGTTTCTAACATACTTATGAGATGATTTCTTTGTTGCTTTGTATGTCCTTCCCCCACGGTAAAACCCCTGCTTTCATTGTATTTGAGGTTGATATAATTTGTGGAGGGCTAAGGCAAAAACAAAATGTTTAAATAGGGATACAGCTGGACCCATTGCAACAATAAGGTGTACAAGATGTTACATCAAAAAAAAACTTTACAACTTTGGCTGGGAGGTGGATTAGGAAGGAGGGTGATTTGAAGGGATTCGAAGGGGAAACAAAGGAGCAGGCAACAATGCTTGATAAGAAATATACTCATGAATGTTGAATGAAGACTGTGGAAATGAAGCTGGAGGTTGTCAATTTTTCGTATAGATAGCAGTTTAGTGTTCCAGTGAACAGTCTTAGCCTAGAGAATCACACCAAGTGTGCTATCACTGTACAGAGAGTTTGACCAGAGAGTAAAAATTGAGTCAATGAGACAGACCTGAGCACTTGCTTGCAGCTGTGCCAAGGCGGTGGTGGTGGCGGCCATAGCCACACTACCTAAACACAGAGAATCCGGGACAAAGGCACCAGACCCAGAGAGCTAGTGGATTCTACTCAACACCAGCAAGAAGTGACAAGGAGCAAATATCTTCATCCTGCAGGTCACAGACTAAAGATGACCACGGAACCAACACTCCAGCGTGAGTAGAACCCTGACATCCTCACTCCTTCTCAGGAAGTAGAGGAGGGAAGTCCACCTCTCCCCACCCCCAGCAGCAGAGATCTCCATTTTTGATACTGACAGAGGCCTGGCTGAGGAGCTAGCAACAACTCAGGCCTTGGAAGAAAGCTGGAGTCATTTAGCAGGTCACAGGAACCTGACCTGACATTCCAGGCGTAGCTCCACCCAAGGGAAAGTCACAAAGCCCAAGCAGAGAATCCTCCGCCCCTACAGGTGTGGCTTTCTTCTGGGTAAACAGAGCCAGAGGCTGCCCCTCCCTACAGCAGCCTAGAAAAACAATTGAAATTCAGTATACATAAACCCTGAGAATGGCTGTAGGCTGGGCTTTGTGAGTATATCAGAAGCTATCCCCTCAGGGAAAAGCTACTGTTTGGTGAAAGGCCTCAACTCTACCCAGAACCTAGCCTCATCACACCATCTCCAAACTAGAAGAAACAGCCATCTCCTTCTTTGCCATCTCCTTCTTTTGTGATAATCAATCTCTCTCCCACTGAACTAGCAAGGAGGAGGATCACACAATCCTGGGTAAAGCAGAGCATTTTTCTGCCTGCTCAAACAAACTGACTTAAGTAACCAATCAAGACAGACCAGACAGTAACCACAAGCAGACCTGAGACTCCACAAAGAGATTCGTTAGGACACAAGGGAGATAAAAGATCTTCCCATGCACGCAGCCCCCCCCTCCCCAATCAAAGAACTCTTTTTTATACCTTTTTTAATTTTTAATTTTTAAAAATTTTAAAATTATATTTTAAAAATTGTTTTCTATTAATCTTTTTTGTCCTCGCATAATTTTTATTTTAGGTGTGTGTGTGTGTGTGTGTGTGTGTGTGTGTGTGTGTGTGTGTGTGTGTGTGTCTGTGTGTCTGTGTGTCTGTGTGTGTCTGTGTGTCTGTGTGTGTCTGTGTGTGTTTTAATCTCTACTGAGTTTTTGGTCATTTTTTTCTTTTTTCTTTTTCTCTTCTTTTTTTTCTTTTTCATTTTTTTCGTCCCTTTCTTCTTTTTGGGTGACTGAATTTCTGTTTTGCTCATCCTCAGATACATACCTGTCATCGATTATTAGACTTTATCTCCCCTGTGTACATATTTAACCCAGAAATTTATTACTCAATTCAAAACCTCTTAGGCTTAAATTCTTTAAAAGTAGTATTATCTCCTTCTACCTATATAATTTTAAGAACTTTTATTTTTTAGCTTTTCTTCTCTCAATATCACTTCTTTACCCTTTCATAATTTTTGTGTTTCACTTTTTATATTTAAATTTTTGTTTTTCCATTTTCTCTTGTTTTTTTAAGTCTCTCAAATAATTCTGCCCAAGCTATTTCCCTCTCTGAAATTAGGACTTGTTCAAATACACTCTCTTTTTACCTACCACATCCCTCTAATCCTACTTTTCCCCACATTTCTCTCTAAATCTAATAACTTCTCGTTTGCAAAATTCTTCTTTTCTGTTCTTAACCCATTAGTACATAGTTGTTTGATGTTGAATAGATTGTATCTATTGAAGTATGGAGGTTCCTCTAATGACTTCACATTGAGCTCCCCCATGACCCAGCAATCCCAATTTTTGGCATTTACCCAAATGGTAACAAACAAGACCATACTAAAGCTACCAACATAACTGTTTATTGCAGCATTCTTTAAGAGAGCTATGATGTGGAACCAATCCAGATGCCCCTCCGCAGATGAATGGATTAAGAAAATGTGGTATATATACACAATGGAATTAATTCTATGCCTCCATCAGAAAGGATGACATTGACCCATTTGTTAAGAACTGGAAATACTTGGAAAAAAGTATATTAAGTGAAGAAAGCCAGGCCCAAAGAAACATAGGTCCCATGGTTTCCCTTATTTGCAATAACTAGTGTATGTCTGAAACAAGCAGAAAAGGTCAGATAAGTTGATTTTACGTGAAATGAACCCCAATATAGATATTCGTATTTTTTTCCTTCTTGCATTTGTTTCAAACATATTCATAAGATGATTGCTTTTTTGTGTTCTATGTCCCTCCCCCACGGTATAACCCCGGCTTTCATTGTATTTGATATTGATATAGTTTGTGGATGGGAAGGGCAAAAGCAAATAGGGATACCAGTGGACCCATTGCAGCAATGAGATGTACAAGTCGTTATGCTGAAATTCGAACTTTACAACTTCGGGCAGGTCGGGGAGGCGGTGGGGGGTGGTGGAAGATATGAAGGGAAGGGGAAACCAAGGAGGAAGCAATAATGCTTGATAAAAATGTACTCATTACATTTCCTCTGTAATTGTAACAACTCTGTATGGTATTTTCATGATAAATTTTTTTTTAAAAGGATGTAAAATATTTTGATTTTAAAACATTATATATATATATATGTATATGTATATATGTATATATATGAATATACATATATGTATATATATTCATTACCTTGCCCATGTAATAAAATCCCCTCTGTACGATATTTTCACAATAAATAAATTATCTGAAAAAAATTGTATCAGTCAATAGTGCATATAATTTTATTTTTCATTACAAACATAGAATGTAGTAAAAATTTTCTTAGCAATTACCCTGCACTAGGTTGTGGGCAGATTCTAATGGAAATAATATACTGTGTTTATGTAGAGAATTTGAGCATCCAAAATTTTAATATGCTTGTGGTCCTAAAACCAATACCTTGCTGATATTGTGTGACAAATACAACTTCCTATAAGTACAGAAGTTTTCCTTGTATCTTTTCAATTTATATTTTTATTGTAAAGTTCCTGTGCAGAGGGGTTACAGTTACGTAAGTAAGGTAATTAGTCCATTTCTTATTGAGCATTGTTACCCTCTCCTTTGTCTTTCCCCTACCATTCCGCCCCTTCATACCTCCCCAACATGTCGCTCCACCCCCCCCATAGAGTGTCTTGTATATTTCATTGTTACAATGTGGCAACCTGTGTCCTTTCCTTGTATCTTCAATGAAGAAATGCTGGCTTGATTTATGCTGATTCTACTGTTGTAGACACACCTAAAATCACTCGCCAAGTTCAGGAGTACAAAATGAAATGCATAGCAGAAACATTGGAACATTTCAGAGAAGATTAGCATGGCTCATGTACAAGGATGACAGACAAATTTCTGAAGCATTCCATACTTTTACAACAGATGCTGGAGGGGATGTGGCCACCAGGGAACCGTACTGCATTCTTGGTGGGAGTACAAAACTTGTTCAACCACTTTGGAAAGTAGTATGGAGGTTCCTCAAAAAACTCCACATAGAGCTCTCCTATGACCCAGCAATCCCACTTTGGGACATTTACCCAAATGATCACAAACAAGACCATACTAAAGCTACCAGCACAACTATGTTTATTGCTGCATTCTTTAAGATAGCTAATATATGGAACCAACCCCAATACCTTAGCAGATGAATGGATCAAGTAAATGTGGTATATATACACAATGGAATTCTATGCCTCCATCAGAAAGAATAACGTTGCCCCATTTGTTAGTAACTGGAAAGTCTTGGAAAAACTTATATTAAGTGAAGTAAGCCACGTCCAAATTAACATTGGTCCCATGGTTTCCCTAATTTTCAATAACTAATATTTGTCTGGGTTAAGAAGAAAAGGTCAAAAGCTATCTGCATATGACCAGATAGGATGATGTTAAGGGACATGAACCCCAAGATAGGGACACAAGTGGTTTTTTCTTTCTTGCTATTGTTTATTGTTTATTGTTTATTGTATAATGTGCGATGTGAATTTTTGTTTCTTTATATGTTCCTCTCTCCTGCTATAACTCCTGTTTTCACTGTATTTGAAGTTGGTGCGCCTACATCTTCTATATACGCTCCTCTAATTTTTGGAGGGGAAAGAAAGAAAACAAAATGCTTAAATAGGGGTACAGGTTGACACATTGTAACCATGAGATACACAAGACACTATGTTGAAAAATGAACTTTACAATTTAGGTGGGGTAAGGGAGGAGGGTTGTGTACTTATGGAGCTGGGAGGGAAAGGATGGTAGGGGAAAAATAAAGGAGGTGGTAACAATTTTTTTTACCTTGCTCATTACCTTGCTCACGCAAATGTGACTCCTCTGTACATTATTTAGCTAATAACTAATATTATG
This sequence comes from Dipodomys merriami, assembly GCF_024711535.1. NCBI lineage: Eukaryota > Metazoa > Chordata > Mammalia > Rodentia > Heteromyidae > Dipodomys > Dipodomys merriami. Next base: position 1,837,981 of record NW_027203471.1, read on the forward strand.
AGGCAGACTGAAATGAGACTCCAGAGAAAGAGTCAGAAAGACTGATCAGAGAGACTAAAATTGGTCACACAAAGATTGGAAAATAGAATTCCTTGTAGAACATACAAATCATTGAAACCCTGCACATGTAAGGACAAGAGAGCAAAGTCCAGAAATGCACATTTTCTTAGAGGTCAGCTATTGAATTATCAATGGAAATATTTGTATTCTTAAATATTTGACCACATGTGAGAGAAGGCTGAAGAGAAATAAAATGCCATCACTCTGTTTGGACGTCCAATATCACACTAGGAAGTAATCAATCACTGATTTGTAATAAAAAGAGAAAACAATTATTCCAAATGAGGGTTTCATTTCTTTTCCTGTAACAGTTCTTGATTTAGATGCTAGCAATTACCATACAATTGATCCAGTACCACAGCTGAAATGATATTGACCGCAGTATTCCCACATGAAGGAAAAGAGAAAATTAACAGATATCTGAAGAAATGACTTGAGGATGAAATGTTCTAATAGTGATATCTGAGGTTTTGACACAGGTGAAGAAGTGGATTTTCTTTTCTAAAAAATCCCCATTTTTAGCCTGGTGCCAGTGGCTTACATCTGTAATCCTAGCTACTCAGGAAGCTGAGATCTGAGGACTGCTATTCAAAGCCAGCCTGGGCAGGAAAGTCTGTGAGACTCTTATGTCCAGTTAACCACCAGAAAACCAGAAGTGGCATTGTGGCTCAAGAAGTAGAGCACTCACCTTGAGTTGAAGAGCTCAGGGACAGTGTCCAAGCCCAGACTTCAAACCCCTCGACCAACAACAACAAAAAAATCTCCCTTTTCTTGGATTGCCTACATCTTTTCCTATCATTCAACAAAGAAGCCATTTTATCACCCACTAAATTTAAGTCCTAACCTAGCTACTGCTAATAGAATGATTTGGTATCTTTTTTTTTTTTCTGTCCATCATGCGACTTGAACTCTGGGCTTGGGCTCTGTCGTTGTCATCTACAAGACAAGGCGAGTGTTCTCCTGCTTGAGCCACAGTGCCACGTCCGGTTTTCTAGAAGTTTATTTGAGGCTCACAGACATTCCTGCCAACGCTGGCTTTGAACAGTGATTCTCAGATCTTAGTCCCCGGAGTAGCTCTGATTACTGGCCTGAGTCACCAGCACCCGGCATGTTTTGGTATCTTATGGCAAATGGTTCATATTTGGGGGGAAAAAAAAACAACTATGGTAACATTTTTTCCAGTACTTAAACTCTGGGCCTGGGCCCTGAACACGGTTATGCTGGTAGCTTTCATGTGAGCTTGTTGGATTACTGCCCATGAGGGGAATTACTGAGTCTTAAAAGAGATCTATGTTTAGTCTTTTCAGGAAACTCAGTACTGCATTCCACAGTGGTTGAACAAGTTTAATTTCCCACCAACAGTGTAATAGAGTTCCCAATTGGCTACATCCATGCCAGAATTTACTATTGTTAGTTTCTTGATAAACGCCATTCTAACTGGGACGAGGAATAATCTGTCTTGTTTACTTGTAGATTTGTGGGCACCTTCTAGCTACTATGAATGAATCCATGAAACCTATATTGCTCGGAGTCTGCATTCCTTTCTCTTTTCTCTTAGTATCATTTTCCCCAACCTTTCATTTTCCTTAAGACTAGTGAAAAGTCATCTTTTCAGATGAGTGAATAGAATTCCATTATGTGTGTGTGTGTGTGTGTGTGTGTGTGTGTGTGTGTGTGTGTGTGTGTTTGTAAGATGAATATAGGCCCATGAGTTCATTTCTAAGTCTTCTGTTTCATCTGTAATTTAGTAGTTCCATACTAAAGTTGAATTGTTTTCTCTACTGAATTGAAGAATATTGTTGGGATTTTGATGAGTATTGCATTTTCAATTTTTGGCGGTCAGTATTGCAGTTTTTGCCATGTTAATTTTTTTTCAGGCTTCATGATCATATGTATATTATGTTCAGAAAACACACATTGCAATTTTGAACAAACAGACGGAAAAGTGTCTGGCAGTAGTTCCAGAAAATTTACCCTCTTAGGCTGCAGGAAGCCTGTCTCCCCCTAGGCCTTTTACTATTATTATTACTACTAATTATTATTATTATTATCTTTAAGTAGTTGTTCAAAGCAGTTTATGAATACAACACATCTTGATTAATGTCACTGCTTTTTAAACTAGAAATATTCTTTTTTATTTAGTTACAAGAGTTTTCAGATTCAATTCTTTTTAAGAATCTTAACAACTAGGTTATGAATAGCCTTTTATAATTACCAAGTCTATTTTTGTCCTTGGCCTAGGCAAGTTCGACATAAGTCATCCAGCCCCCACCTCATCATTAGAGAATGAATGATATTTCCAAATGCCTGAGAAGTTTAGCATGCTTTTATTTTCTTACTTTTTAAAATGGGACTTGAACCAAGGACCAGGGCATTCTCCCTTTGCTTCTTCACTCAAGACTATAATTCTAACACTGGAGTTACACCTCCACTTATGCTTTCTGGTGGTTAACCAGAAATATGTTTCCTGAACTTTCCTGCCCCAGCTGGCTTCAAACTATGAGCCTCAGATCTCAGGCTTCTGAGTAGCTAAGATTATAGGCATGAACAACTGATGCTCAGCCTTAGTTTTGGTTTTTTTTTATTGTGATTAAGTGATTACATAATTTCCCAAATTTCAAACTATTGTGGGATCGTGATGCTCAGTTAAACTCACAAACACATTCTATCTTTCCTGGACCAAATTGTCTATCATGGTCTATAACATTTATGAGTTCTATGAGCTTTGCAATACAGTTATTTCTTCCACATTGGGTGGTATGTACATTTCTTTTGTTTTGCATAGCATCAGATGTTCCCTCTTTCTCATTTGTTCCCTCCCTCCCATTGCTGCCATTAAGTTGCTTAGTTCATTTTGGTCAATGTCCTGTGCAGCTAATTGGTCCCCTTGTTGTATGTTTTTCCCTGATTCCCTCTAGTTCTGTGTTGTCTTCCTGGATCCCCTCCAGTGTACATATATATACCATACATGTGATCAGCAGCATGGAGTTATTTACTTGTGATTCAACCAGATGAGTGGAAGCTCTCTGTTTCTTAAGTCCTGTTAATTTTGTCGTATCACTTAACATTGTGGATTTAACATCCACTTATCAGGGAGACAATGTACCATTTGTCTCTTTGATCTTGGCTTACCTCGCTCAACATGATTTCTTCTAACTCCATCCATTTCCATGCAAATGCCATTATTATTTTGTCCTTTCTAATGTCTGCATAATATTCCATTGTGTATAGATACCACAATTTTTGGATCCATTCATCTATGATGGGACATCTGGGTTTTTTCCATATCCTGGCTATTGTGAACAATGCTGCAATAAACATGGAGGTGCATGTGTCCTTGTATACTGGTTCCTGTTGTTCAGGATAGATGCCTAGAAGTGGTATGACTGGGTCCTATAGGAGGTCAATAATTAGCTTTTTGAGGAACCTCCAGACTGCTTTCCAAAGAGGTTGTATATGTGTACATTCCCACCAGCAGTGTAATAGGGTTCCTCTTTCTCTGTATCTCCTCCAGCATTTGTCGTTGGCTGACTTGTGGGCCATTCTGACTGGGGTAAGGTAGTATCTCAGGGTTGTCTTTATTTGCATTTCCTTCACAACCAGGGATGCTGAACATTTCCTCATGTGTTTCTTTGTCATTTTTATCTCCTCATCTGAGAAGTCTCTTTAGTTCCCTTGCCCATTTAGTAATTTTTTTGTTAGTCTTGGGAGAGATCAGTTTCTTGAATTCCCTGTATATCCTGGATATTAACCCATTGTCTGTTATATTGCTGGTAAATATTTTATCTCAATTAGTTGGTTGTCTTTCTAGCACAGTTGTGATAGCTTTAGCTGTTCAGAAACTTTTTATTTTAAGGTAGTCCCATTTGAAGAGTCTCTCTCCAATTTGTTGTGACCCTGGGACTCTGTGCAGGAAGTTCCTTCCTGTGCCTATAAGTTCAAGTGTCCCTTTTACTCTGTCCTGCAGTAGTTTCACAGACTCAGGTTTGATGTTAAGGTCTTTAATACATTTTGAGTTGATGTTGGTGCATGGTGATAGGCTGGGGCCCAATTTTAGTCTTCTGCATGTGGCCGCCCATTTTTCCCAGCACAAGTGGTTGAAGAGGCTGTGTTTCTTCCATTGTATGTCTTTTGTTCCTTTGTCAAATATCAGCTGACTGTAGGCATGTGTATTTATTTCTGGATCTTCTATTCTATTCTACTTGTCTTCGGGTTTTTTGTGCCAGTAACATGCAGTCTTTGTTATTATAATTCTATAGTAGTGTTTGAAGTTCGGCATGGATATCTCTCCCATGTTGTCTTTATTTCCTAGAACTGTTTTGGCTATTCTAGTTCTTTTGTTATTCCATATGAAATTTGAGACTGTTTTCTGTATTTCACAGATGTACATCTTTGGTATTTTAATAGGAATTGCATTGAATTTGTATATAAATTTTTGCAGTATTGCCATTTTCACTATATTAAGTCTGTCTATCCAAGAGCATAGGAAGTTTTTCCATTTCCTAGTGTCTTCTGTAATTTTTTTCTTTAACTTTTCATACTTTTCATTAAATAGTTCTTTTACATCTTTGGTTAGGTTAATTCCTAAATATTTAATTTTTCGGGAGGTTATTGTGAATGGGGTGGCTTCCTTTATTTCCTTTTCTGCTTGTACATTGTAAGTGGACAGGAAGGCAACTGATTTTGTGGGTTGATTTTGTATCCTGCTTCTTTGCCGAAGTGATATATGATTTCTAAGAGTTTGGGGATGGAGTTTTGGGATATTGAAGGTATAGTATCATGTCATCTGCAAAAAGGGATAGTTTAACTTCTTCTTTCCCTATGCGGATCCCGTTAATGTCTTTTTCTTGCCTTGTTGCCCTGGCTAAAGATTCCAGAACTATGTTGAAGAGGAGTGGAGACAGTGGGAATCCTTGACTTTTTCTGGATTTTAAGAGAATTGGTTGTAGCTTTTCCCCATTAAATATAATATTGGCTATTGGTCTGTCGTAAATGGATTTTATTATTTAAAGAAATGTTCCTTCTATTCCTATTTTCTCTGGAACTTTTAGCATGAATGAATGTTGAATTTTATCAAAAGGCCTTTTCTGAATCTGTGGAGATAATCATGTGATTCTTGACCTTGGCTCTGTTGATGTGTTGGGTACATGTTGTGATTTTTCCCATGGCATCCTTAATCCTGTTAATATGGGTTTCTTGTCTTCTTTTTTTAATTAAACTTGTCAATGGTCCATCAATTTTATTTATTTTTTTCAAAGAACCAGCTTATTTGGTTAATTTTGGCTATGATTCTCTGATTCTCTAATTCATTAATCTCTGCTCTTAGTTTGGTTATCTGGCTCCATGTACTAACTTTAGGTTCTATTTTTTCATGTTTTCTAGCTGTTTTAATTGCAACATGAGATTATTTATGTGGTCTGTCTCTATTTTCTTGATGTGGGCACTGAGGGCAATAAATTTGCCCCTCAGGATTGCTTTTGCTGTGTCCCAAAAGTTTCTTTTAGGGGTGTTTTCATTTTCATTGAGTTGTAGGAATTTTTTAATTTCTTCTTTAATCTCTTCCATTACCCAGGCATTGTTTAGAAGTGTATTGTTCAATTTCCATGTTTTTGAGTAATTTCTGCAATATACTTTGTTATTGAGAACTAGCTTCATTCCACTGTGGTTAGATAGGATACAGGGGATTATGTCAATCCCATTGTATTTGCTTAAATTCCTTGCATGAAGTATGATATGGTCTATTTTGGAGAAAGTTCGTTGAGCTGCTGAGAAAAATGTGTACTGTGTTTTTTAGGTTGAAATACTCAGTAGATATCAGTTAGTTGCGCTTGAAGTATGGCCTCATTTAATTCAGTAGCTTCTTTAGTAATCCTCTGGTTGGCAGACCTGTCCTTTGGAGAAAGTGGGGTGTTAATGTGTACTAGTATTATCGTATTGGGATCTATTTTATTCTGTAAGTTTGAGAGTACTTGCTTAACATATCTGGGTGCACTAATGTAAGTTGATGGTAGTAATATCCACCTCTTTGATTGTTCACTGTATTAATATGTAAAGTCTGTCGTTGTCTTTTTGTATTGATTATAATGAAAAATTTATTTTGTTAGATATCAGGATTGCTACACCTGCTTTCTTCCTGGGTCAATTTGACTGGTAGATCAGTTTCCAGCCGTTCACTCTGAATTTGTTTGTATGTTTGGCTGAGAGGTGGGTCTCCTGAAGGTAACAGTTTGTATGTTTGGCTGAGAGGTGAAGTCAACAGATTGATGGGTCATGTTTTCTGAGCCAATCTGCAGTTCTTTTTCTTTTGATTGGTGAAGTAAGCCCGTTATTATTAAGAGATAGTATAGAGAGATGCATTGTGGTCCCTGTGATTCCCTATTTTCCTAAGGTTTTCTTCTTTCCTTTCCTCCTGTGCTTCCTCAGTTACACTTTTATTGATGTCTGTCTGGGTCTAGGTCCCTGTTTCTGGTTGCTTTCTTCAGGTTGTGTCCCCCCTCTTAGAATTCTTTGTAATGCTGGCTTAATGTTTATGTATTCATTTAGTTTTTCTTTGCTATTAAAATTTTTCAGTTCTCCATCAAATGTGAATTCTAGCTTTGCTGTGTATATCAGTCTGGGTTGACAGTTATTGGCTGTCAGGGATCGTATGTTACTTTCCCAGGCCTTTCTTGCATTCAGTGTTTCTGTGGAGAAATCTGCAGTGATCCTAATTTTTTTCCCATTGTAGTATAGCCCCTTTTTCATTTTTGTTGCGTGCAAGTTTGTTTCCTTATTATTCAGATCTACCATTTTTACTATAATTTGTCTAGAAGTGTTTCTCCTGGGATCCTGCTTGCTAGGTGTTCTATAGGCTTCTGTTATGTAGGTAAGATGTTATTTTTTGAGATGGGGAAAATTTTCACTGATTATTTTGTTGAATATTTGTAACATTTCCTTGCTTTGATATTCCTCACCTTCGTCCATTCCAATTATACCAAGGTTAAATTTTTTGACCCTATCTGCTTGCTCTTGAATTTCCCTTTGGCATAATTTAAGTGATTTTTCCACATCTGTAATGTTTTGGTCCAGTTGGTGTATCCTGTCTTCTGTATCTGACACTCTACGTTCCATTTCGTTCACTCTGTTAACTGTGGCTTCCATTGTGGTTTGCATGGAAGAAATGGACTCATTTATGGATTTGATGTTCGCTCTCAAAGTACTGATCTCACCTTTTAATGAAGTGTATACTGCCTCTATTTTTGCACTGATATCACTTCTCAGTGAGGTGTGTGCTGCCTCTATTTTTGCGCGTACCTCCTGTTTTAGATCCTGCATCTCTTTTGATAGTTCATCCCTGTGATCTTTAATTTTCTGGTCTATTTCTCACTTTATTTCCTCAGTCATTGCCTCCAGCATATTTTGGATGTAGCTTTTGTCTTCCATTCCTGCTTTGCGCCCACTAGGGCTCTCCCCTGGGTGGCTGCTGGCTTTTGGGGATAGCTTGCTATCCTGGGTCTTGATAACCCTTGTAATTTTTCTGATTTTCGCATGGGGATTCAGGGATTATTGGAGACTAATCTGAAAATTTGTTTTGGTCAATAGGTGTCTGTCTTTTCTTGGTTGCTGTTTCTGTGCTGGTAGAGAGAATCTGTACCTGATCTCGGTTCTGTTGAGGGCCGGCCTCCAGCTGCTGGTCTGACACATATAGGGTTCTCAGTTCTCTGTTTTAGATCACTGGCAATTCCTGTCTTTGGAAGAGTTGAGCAGCCCAGATTACTCCTACAGGTGCTCTTGGCGAGTTTGGATGTGCTGGATGCACTGTCCCAGATGCTGGAGTTTGCTATGGGCTCCTGATATTTTTTTGGTGGGTTGTGGGCTTGAACTCTGGGTTTGGGCACTGTCCCTCAGCTCTTCAGCTCAAGACTGATACCCTACCATTTAAGCCAACGCTCTTCTGTCTCTTTCTGCTTATTTGGTGCTGAGGAATCAGATCCAGGGCCACATGCACCCAAGACAAGTACTCTACTGCTGAGCAACCTTACCAGCAGAGCTCCTGACTATTATCAGGTGCTGGTGGCTTGTGTTGTTCAATTTCCAGCCTAGAATATATGGGTTGGGTTCTGGTAGGGTTTAGGCTTCTCCTTTCCTGAGCCCCCAGGTCTTTGCTGTCACAGATGTGTTTCCCAGGGGATGCAGTTCCCTGTTTTTCTCCCCTCTGCTGAGGCACATGCAGCTTCTTACTTCAGTTGGGAGGAGTTGGTTGTGTTGCCCAGTTACCGGATCCCCAGACCTGGTGCCAGTGCCTGGCCTGGGACATGCCGGTTGGACCTATGCTGCTGTGTATCCTGCCTAGTTTATGCAGCCTGGGGTACTCAAATTTCTTCCACTGTTGGGTATCTGGACCCAGAGGTGCTGTTCCTGGCTTGGGCATTTAAGCTCCCTACCAGGGGTGTGCTTGCTCTAGCCTGGCGAGCTGAGTGTGCTTCACAGTCTGGTAGAGCTCTAGAACATTTCCCAGTTTTAGTGGGTCCTGTGGTCCAGGTGTTGGGATAGGGTGTCTGAGTCAGGGTCGCGGGATTCCCACCAGCTCTGTTCTCTCTTAAGGCATACACTGTCTACTGTGGGATACTCACCCAGGTGCTAATTGTTCTTTTTGTGTGATGTACATCATTGGTTGCCGTTGAAATCAAGAATTCAATTAAGGTGGTTGTGGGCTGGGCTGGGTGGTGGTGGCTCTGTGAGTTTCTCTTTTGTCTCTGCCTCAATTGATGCTGTTAGGGTCCAAGCTGCAGGATGGGCCTCTGTCCTCCACCCGAGGGATGGGGGAAGGGCCTCCATGCAGGTTCTGAGCGCTGGGGTATGTCTCTGTTTGTACTCTCTGGATCAGCATCAGTTCTTTGCAGGTCTTCTGCCTTGTTTTCTGTGGGCATCCCATGTAGCTCTGGCACTCCTGCCGAGAGGCTGAGTTCCCGGCTCAGAGGTTTCTCTGTTCATTGCGGTTGGCGGGTCTGACACCGGTACTTCAGACGACTTCTGCACAGGTGATCTGCAGGTACTGAGCACTGCGGTTTGTCTCCAATTGCGTTCTCTGGATCACCACCATTTCCTTGCAGGATTCTGCTCTGGTGTTCTGTGGCTCTGTGTAGCTCTGTAATTCTTGCCATGGGGCCGAGTCGCTTTGGCAGGATGGAGCCTCTCTGCTCGGATAGAGAGTGAGGGGTGGGGTTGGGATCTTTGTGCAAGCTCTGGGCTTGGCGGTTTCTTCAGTTCGTCGCGATCAGCGGGTCTGACACCGGTACCTCAGGCTGCTTATGAGCAGGTGATCTGCAGACAAACCCCTGTGTCTCTGGGAGTCTGGCAGCCCTTGTCGGGCTGGCTGGGTGTGGTTTGGTGCATTGCTGCATGGCCAGTAGAGGTTGGGGAAGGGGTCTTCGTGCTTCTCTTCTGAAATTCTTTTTCTCTCTTTTTTTTTCCTGCCTTCTGTTTTTCTCTCAGTGTTCATCTTTTTGTTCTTGTCGGTTTCTTGGGGAGATTAAGCGTTGGAACACGACTCTCTTTTTGGTTGGGGAGAGCTGTGGCATTTCCCTACTGCCCCTTGCCATCTTGCTCATCCATCCAATTTTTATATTTTTAAATATCTATTTCATTATAAAGATGCTGTACAGAGCGGTTACATTTACACGATTAAGTTACAGTCCTCATTGAACATTGTTACGTACTGCAGTTTTTTTTTCTCCCCCTAACTCTTCCCTCCATTTCTCCCACACACATTACATTGTAAAGTTAATTTCTGCCATAGTGTCCTGTGAGTATCATTGTTGCAATGGGTCACCTTTTGTACTTCTTTCAGTATTTTGTTATTTCCCTTCCCTTCCCCCAATCAGATAAATGCATATACAGGATGCAGAGTACCAGAATCAAAGACAGGAATTGCAATGAATAAAACCAATAGGAAAAGAAAAATGATATAAAGTAAGAAGAAAGAACTAGCTACAGTATATTGGCTACATCAAGCTTGACAACTAAACAAAAGAAGACCTGTTGTTTCTATGTCTTCATTTCAGTTAGCATCATTTTGTATGGTCACATATACATTCACACCTCCTGAGCTATAATGATCCACTTTCAGGAGTAACAGGCTAATGTTAATAATTTCAAGTGAGAGAAATCATAGAGCTCAAGTCATTTTGCATGTGCTAGGAATTGATACAATGCACAAAAATTACATGCTTTAATAACTACAATGCCAGTTTATCAGTGCAGTACTAGGTGTCCCTTGGCTGGAATCCCTCCTGAGGAAACCTAAGGCAGTTGGTGCACCTGTCTTCTGGGCTGGACTGAGGGCCTTGCTGGGCAAACAGCAATCCATTCCTGGATCCCACTTACAACTTTTTTTAGTAGACCCCCTACAAATCTCTCTCATCCCAATAACAGCCTTCTGGCTTTCAAGTGAGGTTATCTTTCATATCTCTTAGAGCTCTCCACACCTTTGTCTAGAACAGCTTTGTTCCAGGCCCCACATTCAGCAGCTTGTTCTAAGAAGAGTAGTAGCTATTTTGATAGCCAAATATATTCTCTGCCATCTCCTCCTCAAATTAGTCTTTGGTGTCAGTATGAGTCTGCTCAGAGCGTAGAGCCAGCCTGGGATGGCTTTGAACCATGATCCTCAGAACTAAGTCTCCTGAATAGCTGGGATAACAGGCGTGAGCCACCTGCACCGGGACATCATTTCTTTCTTTTTTTTTTTTTTTTTTGTAGGTCGTGGGGCTTGAACTCTGGACCTGGGCGCTGTCCCTCAGCTCTTCAGCTCAAGGCGAGCGCTCTACCACTTGAGCTACAGCGCCACTTCCCGGACATCATTGCCTAATTCCAGGAACATTTCAGGGGGTGGAATAGCACAGCACCACATACATTTGTTAGCAACTGCCCCAGGTTGAGCCAGATACTCAGACCAAAACCACTGACCTTGATATTGCCTTTGGTGTCCAACAGGATGTTGTTGGACTTAAGGTCTTCGTGTGTGATTCTGTTTTGGTGTAGGTAGTGAGCAGCACTTAGAATTTGTGTGATGAGCCTCCTGGTTTCATCCTCATACAGGCGGCACGATATTCAGATCCACCCCAGGAGGTATCCCCTAGTGTCCAGTTCCACGATGATACGTACATACTCTTCCTTCTCCAACACCTGGTACAACCTGATGATGTGTTTGTGCCATACCGTCTTAAAAATGTCCACCTCATTCTTTATCTAATGATGATGACTCTCACTTCCAGGCTATTTTAAATGCCACGTCCTTTTCTGTGACATGGGGATGGGCCACCTTCACTTGTCCATAGGTACCTTTGTCGATGAGCTCATTCATCTGGTATTGTTTGATGATCTCCTCCTTCAAGAAGTTTGAGGATGATTCTTTGTGTCCTTCCATCCTCCCACTATGATGGCAGGTAGCAAGTCTACCTAAAATAAACTTAATAAAATAATGGCAAACCAGAAATAGTAAAAGAAATACCAAAATCCAAACGACAACCAGTCCCCACAACCAAAAATTCATTTAGCCTTGAATCAGTCCAGCGGGTCATCAAGCAAGAGCTCCCAGCTCTGTTAACTGACAGAGGTTGGAGCACAGTGTCTTCCTATATATCCTGCATGGACTCACACAATGGAGCAATCACAACCAGGCATTGTAATCTCATGGAGGAAATGGACCAATCAGAGTCTGGGCCAGTGAAGTCAAAGAAAAAGTGGACCAATCACAGCCTGCCAGTATTGACATTCTAACTCAGAGGCCTCAACGACTGCTGCTAAGGACTCCAGGTGGGCTTGAGGTTGCTCTGGTCATTATCATGGCATTTTTGAAACCACTAGGACAGTGCTCAATATCCTCTGTTTTTCTAGAGGACCACTGCATCTTATAAATTGCTTCTCTACCTAATAGCCTCCATTCTTGATTGTCAACTTATTGTCTGGTTCCAACAATGGCATTGCACAAAGGCCTCCCACCTTCTCAAGGACAGTTAAGTCCTACAACTTCCTCTTGAGGGTACAAGCTGGCTTTGAGCCACAATCCTCACAATTCACCTTCCTGAGTAGTTAGGATTATAGTTCTGAGCCATTGGTAGGTATTTAGCTCATCTCTTACATTTGGAGACAGTATATTTGTTAGAAAGGTAGGTTTCAATATGTCCTTTTAGCACTTTAAATTTCTTGCCCTTGCTGTCTAATAGATAATTTAGTTTATGATGAGAAATTACTCATAATATCATTGAAGATCACTTGGTTGTGATGAATTGTATCTCTGCGTTTTGGGAGGATTTCTGTCTTTGTTTAATTCGAATTTGTCTTAGTGTGGACTTAGGTAATTATGTTAATTTTTTGACCTTGTAGACACCTGCATAGAAGGGTTCATGCTTTAATCAAAACTGGGAAGCTATTGGTTATTATTCTTTCAAATACTATGTATTTCTTTTTTTCCCTCGGTACATTATACATATATATATATATATATTATACATACATATTCAAATTGTATATGTGAATATACATATATATACCTACATATTTGTATTATATATGTCTTTATATATATATATATATATTTATTTTCACATAGCTTCCACTTTTGTGGTTGTTTATGGTAGGAAGGTTAGATTGATCGTAGCTACTCCATCAAAGAGTTAGAAGTTTTCCTATTTATTTCTTGATAAAAATATGCATTTCTTGGCAAGGATATTGAAACACATAAAAAGCACAGCTAGCCCCTCGCCTCCATATCTCTCTAATTTCCTGCCTCTGCCAGGTCTCTGAGCACAGCACCATTATGTATCGGGTTCTTCTAGTGTGTGGTGTGATCTTTTGCAATGTCATGTGCTGCTTCAAAGGCCAACAGGTCTGCACCTGGAGGAGGAGCTGCTCCAAAGTCAGCCTGCATGAGTGTACCTGCCTGCCTCTGTCTTGGTGTCAGAGCCCCAGCAGCTACTGGGGTGACCTTAGCAGATGTGCGTGTGCCAGGATTGCAGATTGGTGACTGCAGGAGGCACAAGCACAGCCTCTATTTTTACCCATCAGAGGTCTACGGTGGAGCCTGGGGGTGTTCCCCTGTTGGAAGCTATGCTTGGAGCATGGCTGGGGGCTGCAGAAGCCCCACTTTGGCCTCACATCTGGGGTACAACAGATGCCAAGGATTTTTTGGGCTCTTTTCAGAATATATGGGCAGGTTCAAGAGCAGATGAGTTCAGGGGACCCCTAAACACAGGTTGGGCAATGGAGCTGGGAGGGGCAAGGCTGTCCAGGTTGGCAGGGGTCAGATGATGAGCCAATATTAGTAGTCTGCTGGCTTCCAAATGAAAAGCTAGACTTGCTTGCTACACAGAAATATCCCTCTAAGAATGGTTGCACCAGAGAGTCCCATGGTGGTGGGGGAAAACTGCTAAAGACTGCAGTAGATGGACCAGGGGCACTTGGTGTTCTCTGTAGGCAATTCAATGCTGGCTCTGGCAGGAGGAATCTGAAGGTTCCCTAACACTGCAGATCCAGGGAAGCCAGAGCCCAAGAAGACACCAGGCTTTGCCAGCTGGGCACTGGGCAGGCTGGTAGGTGAAACCTTGCTGGATGGCTTTGCAGAGTCCTCAACCTGGCCCACCTACCAGCACAATAACCTGCCTAGGATCTCCTCAACTGTAGAACTTGGAGGCAGCAGTTCTTCCAACTTAGACATTCAGTGTCTAGCTTTCTTGAGGCTGATGTGGTCAGGGCCAGTGTGGAGGAGCGGCAGGCCTCCTGCTGGGGGAAACAGATGTCCCTTCCAAGGCATCTTGGGAAAGGGATGCCCCTGGAAGTGGACTCATGGAAAGGCTGGTCTATCCTGCTCAAAGAGAACACCTCCAGTTTGTTTGACTGTTTGGTTGAGTTGGGGGGGTCTCCCCTTGGAGGCAGTGATATTAGGGGACTGTATTGGTGAGATTATCTCAAAATTAAACCAACTGTTGATCAAGCAAAAGAGTAAGGCTTGCTGAACTGCCCATGGTTGGTGTAGTTGAGGTCATGGCTGCTTTTGCCTTGAATGTCCTCAAGGATTTGTCACCAGAAGACAAATGACTGGATGCTGGCATGAAGTCCAATGGTTTTAGGAAATTTATCAGAGAGCACTACTTGGCTTGTATGTCATTCAATAGGGCTAACACTGGGTGCGGAGTTTGAGCTTTAGAGCTGGGCATCACAGCTTGATCTTTTTGGAGGACTATGGATACCTTCTGGATGGTGTTGGACCTTTAAGGGGTCTCAGTACATTTTGAGATTAAGTGTGATCCTCTGAGCTTCATCCTAGGTTTGTGACAGGGCTGAGTTCTCCCTCCCTGCTGTCCTGATGCCTTTAGGGTGTGGGCTGGTTTCTGGCAAGTAGAAAAGTTTAATGTGTCTTCTATTGCCTGAGCCTCACTAGGAAGGGCTGTTGTTGGCAAGGAGGATTGTGTAATTGGGAGGTCTTTGTGTTCTTTGAATAAGGGAATCAGAGCACATCTTAGCTTTCTTTTTGAATGTTTAGTTTCTGTGGAAGTCTAAAGACCTAAGAGTTTAAGGCTCCAGAGGCTTTCTAGTTTTCCAGACATATCCAGCATTTTTTTTCACCTTACAAAGACACTTCTAACTTCCTCCCTTAGTTATACTCTCCTGAGCCTTATGGCTATGGCATAAATGAGGAAAGACAGGCAGGGATGTCCTGTTGCTAAGGAAGGCAGTCAGGACTGCCTTGTTGCTGAGAAAAAGCAGGCAGGCCTGTCTTGTTACATAGTTTCATTTTATTCACCAGTGTTGGTAAATAAAGTCTCCAGATTGGAATTCAGGGGCTACCCATGATCATTGCTCATTCTTTTTCCCTGCTCTTACCATACTGACTTTCCATTTAAATTCATTTTTACTTTTCATTTTTTGTCAGAAGTAAAGAGGCGATTAAAAATCTATATTCAATACTAGTTTTTATCCTTGAATTACTAAAATACACGAAGAACATATCAATTCAAGAATCATAAAATGGCAGATAGGGGCTGGGAAGGTGGCTCAGTGGTAGAGTGCTTGCCTTGCATGTATGAGACCCTGGGTTCTATTCCTCAGCACCACATAAGCAAAAAGAAAAAAGCTGGAAGTGGTGTTGTGGCTCAAGTGATAGAGTGCTAGCCTTGAGCTGACGAGCTGAGGGACAGCAGCCAGGCCCAGAGTTCAGGCCCCACGACTGGAACAAAAAAAAATAAAAATAAAAAATAAAATAAAATGGAAAATGGCATGAGTTTGATCTCTGTCCCTCTACTGTGACTCTCTTCCTCTACTCTGGGGTGACCACTGCGACTAGTTAGATGTGTATCCTTGCATTCAAACCAAATGTGCACAAAGGAGAGGCTATTAAAAAGAGACTTGACCACAGCTACCCAAGGTACCCCAAACCTATCTTAGTAGGACGACAAATTTCCAATTCACACTATGGAGATTCAAACTTCTATATTCAGGTTCACAGACCTTAGCCAAGTCTGTGCTGGAACCACATGACTGAAGATGGTAGCTCATTGTTCACTAAAAAAAGAAGTCTGCAATAACTGTAAATCTCCCCCCTGCCTTTCTCACTAAGTAACAGTATGAGGTATAAGGACTAAGGAGTTAACAGGCCTTTAAGAGATTACTAGACTTTGGGTTTTAACTTTTGTATTTCCATGTTTCGCTTTAGATCAAATATTGGGTCTGTAAAGCAGCAGCCCAAGAGAAAGTGATGTCCAGAACTTGTTTAAGTGTCTCAGACTATTTGAATTTGTTTTTACTGAATTATCTTTTGTCCTACAATCCACACCTGTGGCCAAATGGGGACTTTCTTACAGTTAGCGGACTGAAGGCCCAACACTGCATCTATTTATGCCTTGTTCTGCAGCCTTGTTCTGGTATATGGCTGTTGCAATCTTAGATTTAGAACCCCTGTATTTCTTCCCCTCTCTTTCTCCTCCCTCTCTGTCTTTCAGTAAACAATTCCAAAATATTTGTTGAAAATAAAGCTTGGAAAATTGTCATAACATTAAACAGTAGTGTCCACTTTTGAAGCCTGACAATTTTGTTAACACAGGTAGAGAACAAGGAAGATAAAATGTATATGCAATATACAGATGCGCACACCTACACCAAGGGAATATTTTTCAATAAATATGTGATTGTATTCAGTGAGTATAATAATATCCTGAACAATTATAATCTTTAACCACAATCTCAATTTGAACTAATAAATGCTAGAACAACTTCTTGTATCATTTAAATGATTTACTTTTCAAATATTCTCTGAGTTGTTTCCTTAGTGCTATTAGCCACTTCCAGGGTAACTATTAGTCAAAAATTCATTTAATCTTTATCGTATTGATATCATGCCTATTGATATTATTGGCTGTAAAGTTCTCCAAACTATAAACTTTTAAACTTCCCAAGCCAAATTTCTTCCTGTGCCTTAACAGATTGTTTCCTCCAGGTTTTATAGACCTTGAATTCTCCGTGGGAAAAGAAGAGATCTATGTATCTAATATATTTTTAGTATATTTGTAAGTGTGTGTGTCAGTTTTCTTAAACAAAACATAAATGAATAGGTCGTCCATTTCCTAGACAGAAATGATTAATGTTACAAAAGAAATACAGGTGAATCAGGCCATCATGGGTACTGAGTATTAACAGATATGGGAATTCCCCAGGCAACAGTGTGGAATGTGGGATGTGTGTGTGACAGTGTGTGCGGGAAAGTCCGTGAGACTCTTGTGTTCAATAAACCACTAGAAAACCAGAAGTGATGCTGTGGTTCAAGCAATAGAGCACTCACCTTGAGCTGAATAGCTTAGGGACAACGTCCAGGCCCAGAGTTTAAGCCCCTCAGATGACAATAATAATAATAATAATAATAATAATAATAATAATAATAATAATAATAATAATAACAACTATTATTATTATAAAGGAAATTAGACAAAGTCCACAACTTAATTGTACAGCAATACAAAATAATTAATAATAGATTTAGCAATAAGTACCATAAAAATTAGATCAAAATATTATAAATGTCATATTTTATATGTATATAAATTTTTCAGAAGGATTTAAGAGTGGAAACGGTGACATTGATCAATATCAATGGACTCATAAACTGACATATTGAATTGAAAAAAAATGAAAAGCATGCTTCAGAAAATAATATATAAATAAATAAAACCAATACACAATCATTCAGAAAAATTATATATATATACATATTCAAATGTTTATGTGTTCCCATATATATTATATACATTTTGTAGTGTCATATTTGACTACATGGGGCTTATATAATTATTTTTAAGTATTTTCTTTTTGTTGATCAAAAAGCGAATATCTAGCTTTCAAATTATATGGCGTTCTTTTTTTATTTTTGATATATTTTCATTTAGGAGAAAATTTGAACCTATTATAGAGCATTTTAACTTTTGGAAAGGCTATACTCATACTGGATTAGCAGGGAAACTGTGCTCTATTCATCTGTAAAGACCTACGAGAAAACCATTCTCATGGTCTAAATCAAAAAGTTAGTTGTTACGTACTGAAGACTAGCTTGTCTTTGTTTATCTAGTTGTGTGTGTGTGTGTGTGTGTGCGTGTGTGTGCTTGCGTGTGTGTGTGTGTGTGTGTGTGTGTGTGTGTGTGTTTGTGCAAGCACGTGCATACGTAGGCCTGTCTTGGGGACATGAACTCAGGACCTGGGTGCTGTCTCTGAGCTTTATTTTTTTAATATTATCACTTATGCCACAGATCTACTTCCAGCTTTTTGCTGGTTAATTGGAGATTAGAGTTTTGTGGAGTTTCCTGCTGGCTTTATACTACAAAACTCAGATCTCAATCTCTTGAGTAGCTAGTATTACTGGTGTGAGCAACCAGAGCTCAGATAGAAAGCTATTTTCGTCTACGATTAGGGATTATAATTGTCTTCACTCTAGCCTACCCTTCTCCCTAAGGTATCACCAAATCATGACGTGCTCTTCCCTTATATTTCCTTTCTTTCCCTGAGTTCTTGCCTTTTCTCCCAGCTTCCATCTAACAATACTGGGCACATATAGAAATCATCTTAGCCAAGTGAACTGTCTTCACATTTTATTTCTATTGTTTTCATTTTCCTGGCTAAGTATGTTGCATTCCTTATAACTAACTCCTCAGCATAATAATGTTCTTTGAATTTTTTTTCTAGAATAGCATATATAATAACTTTTGATTCATTTAAGTGTTTTCTGATTTAGAACATGTGGCTATTGACCAATAAGAAGATACAGGAATATATGAGACCAAAACTAGAAACCAGTATATACCTTTCTTCTCCTCTTCCTCCTCCTCCTCCTCTTCCTCCTCCTCCTTCTCCTCCTCTTCCTCTTCTTTCCTTCCCTTCCTCTTCCTCCTTCTTCTCTTCCTCCTCCTCTTTATTCTTTCCTTTTTCTCCTTCTTCTCTTATTTTATTATGGTTTTTTTTTTATTTTTATTTTTTTATTTTTTTTAAATTGTATTTTATTTTATTTGAGAACATACTGTACAAAGGGGCTACAATTACATGGGCAGGATAATGGATACATTTCTTACCAAGCATTGCAGCCTCCTCCTTTGTTTATTATGGTTTAAATCATAAGTTTTCTTCAACAAATGCACTCCCCAAATCCATGACACTTTCTCTAAGTTTCACTAACCTTTTCTTCCCTCATATTTTTATTTGCATCAATTGCTTGTTTTGAACAAGGGAGTTTCAGAGTGACATGTACAGATATCATTCATCTGGGCTCTGACTTGGTTGAACCTAAACCATGCTACGGGTTTCATAGACTTTGTGGTTGCAATTTCATGGAGGTACATACAAAATCAAAGGTTTTCACCCTGTTCTCTTCACCTTTGAAAAAATGACTCATTGAAAGGAATATTATCCTCCACATTTATTTTTCCTTAAAGCAAGTTAATAATAGGAAACATTTTGCTGTGGAAAAGTGAAAAGGAAATCAACAAAGTTGAAATAGTCTATTTATGCTTGAGAACTCTTGCATACTTCACGTACATGCTGTTTGTATTATGACTATTTGATATTTTGACTCTCCATTCATTGATTGACTTCATTACTTGATAGAAAATTTACATAGTCCAAGATGTATCTCAAGGTATTCTGCAACAGTTATCTGGGAATTTCAGCCATGGAAGACAAGAAGCACATACCTCACAGTAAGCTGGAAATATAATAGAGTTCATTCTTTCTTAATATAATATTTCAGTGAGTTGTTTATACTGAAAATGAAGAAGTTTAATTGCAACAAACATGTTAAAGGATTGACAGGTATCCTCTGTATACTTTGCATATATATATGTGTGTGTGTGTGTGTATACACACACACACACACACACACACACACACACACACACACACACACACATATATATATATATATATATATATATATATATATATATATATATATATAATTTAAAAGCATGACTCAGTTTCCAAAAACTTCTGGATAAAATTTTAGGTGTAAAAGCACCAGTAAGTGGCTTTGCACTTACAGATCAGAAGGAAACCAAATTAGTGCCAGGGGGACTTTTGTTCTTTTAACTGAAGAAGAGCATTACTGTTGAAGAGAGTCAATCTGAGACTAAATTTTAAAAGATTAAAAAACAGTAAAGCATTTCAGATTGTATTTCTGTGATATAAAAAGATATTATATTGAATAAAATGTATCTATTATATGGATTCCTTTTAGAAAAGGGCAGTAAGCTCTGCCTGGAAACTACATTATGTTTTTTCTCTTTTCTTAAAATGAGGAAAGAAATGCATGCCACAATTACCTCTTCTACACTTTGTACCATGGAACAGTAACTAGATAGCACATTGATTTTTAGTGCACTTTTCATTTGAAACAACAGCTTCTACTTTAAGCTGATTAGTGATTCTTCAAGGATTAGTGAGCAATCAAAACATATAATAATCACATTGCTACAAATATGGCTATGTATGCAACATAGTCAGAGATCATGGAAGACTGTACTAATGATATAAATCAGGTTAAATGGTCAATTTAACTTTGGAGATAAGGAAAATGCCTTTGAAAAATAACCAGTTTTGCCAGACACCAGTGACTCACACCTGTAATCCTTGTTACTCAAGAGGCTGAGAGCTGAGAATAGTAGTTCAAAGCCAGCATGGGAAGCAAAGTTCCTGAAATTCTTATCTTCAAGTAACTAGCAAAAAGTCTGGAAATGTAGTTCAATGGTAGAGCACTAGCCTTGGGCAAAAGAAGCCCAGTGACTGTGTCCAAGTCTTGAATTAAGCTCCAGGATCAACACACACACACACACACACACACACACACACACACACACACACACACACACACACACACACACACACACAGCGTTCAATCCATATTTTCAGAATTTGTTTGCAAACTTATTTTAGTAAAGTATTTGTCTTTCCATTTCATAACAAATGGGGCAATATCATTCTTTCTGATGGAAGCATAGAATTCCATTGTGTATATATACCACATTTTCTTGATCCATTCATCTACTGAGGGGCAATTGGGTTGGTGCCATATCTTAGTTATGGTAAATAATGCTGCAATAAACATAGTCGTGCTGGTAGCGTTAGTGTGGTCTTGTTTGTGAACATTTGGGTAAATGCCCAAAAGTGGGATTGCTGGGTGATTGGTGAGCTATATGTGGAGTGTTTGGAGGAAGCCCCATACTACTTTCCTAAGTGAAGTAAGCCAGGCCCAAAGAACCTTAGGTCGTATGGTTTCCCTCATTTGCAATAACTAGTATATTTCTGAGACAAACACTATCAGATAACTTGATATTAGGCAAAATGTACCCCAAGATAAGGACCCAAGTGTTTTTTCTTTCTTGCTATTGTTTCTAACATATTTATAAGGTGATTTTTTTTGTTGCTTTGTATGCTCCTCTCCCACGGTATAATCCCTGTTTTAATTGTATTTGTTGTTGGTATAATTTGGGGAGGGGAAGGGAAAACAAAATAAATTGTTTAAACAGGTGAACCCATTGTAAAAATGTAATGTCCAAATGCTATGTCGAGAACCGAACTTTACAACTTTGGTGGGGGTGGGGGCATGGGTGGGGGGTTCGGTGGGAGTGTATTTGTGGAGATGGGAGGACAGGGATGGTAAGGACAAACAAAGAAGGAGGCTATAATGCTTAATAAGAAATGTACTCATTATCTTGCTCAGGTAATTTTAACACCTCTGTACGGTATTTTGACAAAAAATTAATTTAAAAAGGAAAGTATTTAATATATATGGATACACATCTGTGTGTATATAAGTGTAAACCAACTTAATAGATGCTGCACTATAACTTGAAAAACAAGATATATTGTAACCCCACATATCAACTCCATAGATCTAGTAATAATGTGATTCTATGTTTAAAATATTTATAAACCTACACCTTTAAACTAACCTATGTATATCATGATAAAAATTTATCAAGTAGAAGCAAGAGATAGAATTGTTATGGGAAGAAGTTTTTTGGAGGTTGGGAGAGAGGGAGTACTGCAGAATGAATCTCAGGTCCTTGAGCTTTCTAGGCAAGTACTCTGGCACTTGAGCCATGCCTTCAGCCTAAATATATGCAACCAGTTTTTAAAAACTGAAATAAGAATAAACAAACATATCTATTATTGTTGGTTATATTGATAATGGCAATTCTTACTGGGGTAACTTGGAATCTCAATATTGTCTTGATTTGCATTTCTTTTATGGCTAGAGATGTTGCACCGTTCTTCATGTGTCTACTGGCCATTCTTATTTCTTCTTGGAGAAGCCTATCTTTAAGTCTTCACTACACTTATTAATTGCTGTTTCTGTAAGAATTTGTTTTTGGGAGGTTTACTTTTTTGAGCTCTAAGTATATTTTAGATAAGAGAACCTTGTTGGATGCATAGTTAGATCAACTCCCTTGCTGTGGGCTTTCTATTTATCTTGTTAGCTATGTCCTTTGCCATGCTGAAAATCGTTTGATGCAATTCCATTTATCCAGGCTTTCTTTGATTTGTTGTGGTTCTGGATCTTAGGAAGCTTCTTTTTATATATTTGCTATTTTTGCAGAAGTGATATATGGGGGGTTTACAATTACATGAATCAGGTAATGAGTACGATTCTTTTTGAACCATGTCTCCTTTCGTTTGTCCACTCCCAGTTTTTCCTTCCTATTCTCATCCACAGATGTATATTTCATTTTCCACATAGTGTCTAGTGAGTACCACTGTCATATTTTTTCACTTTTTATTCCATCTTTTCTGTGCCTATTCCATCCATGCCCTAGTGCCCTAGTGTATCCTCTGTCTGGGATGTGGTCAAAAGGCAATGCTACTACACCATTGGTGGGAATGTAAACTTACTCAACCACTCTGTAAAGTAGTATGGAGGTTTCTCAAAAGAATATACACAGAGCTCCCCTATGATCCAGCAATCCCACTCCTGGACATTTATCCAATTGACCATTAACTAGGCCCCACTAAAGCTATCAGCACAAGCTTGTTCATTTCAGTTTTTGTTTTTTACAATAGCCAATATATAGAATCAAACAAGTTGCCCCTCAGTGGATGAATGGATCAAGAAAATGTGGTATGTATATATAATGGAATTCTATGCTTTCACCAGAAAAAATGATATTGCACCATTCATAAGGAAATTGAAACACTTGGGGAAATTATATTAATTGACGTAAGCAGCCATACCCAAAGAAATACAGGTTGCATAGTTTTCCTCATTTGTGGTAACTAGAATATGCCTATAATTTTAAAAGTAAACACAATAGCTGGTAAAAGAAAAAAATAATAGAGGAAGGAAGTTGGGAGGGAAAAACAGAAAATGAGGAAAGAGGTGACACTGTTCAAAAAAGATACTCAGTACCTAACTTATGTAACTGTAACCTCTGTGTAAATCACCTACACAATAAAAATTTTAAAAAAGAAACAAAAAGAATACACAAACACAAATATTTCAATATAGTAGTAGAATGGAGGAAAATGATGAAAGGAGTTTCTGATCAAGAAACATCAGATATTAAGTGCTTAAATTGTAACCCCTTTGTACAACCATTTGAAGTTTAGAAAGAATAAGTGAATTTAAAAAAAAAACTCAATAATTTTTTTTGTGAATCTATAGTTATTACTTGTAGATATACATAATCACTAATTTTATGTATTGAAATATTTATGTCTTCTCTTTTCTTTTTTCTTTTTTTTTTGAGGGGGGGCCCCAGTCGTAGGGCCTGAACTCTGGGCCGGGGCGCTCTCCTTCAGCAGCTTTTCAGCTCAAGGCTAGTATTCTACCACTTGATCCACAGCACCACTTCTGTTTTTTTTCTATTTATATGGTGCTGCAGGATCGAACTCAGGGCCTCATGCATGCAAGGTAAGCGCTCTACCACTGAGCCACCTTCCCAGCCCCTCTTTTATATTTTTTTAATATCTTTTTACTTCTGTATTAATAATAACAATTATGGCAATTTAGGATAATTTATTTCTTCCAAAATTTTAATATTAAAGTTTTTTTTGATTTAGTACTACATTTGTTTTCTCAGTGTTTTTAAAATCAGATCTACATAACTTTCCAATATTCTTATTAATATTTAGTCACACATATCTCATTCATAACTTAATTCTAGCATACATAAATTTGGATGCATTAGAGATATTTTATTGACCATTTTCTTAGTTTGCAAACTACTACTTACTTTTGTTTGTCTCAAACCCTAAATGCCAAGTAATTAGAAGGCAACTTTCACATTTTGAACATACGTATTTATTTTTATTTTGTTAATTTTTTCCTTATCTCAATCTTTTGCCTCATGTCACTTTATTTTCTTGTGAGGAATAGGGTTAGCATATTCC
The DNA here is from genome assembly GCF_024711535.1 of Dipodomys merriami. Taxonomy (NCBI): domain Eukaryota; kingdom Metazoa; phylum Chordata; class Mammalia; order Rodentia; family Heteromyidae; genus Dipodomys; species Dipodomys merriami. The sequence continues at coordinate 1,861,936 of NW_027203471.1, forward strand.
TTCAGAGAGAGAATTTTGGTGTGAAATGTTCTCAATTTTAATTCTTTACATATTTTACTTTTTTGTCTTCCTTTTTCATTGTCAAAGTGGTGTACAGAGAGGTTAGTTATGTAAATAAGAAAATAAGTATATTTCTTGTCAACTTGTTACCCCTTCCCTCATTTTTTTCCTACATCCCACCTCAACCCTTCCCCCTGAAGTTGTATAGATCATTGTTTACATATTTTAAATCTTTGTATTTGTATGGCAGTTTAATAAGAAAAAGAAACCCAGATTTGGGTTGATGGTTGATAAGTACTTTAAACATATTGCTTTATTGTCATTGAAAAAAGTTCTTCCTGTGCCAAGCATTCATCTCAGGGTCTTATACATGCTTGGCTTCTCTGGCTGCTGCTCTCCTACTTAAATCATGCCTCCAGACAAGCCGTTTGTTGGTTTCTTGGAGAAGACTCCTTACAGCATTTTTTGTGTCCTTGCTGGCTTCAAACTCTGATCTTCTAGATTCCAGACTCTTGCTCCACTTGGATTACAGGTGATACCCTCTGGTGTTGCATGTGTCTAGCACCTTATATATGTTCCTTTATTGTTGAAAAGTTGGTGGCTTATTATTCTTTTTTTTAAATTTAATTTAATTTTATTTGAGAACATACTGTACAGAGGGGCTACAATTACATGGGCAGGATAATGCATAAATTTCTTACCAAGCATTGTAGCCTCCTCCTTTGTTTACCCTTCACCTCCCTTCCCAGCCTCCCCCTTCCCCGCACCCAATTATACCCCCTCCCCCCCCCACACCGACATTGTAAAGCTGGTTTTGACATGACATTTTGTACTTCTCATTGTTGCAACAGGTCCACCTGAATCCTTAAACGACTTGTTTGTCCCCATCTCCTCCACATGTTATACTGACATCAAATATAGTGAAAGCGGGGGTTACACTGTGGGGGAGGGACATACAAAGCAACAAAGAAATAATCTTATAAATGCGTTAGAATCACATGCATGAAAGAAACGAAAATTATTCTAAACTTCTGTATTCATCTTATTACAGGTAATGTCAAGAAGTTAGAAATTATGCATGTTATGTTTTATCTTAATAAACGAATACTGACACCATACCATCCATTATTCCTTTATTTTTGCTTTCTTTATTTCTTCTGCATATTTGAACCTATACAAATCCATTCCATTCAATTCCCTTCCTACATGTTATTTTTACAACATTTTTAATTTATTGTTAGCAGTTAAACGTTTTGTGAATTTTTATTTCAATATTTTCCCTATATTTTCAATTAATTTTAGTTGGAGTGATTTTTGAAATACTAGCCTTCACATTACTAGAAACCCAGTTACAGATAAACCTATATATAAAACATGCTCTTAGTGTTGTCTTTATATAGTCAAGATTTTTGTAATGGGTATTTGAGGCTCTAATAAAGACATTAAATGTTGAAATAAACTGGGAATAATATAAAATGCTATTTAATGAAATTTCTGTCTTGCCTCTACCAGTAACTAATATGTTTTGTCTAAATAAACTCCCACATGGTATAAACCCTGTTTTCATGGTATTTGGTGTTGGTATTATTTGGCGAGAGGAAAGGGAAAAACAAAATGTTTAAATAGGGATACAGGTTGACCCATTGTAAGAATGAGACATAGAAGACACTATGTTGAAAAACGAACTTTACAATGTAGGCTTGGGGTGGGTTGCTGTAGATATGGGGTGGGAGGGAAGGGATGGTACGGGAGAACAAAGGAGGAGGCAACAATTCTTGATAAGAAATGTACTCATTACCTTACTCATGTAACTGTAACCCCTCTGTACAGTATTTTCACAATAAAAAAATTAAGAAAAAGCATTGTAAGTTTTACATTCTTTTGCTAAGGCTTTCAAATGAAATACCACACACAAGGTGAACTATAAAAGAATTATTTATTTATTCTCACACTTAGAGGCTAGAAGTCAAGCTGGTGCTGGTGTTGGAAGCATCCTCCCCTCCGTTCCATGGGGGTACTGTCTCCGCCCTTGCACTTGTTTTCTTGATACTGTTCTTCTTTAGGCTTATTTCTCTATTACATTTCCTTGTCAATAAAGGATCATAGTTCATTTTCACTGTGCTATCCAATAATGGCCTCATTTTAACTTTTTTCTTGGTGCAAAATCTATATTTTAAGTATTATATTCCTGGGTATGAGGGATAACGGCTGAAAAAGTAAAGTTGGGGGAGGGGCACACTTCAGCCCAGGCACAGATATAGGTTCTTTGGATGCCATCACTTGCATTCATAAACTTACTCTCACAGTAATTTTCATGGGATCTCACATACTTGAATTTGTATTTATTCCACTGTAATTTAATTGATAGCTATCTGTGTGATGTCACTTTGTAAAAATACAGTGATTAATGTAAAAATGTAGAGGGTAAGAAAGGAAAAAATGTAAGAAAGAGAAAACAAAATTTTCCTGGCTAAGGATACAAATGTTTCGCATAATGTATCAATGTCACAACCATTGACTCTTGTCAGTACTTGCAAGTTTTGTTGTCTGTGTGCTGATTGTAAAACAAATCTTCCACGTTTTGAACTTTTTAAAATCATTTTGGGCAATTAAACCCACCAAAACCCAGAAACAAGACCAAAATATGAAGTACTTTATTTGCATATCCAGATTTCCAATTATGTGCCTAGTAATATGCAAATAAGCCTTACTTCCTCTTGAATAAGAATTTGATGGTTGCAATCCATCTCCCCAAATTATATGCCTAATGATTTTTAGAATTTTTGAGAACTACTGTGAAATCCCAAATGCTCATATGAAACTATACTAGAATCAAGAAATATTTGCTCATTGTCATCCAACAACCTTATTTTGCTATATTTATGCATGCACATGCATGAACATATAGGTACATGTGTGAATGATCATTCTCATAATACCTAGATAGTACATAAACATGTTATCACAAAATCTAGATAATTCAAACTACAATTCATTTAGAAATAATGGTTAGTATGCTGACAAATGATGTGATTATGACTTGAATTATTGTACCTTGTACTCAAATACTATAAGAAGAAAAGATAATGTGTCTGATAGATATTTCCTATTCAATTGTTCTTTAGTAGAACATAAAATTTCTTTGCAACCTATTCGAAATTTGTTACTTTTATCCTTCTAGGCACTGGATACTCAAGAGATTGAGAGCTCACAAAGAAGTTCTAAGCCAGCCAGGCAGACGAATCCAAGTGACTCTTGTCTACAAGTAATAAACAAAATTCAGGAGTGGATTCCTGAGTTAAGTGGTATAGCATAAGTTGTGAGTGGTAAAATACAAGTGAGACTGGAATCCTGAGTTCAAGTCCAGTAATAATTTTTATGACTATCATACCTAACAACCATTATTTACATAAATGTATAGACTAGTTTATTAATTTTTATGTCCAAGATCAGGACTGTCATTGGCTGGAACTTTAATAATTGAGCCACCTCTCCAAAGCCTAGTGTATTAATTTTGATAAACATTTTAAAGATATTTTGTTGTCTGTGCATTGATTGGAAAAGAAATTTTCTGTGTTTTCAACCTTTTAAAATCTTTCAGGGCAATTAAACCCACCAAATCCCAGAAATCTCACCAGAACTTGGAGTGCTTTATTTGCATATCCAAATTTCCAATCATGTCCCTAGTAATATGCAATAAGCCTTATTTCCTCTTGAATAAGAATTTGATGACTGCAATCCTTCACCCCAAATTATGAGCCTTATGATTTTTGAATAAGATTTTTTTTATTCTCATGTGTCAATACTCTAATGTTTTGCACTAGTTTCCTATTGGATAATTTCATTTATGAATTGTGTGGCTAAGGATTACTGTTTTATCCTAAATTGACATAATGTGGCAAAATTATAATGACATACAAAACATACATTCTGAAAAGCTCATTAGGGCTGGGTAATTATAGCTACTTAGGGGTTGAGGTCTGCAGGGTGGTGATTTAATTGCAACTAAACAGAAATCCTCCAAAAAGCGACAAAATATCATCTAATATAATCTACTACATGCTGAATATATTTGTATATGTGATCACAAATGTTATCCTATATACTGTTTTAATAAGTAATAGTATTCCCATTAAAAAGTAATGCTTGCCAAAGAGAATTAAGTTCCCCATTAAATCAGTGTATAAATAAATGACAGACCAGAAAGTCATCAGATTTGAGACCCATTGTTAGCATTTCAAAGCACAAAACTATTCAGTGGACTTTATGGTTCCATTAATGTAGTTGGATACTGAGTTTGAAATAATTCCATGGATGCTCTTTTCCTCCCATTAATAATCAAAATGGCTGTACAGCACTTTCAATGAGTAACCAGAGGATTTCACTCCGTGCTGTGAGGTCCATTCATTGCTTAGTCACTTTTGTAATTTAAACATATTTTAACTGTGTAGTCATATTATTGGAATATATGTAATTGACTGTAATGAATAAATATATAACTCTATAAATAACAATGTTGATTTTGTATTTTTTAAAGCTTGAGTGAATGTACTTCAAAAATGTATGGATGACAATGAAATGGTTCAATGGTAGATGAAGATTTAAAAGTCTTATAATAATAAAATACTCAGATAAATGTGACATTGAGAAAAATATTGTGGATTCCAGAACAACAGCACATAAGTTACAGCACAGATGTGTCTTGGGAAACCATAGCAGATTCATATACAATGAATTTATTGTCTGCAAAAATAAACAAAAGGGGATAGTGGCATAAAAAGTTAGTACTTTTTATATGTTATACAGTTGACTAATTCTGTTAGATTCAATGAATATTTCTAGGAGACTAGTTAGTTGTTTTGCTTTTTGTGGTGTTTGCCAGTATTGAGACTTGAATTCAGGGACTCATGTTGTATATTGTCACTCATGCAGGTGCTCTACCTCGAGCTACAAACTTTCAGCTCTTTGGTAAGAATATTTCTTGGATTTTTCTACTCAGACTGGCTTCAAACCAAGATCCCAAAATCTCAGCCTCCTCAGTATCCAGGCTTAGAGGGAGCATGAGCCATTGACACCTGGCTTTGGAATTTAAAACATTAAAATAGAAATAAGGTTTTGCATTCATTGTTTGCATTCATTGGATTCATAGTGACAATATCCTACTTGAATTCAGTTCAACCAGTATGTAGTACATATTTACCTGAAAAATGTGAGTAATTCAAAGCCAGGAAAAAAATATTTAAGGACATAAAACTTTTGCTAATTTCATATTGTAAAGAGACAGAAATACTGCATGCACTATGATTTAATAAGCTATGCTACACACTGAAATTGCTAACTGATGAATCATGTGAGGATCACAAACCAACTGGTAGGTGTAGATAGACTTCCTGGATAGAATTCATTTTCCAGAAATGAGAGACCAGATGCAGAAGATATATTGTTTAAACAAGACACAGAAATTTTACTTTTATGAAATTATATTGAATCTGGCATTTTGTACAAATTATTAACTTATAGTTGAGGAATTTAGTATTGGAACATTATAAGAAATGTCCATTAGAAGATTCTATTAGAGAAATGCTATTGTGAGTCTGTGGGCATCAGTTTATAGTCACGTTTGTTTCAGAAGACCTATTAAATTAACTTTTGAATGATGTAACTAAAGGCAAGCAATACTTTATATAGCTCAACTGGAACACAAATGCTCACTTAAGCTGAGATCTAGAAATGAACTTTTGGATGAACTGTATAACTCCTTGCTAGAATAAACAATTGGTACTGAGTTAGTGAAGAGAACCCTGTATATTTCTGGCAAACTAATAAAGATAAAGCTTTTTTTATTGTCTGTAAGTAGTTGTACAAAGGCAGTTCAACTCAACATGTCAGTCTATGAGTATAATACATCTTGATTAATGTCACTCCTTCCACCATTCCCACTCCCATCTCTCCCAAATCTACCCACTCCTCAGATTATATGATTTCATTTTCATAATGTGCATTGAATATAATGACTATATCCATTGACCCTTCCTCTTTCCATTTATCTGCCACTGCCTTTGACTAATTCCTCCTGACACCCTACAAAACTGGTTCCTAGGCTTTCTGGTTTTCATTTTGTGAAACTGTTTGCTAGTCTTCCAAGCAGTTACATCACTACAATCCTCCCCAAGGATTCTTTTCTTTAGACAATTTATTTTTTGTTTATGTTACATGACTCCTACGTGTTTTTGAATATGTTTATAATTTAATTTATAAACACATGAGAAAAAGCATTCGGTCCTTGGCTGTCTGAGCTGGTTTTACTTTGCTTAACATGATGTTTTTCAGATTCAATCATTTCTTTCCAGTAGTTGACAAAATTCCATTGAAACTATGCACCACAGTTTTTTGCTTCCACTCATCCATTTAAAGACATTTGTGCTATTTGCATAACTTGGCTATAGTGAATAATGAGCAATGAATATGGTTGTATGTACCTTGGCTGTGTATTGGCTTGTAATATTCTGGGTAGATGACCAAGAGTAGTATAGCTGGATTGTAGGGGGAGCCTATGTTTCTTTCTTTTTCTTTTTCTTTTTTTGAAGAATCTCCAAAAGTGCTTTCCAAAGTGGTTTTGCTAATTTACATTCTTCCCAACAGTGTATTAGGCTTCAAGCTCTCACATGACCTTTCATTCAAAGCCACCAAAGCCACACTTCCTCTTCCACCTTAGTTAATTATAACTAAGAGACCCATGCATATTTTGCCTGACTTTGAACCTATTTCCTCGGATCTCAGCCTTCTGAATAGCTATAATTATAGGGATCAACCCCAGCACCTGACTAATATCCATTTATTTGCACCATAGTACTCAATATTTATTAAATACACATAAATCATATGTCTGTAGAAAAATCTATTTTCAAAATAACAGCAGTATCTACAGTGTAATTTAACATTTTATAAACCAAATGCTAACCATATGTTCTATAAACAATAAACAGTTACAAAGTGAAGAAATATTACTTTAAACAATTTATTTAATTCTTTCATTTTTACAAGAAAATACACTATATCTTCTTAAGTTGTTCGTTAGCATAATACATCATTGCAAACGTTTATTCAGAAATGACTTATCCTAGTCAACATTATTGATGTGCCTTACATACTAGTTTTCATCTCTTATTTTGCAAGAAGAAATCCTGTAACTGAGTGACTTTATGTTAAAAGAATCTGTTTGTCAGTGGAGAACCAAAGCTTCTGGTTGAAATATATGAAGGAGACAATAATCAAAGGAAAAATTGAAAGAGAACTTTTTAGAATATGAGGATGTATGTAAAGTCGATATTTTAAATAAACACATCATCTAATATTTTAAAATTTTATTTATTTTGATATCTTTTACTAGCATAGATGAATAGTTAAATGTAATATAATTGTCATGATTCTGCAGGTGAGTGTGGATATTGTGGTTTGAAGAAATTAATAAAAGTTATCATCTATTCTCTTCATTCTAAACATTAACACTGTAGATATTCCACCATCTAAAATAGAATATGCTCAAAGAACATCTAAACTAAGTTTGCTTGTCAAATTAGTATCTAAGAGAAATCTAACAGCAATCTCATTAAGGAGATCATTTAGGACATGATTAAGAAACGTGTTAAGAATGGAGCTGGGAGGTAGTTCAGTGGCAAAGTGTTTGCCTAGCAAGGGCAATGTCCTTGGTTCAATCCCCAGTATCAAACAAGAAAAAGCCAAAAAATATATAGCTAGCCAGGTGCTGGTGGCCCATTCCTGTAATCCTAACTCTTCAGGAGGCTGAGATATGAGGATTCAATTCAAAGCCAGACCACACAAGAAAAGTCCAGGAGACTCATAATTCCAATTAACCACCACAATCAGAGCTGTGGCTTAAAGTCATAGAGATGTAGCCTTGAGCAAAATTGGTCAGGGACAGTGCCCAGTCCTGAGTTCAAGTCCCACAACCAAAAGAAAAAAAAGTTTGGAGAATATTCTTCATAGAGCAACTCACTCAAAGTGTAGCTCTACACATTGTATGTTTACTTGTACATCACATACATTGACTGATCTGCATTAACTTCAGAAACAAAGATTGAGAATTTGATTAAAGTATAAAGATTATTGGTATTCAAACCTGCTCTTTGCAGTTTGACCATTGACAGCTGGTTCTCTTGGCTTTGCTTCTAATTTAAGCTATTCAGCAGTCTGAATTCCATACAATCATAGTTCAAACAAGTCTTGAGAGGAAAGTCCATGATACTCTGTCACCAAAAGGACCAACAAAAAAGCCAGGTTGGAGTGTGATTTAAGTGGTAAAGTACACTGTACAAATAAGCCAAGACATTAAGAAGAATTGAGCTCAAATATCAATATAAATAACACTCCCCCCACATGCAATACAAATAGAAATAATTAATATATGACACTGCCATGCTGTAGTACAGGGTCCTTACACTTATATCCAGTGTTCCTGCTGATTAACAGTCTCCAGTACAGTCTTAACCCAAGCACTTCAACATAGAAAAATAAACAAAAAATAAATAAACAAAACTCCAGTACTTAATATAAATCTAACAGGTAGATTTTCTAAGAGATTATATATTCCAGAAGCAATATATCCACAACAAAATAGTACATTGTAACACTCAGGCAAAAATTATGGGAAAACAATGCAACAAGAGCCGAATGAATTATGAAGATAAGCTATAAAACACAAACAATTGAATGTGCACAAAAACAACAGAGAGGGTGATTAAAGGTGAGAATCACAGGGAAAACATCTGAAAAATTTTCAAATTTGGTCAGAGATGTTAAGTCTCACCTGGAAAAACTAACTACAAATACCATAAAATAAAATATATTAAAGCTATAGTTTGTTCTTCATAATCTAATCACTAATTTGCAAAGACAAATAGGGCATCCTAAAATGGTCAGTTTGAGGTGCACATTTATTTCAAAGGATAAAGACCATAATATCTCAAAGCACTTTTTAGACAGGATGAAAACAGAGGAAAGACAATGGCTACAATTGTAACCTTCTATTACCATCCTTAAAACTAAAATACATAGACATATCAGGAAAAACAGAGAAATCATCAGTAGTCAAATGTTAGTAAAAGTAGTTAAGGATACAGGAGCAAAGTTGTCCAAGCAGAAAACAGAGAAGGGAAGAAAAAACACGTAAGAAATTAAATTTAAAGGAAAATTAATTGTAAAAATTAATGATCACAATGTGTATGGAAGCTTAAAATATATTTAAAGTTTTAAGACATCGACACAAGTTCCAAAACTCAAGACAATAAAATAGAACTATTAAATGAAGCAAGTATGCTTCTAAATAAATTGTTATACATGTTGCTAATTGACACTATTTATTGTGACTTGGCAAGTGTCTTCCTGAAAAAAAATGCTGGAAGAAAAAACATAATTTTAATGTAATGTTACATTTAGCTATTCAGAAATTATATAGGGAATTTTAATTATGGTCTCAAATCAATGGGAAATATCATATATCAGAATGGGTAGATATTCTAAGATAATGTGTCCATACATCTATGTAAATGTGTTTTTATTGTATAGTTCTGCGTTTTTTCAGCAAAGACAAATGTCCTTAATAATAAACACATTTTATTAGTGCTGTGTAGTAGAATGCATGAAAATTTAATTTGAAATGATTTATGTTTCTCAAGCAGCCTTCACAATGGCTTGTCCCTCTTTAGTCACAGCAGGGTATACTTATGAACCTGTATATTTTATAGTCAGAGAGCTTTACATGAATTGTTGAAAGGCCAATAGTCTGGCAAAGTCTATGTATCTAATTGAACATTCTCTGCACTATTTTAGCATATTTATTTCTGTTTTGTTTTAGAGTTCTCTAAGAGTCCAATTTTTATAAACCAAGAATTGAGTTATTTTCTTTTACAATTATAACTAAAGAATCAAAGCCTTTGTCAATCGACTTATTTCCAATGTGAAAAATGAATCATAATAATTAATTCGCTTTAAACCACATAGATTGTGTAACTTAAACTACACACATTAGAACCCATACCACATTTCTTCCATATTTATTTGCATTTAACAATGAGATGACTCTGTTTTCAATATGGAGACAATTATATTCTCTGAACAACCATTGTACAATTTGACCCTATTGTACAACTGTGCATCTTAAAATGAAACATTTCTAAAACCTAAAACATTTCTTATTTACTTTGCGTTTTGAAACTTTTATATATATTCATATTTTAAAACACATTTATGTAATTTTTTTGTGTGTGGATGAGTGACAGATTTGATAGTCGAATGGTTAATACAAGACAACCAAGGAATAACATAATTATTGAGATATGCAGTTGTTAAATCTATGTCTCCTAGGCTGCTACAGAAACATGATCCAGTTTCCATAAGGATTTATGACATGAGTGAGTGAGTGATCTGTCAGATGAACAAATACAGGTTCAAAACAAATACAGGTTCCTAAACCTAAACTTAGTTTGAATATAGAATGTGATTATTTCAACTGCACCATGGAGTGCATAAGATTTAGCACAAATTAAGTGAGATTCTGGGAAAAGAAATGTGAATGGAATAAAAAGATGGAGGCTGCAATGCTTGATAAGAAATGTACTCATTATCTTGCCCATCTAATTGTAACCCCTCTGTACAGTATGTTCACAAAAAATTAAAATTAAAATTAAAAATTAAAAAAAAGAAATGCAAGCTTACTAAACTGGTCTTAAATGTTTTGAAAGAGCTATATTCTACCTTCAATTTTATAAGGTTTCAAAATTTAAGAAATTAATTACTTAACCAGGTAATTAGTTAGTTAACTAATTGTTTGTTCATGCCAGTAGTAGAGATTCTTGAAGTCAGGGCCTCACACTCTCATTTGGCATTTTCATTCTATTTGACACTTTACCACTTGAGCCACAGCTCTATCGTAACTTGGGATTTTGTTGTGGATAAGGGAGAATGGTCCAGGGTAAAATTTCCTGCACAGTGTAAGATGATTCTGTAGATTGGATCTCTCACTAGTTCCAGAAAGGTTCTCAAACCTACTTATCCTCTCTGTTAGAAACAGAGAATAAAACAGAAATATACAAACTGGGCACCTGCGGCTTATGCTTGTAATCCTAGCTACTCTGGAGGCTGAGATATAAGCATCGTGGTTGGAAGCCTTCCAGTGCAGAAAAGTCCATGAGACACATCTCTTATCTCCCTTTAACCACCAAAACCCAGAAGTGGCACTGTAGTCAATGTAGTAGAAGGCTAGCCTGGAGTGAAAGAGGTCAGAGATAGTAGCGTAGGCCCTGAGTTAAAACCCTATGACTGACAGGAAAAGGGTAAATTATAATAGAAAAAATAGAGTGAAAATTATATATATGCAAACAGAGAAATGGAGAGAGCGAGAAAGACAGCAAGAATGCATGACAATAGCCATTGATTATTAAATATACATAGAAAAATATATATTTACTCATATCTATAAATAACATTTCAGTACCTAATTTTAGATTTTATTCTCTGATCTTGGAAAATGGCTTACTCATAAGTCTCAGTCCTACTCATAAAGAAATAGTGGCAAAAATGACTTAATTCTGTGAAGACAAATTAAACTTCATTTGTAAAAAAATGTCATGAATCCAGAAATGCATACTACTTCTATCCAACTCACTGCTAAGTGTTGCCAAGGAAAAGAGGTTTAATCAATTTAGCACACTATAGCTGTGGTGGTCATGAGTGGTTACTTATCACCAATCCTAGTTTTATTCTTCCCTTCTAACAAAAGGCTTCAATCAACAAAACCACTTGAATATGGCACATAAAACACATGCTTTGAATTGATCTAGGGCACACAAAAATCACTCTAAATAATAGACAAAAAATAGAAACGACTCTAGAGAAAAAGACTTCATAAATGAATATATATAAAATCAGTAAAACATATTGTATATGAGAAATAAATTATGATATTGAATAAATGTGGTGTTTAAATTTTGAGGTCCAAGTTCCGGGAAGATGGCGGAGGAGAAGCTGGAATCTGAACAAGCTCTCGCATAGAAAGCAGCTTTAGAGTTCCAGTGAACAGTCCTAAGCCAGAGAATCACACCAAGTGTGCCATCACAGGACAGAGAGTTAGACAAGAGAGGGAAGCCAAGGCAAAAAGAAACACTTGAGTGCTCACCAGCAGCCGCGGCGGCGGCGGCGGCAGCAGGGTTGCAAGCGGCGGAGACGGCAGCCGGGGGGCCATACCTGAGCGCTTACACAGAGAGTCCGGGACGAAGGAGCCAGACGCAGTGGGCGAGCGGATTCTACTCAACACCAGCAAGAACCAACAAAGAGCGGACATCTTCATCCTGCAGCTTGCAGACCAGAAACGACCCAGGATCCAAGACTCGGCGTGAGTAGAAGCCCCACGTCCTCACTCCTTCTCAGAGAGCAGAGGAGGGAAGGCCACCCCTCCCCCCCCCAGCACCTGTGATCTCCATATTGGATACCGACAAAGCCCGGAGGAGCTGCCAGCTCCAACCCAGGCCTTGGAATAAAACGAGTCATTTAGCAGGTCACAAGAACTTAACGGCAAAGTGATCTGCCAAACTCGGCTCCATCCAGGGAAAAGTGCCCCAGCTCAGGCGCCAGCCATTGGAGTGGCTTCCCTCACTGGGTAACCAGAGCCAGAGGCTGCCCCTCCTTCTAGCAGCCTCAACAATCAATTGAAAAACAGAATCCCTGAGAACGGCTCCAGGCTGGGCTCTGGGAGATTTTCTTTTTGCACAGAACAGCCCCAGGAAAAAGCTACTGATTGTTGAAAGGCCTCAACTCTACCCAAAACCTAGCCTCACCACTGCATCCCCCTCTTTTGTGATTCTCAAAGCAGATCACCCTCATAGAAAACTAACCTGGGAGGGGGATCTCAAAATCTTGGGTAAAGCAAAGCATTTTTCTGCCTCTTCCAACAAACCGACTAAAGAAACCAATCAAGCCACAGGACCTCAAGCTGACCAGAGACTCCAACAAAAGGCTGTTTACAGACAAAAGGGAGATACAGGATTCTTCCCACCCCTCCCAAAAAAAAAATCAAATGACTTTTTTTTTCTTCTTCTTGTTTTTTCTCTTTTTTATTTTCTTTTTTTCTTATTCTTTTCTTTTTTTTGTTTGTTTTTTGTTTTTGGTTACCTTATATATATATAATTTTTTTCTCTTTTAAAACTTTTATTATTCTTTAATTTTTGCCTCTTCAGAAAAAATAATTGATTTCCAGTAACTTTTTTTTCTCCTCTTATAATTTTTATTTTAGGAATATGTAAATGAGAGTTTTCCTTTCTTATCTTATCTTCTTTCTCTTTTTCTTTCTTTCATAATTTTCTTTTTGTTTTTTGTCTAGCTCTACTGAACTTCTGATCTTTTCTTCTCCCTTTCCCATCCTTAAAGTTTTTCACATCTCCTCTATGTCCCTCCCTTTCTCACAACATATTCACATTCCTCTCTAAATAGATGGTCTTTTAATCTCTACAATAACATTAATTTTTACGTTTCTATTTTTTTTCTGGTCTCTTTTCATTCCCCTATCCTTCTCTTCTTTTTCTCTCTCTCTCTACTTGCATCCTACCCAACCCATTTTCTGCATTGTGATTAGGACATAGTTAACTCTCCCTGTGCCTCCCCACACCAATCTATTCCTATTTTTCACCCACATCTCTCCCTAATCCTAATAATTTTTGGTTTTCCAAATTCTTTTCTGCTGTTCGAAAGCCTTTAAAATATAGTTGTTTGATGTTGAATAGATGTATCTGTTGAACTAGATTGTATCTGTAGACTATTGACTGTACAAATGCAAACTTTGGTTGATGGTTGCCTTAAGATAGTGTTCTAGCACAAAACTGGTGCTATTTTCATCTCAAATGGGCAGAGTAAGCCGGAAAAACACAAGAAAAATGGCAAATTCGGGTTTCTCAATTCCCAATCTTGATAATCAGGGGTCATATCAGATAATGAACAATCCAGAGGAGAGTTCCCAAATAGCTCTACAAACACTGGTGGCAAACATGATAAATGAGAAGTTTGACAACTTACAAAGGACACTCTATGAGCGTGATAGGGAGAGAGAGGAGGCATCCCAGAAGTTTATACAGGAATATCATAAGCGTGAGGAAGCTACTCAAAAACTGATACAGGATTTGCGTGAACAACTTGAGAATACTCAAAGAGAAAGGGAGGAATGGCATGAGAAGGCTGAGAATACTCAAAGAGAACTGCAGGAATCCCACGAACGTGAGGAAGATAAACAAAGAGTAATACAGTAATTGAGAGAACAGGTAGAGAACACACAAAGATCACTAAAGGCATCCATAGAATCCATTAACAAAGAGCTGAAGGAAGTCAGGGAGACCAAAAAGGGAATGCTGAATGGAACGCAACAGAAGGAATGGGAGTCCAAAGAAACCATATCCAATCAACTAAGTGATTTGAGGACAAACACTGAACACCAAATTAAGGAAGTAAAGAGATTCATACAAGACCTAAAACAGAGCTTCAACAAAGAACTTGAAGCCATCAAAGCTGACCAATTAGAAGGAAAAGAGATTAAAAACAAAGTAGAGAGTCTTGACAGCAGGTTAGACCATGCAGAAAATCGAATCTCAGGGATTGAAGACAGCCTAGATATTATACAGAAAGAACATACAACCATCCAAGACAAGTCCAAGAAATATGATAGATCTATCCAACACCTGGAAGACACCATCAGAAGGCCTAACTTGAGGATAATGGGTGTAGAGGAGCACCTAGAAACAGAAGTTAATGGTCTAGGAAATTTGTTTAACAGGATCCTAGCAGAGAACTTCCCAAACATGCAAAAAGATAGGCCTATTCAGATACAAGAAGCCTTTAGAACCCCAAATAGACCAGACCAGAATAGGACATCCCACTGTCACATTATAATCCACACAGGATCAGCTCAGACCAAGGAAAAGATCCTTAAAGCTCTCAGGGAGAAAAGGGTAATCACCTATAAAGGGAAACGAATTAGAATCACGTCAGATTTCTCAGCAGAGACAATCAAAGCAAGAAGAGCCTGGAATGATGTATGCCATGCCCTAAAAACAAACAACTATCAACCAAGAATACTGTCCCCAGCTAAACACTCCTTCATAATTGAAGGCCAAATAAAAACCTTCCACAGCAAAGAAAAATTGAAACAATACATCTCCACCAAACCAGCCCTACAAAAGATTCTTAAAGATGTCCTACACATAGAAAACCAACAAGACCAAAATAAAGGCCAAAAAACTGCACCCAAACTGAGAATCCAAGAACCATAGGAAGAACCCAGTTATCCCAGCCCCCAAGAAGGTAGATAACATGGCAGGAGCTCCCAAATATCTCTCAGTCCTATCTCTTAACGTTAACGGACTGAACTCTCCAATTAAGCGACATAGACTGTCTAGTTGGATTAAAAAACAAGACCCTTCTATCTGCTGCCTGCAGGAGTCACATCTTGCCCGTAAAAACAAACACATTTTCAATGTAAAAGGCTGGAACAAAATCTACCAAGCAAACGGCCCTCATAAACAGGCGGGAGTTGCAATCCTAATATCAGATAAAATAGACTTCAAATTAAAAACCGTGAGAAGAGATAAAAAAGGTCGCTATATACTAATTAAAGGATCTCTCCTTCAGGAAGATATTACAATTCTAAATATCTATTCACCAAACAATGGAGCACCCAAATTTATCAAAGAAACACTACTTTCCCTCAAATCCCATATAGATCCAAAGACATTAATTGTTGGGGATTTTAACACACCACTCTCCCCACTAGACAGATCAACTCGGCAAAACTCAACAGAGAAACCGCAGATCTAAACAGCTGCATATATCAAATAGACATAACAGACATTTACCGAACATTTCACCCAGCAGCATCAGAATACAGGTTCTTCTCAGCACCACATGGAACGTTTTCTAATATAGACCACATTCTAGGCCACAAAGCAAACTTGTCTAAATTCAGAAACATTGAAGTTATACTCTGCATTCTCTCTGACCACAAGGGAATAAAATTAAAACTGAACACCAAAAGCAACCAAAGAAAGTCCGGTATCACATGGAGGCTAAACAACACACTGCTGAATCAAGAGTGGGTCATGGAAGAGATTAGAAAGGAAATTCAAATGTCCATGTTATTCAACAAAAATGAACCCACAAATTACCATCTCCTCTGGGACACAGCAAAGGCAGTACTCAGAGGCAAGTTTATAGTTCTGAGCTCCTACATCAACAAATTGGAGAGATCTGAAACTAGCAATTTAATGACACATCTAAACCTCCATGAAAAAGAGCAGCAAGATAAACCCCAATCCAGTATACGGGAAGAAATAGTCAAAATTAAATCAGAATTAAATGAATTAGAATCCAAAAAACTATAGAAAGAATCAACAAAACAAAGAGTTGGTTCTTTGAAAAACTTAACAAAATTGACAGACCCTTAGCAAATCTTATCAGAAAAAGAAGAGAACACACACAAATTAATAAACTCAGAGATGAAAATGGAAACATCCCCACGGAAACAACCAAGATTCAGAACTTTATAAGGGAATACTTCTCAAAACTTTATGCTAATAAGTTCGACAACTTGACAGAAATGGACCTCTTCCTAGCAAATATTGACATGCCAAAACTAAACCAAGATGAGTTAAACTATCTTACCAGGCCCATATCAAGCATTGAAATAGAAACAGCAATAAGAGACCTCCCAGCTAAGAAAAGTCCAGGACCAGATGGTTTTACAGAGGAATTTTACAAGGCTTTCAAAGCAGAGCTCACATCAATTCTCCTCCAACTCTTCAATGAAATTGAAAGAGAAAACTCACTACCGAACATATTCTATGAAGCCATCATAACCCTCATCCCAAAACCAGGCAGGGACTCATCAAAGAAAGAGAACTATAGACCCATTTCTTTGATGAACATTGATGCAAAACTTCTCAACAAAATTTTGGCCCATCGATTTCAACAATTCATCCAAAAAAATCATACACCACGATCAAACAGGATTCATTTCAGGGATGCAAAGCTGGTTCAATATACGCAAATCAATTAATATTATCCATCACATCAACAGGAGCAAGGACAAGAACCACATGGTTATCTCAATAGACGCAGAAAAAGCATTCGACAAGATCCAACACCCCTTCATGATGAAGGTTTTGGAAAAATTAGGAATCCATGGAACATTCCTCAATACAATAAAGGCTGTCTATGACAAACCTACAGCCAGCCTTATACTCAATGGTGAAAAACTAAAGCCATTTCCTCTTAACTCAGGAACAAGACAAGGATGCCCACTCTCTCCACTTCTCTTCAATCTAGTATTAGAATGCCTAGCTACAGCAATAAGACAAGATGCAGACATAAAGGGGATCCAAATAGGGAAAGAAGAAATAAAACTCTCCCTCTTTGCAGATGACATGATCTTGTATTTAAAGAATCCCATAGACTCCACTCCCAAATTACTCAAAGTGATTCAAAACTTTGGCAAAGTAGCAGGTTATAAAATTAACCCCCAAAATCAATGGCTTTTCTGTATGCCAACAATGAGAAAAGTGTTGCTGAAATTAGGAAACAACTCCATTTGTAATAGCCCCACAAAAAATAACATACCTAGGAATTAATTTAACTAAAGAAGTGAAGGACCTCTATGATGAAAACTTTAAAATCTTGAAAAAGGAAATCACCACAGAACTTAAAAAATGGCAAAACCTCCCATGCTCCTGGATTGGCAAGATTAACATCGTGAAAATGGCAATACTTCCCAAGGCTATCTACAAATTCAACGCAATACCTATCAAAATTCCACCCTCATTCCTCAAGGAAATAGAAGAGGCAATCCAAAAATTCATATGGAACAATAAAAGACCCCGAATAGCAAAAACACTTCTTAACGGAAAGAACACTGCTGGAGGAATATCAATACCAAATTTCAAACTCTACTATAAAGCCATAGTAATCAAAACAGCTTGGTATTGGCATAAAAACAGACCTCAGGACCAATGGAATAGAATTGAAAACCCAGAAATGAACCTATAGACCTATAGCCATCTAATCTTTGATAAGGAAGCTAAAACAATAGAATGGAAGAAAGACAGCCTCTTCAGTAAATGGTGCTGACAAAATTGGTTAACTACATGTAGAAAACTAAAGCTAGATCATTATATATCACCCTGCACCAGAATCAACTCCAAATGGATCAAAGACCTTGAACTCAAAGCAGACACTCTGAAAACATTACAGGATGGAATAGGAGAAACCCTAGGTCTCCTTGGCTCAGGCCGAAATTTTCTGAATAGAGACCCAGAAACACAACAAATCAAAGAAAGGTTGGACAAATGGGATTGCATAAGGTTGCAGAGCTTCTGCAGGGCAAATGACATAGCTAGCAAGATCAATAGAAAGCCCACGGATTGGGAGAAGATCTTTACTAGCCATACAATGGACAAGGGTCTCATATCTAAAATATATTTGGAACTCAAAAAATTAAACCACCCAACAACAAATCCTCAAAGAAACAACTGCCCAATAAATAAGTCGGCAAACAACTTAAAGAGAAGCTTCTCTGAAGAAGAAAGAAGGATGACCAATAGACACATGAAGAAATGTTCAACATCCCTAGCCATAAAAGAAATGCAAATCAAAACAACATTGAGATATCACCTCACTCCAGTTAGAACAGCAAAAATCAAGAACTCTAACAACAACAGATGCTGGAGGGGATGTGGACAGAAAGGAACCTTACTTCATTGTTGGTGGGAATGTAAACTTGTTCAACCACTTTGGAAAGCAGTATGGAGTTTCCTCAAAAGACTTCACATAGATCTCCCCTATGATCCAGCAATTGCACTTTTGGTCATTTACCCAAATGTATACAAACAAGACCACACTAAAGCTACCAGCACAACTATGTTTACTGCAGCATTATTTACCATAGCTAAGATATGTAACCAACCCAGATTCCCCTCAGTAGATGAATGGATCAAGAAAATGTGGTATATATACATAATGGAATTCTATGCCTCCATCAGAAAGAATGACATTTCCCCATTTGTTAGGAAATGGAAAGGCTGGGAAAAATTTATATTAAGTGAAGTAAGCCAGGCCCAAAGAAACATAGGTCCCATTGTTTCCCTTATTTGCAATATCTAGTATAGGTATGAGTCAAGCGGAAAAGGTCAGATAATGTGATGTTAGGAAAACGAACCCTTAAATATGTATTTTAATGTTTTCGTTTCTTTCATGCATGTGTTTCTAACGCATTTATAAGATTATTTCTTTGTTGCTTTATATGTCCCTCCCCCACAGTGTAACCCCCGCTTTCACTTTATTTGATGTCAGTATAACATGTGGAGGAGATGGGGACAAACAAGTCGTTTAAGGATTCAGGTGGACCTGTTGCAACAAGGAGAATTACAAAATGTCATGTCAAAGCAAGCTTTACAATGTCGGTGTGTGGGGGGGGAGGGGGGTATGATTGGGTGGCGGGGAAGGGGGAGGCTGGGAAGGGAAGTGAAGGGTAAACAAAGGAGGAGTCTGCAATGCTTGGTAAGAAAAGTATGCATTATCCTGCCAATGTAATTGTAACCCCTCTTTACAGTATGTTCTCAAATAAAATAAAATAAAATTTAAATTAAAAAAAAATTTTGAGGTCCAGTGCGAATGAAGTTCCTTAGGAGATTCAAGGCAGTTCCCAATGAGTAAGTGAGACCTGAGCAAGGAATTGAAGAATCAAAATTGGTATCTTGCCTGGGAGTTGATGATAAGTGGTAGTAGTCTACCCTACCAATGGTAAGGCCTTGCATGCAAGCCCCATTACTACCAAATTGATAGCTAGGATATGAATATTCTAAAAAGATGGGCTGGGAGACAGTGGAGGAGTATTGATCAGAAAACAACATTGAAGTTAGTTTCTTAAGTCATAAAATACAAGAATGAGAGAAAACATGTCAAAGAAGTACGGATGGATGTGAAACTCATGTTAAGATCAACTTACCTATAATTCTACATGCATGACAAGCCACAAAATAGATTTGAGTAGAAGAAAAAAATTAGCAGAATCACAACTTAGAAGTTTCTGTCTGTTCTGTTGAATTTATAAAAGTATGAGAAACAACAAAAAAGAACTTATTCAAGTCTATTGCAATAATTCAAGAAAGAAAGGTTCTGGTTTCAACATAAATGTAACACTACACGTGAGAGAAGTAATTAGACTTAGTGTACAGTTTGAAAAATATTGCCAAGAGGGTTTTTTATGGATTAGAAAAGAGGAAACGTTCCATTGTTTCTTGATTGGACTATTGAAATTCAGAGAGGATGAACCATGATACTCATTTGCAGATTTTAAGGCATTAATGAAATCAAACAGACTGCTTTCTTTCAAAATGTTGGACAAAATATTACGTTTTATTCTTATTCCTGCCAATTTTATTTTGGACTACCATTATTTTCAGGTGAACTTAATCTTCAGTGATATATTTAAAAAAACAAAGTACATATAAGAATGAACTGTTTATTTTTTGTTACAATGAGAAATTAAATATCTATTTTCTGCTCAAGTAAACTTAGAATATGAGTTAATGTCTGATATATCATTAAGTAAAATTATCATTTATTTCTTTGCATTTGGGAAATAATAGCTCTCTTAACAGCAGTTTAATACATCATAAAGAAATGTAATAAGTAAAGACCCAATACCATAAAAAGTTTTAAGATGTCCTGAGATTATTTTCTTGACTATATACAATTTGACCATATGAATATTAGCATGGAATCTACTCTAATTCTTAAGTAATAGAACTTGTCATGGTCTGGAAACAATGAACTCTTCAATGTCTGTTTCTTAAACCACAGGCAAATAAAAGCACAGACTTTTATTTAAAAATCACCAAGGAATAAAGTTTAAAGTTTTGCAAAGATGATGCTTGTTGTAAATGAAAAAACACGTACATAATTGCCTGTGATTCATGAAGATAGCTGTAAATACAAGACATTGCCAATAAACCTTACAGTGGAAAAACAAAATATACGCAGTGATTGTGGTTTTTCTTTAAACTCCTTCCAAAGATAAATGAGATACAGTGGGAAGAAAAGCTACTGGACAATTAATAATGTTACTTTTCATCTCTTTGATTTACTTTTGTTGCCTCATTCTTTATAATTTCATGGGTTTGTACTTGCCACTCTAATCTTTCCCTCTTGCAATTTTGTGTTGATTTAAAATTGTCTTTCCTGTGGCGGCTTCTTCTTCTTCTTCTTCTTCTTCTTCTTCTTCTTCTTCTTCTTCTTCTTCTTCTTCTTCTTCTTCTTCTTCTTCTTCTTCTTCTTCTTCTTCTTCTTCTTCTTCTTCTTCTTCTTCTTCTTCTTCTTCTTCTTTTATTATTGCACTAGTTATTTTTTCTTGTTTGCCTAGTATTTTTATTCCTCTACATCATGGCTCTATTTAAGAGTTTTACAAAGTATGAAGTAAAATTGAAATATGTTTGTAAAAATGAAGGAAAGGCTCTGTGGTAATATATTGAGGCTTAAGCCATGCTAACAGTATCAGAGAGTAACAAGGTTTCATTTTGCTTGTCAACGCTGCTCCTACATTTCTATATAAAGACTCCAGATGAGAGGTCTCTTCCAAGGTCAGGTACTTATAATGTCAGTCAAAAGCATGAGGAGATTTATTAGGTAACAACACGCATCTTTGCATTTTGCCCTTCTCCAATATAAACACTGAGGAGATGTTTGAAGCTGTGTGTAAACGTGGTCCTAATGAATAATAAATGATGATACACTCTTTGATTTCAAACTGATGGGCTCTTCACATGGCACCATTTTTTCTACAGAGGGCTACCTTTTTTAAATGCATGATGACTTATGCAAAACTGGTATTACGTGAATCAATACACACCAAAGAGAAGAATGCAATATAAATATCAAAGAACCACAAGAACTCGCATATCTGTGCAAACACAACACACACATGCTCAAAGATAAGTATTTATCTAGATTTATATATTCTTATGAAAGTATATGGTCCAATAAAGGATATCTTTAACTTGATTAAAATCACTATTTTCATTATAGTTTTTAACTTTGGAATGACTTATTTCAAAACTTTCAAAATTTGAATATCTGAGAGCTGTAATATTTACATAAACTTATTAATGATTTTGAATGTGGGCATTTCATTAGTATGACCAAAATGTTATTTTATGATTTTAAGATGTATATATCCTTATTTAGCTTCTTCCCAGGAAATATAAAGGAAATTCTTTGTAGTATCGATGTTTTTGCTGCACAATATAAACTACAGAGTATTCAGTATCACTGCATTATTGGTTTTAAGCTATGTTAACAAATGCATGAAAGAAAAAAAAACACTTAAAATACATATCTTAGGGTTCATTTTCCTAACATCACCTTATCTGACCTTTTCTGCTTGACTCATACATATACTAGTTATTGCAAATAAGAGAAATCATGGGACCTATGTTTCTTTGGGCTTGGCTAACTTCACTTAATATAATTTTTTCCAAGCCTTTCCATTTCCTAACAAATGGGACAATGTCATACTTTCTGATGGAGGCATAGAATTCCATTGTGCATATATACCACATTTTCTTGACCCATTCTTCTACTGAGGGACATCTGGGTTGGTTCCAGATCTTAGCTATGGTAAATAAAGCTGCAATAAACATAGTTGTGCTGGTAGCTTTAGTGTGGTCTTGTTTGTAAACATTTGGGTAAATGCCCAAAAGTGGGACTGCTGGGTCAGAGGGGAGCTCTATGTGGAGTCTTTTGAGGAACCTCCATACTACTTTCCAAAGTGGTTGAACAACTTTACACTCACTCCCTCCAACAATGAAGTAAGGTTCCCTTCTGTCCACATCCCCTCCAGCATCTCTTGTTTTTAGAGTTCTTGATTTTTGCCATTCTAAGTGGGGTGAGGTGGTATCTCAATGTTGTTTTGATTTCCATTTCTTTTATGACTAGGGAGGTTGAGCATTTCTTCATGTGTCTATTGGCCATCCTTCTTTCGTCATCAGAGAAGTTTCTCTTTAAGTCATTAGCCCACTTATTTATTGGGCAGTTGTTTCTTTGAGGATTTGTTGTTGGGGGATTTAATTTTTTGAATTCCACGTATATTTTAGATGTGAGACCCTTGTCCGTTGTGTGGCCAGTGAAGATCTCCTCCCAATCCATTAGCTTTCTATTGATCTTGCTAACTATGTCCTTTCCCATGCAGAAGCTCTGAAACTTTATGCAATCCCATTTGTCCAACCTTTCTTTGATTTGTTGTGTTTCCGGGTCTCTATTAAGAAAATTTTGGCCTGCGCCAAGGAGACCTAGGTTTTCTCCTATTCCATCTCAAAGCAGATCTCTCTCCCATTGAACTAACCTGGGAAAGAGGATCGCAGAGTATTTTTATGCCTGTTCAAGGAAACTGACTTCAGTAACCAACCAAGCCACAGGAACACAGGCAGACGAGAGACTCCAACAAGAGGCTGGTTATGGACAACAGGGAGACACAGGATTTTTCCCACCCCTCCCAAAAAAATCAAAGAACGTTTTTTTTTCTTGTACCTTTGATTAAAAATTGTTTTTTTCTAATTTTTTTAATCTTTAATTTTTACCTTTTTTGAAAAAAAATTTTTCTAGTAATTTTCTTTTCTCTTAGAATTTTATTTTACGGGTATAAGTGTGTGTGCGTTTTTCTTTCTTTTTTTGTTTTTTGTTTTGTTTTGTTATGTTTCTTGTTTAGCTCAACTGAACTTCTGATCTTTTTTCTTTCTTTCTTATCCTTTTTACCTGTTCTTCTTTTTTGTTCTTCTTTATGTGACTTAATTGCTGTTCTGCACATCCTCAGATATACCTGTAGTCGATTATTAGACCTTATCCCCCATTGTGCACACACTTAATCCACAAATTTATTACTCAATTCAAAACCTCTTAGACTTAAATTCCTTAATAGCAGTACTATCTCTATACCTATATAATATTTTAAGTATTTTAATTTTTAAGTTTTTCACATCTCCTTTATATCCCTCCCCTTATCTCATTATATTCATGTTCTTCTCTGAATAATTTGGTTTCGAATCTGTACAATATTTTTAATTTTTACCTTTCTATTTTTTCTGGTCTCTTTTTGTTCCCTTTCTCTTTCTTCTTTTTTTTCTCTCTCTACTTTCATCCTATCCAACCTATTTCCTGCTTTAAGACTAGGATTTTGGTTTCTTAATTGGAGACCTATCTCTGCTTATTCTGCTTAGGCTGCTTTAAACCAGGATCCTCCGTTTTTGGCCTCTTCAGTAGCTAAGAGGTAAAATATGAGCCACTGGTGGACAGCAACTTTATTAACATTTTTGACATGTTTGAATGAATTTTAAAGTAAGACATATATGTTACTTTTGAAAATGGCAGGTAATAGTAATTAATGATTAACAGAATTTAAACATACAAAGATCAGAATGGCAAGTAGCTGAGAACAGGATGGAATAAATCAAAATTACCTATGACAGTTTTCAGACGGTGCACACAAATGAATGAATTTTTGGAGCCCAAGTTCATCAAATAACTGAGCTCCAACTGGCTGCCATACTCATGATGCCAGCTACTGCTGTGCACAAGATTGTGATGTTGCTGGATGACACAGTTTCAAGATGGGAACCTGAACTATTTCTATTGATCTAGAAGGAGAAACATCAGTACAAGAAATGTGACAATAGGGCCAAATACAAAACGATATTCAGTCCAAGGAAGACAGAATAACTTTATTTCTGAAAATACTATTCTCTCACAAGGAATCCTGAGCTGAATATGGTGGTCCATGTTTGTAATCTCCGAACTTGAGAGGCTGATTTAGAAATTAGCTTGAGACCAGCCTAAGTTTTAGGCCAACAGAAAGACACATAGAAAAACTCTATCTTAAAACAACAAGAACAACAAAAGTCCCAACGACTGGGAATGTGGTTAGTTTTAGAATGCTTGCCTAGCATGCATAAAACATTTTATTTGATTCCTCAGTATGACATAAGCAGAAATACTGGAAGTGGTGCTGTGGCTCAGTTAGTAGAATGATAACCTTGAGCAAAATAACCTCAGAGAGATTGCCCAGGCCCTGATCTCAAGCTCTAGGATCGTCAAAGTTAAAAAAAGGTGTAAAATGCTGTTTGTTGGAATAAATATGTTGAAGAGTTCTTTATACTCACTAGAAAATTGTGCTGTTGGACATTCATAATGAACTTTGTAGGAAAAAGTAAAATAAATTAATGAAATAATATCTGGCATTCGACAAGACATAGTAGATCTAAAACTGATAGTTGCCTATGGTTTCTTGATACAACTTATGTTACAGATACACTTGCCAAATTGTGATATTTTAAAAGTACAATCAGGGGTTTTCTCTTTTCCAAAAGAATTTTACTGCCGGGCACCAGTGGCTCACACCTATAATCCCAGCTACTGAGGAGGCTGAGAAATGAGGGTCTGTGAGACTCTTATCTCCAATTAAAGGTAAAGAAAATGTGAAGTGTCACTGTTGCTCAAGTGGTAACACTAGCCTTGAGCTGAAAAGCTGAGGGACAGCGCCCAGGCCCGCAGTTCAATTACAACAACTGACAAAACGTAATAATAATAATAATATTAATAATAATTTTATGGTTACTATTAAGGTGTTATATATAAAGGCTACCATTTCATAATTTTGTTTCTTTGATAAATGAAACACAAATCCATCTTCATTGCCAAGAGCCAGGATTTGGCCATCTGCTTTACAGCTGATCTCTGTGTGTAGAGGCAATCTGTAATACAAAGGAAACCAAACCAATTATGACTATGTTGGGTCTTTGTCCATCCCACAAAAGATGGACAGGGTCTGAGGAATGGTGAATGCGGTCGCTCGCCCATTCCCCAGCCATGCTTAGACTGGGAGACAATTAGAAGCAGCGGGGAGTCAAGTCAAGTAGTAAAACTCGTTTATTAACACACAGCAAGCACTTTTTAAAGCAAAAAAGACCCAGTGGCATGAGAGGGAAGGAAAAGGAACCAATTACTGTAAAGTTCACACCCTATCATGCACCTTATTTTCCACAGGCTGGTTATGCACTGAAGGTAAAGCAAATGGGGCTCTGCCCATTCAACCCCTCTCAATGCCATCTTTGCTGTCCAATTTGCTCTACAGCAAATTGGGTTCTGCCTAGTCAACTTCCTCTCAGTGCCATCTTTGCTGTCCACGTGCTCCAAGATTCCCTTTTATTTGTTTTAATGGCAGACCCACCTCCCAGTTAGTAATCCTTTTCCTTCTACTGTAAAGGTTATTTTAACAGGATTACATTGGAAAGAATAGCATTGGCCATGCAGGAGGTTTGAGGCAAGTCTGGTGGGCGAGATTTGGCAGACAAGGATAGGCAGGGCCCTTGTGCATGATCCAAGAGCTTGTCCCTGTTACATCACATCCCAACCTAGCACAGTAATAAACATCAGCTCCACCACAGTTAGAAATGTCCAAAACAGTTCAATTAATTCCTGAACATATATAAAAGTCACTATCTCATAAGGTTGTCCTCTTCCGAACATGGGAGCAGCCTGGGGATTGGGAGTTCCATACATGCAGCAAGGTGCATTCTCGTGGGCCCCTATTCTCAGGCCATTCTACTATAGTCCAGAAAAACAAGGAAAATTTAAATCAAACTGCAGACATAGCAAAGCAGTTCCATTCACCTGGTGTGGTTTATGTAAGCCAGTTCCTTGTATGTGCCTTTAAGTGAGCACAGGGGTCAAGATGACCTTTGAGCTATTCTGTCAGTTCCCAACACCCTGTCTTTGTTTAAAGAAGAGAACCTGCCTGTCATAGGTTGGGTGGATTGCCTTGCTGCCTTACCCATCATCGGGAACTTCTTCGGAGCAAAGCTAAAGGCCCTGTCTTACGTTGGTCAGACTGACACCCGCTCTTACCCATCTCTGGCCACGATTCCTCTCGGGGGAAATTCATTCACTTTGATCTTGATCTTATGTAACTGGCTGGCTGAGCTCGTAAGAGTTTTGCAGTGCACATATAATGCAAGGAGGCATAGAAAATCCATCAGCAAAAGCATTACCAGGCCAAGAAATGTCATTAGCAGTCCTTTAACATTAGTCAGGGATGGGATAGCAATCTTTGCCTCTTCAGAGTCCAAAGGTGGGGCTTGTTCTAATCCGGGTATTTGCCTGTGGGTTTGAAAAAGTTCTAAAGACAATTTATTTGATTATTTCTGCATTGCCAGCGCTGATCACTGCACAGGTCACCCGTTGAGATCGATGCAGATTCCATAGGGCCATTGCTGGGACTGGGAAGGTCAGGACAGCCAACAGCTGGAATATCACCATCTGCAATTGTTAGAGAACACAAGACCTTCTCAAGCGCTGGTTGCGCTTGAGAATGGTTAGTAATTATCGTTTTGCTTTCCCTCTTTTATACACAAGCCTCAGCCACCATAGCTGTTTTACTTTCCTTGTTGGTTAGTTTATCTTGGGCATCCTCCTGTATAGAGAAAATGGGTAAATAGTTAAGGTTCCTGGCAGGGATCCAAATGGAGGCTGTCTCCCCTATGGGAAAAACGCATCCAAAGGCCCTGCTCATGGTAACTAGGGGGTCAGGTCCTCTCCATTGTTGTGTCAGGCAGGGGATCCTTCCATCTGACTTTCCTTAAGGTTTGGTGGTCCTCAGTGCTTCTGAAATCTGGATTCAGTTGCCCCTTTTGAAAAGTTTAAAATGGTAATGGTAAACATAGCTACCTATAACTACATATGGGGCTAACTCCCTTTTTTGTTTTAATGATTGCTCTTAAAGACACTGGAGATTTCTATCTATAATTACTTGAACTTTGGGAATTATAGGGAGTTCCTGCAGAATGATTAATATGCCATTTGTTAAAAAAATTCTGACATTGCTTTACTAACAAAACAGGGTCCATTTTCTGTTTTAACTTGTGCTGGTAGACCCAAGGTGCCAAAGCATTGAAGAAGATGTGTATGTGCTGTGGCCCAGCATGCTACTGAGTAGGTATTTATAGATACAAAGATATATTGAAACTTACCAAAGGCTAGGAAATGAGTAACATCCGTTTGCCAGAGGACGTTAGGTTGAAGGCCTCTGGAATTTACCCCTGGTGGTTTTAATGGGGATATTTTTAAGAAGAGCTGGCATGTTTTACAGGTATGTACAATTCTTTTGAGGTCCTTTACAGGAATCTAAGGAAATCTATGTTGAAGACTTCTCCAATTAATGTGGGTTAAATCATGCAAACAGGTAGCCTCTTGTAACATTAATGCTTGTGGGCCAGTAGCAAACTGGTCTACCCAATTATTGCCTAGGGATAAAAAACCAGGAAGTTTTGAATGCCCTCTCAAATGTTGAATATGTATTGAATATGAATAGGGGCTCCGCATCCTTCTAATAGACCCTTAAGGGTAACCATAAGAGGAGAAATAGGGTTTTCATCCAGCTTAATATGCGCTTGGGGAACATGAGGGAGCAAGTTAATCATATATAGGCCATCAGAATAAAAATTAAAAGGTATTTGAGTGACCTGGAGTGCCATAATTACAGCAAGCATTTTTATATTGTGCTGTCCCTTTGCAAGGTTTAAATCTTTGTTGACTCCGGGTGTTTTGTTATTCCTCAAAGGCTGCATACACAGAGCCTGCTTTACCTCCATCAGTAAAAGCATGGAGAGTGCCAGGAATAGGCGTATGAGAAAATAGAGGTGGCATTTTAGAGGAAGTTGCCATAACAAGACAGTCCATTTGGATGGCCCATAATGGCGGTCAATTTGGCCTAGAAATCCCTCCAATGAAAGAGCAAGATGAGCATTGGCTCGAGTGAACAACTCAATGTCTGCCATCTGAAAAGATAAAACAATGGAGTGATGGTCAAGGCCATAATGCCTTTGGGCTTGGGTCTTTCCCTTGACAATAGCATCTGCAAGTTGGTCTGCCTGAGAGTACACCTGAGGTGTGCCCCCCAGGGAAGTGTGAACCCACTCGAATGGCTCCCCCCTTTGAGTTAAAACTGCAGAAATTAATGTGACACCTGCAAACAACCAAAAGGAAATGGGTTCAAAAATAGAATACCTCCTCAGGGAAACTTCATCCAGGGCTTTTTGGAACTACAAAACTATTGCCCAATGACTGTCTGTAATTGTAATAACTTCTTGTGGTGTCCTGTCTTTTAGTAGGGCAAATAAGGTCACAAGACTATCTGTAGGGACGGGAACCCATGGCAACAGACAATTGATTCCCCTAAAAGACTCTGAAGTTGGATTAAAGTTAGCGAGACTGGAAAATCCAGCAAATGCTTAAGGGGGCTTGCCTGAGTCAAGATATGATGGGTTCTGAGCACCTTAAAAAGAGATACC
Source organism: Dipodomys merriami (assembly GCF_024711535.1). Taxonomy (NCBI): domain Eukaryota; kingdom Metazoa; phylum Chordata; class Mammalia; order Rodentia; family Heteromyidae; genus Dipodomys; species Dipodomys merriami. Next base: position 1,891,377 of record NW_027203471.1, read on the forward strand.
TTTTGAATTTTATTGAGGGCTATGGTAAAACCCCGCGTTTTCAACATGGTGAGAACCTGGGCCAGAAGGCCCTCCAGGCTTCCCAGGTCTTGGTGCCCCAAAATTATATTATCCATGTAGGCATAAGCAAGGGAGGTATCTGAACCCAGCACGGGCCCTAAAAGTGTGGACAAGTATTATTGGCAAAAGGCCATGCTATTGGCCATTCCCTGTGGCAGCACTATCCATTGAAACCTCCGGTCAGGCTGGGAAAAATTAAGAAAAAGGATGCAGAAAGCAAGCTTCTTGCAATCATCTGGATGTAGGGGGATAGAAAAAAAAACTGTCTTTAATATCAATGACAACTGAGGTATATTCTGAACATATAGCAGGAGTCCAGGGCATGCCTCTTAGGGGCGTTCCTACTAGCTCCATTCTTTCATTTACCTTACATAGATCTTGGAGCATATGCCAAGCCCCAAAGTCTTTTTGAATAATAAATACAGGAGTGTTCTAAGGACTCATAGAAGGGCATATGTGCCCAACATTTATCTGTTCCACCACCAAAAGGTAGAGGGCTACAAGTTTAGGTTTGGTCAATGGCCACTGCTCCACCTAGATAAGGCTGGCCATCTAAATCAGACTTGCATCGACAATACTTTTTTCCAATGGAATTCCTTCCTGCCCCTGGGGCAGGGTGTAGGGAGTGATTCTGCCCCCCCCATGCCGTTTGGCAGGGGATTGTTTTAAACAGTCCCTCTTAAAGTGCCCCTCCTGCCTGCATTTAAAACAAGTTCTCTCCCCAATGGTCTTAGGGTTTCTTGGTCCGGGCTGCCAATGCCTGGGTAACAGCCTCATTGCAGATGTCTAAGCCAGTAAGGCTAAAGCTAGTGATTGGGACTGGTGCTGTTGCATTCACACATCCTGAGAGGCCACCACCCATCTGCTCAGGGTACTCTTTCTCAATCTTGCACAGGCCATGCAGTGGTCTGCATTCATTCTTTCCCAGACCAGCAGCTTTACAAACTGATCTCATAGGTTCCCTGTGGGCAGCTTGTGGTTTATACTCTTTTGGAATCAGTCTACAAACTCAGCTAGAGGTACACCAGGTTTTTGCCTCACTCCTGCTATGGGGGTCTCAGTGGGCCCATCATCCAGTTTGTACCAAACAGCAAGTCCAGCCTGCATCACCTGGTCATGGTACAGGCCAGGTATTGTGGCCTTTTCGACGCCAGTGGAGTACCCTTCCCCTGTCCCTGTTAACATGGCAAAAGTAATAGGTATCATGGGTTAAGCCTGCCGGTTATTCTCTGCTCGCAATCTGCATTCCTCCTTAAAGAAAGCACACCATTTAATAAACTGAGAACTATTGAGGACAGCTTTGGCAACATCTAGCCAGTCCTTAGGGACACACAGGTGATAATCAATGTCCTATAATAGGGTAAGGGCCCAAGGAGAGTTTGGGCCATCCTCCACCACCGTCTTGCGGAACTCTTTAAGGTCCTTAGCTTGCCCTGGATCCCATTCCAATGGCCTGTTAGCTCCAGGTGCCAGATTGACTGGATATGCTTGGGGAAGTGAATCCTGTGGCCAAGGGTCCAGGCTCCCAAGTGGCACTTCATTAAAGGGCAGGCCTCCGAGTAGGTTACTTCCCCAGCCCTCGGCCTCTCCATGGAAGGCTGGTAGGGGTCCGAGTCTTACAGATCTCTCTTGCAGGTCACGGAGGGCACCATACCACCCCACTCTGAATCAGGGGAATAAGGAGGGGCCTAGGAGAGTCAGGGACACCCGAGTCAGAGGGGGTAACCTTCACCTTCGTTTTGATTTCCACTGCCCACTCAACTCACTCTCAGCGCCAACTTTGCTGCCCATGTGCTCCACATGAATATAAATACTATTTTTTTCTCTGCATATCTTAAAAAATCATGTTGACAACATGAAATAAAAAAACCCAAAGTTTAAAACCTTCTTCTAGGCAAGTTAAAGAATTACTGAGAACAAGTATTTTAAGAATAATTTCAGAAAGCTTGAACTCAGGGCCTGGGTTCTATCTCTGAGATTAATAGCAAGGCTATTGCTGCAACATTGAACCACAGTGCCATTTCTAATTTTCTCGTGGTTAATTGAAGAGAAGAATCCCACTGACTTTCCTGTCCAACCTGACTTTGAGCTAGGATCTGGAGATCTCAGCCCTCTGAATAGCTAGAATTATAAGCATGAGCTACTGGCACATGGCTACACTAATTGCTTAACTAAAAGAGTTAAAATTAAATGTTAATAATGTTTAACTTTGTAAAATAAAGTTAACTGAAATGCCTTTTACTAGTAATAAGGGATCAAATGTGTCTACTGTGTAGGTGGGTTACAAAGTTCTTACCAAAAGCTACATACTTTCCTTGTTTTCTATTCTTCCAAAATTGTTTGCTCTCCAGAATCATGCCTTATCTTTCCTTGCTGGTTTCTGTAGCTTATTTCATACATGCTCACAGCTTCTTCAATTATCATTTCCTTATGTGAAGAGCTTGCAAATATCTATTTTCAATCCAAACTACTTTTATGCACCTCTCATCCATATATTCAACTGCCATAAATACTTGTGAAACAGTAATCTTGTCTCTCCATTACTGGATATAAATGTGTAAGTAAAATTTAGGAAAATAAAGGAATAACATCAATAAATATACCTGATGATTGTAATAGTAATGCTAAATATTACTACAATGCTGTTTTTCTGAGCAATTTAATATAAAGCTCAAGGAAAACAACGTTTTTGAGTGCTGATATTGGGGTTTAAAATCAGGACCTTACCTTCTCAGTTATGCATTTTCCCTCAAGGGCGGTGTTTTACCCTTGAGCAGACACAGCTTTTATTTTCATTGCTGTTCTCTGCTGTGTTCAAAAGCAGGAATTTTAAACCTCTTAATAAAGTGATTCTTAAATATTCATAGGGGAGCAAAAGAAGAATAGAAGACAATAGAAGAATAAAAGAGTATAAGTTCAGGCTTGAAATCCTAGCTACCCAGGAGGCAAAGAGATGAAGATTTTGTTTCAGAGCCAACCAGGGGAGAAAAATCTGTGAGACTCCTATCTCCAATTAACACCCAAATTGCTGGAAATTTATTTGGGGGATTATTTAGAGATAAGAAACCCTTTGTCTTTCCTTCTTGGGCTGGATTGAAACCGGGATTCTCAGATATCAGCTCTCTGAGTATCTAGAATTACCGGTGTGTGCTAACAATGTCCAGTTTCGAGAGGGCAAGGTACTGATTTCAAGCTCAAGGAACAGCACAAAAACAAAAACAAACCTTATGAAATACAAATATACTGATAGAATACAAACCCAAACAAACCAAACATAGGTATCTAGATGGGTGAAGGTCTTAATAGAATTATTATCACTATTATCTTTTCTGGCATTTTAAGTAACCCGAAATTATGCATTAAAGGCATAGCTTAGTGGGTAGAGTACTAGCTAAAATGAAATATATCAAACCTACTTAAGGAAGAAAGAGAAAAACAAACAGAATCTACACATATTTCGTTAATGTACTTTTAAATGCATTCCAATCAAGAAAACTCTAGGCATTGATGAATTTATTATTGACTTTTCCTAAAACTTTGAAGAGATCATTTTGATTATACAAAAATATTTCTTTAGAAAGGTAAGAAATAGTAGCTGCCCTCTTAAAAGTTTCTTTTTTTTTTTTTTTGGTCCAGTCGTAGGCCTGAACTCTGGGCCTGGGCGCTGTCCCTCAGCTCTTAGGCTCAAGGCTAGCGCTCTACCACTTGAGTCATAGCGCCACTTCCGGATTTTTTCCCCTGCTTATGTGGTGCTGAGAAATCGAACCCAGGGCCTCATGCATGCATGGCAAGCACTCTACCACTGAGCCACCTTGCCAGCCCTTAAAAGTTTCTTTTAAAAAATACCGAGCTGAATTTTGTCTGGAATTTTATTCCATGTACTGAGCAATTAAGGCGAATTGTTTAAGGACATTGAGTCTTCTAACCATTAAGTACTTTATTCATCACTTACTTAGTCCTTATTTTTTGTATAACATTTGAAAGGTTCTATAAAATCCATTTGGAGGGTCTTTACTCAAAGCAGAATGGCATAATGTAAGCATCTCAGGATTTAGAGCAGTGAGTATGAAAGCCATGAACAGTTTATCTTGTCTTTGAAGAAATTTTTAATACATATAGCATAAATAAGAAAGAACATTTTAGGTGATAGAGTAAATAATGGAGGCCAGGAGGTGGCCTAGCACCACCATAGGAAGACGAAAGCTTGGGTGCACCCTAAGGGAGAACTGTCCTGTCCTGTTCTGTCCTGTTGAGATACTTGTCATGCATCAGGTGCCTGCACAGGGAGGGCTGGCACTACTAACACAGCACCATGAATACGGTCAGCTTGGCGTCTTCCATGGTTCGCAGCAGAAACCAGATGAAGTGGAGCAGGGATTGGACAGAGGGTGACCCGTGTTTGTTGGATGGTACTTCTATGCATACATGATGAAGACCACAGACCTGCTTTTGTTTTTCCAATAGAGAAACTGCAGCACTGCCTAGGGCACGAGCATGTCCACTTGCCTGGGAAGCTTTGGGCCATGGAGTCCTCCACCAGCATGTTGGCAGAGCCAACACTGTGGAGTGTAGAAAGTAGTATCAAGGTTCCCAGTAGTTCTCGCTTTCCTCAGAGTCCATGCCCAAAACAAATGGAACCATGGGTGGCCCTGTTTCCAGGAACCCCAACTGGAACACTTCAAGGCTCTGTATCAGTGGGGTCCATCAAACTGAACATCCTAGCCAGACACTACATCCACTTCTGCCTTCTTTGAGGACTCCAACACCAACATGGACAGTGCTGCTGTGCTCTTTTGCTGGCCATGAGGGAAGAACAGGAGTGTGCTCCCGAGCACATGAACTCCTGAGCCCCAGAAGGCTTACTCTGTGACATGTACCTGAAGAAGAGGGTCCAGTACTTCTGGCGTGCCCTTCTCCATGAGGTTTACCTTGCATGTGATTGTTGTCTTCATTCTGGGAGCCTTCCTGCTCCACCATCGCTGCTGCCAATGTGGCCCAAATACTATAACCTTTAGAAAGACTAGGTCAAAGCCTGAAAATATCAATACCAAGAATTGGGTGCATTAAAGAGGAGGGTATGGAAAGGGTAGACAAATGAAGGGAGGAAGGGACAGAATGTAAATGAGCTCATTGGATGAGAGTGAGGGAACAGAAGATGCTGTATGAAAGGAAATGTATTTATCTGCTTCATGAAATTGAAATCCCTCTACACAACCTCTTTATAATAATTATAAACTAAATTACTTTTCTAAAAAGGAATTCATTGCATATACCACAAAACTAAGAAAAGTAAGGGAAGGGGTGTGTCGGGGGGTTGAATGTTGAAAGGGTGGCATGGATCAATACGCACTGTTTTCATAAACTGCTTTGTTACATGGCACTTCTTTTGTACAACTACTTAAAGATAATTGACAAATAAAAATAATAAATGAGTAGATGTAAGATAAGGTGAGTACAGGAGAAAGAAATGGTTGATATATACTTCTAATATGGAACAGGGCTTCCCTTTAGGTTGGAATCCTGTAGAAGAACTCTACTGTTTTTATAATATTTCAGAATAAGATGAGATTCATAAAGCATGATTCATTATAATTTGTCAAAAATAATTTAAATAGTTGTTAATTGCCCAACAAAATTAAATTCCTATAGTATCTTTGTGAATAAATTTAATTTATGATCATGTTTTGACAGAAAAATCTATGAAAATGTTTTATTTACTTATTTTTTAGTCAGTCATGGGGCTTGAACCCTGGACTTGGGCACTACCCATCAGCTCTTCAGCTCAAGGCAAGCACTCTACCACTTGAGCCACAAAGCCATTTCTGGTTTTCTGGTGATTAATTAGAAATAAGAGTCTCATGGACTTGCCTGCCTGGTCTGGCTTTGAAGCCAGAACCTCAGATCTCAGCATATTGTGTAGCTAGTATTACAGGTGAGGGCCACCGGTGCCTGGCTAAAAATCTTAATTCCAATTCACCTGCATAAAGCCAGAACTTGAGGCTTTGCTTAAAAGGTGGAATGCAGGCAAAAAGTGAAAAGCAAATACTAGCAGAGAGGCAGGCAGAGAATGAGAGAGTTAAAGAGAGAGGGAGAAGAGAAAGAGAAGGCAAGAGAGAGGGAAGGAGACAGGGAAAAATGTAAAAACGGGGGAACAATGGGAGGAGACAGGCAAAAGTGGATGATGAAAGTGAATATTATCAAAATATATGAAAATATAATGGAGTCCATTATTTTGTGCAATAATAAGGCAATATGTTTAATAGAAATTCAAGTGTGAAAGCAAATTTCTCAATTTATAAGTTTTATTTAGAAATAATGAAGATGGAGATTAGCTGCTGGGGAAGGTATTACTTGCATTCTATTCTAAAACCCCGACCACAATCCCTGAAGATGTTCCTATCCAGGCCAATCAAGTAGCCACTGCCAGTTTTTGAAGCAAAAAAAGAGAAGTGTCATTCTGAGAACCAGAAGATTATAATGGCTAGCCATTTGTGGCTCAGGCTTGTAATCCTAATTACTCAGGAGCCTGAGATGTGATTATCCAAGTCAGGACAAGCAGGAAATCTTAATCTCAAGTTAAACACCACAAATAGGAAATGGAGGTGTGGTTCAAGTACAAAGGCTCCAGGACAGCACTCAGGCACTGAATTCACCTTCAGGTTCAGTACATACACACACACACACACACACACACACACACACACACACACACACACACACACACACACACACACACACACACAACGTTAATTATATATTAGAAAACACAGTCATATGTCAATATTTAATGCTCACAAATGTTAACTCCTACTGAATTTCACATTCTCTTAAAAGAGAGTAGCTTCTTGGCAGAATGTCCTTAATTTTTAAAAATAATTTATAGCCATACTTCTTTGGCAGTCTCTATCACAAATTAGAATGGCAGGGGAGGGGAGGGCATGGGGAACTAGCCACTTCCTTTATGCTTCAATGATATTCTTGTACTTCACTAGTGGAAAAACATTAGCAGGAATGAGATGTGTCTAAAATAATATAAAACCATTGAAATTGCCGCTGATCATGTACAGGCTGATTAATTCAGTACAATATGACATATACATTGAACACCACAGGATGCGCTATCAATTGAGAAGCAACCTATATATGATACAATTGGTAATGTGTGTATTTTATACTCATGGACATAGATATTTATATATGCATGGGAAATGTTCTGGCAATATATATCTGACAATGGAATTCTTTGGGGAATGGGGTATATGGTTGTGCAGATGGATTGGGGAGAAAAATTTAAACCCTAGATTTGAATTAAGACATTTATATACAACCAAAAATCTGTTACTTTCAAAATTAAAAAAAAACACCTACTAGCATATGAGCTAAGAAAAATACCACATAAAGCTGTAGTAATTTTTTTCTCACTTTTTGATTAGCACACATTCTTCCAAGGGATTTGATTATGAAATTTTCATATATTCAAACAAGGTATCTTTATGAGACTCATCCCTTCCATCACTCTACACATCCTGATACACAGGATGAACCACTTTTAGGTGCAGTACTACCAATAAAAATGGGAAAAATGAAATATATAAAAATTTAAAAATTACTATTAGTGTAGTCCTCACCCCTATAAAATGCTTACATGGAAAGCAGAGTCCAATATTGCATAGGAAACAATTATCAAGATCCCCTTCTCAGCTGGAAATGGAGTTTAGTGGTAGAATGCTTGCCTAGTATGCATGAAGCCCTAGGTTTGATTCCTCAGTACCAAATAAACAGAAAAGGTGGCTCAAGTGGAAGAGCACTAACCTTGAGCAAAAGAAACTAAGGGACAGTGCTCAATTCTGAGTTCAAGCACTACAACTGGAAAAAAATAAACAATCCCATTCTCAATCAATGAGTAAGCATTTGTGCATCCAGGTATGTAGGTATGTAATAAGAGGCATTCTAACCCTGCGTTCTAACACAACCTATGGAACTCATGATATTCATTCAAAAGTAACTGCTAAAAACAGGGCTAGCTAACATTTCTCTAACGTGCAAATAAACGAATTTAATCTATGTACACAACGTGCATGTGTACACATATAGATTCTACAGCAAGAAAGATATTCTGATAATTATGTGCTACAAATCCTGCCTTTTTCTACTACTTGCTCATTCTAGAATAATAGCATATGCACAACAGTGGGTGCGAGATGAACTCAACACCTTCTAGGAGATGTGTGGCCTGATCATAGAAACAAAAACATGTATTTCTTTTAATGTACATATTATGAAAACATATACATGCTCATATGTGTCTATAATTTGAGTGTATTACACAGCTATATGACTCTGTATGTTACATAAGCACTGAAAAAAGGAAGGAAAGGTCCACGGTTACCTCAGAAAAATTACTGAGCCATGACTCTGGTCTCATTATTTTTTCTGGTTAATTGGAGATAGAATCTTACAACTTTTCTGCTTTAGGGATCTTCAAACTACAGTCTTCTAGGTTTCAGTCTCCTAAGTAGCTAGAGTTACAGGCAAGGCAGACTGGAGATATAGCTTAAGTGGAGAATAATCAACCTGGAGAGAAAAAGCTAAGGAAGAGAATAAGATCTTGAATTCAAGTGCTAGTACTGAGGTATGTGAGCCCACACACGCGCGCGCGCGCGCACACACACACACACACACACACAGGAGAAAAAAGAAAAGGAAAAAACCCTGATAAGGTAATTAAGACACCTAATATAATAAAGAGGAGAAAACTTGAGGATTCATTTCTGTATTATTAGATTATTTAACAGGTGATTTAAAGTATACAGATATACCTGGGTCACCACAGTTTCATTCTTGTTAATCTGTGTGTGTGTGTGTGTGTGTGTGTGTGTGTGTGTGTGTGTGTGTTATACACACACACTGGTGTATGTATAACAATACGGAGACTTGAACTAAGTGAATTGGCACGATGCTTTTGCTTCTTATCTCAAGGCTGTTGCTCTACCCCTTGAGACACAGAACCACTTCCATCTCTTTTGGGGAAAGAAGTGTTCCATGCATTTTGAAGGCCATATGGGGCCCAATAATAAGTCTATATATCTCAGCCACATGAGTATATTTTTTCTTATGTGCTAAAATCATCAGGTAATAGTCTTAGTTACAATAAAAAAATTCTAGGGGCTGGGAAGATGGCTCAGTGGTAGAGTGCTTGCCTTGCATGCCTGAGGCCCTGGGTTCGATTCCTCAGCACCACATAAGCAAAAAAAGAAAAAAGCCGGAAGTGGTGCTGTGGCTCAAGTGGTAGAGCGCTAGCCTTGAGCTGAAGAGCTGAGGGACAGCGCCCAGGCCCAGAGTTCAGGCTCCACGACCGGACCCAAAAAAAAAAAAATTCTAGGGCACTACTCAGGCCTTGATTAATGCCTAGGACCAACACAAAAATAAATGCAGTTTCTTGTAATTATTGCAGTTGACCTATTGCTACTCCTAAGATTATCATCTATGTCAAGGGCCTCTGGATTGTGACTCCCTCCATAGGTAAAGGATCACTCTAAATCTATCAGTCAAATGTAACTAAATCCTCCATATATTACCTTTGTAATATAAATTAAAATTGTTAATAACAAATAAATTATAATAAGTGTAGACAAAAATTCCATAAACACCAAGGATTTAATTCATGCTATGACATTTTTAGACCTCAAACATCACTAAGGATTTTTTCAGAAAACACACTTTTATCTCTACCCACTGTGAAACTGAAGAACTGAAATCATACACTACCCAACTTAGAGGCCTACACCAAGAAATAATTAGATGGCAGACATTGGTACAAGCAAACTGTACACCGCATATTCTCCTAAGTGAATTAATACTAAAAACAATGGACATGGTCCAGCTTGAGTTGAAGTTGAATATCTTGTCTCAAGAACAAAAAGTGAGGGCTGAGAATATGGCTTAGTGGGAGAGTGCTTGCCTAGCAGCCATGAAGCCATGGGTTTGATTCCTCAGTAAGATATAAACAGAAAAAGCTAGAAGTACCTTGTGGCTCAAGTGGTAGAGTGCTAGACTTAAGCAAACAAAGCTCAGGAAAATGCCCAGACTCTGAGTTCAAGCCCCAGGACTGGTTTAAAAATGGTGAAGACAGGAAGCAGGGAGAAGAACAGAGTTATTTGTCTGAGCCTACATTTTCTCAGCCTTCATGAACTTTCATCTTGTGATTTGTTTTTATTCTATTCAGTGGTCAACAAACTAGTTTCCTCTGAGTCTCTGAATCCTGTGTTATTTAGAGTTAGGAATCCTGATTTTAGTGTTGGGGATTTTGCTAAATGGAAGAGCACTTGCTGGCAAGTGTCAGGACCTTAGTTTGCTTCTCAGATCTGAAAAAAAGGACTCTTAAATCTTCTTTAGTTTGTGAAACTTCACAGAAGAAATAAATGCTTTCACTCATTCATAGAAGCACAAATTGATACATTTTCTAGGCTCATTTGAGAAAATTTACTATGAAATAGCAAAACAAAAGTCACACACTGATGGTTCACACTTGTAATCTAAGCACTCAGGAGGCTGAGATTTGAAGATTATGGTTTGAAGCCATTTGGTGCAAAAATGTCCATGAGTCTCTTATCTCAACCAGTGAAAAACAAACCTGCAAAAAAACTGTAGCTGTAGCTCAAGCAGTAGAATGTTAGCTAAGAGTTATAAAGCTACAGGGCAGCACCCAGTCACTGAGTTCATGTCCCAGAAGAACTGGCAGAAAAAAAATGAACTCAAATTCAAAACAGTTCATAATCATCGATAATAACTTGCCATTTTGGGCCAAACAAAACAATTATTTTTCTTTAATGAAATAGAATAGGACACTTTACTTCTTAATTAGTGCTAAATCATGTAGGATTTCACAGTGTGGAAAGATACCTTTTCTAATGATAGCAGAAAACTTCAGTATCACTGTATGTATTATATCCCAGGACTGTAAAACATATAAAGTTAGATTTGTGCTCCATGGACCAAATTTCATGATACATAAAAGAGTATCTTCACAGTATTTTATTTATACTGAACCTTTTTTCATTCTTTATTATTGACCACAACATAAATGTTAGTAAGGCTTGCCTTTTCATTGGAAAATTCTCTAATTTTTTAAACTTTCCTTTCTTTTATACAGCAAATAAAACTATGTATGGCATGTGAATATCACCAGTAGGGAAGTAAGTATGTCACCTCTACAATGCTCTGGACCTGCTTGATCATCTCACCTAGCTGCAGCTCTGTTCTTTCAGACTTCCTTTCAGGCCAATTGATCTTCTCCTTAGTGCCCAGGTTAGGTTGCTCAGCAACTTCCCTCCAGTCTCCAAGGATAGCTCATGGCTGTTTCTTCATTGCAGAAAATAGATTTCTCTATTCTACAAAAAAATAAATGTGATTGGGTTAAGCCTCTACTGTAATAAAGATTTCATTTTACATTAGTCCATGTTTCCTTTAGAGAATTCTCTAAATGTTTAATTAATGGGAGGAAGGGGCTGGGAAAGAGTGAGGGAACAGAAGACACTTTACAAATGGAAATGTATTCATTACCTTACTCATTTTATTGTAATCCCTCTGTACATGCTCTTTATAATACCAATAAAGTAAATCAATAAAAATATTCAATTGGATGAATCTGGTCAGAATGTAGACATGTACACCTATTCACCTAACAAAACTAATGCTTTACACACATCAAGAAAACAGTGTACTCGCAAATAAATCGTACTTAAATGGATTGCTAGGCCGATCTTGCCCAGCCACCACTGCCACGCCTGGTTCTTTTGTCCAAAATGGGGCGCCAGGGGCACTGCCTTCTGGCCTTCAATGCAGCCACTGAGAGGGTCTGTTGGCGGCTGTTCCACCTCTTCAGCCCTGAAGCTGCACAGTGGAGCCAAGTTAGCACGTGTTGTAGTCTTCAATGTGGCTGCAGTTGAAAGGGAGGCAGGCTGCACATGAGGCCTTTGGCACCCAGAATCCATCTCAGGCTTGAGTCCTTGGGAAGCCCCACGGCGGAGGGGGGGGTTGCCACTGGGCAGAGAACCTCTAAGCTAGCAGTGTGCGCTCCTCGGGCTTGGGCACCAGCAGCAGCAGGGACTAGGACGGCAAGTCCTCAGGGACTCAGGAGCCTTGGCCCATCGCACCATGCCTGGTCCTGCTCCCGCCTCCTGAGGACTGGCCTGTGAGCCCTGTCCAGTGCCTGTGAGCACCAGATGCTGCTAATCAGCAGCCTGAGTCCCATGCTGTCAGTTGAACCCCCGAGGACCGGCTTCTCCACCAGGTATAGGGCCTCAGTGCGACAGCTAGTGCCTAGGCATATGCCCAACCTCATCGGAGTGGCCTATCTGAATTTCAGGCAGCTGCAGGATGAGCCAGAGGCCAGGAAGCAAGTCCTGGCCAGCCAGTAGCTGCCCTTTGTCCTCAGGCTCTAGGCAATGCCAAGGCGCACCTTCCCTGCAGAGGTAATAGCAGCAATGCAGCCATGGATGCAGCAGAAGCACCATTGTCTCCAGGTTGGCCCCACCTGCCTCCAGGTGTGCCCACATCATCAATCCCCTGGGCTGCCCGCTCCTGCACTGATGCTGTACATACCTGCAGTGCTCATTTTCTTCTGTATCCGCCCTCCCCTTCCCCAATCCCTGCGGGCATCTCTGACTCCTCTACCACCTTTGCCCTGAACATTTAGCATATGGGCCACTCATAGAGTTCATAGTGGTCGAGGGAACTTTTGTAGAACAGCCTCCAGGAAAGAGTCAAGGGTCAGGGTGATAGAGAGCCTTGAGTGTGTGGAAAAGGTATTGCACACATATTTTGATAGGATAAGAAATCAAAAGAAAGCAAAAATTATCAAATTAAAAAAAGAGATTAACCAGGCATCAATTGCTCAGGGCTTTTATCCAAGCTCCTCAGAAGGCTGGGAGCTGAGGATCAAGATTATAAGCCAGCTTGGGAAGGAAGGTCCCTGAGATTCTTATTTCCAATTATCTACAAACAACAACAGCAACAAAACCCACAAGTGAAGCTGTGGCTCAGGGATGTGGAGAGGTAAAAGGAGAGTGAATTTAAACAAGTCCTTATTTCAGGGACAGAAATGATTAGGACAGAATATTAGGAGAGACATTAAAAAAAAAAAACAAGAGAAAATGAAAAAAAACCTAAATTTAAAATTTAAAAGTGACATCATTAAAAACTATGTAAATTCAAAGAATTGATATTGAGAGAAGAGAGGATTGGTTGAGAGGAAGGGAGGGTAGAAAAGAGACATGAAAAACTAAAAAATAATTCTTAAAATTAGTTACTTGAAAATTATATAAGTATAAAGTGATAATACTGCTCTTAAAGAAGTTAATCCTAAGAGGTTGTGAATTGAGTATTAAATATCTGGATTAAGTATGTACACAATGGGGGATAAGGTCTAATAATTGAAGACGGGTATGTATCTGGGGATGAGTGGAACTACAATTCAGTAACACCAGGGAGAAAGAAAAAAATGAAAAGAATAAAAAAAGGACCAAAAAGTCTGAAGTTAACATTTTTTTTTAAAAAGCACACACACACATATACACCTAAAATAACAATTATAAGGAAAAAAGGATTAAAAGAAAACAATTCTTTAAAAAAAATAATAAAGGTACAAAAAAGAGTTCTTTGATTTTTTTTGGGGGGGGGAGGAATGGGTAGATCACGTATTTCGCTTGGGACCATAACCAGTCTCTTTGTGGAGACTTTGGTCTGCTTATGGTGTTTGGTTTTCTTGTGGCTTGATTGAATTCTTAATTCTGTTTGTTTGAACAGGCAGAAAAATGCTCTATGTTATCCAGTATTTTGTGATCCTCCTCCCAGGTAGTTCAGTGGGAGGGAGATCTGCTTTGAGTATCACAAAAGAGGGAGATGTCTCTTTCCTTTGTTTTGTCTGTGATGTGGCTAGGTTCTGGGTAGGGTTGAGGCTTTTCACTAAACAGTATCTTTTCCATGAGGGGCTAGCTTTGTAGACTGCTTTAGGGAGGGGCAGCCTCTGGCTCTGTTTACCCTCGGCACAGAGTTACCCTTGCCTGCCCAGGGTGACTTTCTCCTGAGTAGGGTTGTGCCTGGCAGTTCAGGCCAGGTTCCTATGACCTGCTAAATGACTCTTTTGTTTTCTTCCAAGGCCTGAGTTGGAGCTAGCTGCTCATCCAGGCCTTTGTCAGTATCTCAATGGAGATCTGTGGTGGTAGGGGAGGGGTGGCTTTCCCTCCTCTGCTCCCTAAGAAGGAGTGAGGATGTCAGGGTTCTACTCATGCTGGAGTGTTGGTTCATGGGTCGTCTCTGGTCTGCGATCTGCAGGATGAAGATATCTACTCCTTGTCAGTTCTTGCTGGTGTTGGTAGAGTCAGCTCGCCCACTGCATCTGGTTTCTTGGTCCTGGACTCTCACTGTAGGTATGGTAGCTATGCCCACCACCTTGCCACCACATCCACCGCTGTAGCGTCTACTGGCAAATGCTCAGATCTGTCATTCTGCCTGGATTCTCTCTCTCTGGCCAAACTCTCTGTACTGTGATAGCATATTTGGTGTACTTCTCTAGACTCGGACTGTACACTGGAATACTAATCTGCTTTCTATGTGAGACCTTCTTTAGTCTCCAGCTTCTCCTCCTCCATCTTCCCCCCTCCCTGGAATTAGGTTTTTGTCTAGAAGATTAAGTGTAGGAGTAGAAACCAGTTGTGGGGAGATGTTGTGATGTTAATATTGTGGTTCCAGTGACAGTTCAGGCTGTCCAGTGGTATGTTGAATTGTCTATGTATTTGGATGTGACTGTCTCTGATATATAAATTATTCCTGCTTTTTTCACATGTGGTCCTTTCATTTCCACACTGCAGCCGTGATTTTGAATATGTTGGACCACATATTCAGAGCAGTCACCTTCCTGGCTAAGCACCTTTTAATAGATTTCTGTTTTCTTGTGAAGACAGTATAAAATCTTTTGAATTGTGTATCTATATATAATTATTCTTGACTTGGTGGGACCGTCTAGAAGAGGAGTATCTGCTAGGACTCTAAATCTCTGTTTCGCTAGAGTGAGTGAAGGTAATTGTCAGTTGTTATTCTGCCATTGTTTTTCCTCTTCCTCAGGTTCATTTTTTATATTGTGGACTTTTTCACATAATTTAGGATGTGTGATTATTGTATCAGGTTATTTTTGTTTTTCTTTTTCTGTTACTTGGAAATACTGATTTCAGGCTTATATGAAGAGTCAGAAACCACATGAAATGTATGTTACTACATTCAAAGAAAGAGAGCAGTCATTTTAACCTATTTGCGACAAGTAAATTAATATTAAGCAAAGCTAATTAAAATAATTACTTATTTACTCTTCAGAGGATGAGTATAGTACTCTTGGATATCTTGGAGGAAAAGACTAGTCTCATTACAACTGACGCCTTACATTGAAATTATTGGCTAAACATTCTTCTTCAGAAAGGCAAAAGCTCCATTTCTTTCATATTAGTATTATAAAATCATAATAGCTGCATATTGAATTGTTTACCACTACTATTTTGAATTACATTCTTCATCCATTAGATATCTAAGGCTTTGAATGACCAATTCTTTGAAATACCTATATTGCTTATATTGTGATATTAATCTCAGTAATATTAATAAGAATTTATCTCTGAGTCCTGTCTTGAACTACATTCATATGTAATTTATGTAGTACCAAGCAAGAAACCTGATAATTTTACTCTTTTCTATGTTTTAATCAATAAATCCATTCAATATAGAAATATGTTCCCATCTTTTATGTTGCTCAAGTAAACATCAAGTATTTCTAGTACTTTTCCTGAAATAAATAAAAAGTTTGGAACAGGAAGACAAACCCTCCCATTATCACTTTGAAGTAAATCCTTGGGAACTATTTTTTATACAAAGAAAAGGAAAGCCGGGCGTAGGTGGCTCACGCCTGTGATCCTAGCTACTCAATAAGTTGAGATCAAAGCTAGCCTGAGCAGGAGAGTCTGTGAGACTCTTATCTCCAGTAGACCACTAGAAAACTGGAAGTGGCGCTGTGGCTAAATCAGTAGAGTGCTCACGTTGTTCTGAAGAGCTGAGGCATAGCTCCTAATCCCATAGTTTAAGCCCCACACCCGACAAAAAATAATAAATAAAAACTGCAATGCACATGTTTATAAATGAATAATCTAATGGTTAAGTCAATTAAACACAAGAACTACCACATCAATCTCAATTTACTTAAAGCCACCAAAATATTAGTGTTCATGAATATCACTCACTTTTAGAAAATGACTAGTGAAAACAAAGTTTATATTTGAAATATAAAAAATGAAATTTAAACCCAGATTTGCTGTGAATATCCAATTCACAGGAATACATTTATTCAGCAAACAGAGAAACAAAAAATAAGGGTTTGTCATATAGAATGAAAGATGTAGAAGCAGACTCTTTCCTTAAGATGATAACTACATGCAAAAAGTGGGATTTATCCATTTATCTACTGAGGGGCATCTGTGTTGGTTACATATCTTAGCTATGGTATATAACGTTGCAGTAAATATAGTTGTGCTGGTAGCTTTAGTATGGTCTTGGTTGTGATCATTTGGGTAAATGCCCCAAAGTGGGAATGCTAGGTCATAGGGAAACTCTATGTGGAGTCTTTTGAGGAAACTCCATATTGCTTTCCAAAGTGGTTGAACAAGTTTACACTCCCACCAAAAATATAGTAGGGTTTCTTTCTGTCCAAATCCCCTCCAGCATCTATTGTTATTAGAATTCTTTATTATAGCCATTCTAAATAGGGTGAGTTGGATTGTCAATGTTGTTTTGATTTACATTTCATTTATGGTTAGGGAAGTTGAGCATTTCTTCATGTGTCTATTGGCCATCCTTCTTTCCTCTTCAGAGAAGTTTCTCTGAAAGTCTTTTTTATTTTATTTTATTTTTTTATTGTGAAAATACTGTACAGAGGGGTTACAAGTACATAGGCAAGATAATGAGTACATTTCTTATCAAACATTTTTACCTCCTTTGTGTTTCCCCTTACACAATGGAATTCTATGCCTCCATCAGAAAGAATGACATTGCCCCATTTGTATGGACATGGAAAGACTTGGAAAAAAATATATTAAGTGAAGTAAGCCAGGCCCAAATAAACATAGGTCCCATGGATTCCCTTATTTGTAATACTAGTATATGTCTGAGACAAGCAGAAACGGTCAGACAAGATGATGTTAAGGGAAATGAACTCCAAGATAAAGACTCAAATGGTTTTTCTTTCTTGCTATTGTTTCTAACATTTTATAAGATGATTTATTTATTGCTTTGTATATCCCTCCCCACCCCATACATGTGTTCCCACGGGAGGGGCTGGACTAGGCAGTGAAGGGAAAGCATTGGAGCCAGAAGTTGTGGGGCTGGAAAGGGTGGGCCAGAAAAGTGGGGGTGGAGGTAAAATTGTGGCTGTGAGAGTGGTTGGTCAGGAGAATGTGTGCAGCCCAGAGTGAGTATCTGGCCTCAAGAAGCAGTACAGTCCAAAAAGTGAGAGTAGGACACATAGCATGGTGGTGGGAAGAGGAAACACCGGGTGACCATGGTCCAGCGGGTGGTGGTGGGAGGTGGGCTGATAGAGGGGAGGTATGGGACAGGGAACCTAGAAGAGTTAATAGGAGATCAAGAAGAAGGGTTGTGCACACTTCACTGGAAACAGGGCTGCTCAGTATGGCTCTCTCCATGTACTATGCTCGTCTGTGCTCTGTCAGGGTTAAGCCCAGCAGGTTAGAGTTCCCATGCCCCACAATCTAGAATACAGTAAAGGAACACCATCTAACTATTCACCTGACAGGGGTATAATTCTCTGGCACCTGGGAAGAGGTTTATTATGAAGACAGGATGGTAGAATGGGCTACCTCTGGCTTAACAGATTCATATCACCCTTACCCATGAGACACAGTTAATATATAAATGCACTTAAACAATAGTTCTTTTTTCGCCTTCCTTTGCTTTACCTCTTCCTTCTTCCAGTGCTGGGGCTTGAACACAGCTTCTAGGTGCTCCAAAAATTCTCTGCCCAAGTGCCTATTTTTCTTCACCTCCTAGACCTCTATCTTCTTGGTCCCTGTCAGTCCAGGTGCAAGGTACCATGACCAGATGCCCTCTTTCAAGGCAAGTATGTCCCCAACAGCCTTCTCCCTGGAGGAACCAAAAGGAGGATTAAGGGTTTTGTGCTTTTGTGTATACATTCACATGAATATTTACTTTCATCAGTGGGGCAGTTCTAAGTACTCATCCTCTTATTGAACTTCAGCTATAAATTCTTTGAAAATGGAGGCACTGGAGCAGGAAAGGAAAAAAACCCAAACAATAAAACAAAAAACATATCCCACAATCACTGGATGACTGAATGAAAGTAAAACGCAACCTAAAAATATTTTACCAAATCTGTTATATTTGAATGGTGAGAGTTCCATAGAGGAAGATGCCAAAACAGCCAGGGAGTGTCCATTTGCATATGTTCAAGGATGCTGTCATTAATATTTAATCATTAATATTTGCTCATTCATCCAGGAAGAGGAGATCAGTTACTATGGTACTTTGATTGTGTTCAATCCAATTACGTTAAAAAAATTTCAAGCTGCCATGATAAAAAAAAATAAGGCTCCTCTTCCCAGCACCAGTTATCTTTAGTTCACTTCCAAACCATAAACATTATAACCATGTCCAAAGAATGCAAGGAAGGGAGGGAAAGAATCAGCATTCTGGTCTATTATCTGGTACCAACACATTGCTCAGGTTGAACTGTTTATCCACTGTGGTATTACTTTCTTCCTACTTTTGGATCTGAGGTGTGTGCACTTAAGAACTATGTGCATATATCCGTACATACATTATGATTGAAGGTATATGTCCATCAACTGAGGTGTTAGCTTGCAAAGGTTCATTTTAACTGTTACAGCAGCTGTATGTCAACGTAATTGTTCCTGTGTCCCATGTGCATCTCTCCAAGTTCTACACAAGATAATGTCACTGACCATTTTACTTATGTTGCTGCTGACATTCCCAGTTTTCCTCTCCCAATTCTCCCTCCCACCTCCCTCTATACCCTGCAGCAAACCACAGCCTTTATGGTTTTGTTTCTTCAGTGTTGATTGCCTGAGGTTTGATTGGTCCAATTCTAACACACTAGGTAGCTATGGCAGGTGCAGGGGGTGGCCTTCCTTTTTCTAACTTTCCTGACACATACCAGGAAAGTCTCTCCGCATTTCAGGAGTTTTACTTGAATTACTTTCCACTTTCTGGTATTTGCCACCTATCTGATTTTGTCTCTTCTTTGGAGTTAATGAGATTGAACCCAGGATGTTTCATTAGGTAGGCAAATACTCTCACTGAACTATAACCCAGCCACAGAACATCTTTTTAAATTCTCCATATATCTGAATGTACGATGGAAAGAAAAGTTTATTCCAGTATATTGGAATGTTTCAGATTTTAGGTTTTGATTAATCTAGTTATATATAGTCATAGTCTAGAAACAAATATATTGGTAGGACTTGATAAGACAGGCTTTTCCTCACTATACAGCTGTTGATGGGAAGGGATTGTCCTGCAGCATAACCCTGGAAACTTAGTGGTGAGGCCTTCAACATCAATTCCTCAGGGACATGATTTCAACCCAAGTGAGTTGCTGTAGTCTGAAGCCTCCCCTCAGGTTCCTGCGATTCCATCTTGCATACTACATTCCATAATAGCAATAACCACGATGCTCAGTCTGACTGTTTCGATTTGTTGAAAGGTTGTGAATGAATGTGTATGTCATCTTAGATGAGCGCATCATTGAGTCATGTGAAGAACTTCATCAAAAAAGAGATCACTCTTCAGTTTCAGTGATGATTTACAACAAATTTTCATAACTTGACCACAAAGCCTCTTTTTTTAGGCTAAACAGTTTCACTTGCACCAAAATGATGCTATGGCAAAAATGATCCTCTAATAGGGTTTCTAAATGCAAACACAAAATACTTTTGCTTAAGGAAGAATTAATTATGCCAGCTAATATATTCCCAGAATAGTTATTTGTGTTTAGACCATGTTAAAAAAATTGTTTTTGTTTTTGTTTTTTTATGGTCATGGGGCTTGAACTCGGCCTAGGCGCTGTCCCTCAGCGATTCAGCTCCTCAGTGATTCAGCTTAAGGCTGGTGCCCTACCATTTGAACCATAGTGCCACTTCTGGTTTTCAGGTGGTTAATTGCAGATTAGAGTTAATTGCAGATAAGAGACTTTACTGCATGGGCTGGTTTTGAACCGCAAACTTTTTATCTCAGCCTCATGAGTAGCTAGGATTATAGGCGTGACCCACTGGTATTTGGCAAATATGTGCAATTTTTAACCATGATTGAAAATGTTGGGAAAAACTACAGAATACTTATAAGCAGCAGTAATTAGATGGGTATAAGTATATGTAATATACCAAATATTTTTGCAAAATTGAAGTCCTTGGTGATCAAATACATAACAAAACTCATTTGGATCTCTTATTGAATATAGATTATTAATTTTTCTGTTCAGAAACATATATATGTATATATATATACGTAACTACAAAAGTATATAAATAATGCTTTACTATTTATGGGCAATTCTAAAGAGAGAGAGAGAGAGAAAGAGAGAGAGGCAGGGAGACAGGAGACAGAGAGACAGAGAGAGAATCACAAAATCCCAAACATTAAACTTACAGGTTGGATATCTGTAATTCCCAATTACATATTGTACTGAAAGGGAAATTACAATGAAATAAAAAATTAGACCATTCTGCAAGGATTCCAAAAAATAGTTCTTACATATTACTTGTTTGTTATCTTGATGTGTTTGTGACTAGTTGTGTCATCTGGTTTGCTTTAGGATGAAAACAACACTATCTTGTTCTTAAAAGCCAAGGGAAAATTATAAGTGTGCAATTGAAAGAGGTATATATATATTTGGATCAACCTTTATTTGCTTAGTTTTCAAACACTATGTAATGTTTCCAAATAATAATGGATTTTGCAAATATAGAAAAGTGTTAATGTATTTCTTGTTTTAAATGTATTTCTTATGACCAGATAAGACGTGTTAAGTCAAATGAACCTCAAGATAGGGACACAGGTTGTTTTTTTTTTAACTTGCCATTGTTTTTAACGTATTTATAATGTACCATGTGATTTTTTTGTTTCTTTGTATGTTCCTCCCCTATGGCATAACCGCTATTTTCACTGTTTTTGATGTCAGTTCCCTGCATCTTGTATATACACTTCTCTAAATTGGGGAGGGGGAGGGCAAAAACAAAATGCTTTAATAGGGATTCAGGTTGACACATTGTAACAATGAGATGTTCAAGACACTATGTTGAAAAACAAACTTTACTATTTAGGTAGTGGAGGGAGGAGGAGTGTAGTTGTAGAGGTGGGAGGGAAGGGATGGTAGGCGAAAAACAAAGGAGGAGACAACAATGCTTCATATTAAATGTACTTATTACCTTGCTCATGTAACTGTAACAACTATATACAGTATCTTTTACAATAAAAACGTATTAAAATGTATTTCTTAAAAATAGAAATATTTTTAAATTCTTATGCATATTTCCAATTAAGCAGTTCAGATGATGTATATATGAATTGTTGTTAGCTAGATTTTATTGTGTATGTGTGGTGGTCATTACGTTTGAAGTTAGGCCCTGGGTGCTGTCCTCTGTCCCTACCCCCGTTTTTTGCTTGTTCAAGGTTAGCACTTTCCCACTTGAGTCACATCTTCGAGATTTTTGGTTTTCAGTTGGAGATTAGTCTCTATTTCCTGCCTGAGCTGGTTTTAAACTATGATCTTCAGATCTCAGCCGCTTGAGTAAGTTACCACTTACATTTATTGTTTTCGTTTTATTAGCATATACTTTTATTGTAAAGATACTGTACACAGGGATTACAGTTACATTAGTGAGGAAATGACTACATTTCCTATCGAGCATTGTTACCCCCTCCTTTGTTTTTGCCCTTACCATCCCTTCCTTCTCCACCTACCTAACTCTTCCATCCCCTCTCCCACCCCCACAGTTGTAAAGTTTGTATTCAACATAGTGTCTTGTACATCTCATTGTTATAATGGGTTAACCGGTATCCCTATTTAAGCATTTTGTTTTTTCCCTTTCCCTCCCCAAATTAGAAAAATGTATATATAAGATGCAGGGCACCAAAATTAATAGAGTGAAAACAGAACATGCCAAACAAATAAAACCACAGATTACATTATAAATACGTTTAAATCCATACCAAGAAAAAAAACACGTGTGTACCTATCTTGGAGTACATTTTTCTTAACAGCATCTTACATGGTCATATGTGCATAGCTTTTGACCTCTTCTGCTTATCCTACATAAATATTAACTATTGCAAATAAGGGAAAACATGAGACCTATGTTCCTTAGCACTTGGCTTACATCACTTAATATAATTTTTCCAAGTCTTTTCATTTCCTAACAAATGGGGCAATATTATTATTTCTGATGGAGGCATAGAATTCCATTATATATAGATATATATCTATATATAATGGAATTCTATGCCTCCATCAAGAAAATGTAATATATATATATATATATGTATATATATATGTATATATATATATATACATATATATATATATATATATATATATATTACATTTTCTTGATCAGTTCATCTACTGATGGGCAACTGGGTTGGTTCTATATCTTAGTTATGGTAAAAAAAAATGCTGCCATAAACATAGTTGTGCAGTAGCCTCAGCCACTTACCTTTAAATCAGGTGATCTACTGAGTGTTTCCCTGTCCTATTTTGTGAAAATACACCTTTCCAACAGCAAAGGTAAAAGAACAAGTTAAAAGTTGTTCTGATACTCCCAACTCAAAGAAGATACATGATGTACTTATTTAAGTGCTATGATAAAAAAATTTGGAGTTGTTGAAAGATTGACTTTCTTAAGTGTCATTTTGGGAAAAGTGAGTCAAATATTCATAGCATTCCTAAAGAGAATAAAGTAGACCTGTTTTTTAAATGAGGAGTACTAATGATACGAAGAGTAGTTTTTGTAGCATTACTGTAGCCTATTTGAAAGAGTTTGAAGGTACAGATGATCAGGTATATTTCTTGTGTAGCAATCAATTCTAAAATTCTTTGTTTTTCTCTGCATTTTCAGTTTGTTCTCAACGGGTGTCTTATTTGAAACATACAGCTGAGTACCAGGGGTTTCTGTATTTTACATTTTATGAAAGTAATTTTAGGTTTTTTAAAGCAGAAAAGCTAATAATGATAATCATACTCTGATATCCTTCAACAAGATCTCCACATTTCATTATACTGGTTTAATATGCTATCAGTATATTTAAATGGTATAAAGTTTGGTTTTGCTTTTGTTTTTTGGGCTGGTATTGGGGCTTGAAATTAATACCTTGGTCTGTCACAAATGCCGGTCATGAATGATCATGCCTGTAATTCTGGCTACTCAGGAGGATCTAAGAATCTAAGGATCAAGGTTCAAAGCCAGCCTGGGCAGGAAACATTGTGATACTCTTGTAATTCATTACTATAAAGCTAAAAGTGGAGTGTGTTTCAAGTGGTAGAGCACTGGCTGTGAACAAAGAAGCTAAAAGGTAGTACCTACAGGATAGTTCCCAAGTTCTGGGTTTAAGTACCAATACCAACACACACATACAAACACACACACACACACACACACACACACACACACACACACACACACACACACACACACACACACACACACACACACACACACACGTTTTCTTTCTCCCCAAAGCATGTGGTTTCAGCGTGTGTGTGTGTTCTTTTTTATGTGACCCTGAAATCCACTTTGTTTTCTTTTTCATTTAGTTGGTGATTTCTGCACAGGAAGAGCAGAGTAATGGTGTTACTTGAGTCCTGGGTGCCAGTGGTTCCTCTGAGATGAATGAGGTCTGACTTAGTGAGCAATGGGACCCCAGGAAAGCTCCATGAAGTAAATGGATGGAAACATGTGAGAAGATATGCATTCAGGTAATTCTTCAATCTATCTTCCTCCTGCCAAGGGTCATTCTCTCTCAGGGGGGTGAGTTCCTTTTCTTACCAGGTAAACCTGAACCTTGTATGGCTTTGTGTGTGTACCCATATGTGAATAAGGACTTTGAAAAATGTCAACCATCACAAACTTGTTCTATTTTTTTTCTCTCACTATTAGTCTTTATGTTGGAAGACTTCATTGTTCTGAGAAAAATGGAATGTTTTAGAAATTTTCCTGGGATATTTATAGATGTAGGTCAGAATTTATGGTCCTTTTGCTCTAGTGAATTGAGAAACATTTATGTGAATTTATAGGTAGCCTATAGTGAACTTATTTCTACAGTATAGATGAAATTTTGGATATGATATATTTATAGAAAACCAAAGGATACGAAATATTTATGGAAAACGAAAGACAACTTTACGTACTTTGTCTAAATGAAGCAGAAATTGAGAGCACTTCAAATGTTTCAGTTTTAATCAGAGTGTTGTACTAATTTGGCATAAAAGATTTTTAAGTGCTGCAATCAATTAATTTCATTTGTAGGAAAAATGACAGAAAGGAGTGTAAATAAAGATATAGTGTAAGTTTTGCCTTTTGATTAATTAAGAACTTTATATTTAATTTCAACTAAGGTATTGGGAGAAATACCAAGATATGAGATCCAGTTTCTGCCAATAATTAGATTAAATTAATAGTAAAAGTCCTCTGTTAGCAGTAACAATCGCCACATGATATTTAAAAAGTTTGTGGTCAACACATTTGTGCAGTTGGGTAGTTTTGTAGTTATAGAATTTTAATGAATTTCTTCAAGCACAAGGAAAAGTTCAAGACATGTTAGAGTTTTACACACAGCAAAGAAAATACCAGGTTGTTTTCAACAAATGTTTTCATTTTTCAATATGTGAGTGTGTGTGTATGTGTGTGTGATGGTAGTAAGGCTTCAACTTAGGGTATTTTGCCATACCACAATTTCCAGTTTTTTTTTCTATTTATTGGCAATATGAGTATCACAGAGATTGCTGCTTGAGATCCCTTTGAATCTAGATCCTCACATCTCAGACTCCTATGTAGCTGGGATTGCAGGGGTGAGCCACCAGCATTCTGAGAGATACTTTTGTCATGTTGTGTGGCAAATTATCGGAAATTTAATGTTTGCTCACTGAATACCAACTGTTGTAGGCTACAATTTTGGGCTAATAGTTTGGGTGTGGCTTGTCTGTAGCAGTTGCTCAGTTTCTAGCAGGGGGCCACCAGGCTATAGTCTCTCAGGAAATATGTAGACCTCTTCCAAACTTAAAGGATGCCTGGTAGGGTTTAGGTCCTCTAGCTGTAAGACTATGGTTTCTGCTGTCTAGTCATCTATCATACATCCACTGTTGTCAGCTCCTAGATACCCCCATATTTCTGTGACAAACATAACTTCCTTACTGTTTCATTCACTCTGTTTGTGTTACTGACTTCTAGAAAGACCTTAATTTGCACTCACTCCTTAGAAGTATCTCATAACCAACTCTTGTGCGAAATAATTACTTTAATTTTGTTATCTACCAGAGCATATTGTGGGGTTGGATGCCACTCATATTGGAAAATAAAAGACTTTTCAAGTGTCTGGGTTGTTATGCATTGACTTAGGTAGATTATTAGCTATTTATTATTAGCTATTTATTATTGTAAGTGTCCTCAATTTCAGAAACTTGTAGTATTGAATTGTTTGAGTTTAGCTGATCAAGTGTGCAGTTTAAGAAAATGAAAGATAATACTTTGCATAGAGTAGAAAATAATTTGCCAGTTAGAGTGAATGAAAGGCAATTGGGAGTGACTTCAGAGATGGGACAGAGGTAAATAGGTTACACATATTTTTAAAAGAGAACATGTGGCTGGGAATGTGGCTTAGTGGTAGAGTGCTTGCCTAGCATGCATGAAGTCCAGGTTTCAATTTCTCAGTACTAAATGAAGAGAAAAGGCTGGAAGTGGTGTTGTGCCTCAATTGGGAGGGTGACAGCCTTGAGAAAAAAGAAGCTCAGTAACAGTGCCCAGGCCCTTGGTTCATTCCCCAGGACTGCCAAAAAATAAGAGAGAGAACATGTCAATAATGGATGAGGGAGGGATCGAGAGGTCAAATTCATCACTCAATTTTTCCTCCTCTATTTCATAATCAAGACATCATTCTCAGAGAACCAAAGGGGGAAAAAGATGATCTAGAAAGAACATATCTTATGAAGTAATACCTAAACTTTTTAGTGCAACTGTCCTGTAGAGATAATTCATTAAGTATAATTGTGTCTTGCAATAGCACACGTGTTATCTGGAGATTTTGTGTGAGGGCTGGTCCTGAAAATTGATCAGAGCCCAGTTGTTATTCCTATTTGTTTTCTTCAAGGCTAGTACTCTATTACTTAAGCCACATTTCCACTTCTGATTTGTTGGTGTTTAAAGGAAGATAAGAGTGTCATGGAATTTGCCTGGTTCACCTGGCTTCAAAATATGATCCTCAAATCTCAGCATTCTCAGGAGCTAGGATTACAGCTGTAACTCACTAGCACCTACAGAAGCAATTTTTTTTGAGTTAAAGGAATTAAGAATATAGATTATCCAGGAAGATTCACCCTCAGTACTAAAGAAACCACCATGACCAATTTCCGTGAACACACACACACACACACACACACACACACACACACACACACACACACACACACACACACACACAAGGGATTGAAATTCTTATATCCAACTACCCAGCAAAAGTTGGAAATGAAGGTGTGATCGTAGTTGTAAAGTACTGAAATTTGGTGAAAAACCTGGGAAACAGTTCCCTGGTCCATAATTCAGCCCAAAGTCGACCAAAAAGAAAACTGAAAGGACAGAAGAAATGACCATTTGATATTCAAAAATAAGCCTGGGGCTGGTGGTTCATGCTTATAATTTTAGCTTTCAGGAGGCTGAAGTCTGAAGATACTATTTAAAGGCCAGACCAATCAGAAAAGTCCATGGGGCTTGTTTTCTGTATGTGTGAAAACCTGGGACTTGAATTTGTTTAGAAGCTCTACCACTCCCAGCTTCATATTAGTTGATGAAATTCTCAAGGATTTTCTTGCCCATGATGGCTTCACACTTGATACTCAGGTTTCAGCCTCTTGAGTCTTGCTGGGATTTACAATTAACCATCAAAAGGAAGAAGAATAAAACCTGGTGATTGAGCTGTGGCTCCAGTGGCAGAAATGAGAAAATAATTTCTGGGACAGCACCCAGACTTTGATATTAACTTCAGGACTAACACACTTACAAAGAATAAAATAAATAAATATAGAGAAGGGTGGGAGAAGAAAGAGTAAATTTCAGAGTTTAAAATGAGCCAATCATAGGAGGCACACACCTGTGATGGTAGCTACTCATGAGGTTCAAATATGAGAAGCACAGTTGAAAGCCAGTCCAGGTTGGAGAATTCATATACTCAACTCTAAATAGCTAGTTAAAACAAAACAGCATCAAAAGAATAGCCACAAGTTTTGCTATGGCTCATGACTTAGTGTGTTAATCATGATTAAACAACAGCAGAACAGCACCTGGGCTAATTTGTAGACCCAAGATCACCATACACAAGGAAATAAAAATACAAATAAAAGAGTATAAGAATTGCTAGGAATATGGCTTAGTGATAGAGTGCTTGCCTAGCATGTTTGAATCCCTGGGTTTGTTTCCTCAGTAGCTCATAAGTAGAAAAAGCTGAAAGTGGCACTGTGGCTCAAGTAGTAGAGTTCTTTCCTTGAGTAAAGTAAGTTCAGGACAGTACCCACGCCCTGAGGTCAAGCCCCAGGACTAGGAAAAAGAAGAAAAAATGTTGTGAGAAAATCCAATTAAAATTTCAAAATGAGCCCTGAATTTTTGGTGGGTGCTAGTGACTCAGAACGCTGAAATCTGAAGTTTGTTGTTCATAGCCAGCCTGGGCAGAGATGTACATAAGTCTCCAATTAACCAACAAAAAAAAGCCAGATATGAAGCTGTGGTTGTAGTTGTAAAACACCACCCTTGAGCGAAAAAAAACTATGAAAGAGTGCCCTTGCTCAGAGATCCAGCCTTAAGATCACAATAAAAAAATTAAATGGTTAGACGCAGAGAACCTGGCACTGTTGTCTCATGTCTGTAATTCTAGAAATACAGGAGGCTGAAATATAAGATCCAGTGTAAAGTCAAACCCAGTCAAGAAATTCCAGGAGACTGTTTTGCATGTGGTGGCCACAATGGGGATAGGTTTTGTTTATTGAATGGAGATAAGTGTTTCAGGGACTTTCCTGCTCAGGCTGCTTTCAAACTATGATGGACAGATTTCAGCCTCCTGAATCAGGCAAAGCCTTGCATGAGTTTAGTTCCAGGACCAATACACACACAAAGAATGAAATAAATGAAAAGAAGGATAGAAGAGAAGAAAGACACAATAACAGAGGTTTCAGTGAACCAAATATTGGTGGTTCATATCTGTAATTCTAGATACTCAGGCTGAAATTTGAGGATACTGTTTAACACTCAGCTCAGGTATGTGAGTTTATAAAATCTTGCTGACTCTGTCTCTGTCTCTGTCTTTCTCTGTCTGTCTCTGTCTCTCTCTGTCTCTGTCTCTCTCTCTGTGTGTAAATCCTGGAGCTTGACCTTGCACTATTTTGCTCAATGATATACTACTCTAAGATTTTTAGTGGATAATTGGATAAAAGATTGTTAAGAACTTTTCTCAATTTTCAGCCTCCTGAATCTAGCCTAGCTCTACATGATTTTCTTCTCTTCAATTAACCTCTCCCCAAAAGCCATATGTTATGGTTAGTCCAATGTGTGCCCTGAGATGAGCTTCAATTTCTACTCACAGGACAAGAAAAAATGAAAAAAAAAAGAATGTGGAAACAAGCACATATTAAATTTTTAAATGACCCAAATGTTGCTAGTCATGTGTGTAATCCTAATTATACAAGAGGATGACATCTGATGATTGCAGTGTCAAGTCAACCTGGGCAGGAACATGCTTGAGCCTCTTATCTCCAGCTACAAAGCACAAAACCTTGAGCTGTGGCTGAGGTGGTAATAGCACCAGCCTTAAGTGTGAAAGCTAAGATATAGGCCCCAGAGTCAGAGGTCAAGCCACAGGACAAATAAAATTTTCAAAGGAGAGAGGATGAATAAAGGCTGAAATCTGAGTATCATGGTTCAAAACTAGCCCATAAAAGAAAGTCCATGAGGCTTTCTTTCTGTGTGCTGTTTTGTTCAGGATAGAGCTCCACCTCTTCCAGCTTTTCATTGATTAATTGGAGCTAGGATTCTCTTGGACTTTCCTGCCCTGGTTGGCTTTGAACCATGATCTTCAGATTTCAGCCAACTGTTTCATGCTCGGCTTGGCATACGAGTCTTATCTCCTATTAACTGCCAAGAATTAAAAAAAAAACTGGAGTTCAGCTGTGACTCAAGTGGCAAACTGGGCAATCACTTTCTAGGATATCACCCAGGGCCTTAGTTCAAGCACCAAGACAAAACAAGTATAGCCAAAAGCTATAATTTGGCTCATGTTGTAAGCCGCTAGTCTTGAAGAAAAAACTCTGGCATTGCATCCAGGCCTTGATTTGTAGCCCCAGGACTACACATATACAGAAATAAAAAACAAGGACATTTTTAAAAAGAAAAAGTGGAAAAAAGAAAATATTAACATTTTTAAATGAGCAATGGGTTTGTGGTTCATCTGTATAATCGGAGCACCTAAGGAAGTTGAAATCTGAGGATCATGGTTTGAAGCCACACTAACCAGAAAAGTACATTAGAATCTTAGGTCCAATAAGCCAGAAAAAACTAGAAGTGGAGCTGTGGTTGAAGATGTAAAACATCATCGTTGTGTTAAACGGCTCAGAAATAGATGGGCGCTGGTCGCTCTAGCCTGTAATCCTAGCTACTCAAGAGGCTGAGATATGAAGATCATGGTTTAAAGCCATCCTGGGAAGGAAAGTCCATGAGACTCTTATCTCCATTTAACCACCAGAGAACTAGAAGTGGCACAGTGGCTGAAATGGTACAGCATTGGCCTTAAGCTGAAGAATTCAAAGACAGTATTCAGGTCCAGAGTTCAACCCCTACCCTCCTTAAAAATAGGTAAGAAACAGCAATGAGGCTCAGAGATCGGGTCTACTGACCACAATAAAAAAGCATTGTGGTTGAAGACAATACCAGATTAAATATATTAAAATAAGTCAGAGGCTGGTTGATCAGGCCTGTAAACCTAGTTACCCAAGAGGCAAATTTTAAGGGCGGCAGTCAAAGCCAGTCATAGCTGTGTGTAATAACCAGTAATTGTGTAATTACCAGCACTAGGGCTTGAACTTGCCCAATTTTTCTCAAGGCTAGGGTTCTACCACCCCCAGCTTTTTGGTGATTAAATAGAGATAAGAATCCCAGACTCAGGCTCGGAAGTTGGCTTAGTCGTAGAGAGTTTGCCTTGATGCGTGAGGCCCTGGGTTTGTTTCCTCAGAACCACATAAGCAGAAAAAGCCAGAAATGGTTTTGCATCTCAAGCGATAGAGTGCTAAACTTAAGCTGGAATGCTGAGGGACAGCGCCAGAGTTCAGGTCCCACAACCAATAGAAAAAAAGTAAAGGAACCCCAGACTTTGCTGCTCAGACTGGCTTCAAACCAAGATCCTCAGATTTCAGCCTCCTTAGTTTGCTGGGATTTGCATGAGACTATTCAAAAAAGAAAGACGCTGTAATTTGAGCTGTGGCTCAATTGGCAGAACGGAGCAAAATCTCAAACATTGGCCAGTCCCTAGTTGGAGAAAAAAGAAACACAAATATTTTCAAAAATAATAAATTGTAATACAGAAAAAATGTTTAATATGATACAAAGGAAAACTATGTTTCTTTTACATGCAGCAAGCCAAAACAAACTACAAAGTTTCCAAATGACATAGTGAGAGTAAGGGGAAAAAGAAAATTTTATAAATTCATGTAAATATTAAATACAAACTGAAATGACTAAAATCTACTGTGATCTCTCACTCAGATCTCTCACTTGTAATTGTTCACAAACAATTGCCCTCCATTTTCAGCATATAGTATGGGGATTTAGAAATGACCTCTCTATGCAGCCTTGACTAAATAGGGATATTCCTACTTTAGCGTCTTGAGTTATAACTGCATGCATTGCCCTCATTTTAATACACAAATTATCCTTTAAAACTCAACATCAATATTGAAATGATGGATTATGTGTAAAAGCATGAAGAAACATCAGAGATCCACCAGAAATCCTCTGAGGAATACAATCATAACAATAGAAGAGCACCTAACACTCAAGGTAGGTAAAAGAAGGAAGACTTAGGGTTTTTATTTTTATTTTTTTCGTATGCAGGGGGTTGAAAGCAGGGCCTTATGCTTGCTAGGCAGGTATAAAATTCAGTTACATTAATTATATCCATACTACTTTGTAACCATTACCTCGGTTTGTGAACTTTCTTTTCAATACTGATGGAATCCACACAATCATTGAGTAATAATCACCCCAAATGACATGCCCCAGAAAATTTTAACCTTCAATTTTCTCTTATGAAATAGTTTAGTCAATATATTTCATTTCAAATAGATTATTTTTGTGTCCATCCATGACAGACATATATTAAATGCAGCCTTTTTTGGATGAGTCATATTTTATGCATACCTTATATTTTATAAACCTATTCATCTGATAGACACTCCAGGTATTTCCAACTCCTATTGTGAACATTGCTGAAGTTATCATTGGCATATGAGCTATTAGTTTTTGTTTTCATTTCTTCTGGGTATGCAATGAGTAATGGAGTTGCTGGGTCATGTGGCAATGCTATCCTATGTAAGAAGAATGTGTCAAATTCTACCATAATTGCTATATCACTTTTCATCAACACAAAAATGTACAAATGCTCAATAAAATGTACAAAAATATTTCAAATCTTCTACAGCTGTGCCCTAAAGGATCATTTTTTACTTAAACTTGGTTTTATTTAGGTCATGCAGGCCTAGAAGTATGTAGCATTGTCTAGAGCTGAAGTTATACCAAATGCCCCTGACTTAGCCTCCAAAAATATTTATTCTGGTAATCATTTTTTTCTAGAGATAAATTTTAGTTATTATATGCATGGTAACTCTTTTAAAATAACACTTTGAATTTTAAAATGACATAAAACTGTAACCATTCTTTGTACCATCTTTATAATAAGAAAAATTATATTTACAAAAAATATAAAAAGACAAACGGGTTTGAACTATCTAAGGTAGATGTTAGCTTCCCAGCAGAAAAATACATTACAATCACAGTCTGATAATGAACGAAGCAAAGTAATACAATAAGAGCTCATCTCAAGTAAAATGAAAAGTAAAGACTGTGGGCAGGGTTCAAGGGGTAATGCACTTGCTTGCCAAGCACCAGCTTCTGAATCAAAACCCCAGTACTGCCAAGGGATAAAATAAAGTGTTAAAACATATGGAAAGGTGCAGATAATAATATGATGTATGACATGGTGGTACACACCAGTAATCCAAACACTTGGGAGACTAAGCAGTAGAATTTTGAAATTAAGATCAGTCTTGGCTACATAATGAGACTGCATGTTAAAGAATAACATAGAATAAAATAAATCAAACTACATTTTAAAGAAAAAGGTTTAGTTCAATTGTAATTAAAGCAGTTTTGCATGTGCAAGGAACTGATACAATGCACAAAAATTACATGATTTATTAACTACAATGGCAGTTTATCAGTGCAGTACTTGGTGCCCCTTGGCTGGGATCCCTCTTGAGGCAACATAAGGCAGTTGTTGCACCTGTCTTCTGGGCTGGACTGAGGGCGTTCCTGGGCAAACAGTATTTTGATCCCCATTCATGGATACCACTTACAACTCTTTTATTTTTAGTAGACCCCCTAGAAATCTCTCCCAATAACAGCCTTCTGGTATTCAAGTTAGGTTGTCTTTGATATCTCTAGGGCTCTCCTCCCCTTTGTCTGGAACTGCTCTGTTCCTGGGCCCACAATCAGCAGTTTGTTCTGAAAAGAGTGGTAGCTATTTTGCTAGCCTCCTCTATCCTCCTCTATCTCCTCCTCAAATTAGTCTTTGGTATCAGTATGAGTCTGTTCAGAGGGTAGTGCCAGCCTGGGCTGGCTTTGAACTCTGATCCTCAGATTTCAGTCTCCTGAATAGCTAGGATTACAGGCCTGAGACACCTGTAACCGGCCATCATTTCTTTCTTCCAGGAACATTTCAGGGGAATGGAATAGCACAGCTGCACATACATTCATTAACAACTGACCAGGGGTGAACCAGATGCTTACAACAAATCCACTGACCTTGATATTGCCTTTGGTGTCCAAGAGGATGTTGTTAGTCTTAAGGTCTCGGTGTGTGATTCTATTTTGGTGTGAACAGCACTTAAATTTTGTGTGACGAGCCTCCTGGCTTCATCCTCATATAGGTGGCAGGATTTTAAGATCCACTCCAGGAGGTATCACCTAGTGGCCAGTTCCATGATGAAATACACAAACCCTTCCTTCTCCATAACCTGGTACAACCTGATGATGTGTTTTTGCCATACCTTCTTAAAAATGTCCACCTCATTCTTTAGCAGATGATGAGGACTCTAACTTCCAGAGTATTTTAAATGCCACATCCTTGTCGGTGAGGTGGGGATGGGCCACTTTCTCTTGTCCATAGGGACCTTTGTCATGAGCTCTTTTATCTGGTATTGGTTGATGATCTCCTTCTTCAAGGAGCTTGAGGATGATACTTTGTGTTCTTCCATCATTCTGCTTTGATGACAGGTAGCAAATCTTGCTAAAATAAACTAAATAAAATAATGTAAAAGCCAGAAAATGTAAAAAGAAATACCAAAATCCAAATGACAACCAGACCCTGTAACCAAAACATTCATTTAGCTTTGATTCAGTCAAGCGTGTCCACAAGCAAGAACTCCCAACTCTATTAACTGGCATAGGTTGGAACACAGTGGCTTCCTATATATCCTGCATGACATCACACAATGGAGAAATCAGAACCAGGCATAGTGATATCATGGAGGAAATGGACCAATCAGAGTCTGAGGTCAGAGAAAAAGTGGACCAATCATAGCCTGCCAGCCTTGACACTAACTCTTAAGCCTCAAAGGACTCCAGGTGCGCTTGAGGTTGCTCTGGTCATTAGCATGGCATTTCTGAAACCACTAGAACAGTGGTCAAAATCCTCTGATTTTCTAGAGAACTACTGCATCTTACTTCTTCTAAATTGCTTCTCTGGAGACACTAGCTAATAGCCTCCATTCTTGATGGCCACTTTATCCTATATCTTTTTCCAGCAATGGCACTGCACAAAGGCCTCCCTCCTTGTCAATGTCAGCTGTGTCCTACAACTTCCTTTAAAGGGACAAGTACCAGGCTGGCTTTGAGCCACCATCCTCACAATTCACCTTCCTGAGTAGTTAGGATTATAGGCCTGGGCCATTGGTAGGTACTTAGCTCATCTCTTACATTTGGAGGAAGTGTATTTGTTAGAAAGGTAGGTTTTAGATATGTCCTTTTAGCACTTTAAATTTGATACCCTTGCTGTCTACCAATTAATCTAGTTTCTGATGAGAAATTTGTCATAATATCATTGAAGATCACTTGTGTGTGATAAGTTGTGTCTCTGCGCTTTGGGAGGTTTTCTGTCTTTGTTTAATTAGAATGTGTCTTAGTGTGGAACTGTATAATTATGTTAATTGACTTTTTGATCGGGTAGATTCCTGCATAGAAGGGTTCATGCTTTCAATGAAAATTGGGAAGGTATTGGTTATTATTCCTTCAATTATTCTGTATTTCTTTTTTTCCTCTTTTTATATTAAAGATATAAACATTATAAATATAAATATAAATGTTTATATAATACATATAAACATTATACATTATACATACATTACATATTCACATTGTATATGGAATACACATATATGCCTACATATTTATATCATACATACATTTATAAATATATATTTATTTTCACATAGCTCCCAGTTTTGTGATTATTTATGGTAGGAAGTTTAGGCTGATCGTAGCTACTCCATCTGAGTTAGAGTAAGCAGATTTCCTGATTTCCTGCCTCTCTCAGGTTTCTGAGCACAGGGCCATTGCTTATGTTCTAGTGTATGCTGTTACCTTTTGCAATGTCATGTTCTGCTTCAATGGCCACCAGGCCTGGACCTGGAAGAGGGGCTGCTCCAAAATCAGCCTGCATGGGTGCACCTGCCTGCCTCTGTCTTGATGTCAGAGTCCCTGAACCTACAGGGGTCGCCTTAACGGATGCCACTGTGCCAGGTCTGATGAAAGATGACTGTGGGCGGCACAAGCACAGCCTCTTTTTTTTGCCCATTGGAGGTCTGCGGTGGAGCTTGGGGGTGTTCCCCTGTTGGTGGCTATGCTTGGAGCAAAGCTGACGGCTGCAGAAGCCTCACTGTAGCCTGGCTTCTGGGGCACAACAGATGCCACAGTTTTCTCTGGGCACTTTTCAGAATAAATGGGCAGGTCCAGTAGGAGAAGCTGAGCTTAGGAGGACCCTAAACACAGGGTGGGCAATGGAGTTGGGAGGGGCAGAATTTTCCAGGTTGGCAGGGGGCAGATGATGAGCCTATATTAGTAGTCTGCTGGCTTCCAAAAGAAAAGCTAGATTTACTTGCTACCCAGAAATATCCCTCTGAAACTGGTTGCACCAGAGAGTCCCATGCTATTGGGAGGAAACTGCTTAAGACTGCAGTAGATGGACCAGGATCATTTGGTGTTGTTTGTGAGCAATTAAATGCTTTCTCTGGCAGAGGGAATGTGAAGGTTCCCTAACACTGCAGATCCAGGGAAGCCAGAGCCCAAGCAGACACCAGGGTTGGTGAGCTGCACACTTTGCAGAGTCCCCAACCTACTGGCACAAGAACCTGCCTAGCATCTCCTCAACCATAGAACTTGGAGACAGCAGCTCTCCCAAATTGGACATGAGATGTCCAGCTGGCAAGAGGTTGTTGTGGTCAGTGTGGGTCTGGGAAGAGTGGCAGGCCTGCTTCTGGAGATAGCAGATGTCCCTTTCAAGGCATCTAGGGGAAGGGGAGCCCCTGGAAATGGGCTCATGGAAAGGCTGGTCTGTCCTGCTCAAAGAGAACACCTCCAGATTGTTTGACTGTTTGGTTTGGTGGGGCAGTTCACCCCTTGGAGGCAGTGATATTAGGAGACAGTGATGATGAAGTTGTCACAAAATTAAACCAATAGCTGAGGGAGCAAAAGAGTAAGTTTTGCTGAACTGCCCATGGCAGGTGGAGTTGAGGTCATGGCTGCTTCTGTCTTGAATGATCTAGAGGCTTTGTCACCATGAGACAAATGACTGGATGCTGGCACGAAGCCCAGTGGTTTTAGGAAATTTATCAGAGAGCCCTATTTGGCTTGTAGGTCAATAAATAAGGCTAATACTGTGTGTAGAGTTAGGGCTTTAGAGCTGGGCATCACAGCTTGATCATTTTGAAGGGCTGTAGACACCTCCTGGAAGCTGGTGGAGCTTTAGGAGGTCTGAGTACATTATGAGATTAAATGTGGTCCTCTGAGCTTCATGCTTGGTTTGCAACAGGGCTGAGCCCTCCCTCCCTGCTGTCCTGGTACCCGCAGGGTTTGGGCTGGTTTCTTGGCAGGTAGAAAAGTTTAGTGTTTCTTTTATTCCATGAGCCTCACTCTGAAGGGCTGTGTAGGCAGGGTGGATTGTTTCATTGGGAGGTCTTTCTTTGAATAAGGCAATCTACATAACTCAGAGCACATCTTGGTTTTCTCTCTGAATGTTTAGTTTCTGTGGAATACCGGTGCCTGAAAGGCCTAACAGTTCAATGTTCCAGAGGCTTTCTCGGTTTCTAGACATATCCATGGTTTGTTCTTTTTCATCATACAAAGACAGCTCTAACTTCCTCCTTTAGTCATGTTCTACTGAGCCCTTTGGCACTGGCATAAATTAGGAAAGACAGGCAGGGCTGTGATGTTGCTAAGGAAAGCAGATAGGGATGCCTTGTTGCTGAAAAAAAGTATGCAGGCCTGTCTTGTTACATAGTTTCATTTTATTCCACAATGTTGGTAAATAAAGCCTCCAGATTGGAACTCAGGAGATGCCCATGATCATTGCTCCATTCCTCTTCCCTGCTCTTACCATACTGCCTTTCTATTTAAATTCATTTTTAATTTTTGTCAGAAGCAAAGAGGCAATTTAAAATTCTCATGTAATTTTTATTCATGAATTACTAAAATACATGAAGAACATGTTAATTCAAGCAATATAAAATGGCAGATGGCATGAATTTGATCTTTTTCCCTCTACTATTTCACTTTTGCTCTACCCTGGGGTGATCAC
The DNA here is from genome assembly GCF_024711535.1 of Dipodomys merriami. NCBI lineage: Eukaryota > Metazoa > Chordata > Mammalia > Rodentia > Heteromyidae > Dipodomys > Dipodomys merriami. The sequence goes on from NW_027203471.1 coordinate 1,928,898, forward strand.
TGCTACTAGTTAGTTATGTATCCCTGTATCTAAAACAAATGTGCACAAAGGACAGGCTTGCCCATAGCTACCCATGGTCCCCCAAACTACTATCTTAATAGGAGGCCAAATTTTCATTCACACTATGGAGATTCAAACTTCTATACTCAGGTTCACAGACCTGAGCCAATTCTGTGCTGGAACCACATGACTGAAGGTGGTAGCTCATTGTTCACTAAGGAAGGAGTCTGTAGTAGCTGGAAATCTGCCCTCTGCCTTTCCGACTAAGTCACAGTATCAGGTATGAAGACTAAGGAGTTACACAGGCCTTCTAGAGTTTAATAGACTTTGGGTTTTAACTTTTGTATTTCCAAGTTTCGCTGCAGATCAAATATTGGGCTTGCACAGCAGCAGCCCAAGAGGAAGTGATGTCCAGAACTTGTGTAAGTGTTACAGATTATTTGAATGTTTTTACTGAAATTTCTTTTTTCCTACAATACACACCTGTGGCCAAATGTGGGCTTTCTTACAGCTAGATGACCGATGGCACAACACTGGATCTAGCTTATACCTAGTTCTGCAGCCTTGTTCTGGAATATGGGCTGTTTCAGTCTTAGATTTAGAACTCCACTTTTTCTCCCCTTCTCTTTCTCCTCCCTCTCTGTCCTTCAGCAAAGAATTCAAATAATCATTTGTTGAAAAAAATGCTTGGAAAATTGTCATAATATTAAACAGTAGTGTCCACCCTTCAAGCCTGACAATTGTGTTAAAATAGGTGAAGAACAAACATAATAAAAAGTAAGTGCACATACAGATGTGCACACCCAAACCCACAACTACCCCAGATAGACACTTACATACAAACACAGAAACACTCAAAAAGACCACAGGACATTTAAACCTTGTTTCTTAATAATTTAAAAACACCAAAACATTTGATGCAGTCAAAAAATCACTAGTGCACCCACACACGCACATCACACACACACACAGAGCCAATACTGGAGCTTCAACGCAGGATGTGGTTAATGTCCCTGAGATTTTGAAATGAAAGCTACCACTTTACTCATTTGCACCACAGCTCTACTTGTGTCTTTTTAGTGGCCAATTGGAGATGAAAAACACATGGACTTTTCTGCAAAAGTTGACTTCAAACCACAATACTCACATCTCAGTCTCCAGAATGATTGAACAATTTATATTCTCACCAGCAGTGATAGAGTTCCCTTTTGGCCACACCCATAACAGCATTATTTACTAATCACTTTTACATGTTTTTATTAGCCTTCCTTACTGCAGTGAAGTGGAATTACAGTGTTGAATGGTTTACATTTCCTTTATGTTCAGAGATGTTGAACATTTCTTTATGTGTCGATTGGCCAATCGTACTTACTCTGAGAAGTCTGTCTTTAGGTCACTACCTCATTTATTAATTGGGATGTTGAGGATTTATTGGGGGTAATCTTTTGTGCTCTATTTATATTTTTCCTATTAGGTCCTTGTCTGATGAATAGCTCACAAAATTCTTTACCCATTCTGTGGGTTTTGTATTTAGCTTATGTTCTTTGCCAGACAGAAACTTGTAAGTTTCATGCAATGCCATTTATCCAGTTTTTCTTTGATTTCTTGTGATTCTGGATCTTTAGTTAGAAACTTTGGAGCTGTGTTTTAGGAGCCATGGTGTTTCCTCTGCCACTTCTTGTAATATTTTCATGGTTTCTGACCTATATGGCTTGGCATATGTGGACACCATTTATTTGATCTGCTCACAATTCTTTGGTTCACAGAGACAGCAAAGTGGTACCCTTTCTAAGTAAGATGAGTTGGCTCATGGTTGTTTAGAAGGGGGATGGCTACTCAGAAGTGTGAATACGGAAATCATAGGTGGTAGGCTCAGGTATAATTATTTTAATTGCATTTTTAATTGTAAGTACAATGAATACTAATCAGTGACATTTTTCATCAACTTCCCCATCCCTGAAACTCAACTCCTTCCCCTCCATTTTCCTAGTTTCATTGGGTATGAGTTGAAAATTGTGATTTCATTCATCTCCTTCCGCTTTTCAAGTGTCAGTTTCCTCATATACATTTTATTGTACTGTTAGATTTTCTAAAGGATTACACCATTTAAATTCTTTCCAACATATATTGTATTTCATGAAATATATATATATATATATATATATATATGTATATGTGCATACAACACTATATATGTTTACATATAGACCGAGCTTCCACATATGAGAGAAAACATACATCCTGACTTCACAAAATTTTTTCCAGGTCCACCCATTTCTTTATAAATGATGCAATATTCTAATGGATGAGAAAAATTACTCTGTGTTCATTTCCCTAACATCACCTTATCTGACCTTTTCTGCTTGTCTCAGACATAAACTAGTTGTTGCAAATAAGGGAAACCATGGGACCTATGTTTCTTTGGGCCTGGCTACTTCACTTAATATAATTTTTTCCAAGCCTTTCTATTTCCTAACAAATGGGGCAATGTCATTCTTTCTGATGGAGGCATAGAATTCCATTGTGTATATATTCCGCATTTTCTTGATCCATTCATCTACTGAGGGGCATCTGGTTTGGTTCCATATCTTAGCTATAGTAAATAGTGCTGCAATAAACATAGTCGTGCTGTAGCTTTAGTGTGGCCTTATTTGTAAACATTTGGGTGCCCAAAAGTATGATTGCTGGGTCATAGGGGAGCTCTATGTGGAGTATTTTGAGGAACCTCCATACTACTTTCCAAAGTGGTTGAACAAGTTTACACTCCCACCAACACTAAGGTATGTGTTCAAATGTATTTTTCTTTCAATTGATTGTTTCTAACACATTTATAAGATTATTTCTTTGTTGCTTTGTCGGTCCCTCCCCCACAGTACAACACCTGCTTTCACTTTATTTGATGTCGGTATAATTTGTGGAGGGGGAAGGGAAAAACAAATCGTTTAAATAGGGATACAGTTGGACCCATTGCAACAATGAGATGTACAAGTCATTATGTCAAAAAATCAACTTTATAACTTGTGGTGGGGGGGCAGTAGCGGGGAGGATTGGGTGGGAGGGCGGGGAGAGGATGGGAAGGGATGGGAAGGGGAAACAAAGGAGGAGGCTACAATGCTTGATAACTAATGTACTCATTATTTGCCCATGGAATTGTAACCCCTCTGTACGGTATTATCACAATAAAAAAATAAAAATAAATTAAATTAAATTAAAAATAAATAAATAAATCCAAAAAATACCATATTTTCTTGATCCATTCATCTATTGAATGCATTTGTGCTATATCTATACCTTGACAATGAACATAGTTGTGTAGGTGGCCTTACTTTATCCTGATATTTAGTCTTTTGCATAAATGTTCAAGAAAGGTAGTACTGGACCACAAGGTAGATCTAGTTGTTTTGTGAGGTTTTTTTTTCAGTGTAGTTGAAAAAGTTTACATTCCCACCAACAATGGTTTTTGATCATTCTAAAGTGAGATGAAAAATGAGCAGCAAGTCAAGTGGCTGTGTATTGTTGTTGTTGTTGTTGTTTTGTTTGGTCTTGGGACCTGAACTCTAAGCCTAGGTACTGAAGTTCAACTCTTCAGCTCCTGGATAGAACATTACCACTTGAGCTACAGAACAACTTCCAGCTTTGTCTGCGTATGTGGTGCTGAGAATCACTCCAGAGCCTCATGATTGCAAGGCCAGCACTCTACCAGAGAGTCACCTTCCCAGCTCATCTCAAGTGTTTTTGTTTGCATTTACTTTATAGCCAGAGATGTTGAACATTTTAATGTGACTACTGGCCAATTGTATTTCCTTCGAGTAGTCTCTAAATAGCTTATTTGCCCATTTTTTAATTGGGTTGTTAATTCTTTGCTAGTATAATTCATTGAGCTCTTTGTATATTCTGAAGTAGACCTGGCAAAGATCTGTCCTTCCATAGGCTCTCTTTAGTTTGCTAATGATATCCTTTGACATGCAGAAACTTCTTAGTTTGGTACAATACCATTTATGAATTCTCTCTTTGAGTCCAGGCATTATTGATTGTGAACTCTATATTACTGTTCAGTGGGAGCCAAAGTTAGCAAGTCTTATACTTTCGGAACAATCCTTTCTATATTTCAATCCTAGTGATGGACAGGTATGGTTACGCCAGTTTTACAGGTAGAAAGGTCAAAATCTAACATTTTTTCAAATTCTTTAAGCCACACATCTAGTCAAAGCATAGTCTAGAACCTATATTATTCTTGTATAGTCTCAAGATAGGTTTTCTCAGTTGTTTAAGGATAGAGGTGGACCTGTTGCAACAATGAGAAGTACAAGTTGTCATGTCCAAAACGAGCTTTACAACGTCGGTGCGGGGGGGAGAAGGATTGGGATTGGGGGGGGAGGCTGGAAAGGGATGTGAAGGGTAAACAAAGGAGGAGGCTGCAATGCTTGGTAAGAAATGTACGCATTATCCTGTCCATGTAATTGTAACTCCTCTGTACAGTATGTTCACAAATAAAATAAAATAAAATTTAAAAAAGATAGGTTTTCCTAGTGACTTTCTTTATATTTCTTCCTTAACTCTGAAAATCTGTGTACAATATGGTGGCTAATGACCACATGAGAATGCTGAGCACTGTAAATTGTGGTGTTGTATTGGTTTTGCTGTAAGGATAATGTGCACCATGGACTTGGAACACTACATAGAAAACAATGGGGAAACTACATCTTTGTTTGTTTTGCAAGTCCTGGGGCTTCAGCTCAGAGCTTGGACACTGTCCCTGAGGGTCTTTTGCTCAAAGCTAGTGATCACTCTACCACTTAAGCCATACCGCTAATTCCAGCTTTTTCTGTTTAATTGGCACTGAGGAATCAAACTCAGGCCTTCATGCATTCTAGGCAAGCACATTACCAATAAGCCACATTCCAGCTCTTCGGTTTTTTCACGAGTTTCCCACTTTCTTGAGCAGGCTGGCTTTGGACTGTGATCCTCAGATCTCAGCTTCCTGAATACCTTTGATTACAATCATGAGTTACTGGTGCCTGGCAAATGGTGATTTTTAACCTACTTTTAATTTTCCTCATTGATGGAACAGCTCAGTAGATAACATGAAAAAAGCAGAAAGGCAGACGGAAAAGCAACAGTAGTAGTAGTAGATACTAGAAAAGTAGTACAAAAATTGGCAAAATAAAGTAAAGGGTTGCAATTAAATTTATAGCAATAGACCAATGTTGCTTTTTTATTTTACAAACATATAGTACTTTTACATTCCATTAACAGGGAAATGAGGGGACATACAAACTGTTTACAACATTTAAACTTTTCTGTATACTATACGTATCCAACACAATTTATTGTTAAAAAATGCCAACAAGTTCAGGTGTGAAAATATATGCTTGTAATCTCAACTCTTAGGAGCTAAACTGCGAGGATTGAAAGTTGTTATATAGATTATAGAAAAACTATGTCTCTGAAATAAAAGAAATAAAAAATAAAAGGGGAAAAAACAAGTCTGACCAAATATTTCCTGGGAAATTTTGTCAAGGAAAATAATTTTTTTCCCTATTGTTAGGTGTCAAACCTGGAAAATTACCCATTGTATACAAGTCCTTTACTACTTGAGTAATGCCCCAAACCTTTTTGTTTAAATGGTGTTTTTCAGTTTGTTTGGTTAGCAGTCTTTCTTTCTTTCTTTCTTTCTTTCTTTCTTTCTTTCTTTCTTTCTTTCTTTCTTTCTTTCTTTCTTTCTTTCTATCTATCTTTCTTTCTTGTTCTTTCTCTCCTTCTTTCTCTCTTTTTCTTTCTTTCTTTCTTTCTTTCTTTCTTTCTTTCTTTCTTTCTTTCTTTCTTTCTTTCTTTCTTTCTTCCTTTTTTTCCTTCCTTCCTTCCATCCTTCCTTTCTTTCTTTGTGGGGATAGGCCACCTCACACAATGTATCTATTTGACTGCTCCAGAAATTTTTAAAAAGCAAGAAACACTTCCTAATTAACTTCATAAGCTGCATGACAAAATTAGTATGCATTTATAGTAATTTTACTTATGTAGAGAAAGGCAAAAAATCCTAAACAAAAGAGAATATGTTTGAGAAGTAAAATGGAGTTTACATTTAATTTTTTTCCATTTTTTCCTCTGTGTGTGTTTTCCTGAAGATTTAACACAGGCTTCACACATGGTAATCAAGTTATTCTACCACCAAGCTGCAACCCCACTTACATAGTTACGATTTAGAAAATCTAATGCAATTTATCACACTGAGTAAAGAAGAAATCTCATATCATCTCAATAGATGCTGACACAGAAGCATTAAATAATATTTTTAATATTACTGAAAACTCTGAAACAAGGAAAATAGCTTTAGCTTATGTAGAATATCTATGAAGCAACTACGATATTCTTTAAAAATAGCTGAGGTATTTCTGATGCAATTAAGAGAGAAATTTGTTATCAATGATGGAATTTGACAACACATTTGATATTTTAACTGAAAAGGAGAAAGGAGAAGCAGAAGTAGAAGCAGAAGCAGAAGCAGAAGAAGAAGAAGAAGCAGAAGAAGATGCAGAAGAAGAAGAAGAAGAAGAAGAAGAAGAAGAAGAAGAAGAAGAAGAAGAAGAAGAAGAAGAAGAAGAAGAAGAAGAAGAAGAAGAGAAGAAGAGGAAGGACGAGGAGGAGGAGGAGGAGGAGGGGGAGGAGGAGAAGGAGGAGAAAGAGATTGCAATGGAAGGAAAGTACTGTAATTTGTGAGCAAGATGGAATGGTAGTCTACATAAAAATACAAAAATGTTTACAGGTTTACATATTTCAGTATGTTAGTTTAATATGAAGTCAAACAATAAAGAAATAAAAAATCTTGTAAATCTCAAACAAACTTTACAATTTAGGTGGTGGGGGGGGAGTGTAGTTGTGGAGATGGGAGGGAAGGGATGGTAGGGATAAAACAAAGGAGGAGGCAAAAGAAATGTACTCATTACCTTGCTCATGGCACTGTAATCCCTCTCTACATTATTTTAACAATAAAAAAACTTATTTAAAAATAAAAAATAAAAAAGTCTATGCAGGAAATTTGTAACTTAGTGGTAGAGTATTTGCCTATTAGCTGTGAAGGGTCCTTGTTAATCAGCTGCAAAATGCATAACAGACCAGAAATTTTAAAAAAAATTATACATAAAGGACAATAAAGCACATGCTTTGGGACAAGTAAGTGGTTTTCTTCCAAAAAAGGAGTTGCAGCAGATGATTTTGGTGATATATACTTGGAATCCAAACATCCGTTCTTTGGCGTTTCAAGTGTTCAAGGCCAGTCAGCTAAAAAACAAGAGGAGGATGGACATGACAGAAGAAATAATAGAGATCTGAAACAAATTAAACTTCATCTGGATGGTGGGAAGAAGTCTGTCAGCTGTATTTTTTTCTTTTAGAAAGTTTCTAGCCTTTCCACCATGTGAGTACGCAACAAGAGAGCACATTAAAGCTCTGGTAAAGTTGACCTCTCTAGATCTTGTCCTTCGGAATTTCTGTTGAGTACAAATAACTTGCTCTAGGCTATTGGGACCTGGTCTTAAGGAATTTTGCTATAGAATCACAATGGAATTCAAATACACAGCTATACCTATTTCTCTAAAGGAAGACTGATGAATTTGGCACTAGGAGAGTCCAATTTTCTGGGCAGGGGTTCTACCACATATTTTCCCTACTGCAGCCCTTGTTCTTCACTTTGAACATATAAACACACTGTCTTAGATTTCAAGGATTCTGATATACACTCTTTGATAAGAAACTATCATGAGAAATGATGATTCTCTCTATTCTCTCACACCTATAGATGTTAATAACCCACTTCATGGAGATGTATGGCACAAGGCATTTTGCTACAGTATCAGATGATTCTGAAGTGATACCACTATTCTTTTGACAACAGTCATTCTAGATTTAAAGAAAAAAATCATTGAATATCTTGAGTAAATTGAGAGGTCTTTAAAAGCCAAAAGTTAGAGCAACTTTTCAGATTATGGTTGCCATGAAGTATCCTACTGGATTTAAATTCCAAGTGATGAAACAGCCACTTTCATGACACACATAAGTATAAAACTTTGTTGGTCTTAATTTCTTCGCATTTTAATGGAAATGACAAAAGTGCCAACTTATTGACTTTATAAGGAGATAGCATTACATAATTAAATTGTCAAAATTCACTGAGTTGAATAGAGAACATGCTTAATTTGTATTAAAGTACTAATGTATTGCCATTAATACATGGATGTGTTTTATTAGTAAATATTGAAAAGGAAAACAAGTATTTCTACAGGGGATTCATCCTGGCAATAGTCACTATACAGTAGGCTGATACTCCCTGCCTTCTTTCAACCACATGCAGTTGTTGAGTGTGATATTGTTTTATTTCTACTCAAGAGCTATGGGATTCATCTTGGATTCCATTTAGAAAACACCAAAGTGCATATGGATATTATAACTTTTTAAAGACCAGAAATGATCTATTGTATGGTGCCAACAATAAATAAACTCCATAACAAATAAAGACTTTAAGCATATGTTAAGCAGTTGTTCAAAGGAGTTATAATTCAACAAATAGGGACACCTGCTGTGCCTTAACTACTTCTTTGAGTTTTCTCGTTCTTGTCAAGTTAAAAAAATATGGATCCACTCTAGGGAAAATTTCCAATTAGACTCTTTGTCATGTGCCCCCTGCACCTAGAAATATATGAGAATCCACTTTGTTTTTAGATTGTTGGAGCAAATTCCAAGACATGCACAAATGGAGAATGGAATCCAATGGTTGGTGTATATTTGACTCTTGCACATGGCCAGGGTTCTAGCAGAAGCAGACATGAGGACATGGATAATACTCAAGGACAAAATCTTTGGTAGCAAACACTAGGACCCGGAAGCCACCAAGAACAGAACGCACTTTCTGATGGACTTGAAGTTCCTGCAACACTACCATGGTAGCAGCAGTGGCATCACTCTGTGTACCTCGCATCCATGTGGAAACCTTGTCAACAGTCCTCCAGTCGGTTCATGCCAAGCTGTGATTGGTCCATGCCAGCCATTCTGAGTGGTCTCTAAGGTCCATTACAGTGCTGGGTGTTCCTCTTAACCTACTAGATTCAGTCCTATGTTGACAATTTTGAGTGCTTTTTTTTTTGGAGGGGGGCTAAGTTTTGTTGGGGTTTGGGTATTTTCTTTTCGTTATTGCTCTGGTTTTTTTTATTTTCTGAGCTAAGTTTAGGTAGATTTACTCCTTGCCATCCTAGCAAAAAGATATGAGAACACAGTGAATTATCCTCCAGATCTTAAGAGAAGGAGATTTTCACTGAACAAGACAGTATGAAGGAGATCATTGGCTATGCACGAGGAGATTTTCCCTGAACAATACAGTGTGAAGGAGGAGATCATTGGCTATGGTAGCTATGGATATGTAAAGTTGGCCTAGCACCACCTCATAGACACTAAGATGGTAGTGAAAATAATCCTGAAGGGAGAGTTCAATAATTGTCAGATCAAAAATGAGATGGACAGGTTGCGAAGGTAGCTCAGTGTTAGATGTTGCCTTTCATGCATGAGGCCCTGAGTTCAATTCCTCAGCACCACATGAACAGAAAAAGCCAGAAGTGATGCTGTGTCTCAAGTGGTAGAGCGCTAGCCTTTAACTGAAGAGCTCAGTGACAGTGCCCAGGCCCAAATTTCAAGCCCCAGAACCGACAAAACGTTTGAAATGAGATGGACATTATTATGATTTTCACATCACCCACACATGATCAGGTCATTCCAGGTGAGGGAGAAGGAAGAGCACCAATACCTGGCAGTGGAACTTGCCATCCAGAGACCTCCTGCGAGAAATGTGAAAATCATACCACCTATTCAAGAATGAAGTTAGAAGATTGTTTAGACAGATTGTGAGGACTATGCATTACTTTAACGAATATAGAAATGAACATTGAGACATTAAACCCAATAACATCGTGTTGGATGATAAAGGCAATGTGAAGGTCAATGACTTTGGTATGAGCGTAAGGATTTCCCAAGGGTAAGTTGCTGAAGGACATACATGGTACCTTAATTTTGTCCCTATAAAATATTCCTGCATGAAAATTATAATGGCTGTGAAGTAGACATCTTGTTCTTGGGAGTCTCATTCATACTCTATGGGGATGGCAAATTTTCCATTTGAATATATGAATTTTATCCAGATACAGATAATTGTCTTGGAGGTCACATGCATTTCTACATTCATCTGTACCCAAAAGAACAAAATATCATCTTGAAACTGTAAACTGCCTACCCAAACAGAGGCCCAGTATAGAACAAAAAATGGACATTGGGGGCTGTGAAGGTAGCTCAGTTGTAGAGTGCTTGCCTTGCATGCATGAAACCCTGGGTTTGATTCCTCAGTGCCACATGAGCAAAATAAGCTGGAAGTGGTGCTGTGGCTCAAGAGGTAGAGCACTAGCCTTGAGCTGAATAGCTGAGGGACAGTGTCCAGGCCCAGATTTCAGGCCCCACAGCCAAAAATCAATGGACATTGGCTCAAATAATTTGAGGAATGTTTCCTATGTCCTAATGAGCCATTATGTAATGCACTAACCCTTATTATTCTTGCACTCATGTGTGACATGAGGTACAGCCTGCCTGATATAAACAAAATGATATTGGACAGGATATTAAATGAAATCATGGTCATCTATTTTTTTATTAAATAAGTGTCAAAATAAAATGACAACAGAATTAAATCAGTGCCTTCTTTTGTTTCAGTGTTCCCATCTCCTGCAGATATATAGTATGTACATATGTATATATCTCACAAAAATATTACATATTAAATATATTATATATAATTATATGTTAATAAATATACATAATTTTGGAGATGCAGTTTCATCCAATTCTCTGCTTTTGCTTCAAGCCAGCATTCTCCTCATCTGAGCCTCCTTCGGAGCTAAGATTATAGAACAGGACCATGCAAAATATTTCCTAATAAATGCAGCAGAGAGTCTGTCTTTAACTTCCAAGAAATACTAAAAACTTGAAGATAGTAGAATGATGAATGTAACATAAAACACTAAACTCAGTGTAAAATTTCCAAAATTTATTTTATACAAAAATTACGGGAGGTGTTCCTGGAAGATGGCTGAGGAGAAGCTGGAGGTTATACAAGTTCTCACATAGAAAGCAGTTTTAGTGTTCCAGTGAACAGTACTAAGCCAGAGAATCACACCAAGTGTGCCATCACAGGACAGAGAATTAGGCGAGAGAGGAAAAATCAAGGGAAAGAGACAGATCTGAGCACTTGCCTGCAGCCACAGTTGCAGCAGCAGCAGCAGCGGTGGCTGTTGCCGCCATACCGGCAACACAGAGAGTCCCGAACAAAGGCACCAGATGTGGCAGGTGAACAGATTCAACTCAACACCAGCAAGAACTGACAAGGTGTAGACACCTTCATCATGCAGTTCACAGACCAGAGATGACCCAGGCACCAAGACTCTAGCATGAGTAGAAGCCTGACATCCTCACTCCTCAGGGAGCAAAAGAAGGAAGGCCACCCCTCTCCAGCCACTACAGGAGATCTCCATTTTTGATACTGACAAAGGCCTGGCTGAGGAGCTAGCACAAACACAGGCCTTGTAAGAAAACAAGAGTCATTTAGCAGGTCAAAGGAATATAACCTGACCTGAGAGGCTCAGCTACATCAAGGGAAAAGTCACTCAGCCCAGGCCGCCAGCCCCAGGAGTAGCTTTCCTCACCAGGTAAACAGAGCTAGAGGATGCCCCTCCCTTAAGCAGCCTTGACAATCAATTGAAATTCAGTAAATAAAAACTCTGAGAATGGTTCCAAGCTGGGCTCTGTGAGTTTCTAAGAAGCTAGATACTCAGGGAAAAGCTGTTGTTTTCTGAAAGGCCTCCACTCTACCCAGAACCTAGCCTCATCACAGCATCTCCAAACTAGAGGAAATGGCCATCTCCCTCTTTTGTGATACTCAAAGCAGATCTCCCTCCCATTGAACTAGCCTGGGAGGAGGATCACAAAATCCTGGGTAAAGCAGATCATTTTTCTGCCTGCTCAAACAAACTGACTTGAGAAACCATCCAAGCCACAGGAAAATCAAACACCACAAGCAGACCAGAGACTCCAACAAGACACTGGTTATGGACACAAGTGAGATACAAGATCTTCCTATCCACGCAAAAAAATCAAAGAACTCTTTTTTTGTAACTTTTATAAAAAATTTTCCAATTTTTTTTAAATTTTTAACATTAAAAAATTTTTCTATTAACTTTTTTCTTCCTCTTATAATTTTTTTTCTTTTTTCAAATTGTATTTTGTTTAGCTCTACTGGCCTTTTGATCCTTTTTCTTTCTCATTCTTTTCACCTTTTCTTCTCTTTCGTTCTTTTTTGCTTGACTTAATTGCTGTTCTACTCATCCTCAGATATACCCGCAGTCGATTATTAGACCTTAACCCCATTGTGAACACAATTAATCCAGAAATTTATTACTCAATTTAAAACCTCTTAGACTTAAATTCCTTAGTATCAAGACTATCTTTTATACCTATATAATATTTTAAGCATTTTTATTTTTAAGTTATTCACATCTCCTTTCTCTACCTCCCCTTCACTTATTCTATTCATGTTGTTCTCTGAATATTACATTCTCATTTTGCATAATTTTAAAGTGTTGTACTTTTATTTATAACTTTTGTTTTTCTATTTTTTCTTCTCTTTTTTTCTTTTTCTTTATTCCTTTTTCTCTCTCTCTACTATCATTCTATCCAACCTATTTCCCGCTTTGAGATTAGGACTTAGTTAACTCTCCCTCTGCCTTTCCACCTCCCTCTATTCCTATTTTTACCCACATCTCTCGCTAAACCTAATAATTTCTGTTTACCAAATTCTTCTTTGCGGTTTTTAGCCCATTAATACATAGTTGCTTGATGTTGAATAGATATATCTGTTGAACTAGATTGTATCTGCAGACTTTTGATTGTGCAACTACAGACTTTGGTTGATGCTTGCCTTAAAATATTTTTCTAGCACAAAATGTGTTACTTTTCTAGCACAAAATGTGTTACTTTCATCCTAAATGGGCAGAGCAACCTGGAAAAACACAAGAAAAATGGCAAGTTCAGGTATCTCAACTCCCACTCATGAAAATCAGGGGACAGAGCAGATAATGAATAATCCAGAGAAGAGTTCCCAAAAGCTCTACAAGCACTACTGGGAAACATGGTAAATGAAAATATTGAAAACCTGCAAAGGACTCCATATGCGCATGATAAGGAGAGAGAGAAGGCAAAAAAGGTCAATGCAGGAGTATCATGAGCGTGAGGAAGTTACTTAAAGACTGATACAGGAATTGCGTGAGCAACTTGAGAAGTAAAAGAGAAATAAAGGAATGGCATGAGCAGGTTGAGATCAGTCGAAGAGAAAGTCAGGAATGGTGTGAGCAGGCTGAAAACACTCAAAGAGAACTACAGGAATTGTGTGAATGTGAGGAAGCTAATCAGAGTAATAGAGGAATTGAGAGAGCAAGATGAGAATACAGAAGGATCACCAAATACATTCATGGAATCCATAAACAGAAAGCTGAAAGGAATCAGAGAGACCACAAAGGGAATGCTGAATGGAACACAACAGAAGAAATGGGAGTCCAAGAAAACCATAACCAATCAACTTAGTGATTTGAGAATCAACACTGAACATCAAATTAAGGAATGAAAGAAGTTCATACAAGATCTAAAACAAAGTTCAAACAAAGAATTTGAAGCCGTCAAGGATGACCAACTAGGAGGAAAAGAAATAAAAAAACAAAGTAGTGATACTTGACAGCAGGTTAGACCATGAAGAAGATTGAATCTCGGGGATTGAATACAGCCTAGATATTATAGAGAAAGACCAAGCAACCATACAAGGCAACTCCATGAAATATGATACATCTACTCAACACTTGAAAGACACCATCAGAAGGCCTAATCTGAGGATAATGGTTGTAGAGGAACACCTAGAGAGAGAAGTTAATGGTCTAGGAAATTTGTTTAACAGGATCCTAGCAGTGAACTTCGCAAACATGCAAAAAGATAGGCCTGTTCAGATACAAGAAGCTTTTAGAACTCCAAACAAACCAGACCAGAAAAGGACATGCACCGTCACATTACAATCCAAACTGGATCAATTCAGACCAAGGAAAAGATCCTTAAAGCTGTCAAGGAGAAAAGATCAATCACCTACAAAGGGAAACCAATTAGAAACACTTCAGATTAATCAGAGAAGACAATTAAAACAAGAAGAGCCTGGAATGATGTATGCCAAGCCCTAAAAACAAACAACTATTAACCAAGAATTCTGTGCCCAGCTAACCATTCCTGCATAACCACAGGTCAAATAAAATCTTCCATAGCAAACAAAAGTTGAAACAATATACCTCCACCAAACGAACCCTACAAAATATTCTTAAATATGTCCTACACATAGAAAACCAACAAGACCACAATAAAGGACAAGAAACCACAACCAAACTGAGAATCCAACAATCATAGGAAGAACCCAGTTGTTGCAGCCCCCAAGAAGGTGGATATAATGTCAGGAACTCCCAAATACCTCTAAGTACTATCTCTCAACATTAACGGACTTAACTCTCTAATTAAGCGACATAGACTGTCTAGTTGGATTAAAAAGCAAGATCCTTCTATCTGCTGCCTTCAGGAGTCACATCTTGCCCATAAAAACAAACACATTTTCAATGTTAAAGGCTGGAACAAAATCTACCAACCAAATGGCCCCCATAAACAGGCAGGAGTTGCAATCCTAATATCAAATAAAATGGACTTCAAATTAAAATTAGTGAGAAGAGATAAAGAAGGTCGCTCCATACTAATTAAGTGATCTCTCCTTCAGGAGGATATTACAATTCTAAATATCTATTCATCAAACAACGGAGCACCTAAATTTATGCAAGAAACACTACTTTCCCTCAAATCCCACATGGATCCAAAGACATTAATTGTTGGGGATTTTAACACACCACTTTCCCCACTAAATAGATCAACTTAGAAAAAACTCAACAGAGAAACCACAGAGCTAAACAACCGCATTAATCAATTAGATTTAACAGACATTTACCAAATATTTCACCCCACAGCGTCAGAATACACGTTTTTCTCAGCAGCACATGGAACATTTTCTAAAATAGACCATATTTTAGGACACAAAGCAAACTTGTCCAAATTCAGAAACATTGAAGCTATACCTTGCATTTTCTCAGACCACAATGGAATAAATTAGAACTCAACACTAAAAGCCACCAAAAAAATTCCTGTAACACGTGAAGGCTGAACAACACACTCTTGAAAGACCAGTGGGTCATGGAAGAGATTAGAAATGAAATTCAAATGTTCGTGCCATTCAACAAAAATGAACACATAATATACCATCTCCTCTGGGACACAGCAAAGGCAGTACTCTGAGGCCAGTTTTATAACTCTGAGTTCCTATATTGACAAATTGGAGAGATCTGCAACCAACAATTTAATGAGACATCTGAGCCTCCTTGATAAAGAACAGCAAGAGAAACCCCTATCCAGTAGATGTAAAGAAATAGTTAAAATTAAATGAATTAGAATAAAAAAAAAACATAAAAAGAATCAACAAAATTAAGAGTTGGTTCTTCGAAAACATTAAAAAAAAATTGACAGACCCTTAGAAATCTTATCAGAAAAAGAAGAGAACACACCTAAATAAATAAACTCAGAGATGAGAATGCAAACATCACAACAGAAACAACTAAGATTAAAAACATTATAAGGGAATACTTCTCAAAACTTTATGCTAATGTTTGAAAACTTGGCAGAAATGGACGTTTCCTAGCAAATATTGACATTCCAAAACTAAACCAAGATGAGTTAAACCAGCTTAACAGGCCCATATCAAGCATTGAAATAGAAACAGCAATAAGAGACTTCCCATGTAAGAAAAGCCCAGGACCAGTTGCTTTTACAGCAGAATTCTACAAGGCCATCAAAGCAGAGCTCACACCAATACTCCTCCAACTCTTCAATGAAATTGGAAGAGAAAGTTCAGTACCAAACACATTCTATGAAGCTATCAAAACCAGGCAGGAGCTCATCAAAGAAACAGAAATGTAGACTCATTTCTTTGAGGAATATTGATGCAAAACTTCTCTACAAACTTTTGGCTAATCAACTTCAACAATTCTTCCAAAAAATTATACACCGTGATCAAACAGAATTGATTTCTGGGATGCAATGCTGGTTCAATATATGCAAATCAATTAATATAATTCATCACATCAACAGGAGCAAGGATAAGAACCACATAGTTACCTCAATAAATGCAGCAAAAGCATTTGACAACAACCAACACCCTTTATGATGAAGGTAATTGAAAAATTAGGAATCCATGGAACATTCCTCAATAAAATAAAGGCTGTCTATGACAAACCTACAGCCAGCATTATACTTAATGGTGAAAAACTTAAGCCATTTCCTCTTAACTCAGAAACGAGACAAGGATGTCCACTCTCTCCACTTCTTTTCAATCTAGTATTAGAATGCCTAACTACACCAATAAGTCAATATGCAAACATAAAGGGGATCCAAATAGGGAAAGAAAAGTAAAACTCTCCCTCTTTGTAGATGACATGATCTTCTATTTCAATAATCCCATAGACCTAACTCCCAAATTACTCAAGCTGATTCAAAACTTTGGCAATGTAGCAGGGTATAAAATTAACCCTCAAAAATCAATGCATTCCAACAATGAAAAAAGGGTAGCTGAAATTAGGAAAGCAGCTTCATTCCTAATAGACCCAGAAAAAAATAAAATACCCAAGAATTAAGTTATCCAAAGTAGTGAAGGACCTCGAAGATGGAAAATTTAAAAACTTGAAAAAGGAAATCAAAACAGAACTTAGAAAGTGTCAAAAACTCCCGTACTCCTGGATTAGAAAGATCAATATCATGAAAATGGCAATACTTCCCAAGGCTATCTACAAATTCAATGCAATACCTATCAATATTCCACAATCATTCTTCAAGATAATAGAATAGGCAATGCAATAATTCATATGGAACAATAAAAGACCTCGAATAGCAAAAAGGCTCCTCAACAGAAAGAACAGTGCTGGCAGAATATCAATACCAAATTTCAAACTCTACTATAAAGCCATAGTAATCAAAACAGCTTGGTACTGGCACAAGAACAGACCTCAGGACCAATGGAATAGAATTGAAAACCCAGAAATGAACCTACAGACCTATAGCCATCTAATCTTCGATCAAGGAACTAAAAAAAATATAATCGAAGAAAGACAGCGTCTTCAGTAAATGGTGCTGGCAAACTTGGTTAACTACTTGTAGAAAACTAAAGCAATATCCATATATATCACCCTGTACCAGAATCAACTCCAAACGGACCAAAGACCTCGGAGTCAAAACAGACACTTCAAACATTATAAGATGGAATCGGAGAAACTATGGGTCTCCTGGGGACAGGTCGAAATTTTCTTAATAGAAACCTAGAAACCCATCGAATCAAAGAAAGTTTGGACAAATGGGATTGCATGAAATTGCAGAGCTTCTACATGGCAAAGGATATAGCAATATCAATAGAAACCCCACAGATTTGGAGAAGATCTTCACTAGCCTGACAAGGGTCTCATATCTAAAATATACCTGGAACTCAAAAAATTAAATCTCCCAACAACAAATTTTCAAAAAAAAATTGCCCAATAAATAAGTGGGATAAGACTTATAGAGAAACTTCTCTGAAGGGGAAAGAAGGATGGCCAATAGACACATGAAGAAATGCTCAAGCTCTCTAGCCATAAAAGAAATGCAAATCAAAACAACATTGAGATACCACCTCACCCCAGTTAGAATGGCTATAATCAAGAAGTGTAACAACAACAGATGCTGGAGGGGATGTGGACAGAAGGAAACTTTACTGCATTGTTGGTGGGAGGGTTAACTTGTTCAACCACTTTGGAAAGTAATATGGAGGTTCTACAAAAGACTCCACATAGAGCTACCCTATGACCCAGCATTCCCACTTTGGGGCATTTAACCAAATATGCAAACAAGACCATACCAAAGCTACCAGCACAACTATGATTATTGCAGCATTATTTACCACAGCTAAGAAATGGAACCAACCCAGATGCCCCTCAGTAGATGTAGTATATATACACAATGGAATTCTATGCCTCCATCAAAAAGAATGACATTGCCCCATTAGTTAGGAAATGGAAAGACATGTAAAAATTATATTAAGGGAATTAAGCCAGGCACAAAGATACATAGGTCCCATGGTTTCCCTTATTTGCAATAACTAGTACATGTCTGAGTCAAGCAGAAAACGTCAGATAAGTTGATGTTAGGGAAATGAACCATAAGATATGTATTCAAATGTTTTTTTTTTCTTTCATGCTATTGTCTCTAACACATTTATAAGACTATTTCTTCATTGCTTTTTATGTCCTTCTCCCACGGTATAACACCCGCTTTCACTGTATTTGATGTTGGTATAATTTGTGGAGGGAGAGGGGAAAAACATATCGTTTACATAGGTATACAGGTGAACCCATTACAACAATGAGACGTACAAGCAGTTATGTGGAAGATGAACTTTACAAATTTGTTAGGCTGTGGGGGAAGGAGGATTGGGGGGCCAGAGGATAGGATGGGAAGGGGAAACAAAGGACGAGGCTACAATGCTTGATAAGAAATGTACTCATTATCTTGCCCATGTAATTGTAACCCCTATGTACAGTATTTTCACAATAAAAAACATACTGCAAAAAAATTAGGGGCAGTGTTATTCGATTTTCCATGAAAAAAGATTAATAAAAAATTAAAGACAGATATAGATCCCACTTGGAAATGTGAAAGTAAGTGGACTGCCCATATGTTCACGTCCTAATACTGGCCCACAACCATACATTAAATTAGTTTTTGTAAGTCTTTTATTGTAAAAATACTGTACAGAGGTGTTACAGTTAAATGAGCAAGGTCATGAGTACATTTCCTGTCAAGCATTGTAGCCTCCTCCTTTGTTTTTCCCCTACCTTCCCTTCCCTTCCACCTACACAACAACTCAACTCACCTCCAAATATGCAGAGATCGTTTTTAATCTCGTGTCTTGTATATCACATTTTTACAATGGGTTAACCTGTATGCCTATTTAAACATTTTCTGTTTTCCCTTACCCTCCCCAAATTATAGAAATGTATATACAAGATGCAGGGCACCAGAATCAAATACAGTGAAAACAGGGATTGTACCTTCTGGGAGGATCATATAAAGTAACCAGAAATCACATGGTACCGTATAAATACATTAGAAACAACAACAAGAAAGGAAAAACCACTTGTGTCCCTATCTTGGTGTTCATTTCACTTAACTTCATCTTATCTGGTCACTTGTACATAGCTTTTGACCTTTTCTGCTTGTCCTAGGCATATACTAGCTATGGCAAATAAGGGAAACCATGGGACCTATGTTTCTTTGGGCATGCCTTACTTGACTTAATATAATTTTTCCAAGTATTTCCATTTCCTAACAAATTGGACGATATCATTCTTTCTGATAGAGACATAGAATTCCATTATAGATAGATAGATAGATAGATAGATAGATAGATAGATAGATAGATAGATAGATAGATAGATAGATAGATAGATAGAGATAGATAGATAGATAGATATAGATATAGATACATCTCTCTCTTTATATATATATATATATATATATATATATATATATATATATATATATATATATTTATAATCACCTTTCTTGATCCATTCATCTACTTAGGGCCTTCTGGGTTGGTTCCATATTTTATCTATGGTAAATAATACTACAATAAACAGCGTTTTGTTGGTAGCTTTAGTATGGCCTTGTTAGTGATCATTTGTGTAAATGCCTGAAAGTCGGATTGCTGGGTCATAGGGGAACTCTATGTGGAGTCTTTTGAGGAACCTTCATACTGCTTTATAAAGTGGCTGAACAAGTTTTGTTAGTGATCATTTGTGTAAATGCCTGAAGGTCGGATTGCTGGGTCATAGGGGAACTCTATGTGGAGTCTTTTGAGGAACCTCCATACTGCTTAATAAAGTGGCTGAACAAGTTTTACACTCCCACCAACAATGCAGTAGAGTTCCCTTTTGGCCACATCGCCTACAGCATCTGTTGCTATTAAATTTCTTATTTATAGCCATTCTCACCGGGGAAAGTTGAATCTCAATGTGGTTTTGATTTGCATTACTTTTATGGCTAGAGAAGATGAGCATTTCTTCATGTCTGTATTGGCCATTGTTATTTCCTCTTCTGAGAAGTTTCTCTTTAAGTCTTTAGCCCACTTATTTTATCAGGCAGTTCTTTCTTTGATACTTTTTTGTTGGAGGATTTAGTTTTTTGAGTTCCAAGGGTATTTTAGATATGAGACCCTTGTCTGTTGTATGGCTAGTGAAGATCTTCTCCTAACCCATGGGCTTTTTTTTATTGATTTTGCTAGCTATGTCCTATGTCATGCAGAAGCTCTGCACTTTCATGCAATCCCATTTGTGCAACCGTTCTTTGATTTGTTGTGTTTCTAGTTCTCTATTAAGAAAATTTCTGCCTATGCCAAGGAGACCTAGGGTTTCTCCTATTCCATCCAGTAATGTTATTAGGGTATCTGCTTTGACTCTGAGGTTGATCATTAATTTTGTAGGCCAAACTTGGGTTTTTTCCATCTTTTGTGTTCATAGGAGTGTCTGTATTTTGTGAAAACAGGCTGCTCTACAAGGTATCATTCCGGGTTATGTAGTAGTTATTACATGGCTCCTTGTAAGTATTGTGTAATGACATTGAGCTTTCTAATGATTTACCTACATAAATCTATTAATGTTAATTGTCATGAAGAATGTCAAACCTCCATTTTTGTGCCCATCTCCATCGTTGCTCTCCCTATTGTCTAGCAGTTTATATCACAGTCAGTATAACTGAAGCTGGCACATGGAACAGACATGGACTCTATGGATCCTGGCTGTTAATGGTCCCAAGTACAGCAAATATCAGAATCAATGAGATCAAAGCAGTTGTCCCAGGTGCCTAATTGTATGAATGTCCTTGGCTTCCAATAGACTCACCTGCCTCTGTCAGAAGCGTGGTAATGGTTTATCACCATGAAAGCTTACACGGAAGCTTAATTTCTCAGTGTAGCCATGTCAGGAGGTGGAACTTTTAAGAGAGATTTCAGTCATAAATGGATTAATACAATCTCATCAACTCTGTAGGGACTAACATTATCACTGTTAACAGTTTTTGAAAGCAACCTATGCCCCTTACTCCCTGTCATTCTAGCACATGCTATGATGCCAAGATCTTCTGTGATATGATTCACCAAGGGGACCTTGTCCCAGGTGCTACCATGCAATTTAGACTTTCCAGCCACTACTATTGTGATTGAAATAGACCTTTTATTCCTTATGAAGTGTACAGCTTCAAAGGATTTTGTTAAACCATAACAATATGGACTAAGATGCTATTCTTTTTATCTTTTTCATGGAACTGATGATTAAACTGAGGGCCTTACACTTACTAGGCAAATATGGTACCAGTTGAGCCAGCATGCCCCCAATCAATTTTTTTTTCAGCTTGCTTTTCATATATGGTCTTGTGCTGACTTCACTCAAGCCACCCTAAGTACCCCATCCTCCTATAACTCTACCTCCCAATATCTGGGATTACAGGCCTGTGACACCACAGTTTGCCTGTTAGAATATGCTATTCTTTTGGGGAAAGAGATACAGACCCTTGAGATGCCTATGTGGGTTTTGTGTGTGTGTGTGTGTGTGTGTGTGTGTGTGTGTGTGTGTGTGTGTGTGTGTGTGTGTATTCAGGAGAACTGTTCTTGGTGATTTACTTAGTACTGA
Organism: Dipodomys merriami; assembly: GCF_024711535.1. Lineage (NCBI taxonomy): Eukaryota > Metazoa > Chordata > Mammalia > Rodentia > Heteromyidae > Dipodomys > Dipodomys merriami. The sequence goes on from NW_027203471.1 coordinate 1,950,818, forward strand.
GGGAGAGTCTTCCTGAAGAATCTGTATTCTTCGTTCCTTTCACTGAAAAAGAAATGCTTCTCTGCGTGCAAGTGTCTCTCAACTGTAATCCTAGCTCTTCAGAATGCTGAGATTTGGGGATAACATTGTTAAACCAGGTGATCCAGGAAAAGTCCATGACACTCTTATCTCCATTTAATCACCAAAAAAGTTAAAAATGGAGCTGTGGCTTAAGTAATAGAGCAATATGCTTGAGGAAAAATATACGAATAGCACCTAGACTCTTATTAAGGCTCAGGACCAGCACCCGTACAAAATCTCCAGATCACACTTATGCCATTACAAGTCGCCATTATGTCTAATGGATTATTTCTACAGGACAGTTGCAATGTAAAAAAAATCTTTTATTTCTTTATAAGATATGTTCTTTCTGGACCAGCTTTATGCCCCATTTTTCTTGCTGGAATGATGTCTTGATTTTGAAGTAGAGGAAATATTCAGTGCGGAATCCCTCCCTTATCCATTATTAACATGTTCTCTCTTTTATTTTTTGGCAGTCTTTGGCAATGAACTCAGGTCCTGGGCACTGTCACTGAGCTTCTTCTTTGCACAAGGCTAGCACCATATGCACAGCGTAACTTCTGGCTTTTTCTGTTTATGTGGTACTGAGTAATTAAACTCAGGGCTTCATTCATTCTAGGCAAGCGCTCTACACTAAACCACATTCCCAGCCACATGTTCTCTTTCTAAAACGTGTGTAACATGTTTACCTCTGTCCCATCTCTGAAGCCACTACTCTTGAATATATCCTCAGTTTAACTACTAACTACTTTTTATTCCCTATAACTGCCTAATTATTTTCCATTGGACCCATGGAACTATCTTTCATTTTCTTAAATTTCACACTTCATTGTCTAAATTCAAACAATACCTCAATGTTACCAGTGTCTGAAATTGAGGACACTTAGAATAATAAAAATATTTTGCTACTTTTTTTGGCCGTGGGCTTGAACTCTGGACCTTGGGCACTGTCCTTCAGCTCTTCAGCTCAAGGCAAGTCCTCTACCACTTGAGCCACAATGCCACTTCCAGTTTTCTGAGTTTATTGCAGATAATAATCTCTCAGCCTTTCCTGCCCGGGCTGGCTTTGAACCGGGAGCATCAGATCTCATCCTCCTGAATAGCTAGGATTACAGGAATGAGCCCCCAGTGCCCAGCTAATAAATAGCTTTTCATATGTATCAGGTGATACAAAACAACTCAGACCCTTGGGGAATCTTTTATCTTCCAGTCTGGGCAGGATATAACCCCACAATAGACTCTGGTAGGTAGCAAAATTAAAGAGATTCTACAAATATAATTAGTTCCCACAAGAGTTGGGTATGAGTTACTTCCAAGGAGTGAGTGCAAATTAAGGCTTTTCTAGAAGTCAGTGAAGCCAACAGAATGAATCCAACAGTAAGGAGAATATGTTTGTCAAGAAAGTATGGGGGTGTCTAGGAGCTGACAACAGTGGTTGTATGATAGGTGACCAGAGAGCAGAAACCACTGTCTCACAACCTCAGGACCTAAACCCAACCAGGCATCCCTTAAGCTTGGAAGAGATCCCCACATTCCATTAGAGACAACAGCCTGGTTGCCCCCTGTTAGAAACTGAGCAGTTGCTATAGACAAACCACACCCAAACTACCATCCCAAATTTCTAACCTACAATATTTGGTATTCAATGGATTAACAAAGAAATTTCTAGTACTTTGCCACATAATATGACAGAATAAATGCATCTCTCAGAGCACTGGTGCCTCACACCTGTAATCCCAGTTACATAGGTGACTGAGATCTGAGTATCCAGATTCAGAGGGATTTCAAGCATCAATATCTGTGATATTCATATTGCCAATAAATAACAAAAACCTGGAAATGGTGGTATGGCTTATGTAGTAGGGCAACAGCCTTAAGGGAAAAGATAATTAAAAGCACAAGACACTAAGTTGAAACTCCAATACCAGCACATACACACACACACACACAAAAAAAAACACAAAAATAGAATAGAAAAATGAAAACATTTGTTGAAGACCACCTGGTATTTTCTCTGCTCTGGGTAAAACTCTAATTTTTCTCAAACTTTTTCCTTATGCTTGAAGTAATTTATTAAAATTCTATAACACCACCATAAAGATATCTAATTACACAACTACACAAATGTGTAGGCCACAGCCATTTCTATATATCATATTGTAATTGTTACTGCAAACAAAGTACCTTTCCTACTAATTTAATCTAATTAATTGGAAAAACAGGATTTGTATCTTAGTTGAAATTAAACTTAAACTTTTTAACTCATCAAAAGGAGTATGTGGGTGCTGTCACTGAGAGAAGCATAGAGCTGTTTGACATCAGGGGAGTTCCTCTGATAAAGCAAGGTCTATCATAAAGTCATGTAGATAATTGTTTATCTTTGCTCTTTATCATTCTTGGTGTTACACCTTTTGAGTTCTTGATTATTTATTTGGCAACTCACCCTTTAGTATATGTCTTCCAGTAAAAAATACATTTTGCCATACAACAGATGTTTATCCTTTAGATGAGGAATGCATCTTGTTGTTTCTCATGGTTTATTTAGAAGCAATGAGGAAGTGCTTGCATGTTTCTAAATATCTTGTTTCTTTCTGATTTCCTGTCTGCCATTCCTCAAGGCTTATTTTTCCTAATTGATGGTGCCTCCAATCTATACAAATTGCTATTAAGACATCATACTATTGCATTCAATGTATAAATTGTTTTTGATGGAAATTAATACCTACTTGATGCTGTGTGTTGCTGTTCACAATTGAGCCATGGTTTTCCTTTTAGCTCTATTTATATTATTTTTGTAAGGGTTAATTTTCTTCATAATGTATGATGTATTTTGTGTTAGATAGTTCTTAGTGTGTTTTATTGGATTGTATTGGTATGAACAACACTGGGGATTGAACTCATACCTCGTTTATGGGAAGAAACACTCTACCACCTAAGTGACGATCAGCTATGGCAATTTTTTTGTTTTTTGTTTATTTGTTTTTCTTGGTCATGGGGCTTGAACTCTGGGCCTGCGTGATATCCCTCAGCTCTTCAACTCAAGGCTAGTGCTCTACCATTTTAGCTACAGTGCCACTTCCAGTATTCTGCGTGGTTATTTGGAGATAAGTGTTTCATGGGCTTTTCCTTCCCAGCCTGGAGTTGAACCACAGTCCTCAGATCTTAGCCTCCTGAGTAGGTTGGATTACATGTGTGAGCGACTGCCACCCGGCTATGGTAGTTTTTTCTTTTAACAATTGAAATGATTAATTTTTGTCCTAATTTAATTTAATATTTTTATCTGTTTTTTTTCATCCCATGGAATTGAGTATAGGACCCTTTATATGTATGTATGTGAGTGCTTCTATGTACATATGTGCCAATACTGAGGCTTGAATTTCCTTAACTTTTTCCAAGCAAGGTTGACCCTACACCACTTGAGCCAGACCTTCAGGTTTTTTGCTGCTTAATTGAAGGCAAGAATCACTGATTTGCTACTTTGAAGGATTAATTTTTGGATGGCAGTTCGGAGCCAGACTGTGCAGTCTCCTTATCTCTTCCCTCTAATAAATTACTCAGGAAACGCTTCAAGTGTCACTGTGGCTCAAGAGGTAGAGCACTGCCCTTAATGAAAAGCAACTCATATACTGTGCCTAGGCCTGAATTTAAACCCTGGGGACAGCGCGTTAAAAAAAAATAACATACTCTGAATTGTTTGACCAGTCTAGCTTTAAACCATGATCCTATAGATCTCAGGTCTGAAATAGCTGGGATTACAGGTTTGAGCCTTTAGTTATAATAATAGCTTTCTATTATTTTCAATCATTATTATTGACAGTTGCTTTAAAAAACACATATTGCTAAAAGTAGCTCATGTTAATAATCCTTGATATTATGGAGGGTGAGACATAAGAACCTCAGTTTGAAGTTGGGCCCAATGACAGAATGTCCGAGTCTTATCACCAACTAACAACCAAAAGGTTGGATGTAGAACTGTGGCCCAAGTTTTAGAGTCATAGCCTTTATCAGAAAAAGCTTAAGGACAGTGCTCATGCAATAAGTGCAAGTCTCAAGATCAGCACAAAAAAATAAAATAAACAGAACCCAAAATAATCCCAGGTATGGCTAGTGATAGTTTGCCTAATATCCTGAATTTTATAGCCACCACAAAGAAAAATAGACAAACCAACAAATTACGTATCCACAGCCAGATGAAACTTTTCCTGATATATCTGCACTAATTATATTTTTAAAAAGTCTTACACTCTTTCATTTAGAAAGTTAACCTAAAAATAACGCCAGTTGAATAGAAATTGTATGTGATGACTACTTCAGCAACAAAATATTTTTTAGTTTTTTTTAAAAAGGACGTCACCTATTTGTCACCATATATATATATATATAAATTATTAAAATTTCAACTAAATATTAACTTCACTATCCTCTAAATTGAAGTGTTTACCTATATTTTATATCAGAGTGAGTTGTATAAACATTAGGGAGTTAACTGAGGCAATGAAAAGGGGTGCAGGAAGAAATGTTCCTTTCAGAGCAACTTGGTTTGAGGCTGGCCACCAAGGTACGTCTTCAAGAGGCCAAGGCTGTTTCTCTTTCCTAAGGTGCCTTTCCTTGATTGGTCCTCTTCCTCTTGAGTCTAATAAAAGGAAGTGCTTATATGTGGGAGAACAACAGCAGCTTGAGTTGAAGATTTTCCTTAAATCCTCTTTCTTGTGTTTAAATGCAGGAACTAGAAAATTCACCGGCTGCATGAACTCTAACTTTGAAAGAACTTCCAAGTATGAAGACTAACCTGAGCCAGCACATTGTGGAGGAGGACATGGTGGTGGCAAAGAACAGATAGAACTTTTTCACAGAACATGCACATTCTTCTCCTGTGTGTAAGTCAGTAAGTCTGCATATAGGAAACTTCAATGTCCCAAAATTCCAATGTAAGAAAGGAGCTTTAATTTTGTTAAAGTTCCTTTTCAGTGGGATCCATGCTTCTCCACTGTTCCTTTAGATTCTGCAGTTTTAGAAGGCAGTAGCATGCTTAACAGAAACAACCACTTGCTTCCACAGCACTGGATGCTGCAAGTCTGTACACATTTATGGAAAGTGTTAAAACATACTTCATCAGGGAGGAGAACAATGAGAGGGATGGTATTCTAATGGGGTTCAACTATTATTGTTTAGATGGTGACAAGTGTTGTCTGTATGTTGAGAAGCCTCTCTCCTTGCTTGAGCAACACCTCATCTGAGCCTAACAGCTGGGATCGTATTGGGCTCCTCTACATAAACATATAATCAGCTACTTTTTAGAAGTTCTGGGTTTTATAAACTATTAGAAGCTATCAGATTAACTGCTTGAACTCAAGAGGGTACGGGTACTTAGCTGTTCACTTCTACTCAGGATAGTCCGGGTTAGTGTATTAGACAGTTTATATAAGTGATAAAATCAAAGCAAATGGAAGGCTTCAAGTAGTCTTAAAGATCTTTAAGAACATAAAATTCAGTGGAAAGTGGCACTGTGGTTCAAAGTGGTAGATCACAGGCCTTGAACAAAATATTCTCAGGGACAGTGCCCAGGCCCTGAGTTCAAACCCTACCATCGCCAAAAAAAAAAAAATTGCTTGTCTCATTTTGAAATGTCAATTTAAGCTTGTTATTTAAATTTTATACAAAAAGAAAGTTTTTGGTCTCCTAGGAAAGTTCTCCAAAAATTAATGTAGAGCAGAAGAGAAGAATGTAGAACCATTGTGAGATTAATTAGGAATTCAGAGCTATGAAAGACTAGAGTTTTAAAAGCTGAAATAAATACATGTCAGAGTGATGGAAACAAACTTAGCTTTCTAGGGATAGACTTTCAAGTCTTTTCAACACATTTGGATGGTTAGATGATGCTACATTTTTTAATTTTGCCTCACTCTGTCTTGGCGAGGTTTTTGTGGGTAAGAAGAAAATCCATTTTTCTTACCTATTTATGAACTGCACGATAAAACTTTAGCAAAGGACCTTCTGTGGCCACTTTTTAACTGGAAGTATTATAAGTTTTTTAAGACCTCAGAATCCTTTTGTACTGTTAGCCAGGCTGTTTTGAACTATTTACTTTCAAATTTATTAGCATAATACATTTATCATTGTAGGGAGGAGAATCCTATGCTGAATAAAGTCTACTTGCTGGGGTTGTTCGTAAGCAATGAGCCATTGGGTATTTCTGGCTTAGCCTGTGTAGAGTAGACTGGATTGAGGTGACATTTCCATGATTTATAAGTAAAATCACCCTGCTCTACTAGAAGTGTGGGATCAAAAGAGTGATGGGCATTGGTTTAAGATTTCTTTTATTTTGCTATGTATAAATCCTCCATCATATATTTGGCTTTAATCTTCCTAATATGTTGTATTTTAAATATTTGGTTTTAGTATGATGTGAATTATAGTTTTTAAATTAAATAAGCAGGACATGTGACCTGAATGAGATAAGAATTTAATTAATTTTTTGGTGGGGTCCAGTCTTGGGGCCTGAACTCTGGGCCTGGTCGCTGTCCCTCAGCTCTTCAGCTCAAGGCTTGCACTCTACCAGTTGAGCCACAGCGCCACTTCTGGCTTTTTTTCTTTTTTATGTGGTGCTGAGGAATCGAACCCAGGGCCTCATGCATGCAAGGAAAGCGCTCTACCACTGAGGCACTTTCCCAGCCGTAGAATTTGATTAATTTTAAAAGGGAAAATATTATCAGAATTAAATCGTCACTCAAAAATCAATATTGAAAGGACATAAAGCAGAAGAATTTATGTGGTGCTTTATATATTCAGCCTTTCTTGCTTATAAGGTTTGCTGTGACCTGTTAGTAACAGATTTGCAATGGGTAAAAGTCCAGTTGTTCAAAAAAAGTTGTTACTTCAGCAAAGTTATGACAATGTATGAGAATGTTGAACCCTAGGTTTTTAAGAGGAAGAAACACAGATGTAAGACCTCAAAGATGCAGACTAAAATGAATGAAATTCACAGTCCATTAAAAGGAGTGTTTGCTATCTTCAACAGCCAAATGCATTTTTCTTTGCATGTGACTATCAGCAAAGATAAGATTGTAGACAGACTCAGTTCGTGGTTCTTATTCAATGAAGAGAATAAGGAGCTGTGTGGATGGCTGGTGTAGATGGACAACAGTTCTACAGACAGCAGACAGCATCATTGAAGAAAGGCTTGAGAAGTTTCAGAAGGTGAGCCAACAGTGTCCAGGCAGGTGTAGTTTGAACACCCTTCTCACTGTTGAGAATCACATGTTACAGGCATGTTTCCTATAAGGGTTGAAGAGAACAGTTGCTTTGTTGGCATTGGCAAATCAGATAGGAGGACTTGCATGGGTCTCCTGAAGTATCTTGGTGTCTCAGACCAGTGAATGTTATTGCACAAGAACAGAGGTCATCTACAATGAAGTTGATGATTTCAGATAGTCATTAGGCCTCAGATGAAATGCAGCTCAGTAATACATGTAACAAGAGTGGTATTCATATAGTTAAATGAAACTGAGTTATATACACTTGTGAGTTCCCAAGGAAATTAGAATGGAAGATATCCATGAGAGAAATCAGTGGGGCTGTTACATCAAGAAAGTAAGAACAAACCATAATTTGAATATGTTTAGTGAGCCTTTCTTGACTTTCCAACCTTTCCCTGTGAAATTGCATTAACTATCACGTATGATGAGAATTTCTCATTCATAAAACTCTTTAGGAGTCACGCCATGTTTGTGGCTAAGGAATAAATGCTTTTGAAGGCTGGGCACTAATGGCTCAATCTGTAATCTTAGCAACTCAGAAGTCTGATTACTGAAGATTGAAGTTCAAATCTAGTCCAGAGAAAATCTCCCTTTAGTCCTCAAAACCATGGAAATGTAGCTTTAGCTCAAGTTATAGAGCACCTTCCTTAACAGATAAAGCTAAAACACCATGCCCAGGTCTTGAATTGAAGTTCTCAGAGTGGAACAAATAAAAGTAAAAAAGAGAGATGCAGTAATAATGGAGCTTTATGTTTTCATAACTTACCAGGACCATATGGAGGTCATACCCGTGTTAAGTTAAAAGAAGGCCCAGCTGAAGCAAATGGGTGAACAGTTGAAAAGGGCCAGCAGCAAGGCAAGAGTGTTCAAGATGGATGGCAAGCTTAGCAACATCAAGGACATTCATCTTCAAGAAAGCACATCTCTCTAATTACATATTCACCTTTCATTATTCTCCTCATCGCTATGAACATCCTCTAAGATTGGCTACACTTATCCACGAGAGTCAGCCGACCACAGCATACGATTTATGACATTTCCTGCATAAAGTTGCTTGTTCTCATTGTCATCAGCCTTTCAGCAGCTTCAGTGAAGAGCATGTTCTCCCACTTTGCCTGTAGTCAATAGTACCCTCTTCTATTTCCCTGCAAAGAAACTGTGGCTAGCAGGCTTGAGAATTGTTACATTCAGAGGTTCTTCAGTTTTGCATTTTTTCTTTCATTTCTTGGTAGGTGAGTTGGAATAAAAAAAACAAATAAGCAATTTGTTTTAGTTTAAAGGAAAAAATATTTATTTGAAAACACAAGTTATCATTATTTGAAATTATTTTTAATTTAAATATAATAGGGATGGTTTTAGTGCTGCATGCCTTCAAACCTAACTATTTAGAAAGCTGAAAGCTGGGGCTGGGAAGGTGGCTCAGTGGTAGAGTGCTTGCCTTGCATGCATGAGGCCCTGGGTTCGATTCTTCAGCACCACATAAGCAAAAAGAAAAAAGCCAGAAGTGGTGTTTTGGCTCAGTGGTAGAGCGCTAGCCTTGAGCTGAAGAGCTGAGGGATAGCACCCAGGCCCAGAGTTCAGGTCCCACGACCAGACCCCCCCCCCAAAAAAAAAGAAAGCTGAAAGCTGAGGATCATATTTTCAAGACAAAGTAAAATTTACCATGAGACTCTTATCTTCAGCTAAGAACCAAAAGCTACAGGGGGAGCTGTGGCTCAAATGGAAGAATGCCAACCTTGAGCAAAAAGCAAAACCAAAAGAAACTAAGCCCTGAATTTAATTCCTACTACTAGCACAAAAATATGTATGTGTGTATATATATGCATATATTCATATATGTGTGTCATATCTATATAAATTGTATATGCATATGCATGTATATATAATTATATAATAAATTTTTAGCAAGTGTCAAGAATATGCAAGCAAACATTTAGTCTTGCTCCTAAAAACAGATTCATATGTAAATATGAACCCCTTGAATTTATAGGAGCCAACAAATATAGAAACGTAAACCACCAGACTAGAAATTGATAGAATGGATTTTGTTATAGAATAGAGTGTATGCACAAGATTAGGCATATGATAGTAAGTCATTTCCCAAAACATTGAAAGCAAAAGCGTAATAGTACAAGAAATCATATTTAGAAATGGACTATGCCACTCAATGGACAGGTAGATCAGGAAAATAAAACTGTGCATTTTCCCTTCTACATTTGATTCATATCCCCTCACTAAATTATCTATGATTGGTTCAGTTGCTGCCATAATACCTCTCTGGTGGCTCCACTGTGATTCACTTTATTCTACTGAACCAGAAATGGAGGAGAGACGGACCACAGCACATTTGCTCGTTTCTCAATGAGCAGTGATTGGCAGGGGAGTTTTAAAATGCTACCCATGTTCTTGGTTGCCTAGTACCACCTTGGATACCAGATTAAATCCTGGTAAACAGATACAGAAGTTACATGTAGTTTATTGTTCCAGATTCACAGCTAAAGAGGCAGATGGGAAATTGGAAGGGTTTGGTGTGAAAGCCACAGGTTTATGCAAAGCAGAAATCAAAGGATGTGGAGATGAAGCAAGCTATCTTGGAGGAAAAGGAGAGACATTTGAAGGTGATGAGCACCTCGACAGTGAAGACAGAGCAAGTGCTCTTGACCATTTCAAATGAGCTCCCAGAATGCCAGGGTAAGAAGTGAGAGCTTCCCAGAGCACTGCTGCTGAGCACTCCTCAGATCCTTTGCTATCATTATAATTGATTTTAGAGAGGAGCAGTGAGGTTTGTAAAAGTTGATTGCAGCTTACTATGTGGAGCCTGTTCTGCAGCATTGTGGAGTGTGGTCCCTCAGGATGCTTAGGGCAAAGATCCTATAGCTCATGTCAAAGAATGCAATCTACTTGGAGTAGACATTTATGGATGGCACATGCCTCATACCAACATGCTGACAATGAGCTGGTAGCAGTAGTTCTCTAAAGATCTAACAGCAAAAACCGGAGAGGGAATTCCTGAGCTCTACACCACAACAGTCTACCATGCCAATTGCTTCTATCCTAGTACTGGCTACCCAGTTTGCACACCCATGACCTTGTTACCCTGATTGTGCCACATCCTAATCCCTCACAATTTTTAGTCTTTCACTTTGTCTTTGTATTCCTGTCCCTGATAAACTGTCTGGATACCTATATTAGGTACCCCAATCCCTTCTAAACTCTTTCTGCAACCCAATATCCTGCCAATGCAACTCAGTGATTAGTCACAATTCCCCTTTCCTTGGTATCCTAATCTCTGCTACTCTGTTCTGCTACCCATAATTCATAACACCATGGTTCCAACCACCTGATCCCTGACACCCCTGTTGCTGATACCCCCTTCCCTAACCAAACAAGGGAAGAATGGGAACAGCCAGTTGAAAAGGGTACTGCTGTCCTCTTGCAGACACATTGGGACAAGTTATTCCTCATGTATTTAACATGAGGGACTAACTGGAGGTGGAAATGAAAGAGGTTACTCAGAGGTGACTAAAATCTAGGGACAATGACGTATCACTGGTTGATAGGAAAAGAAGGGCCCAAAGAGAAAGTTAATGAAAAAAGAAAATTTTACAAAAAATATTGGAAATTATACAATAGGTTTAGCTTATTCTTTTCTAGTAGTGATCTGAATTATTTTTTGACATAGATATATCACTGTTTTGCAGTTTAAAAATTATATGAAAATGCTCATTTATGTGGTGCTTGTTCATAGAATATTTGCATATAATCACGTTAATGATATTCAATATTTTATGTTCTATGATATTTTCATGAGTCTGCCTTTGTCAATATGAATTGAGCTTTCTATCAATAAATGGAATTTCATTGTCTAACATTAGAAGATTACTGATGCTAGTACCGAAATGAAAGCTAGAACAGGAAAATTGAATAAAGCTACATGTTTGAAGGGAGGGTCAGTGGTAAGTGCTATGATGAAAGAGAAATTCTTTACCATGTAATCTGCGAAGAATAGAATGTGTTTTGTTGAATTATACTGTATTTAATCTTCTTAGAAAGCAGAACATTATATTTATTCTTGCTTTATGGAAACTCTTGAATGAATGGTTTACAAAAATTATCAATATCAATTTGGAAATTCACTGATGTGAGTTATCAGATTATCATTATACTCAAAGCTGTCTTGAGATGCAGGCAGTCTGGATTCCTTTTCTATGAAATTAATGGAATAATCTTACTTTGGAAGGGATGAACAGTCCTTGACACTTGTTCCAAAACAAGAAAGATACTGAAGAAAAAAAAAGAGTAAGGAGACCCAAGGCTGCTGAAATGAGCACATATCCCATTTGGACTTAAAAGGGTTTTTGTGCAAACAATAAGAATTTCATCTTAATAAAATATTCCAAAATGTAGGTGCTATGTGATACCTTTTAAATGTAATATTTAATGCTGTTTGATTACTTGGAGACAAAATTTTACAGAAAACCTTAAATTCCAAAAAAACTGCAATGCTCCAATAAACACCTAGAATAAATATATTTTAAAAATTCAGACGGATTGTAGGAAGATGGCAGCACACTCACAGGTAGCCCCACTAAGTGTCTCTTACCAAAAGAGCCACACTTTACATCAAGAGATCCACTCCAATCAAACTTTAAATACCTAAAGGCTTTTTCTACTACAAAAGGTCTATCCAGCAGGCAAATAAATACAAGGCAAAAGAGAAGCAGTAAATGGGGCTCCTCCAGAGCAGCTGCACCACGTAACTCCACGCCATGCTGCCCTGGGACTTTCTGTATACTTTAAACGGAGGAACACCCAAAAGCTGAAGAAAGTGCTCAATACTAGACCCGCAGAAATTTAGGAGGGAATCTGGTGAAATGTTGGAAAATGCCCTCACAAACCCTCCCTCCCCCCAGAGTGGCTATAGGGAAGGAGTGAATTAAGCAAAATGACCACCATTACAATTGCCATAAATTGGCACCACCAGCTAAGCACCCAAATCAGCTTGTACCTGCAGCACTGGCAGGATCCCCGTGAGCCCCCCCCACACCAACTCCGCACAAGGTCCCCAGCAAACCACAGCTGCAGGCAGTCAATTGCTATATGCTCTGCTGTCAATTGCCCTGCTGGCAACTGCCCTGCCGACTGTACACTTTTCTGGGACCGGCTCTCTCCCTGCTGCCACCCTGCGCAGACCCCAGGCTCTCATAGCTGCTGCACCACGAAGCTGTTGCAGGCATCTCTGCTGACACACCTAGTAGCCACAAGCCTAAACCTCCAAGGCTGCCCAACACCACGCACCATCTACCACATCTGCTGCAGACCAGCATGGACTGCCTCAGTCCACACTAGCCTGCTGCACCAACCTCCACCCAGTCTTCCCAGTGCCAAGAATCCCCACGCTGCAACAGAGGAGACCCTTCAGAATCAGCAGAGCCACCCTCCCCCCACACACACACCTGGACCTGCTAATACCCAGACCCTCTGACTGAGAACTGGCCAACTCCATCTTACCCACCACAACACAGGCTCTGTGGTCCAACACACTGCCAGCTACAGACCTTGTGTGTAACACAATGGGGTCCACTCCCTGGGGGTGGCAATTCCCTGTAGAATCCCAAAGCCCCCTGACACAAGCCCCCTTCCAAAAGGGAAGGATCACATCAAAACAGAACACAGAAAAAAGCTCTGTTCCTAAGGTTCTTGGGGCTATCTTGGAAAGCCTGGGAACCCAACTCCAGGTCTATGATAGCAGTCTACAAACCTGAAACCCAAAAAAAACCCTCCCTGCCAATGGGCCTGAAAGAGGGACTCTATATAGCAGGCACCCTCCTCCATCAAAAGACCATCTGCTTCCAACTGTAGAGAGTTGCGAGAGGCCGCACCTGGAAGATGGCGCCAGCTTCCGCCCTCCGCCTTCCCAATGGCGAGTGCTCTCGTGGTAAACAACTCCTTATATGGCTAAGGCAAAGAATCTGGCTTGCTTCCGCGCACCTGAACCTATTGGTGGTTCCCACGTGGCGTATCAGTGTTGGCTACCCAGCGGGTACTTAAGGGTGTGGGGAATTCTCCCCGGGGTTGGGGTCAAAAGATTACTCAAAGGTCCTGAATAAACTGCAGAGAGAAGAGTCCGGTGTCGCGACTTCCTTGCTGGTCGAGGCGGTAGCGACACGTGGTGGCCCGTACGGTGAACTCAGCCATAACCCCAATGAGGACTCAGAACTCTCTGCGGTCAGGGTGGTGCACCGGTAAGTTCCCAGGTAAAAGGGGAATCCGCGACAAAAGCGGGGGTAAGTCCCCAGGTAAAAGGGGAATCTGCGACAAGAGTGGGGGGGATTTTTGCTCTTCTCCATAGATAAAGAGAGAGCAAGAACCCGGGGCTAGTCAATAGAGTAGCCAAAAGTGAAAGTAAAAGTTTGTTTACCAGCTTTAAATGTTTAAAACATGGGCACTTCTTCTTTGCACCCAATTTTTTTGGCTCTCAATGAGCTACTGCACTCAAAAAAGTTAAAAATAAAAAAGAGTACTTTAGAGAGATTTTTGAATGAATGTGACATCCTTGCCCCGTGGTTCGCTGTCTCCGGAAGCCTCACGGTGGCCTCTTGGGAGAAACTAGGGAGGGACCTAGATTTTGCCTCTGAACAAGGAACGCTTAAGAGCGGAGTGAGACCAATATGGAAACTGATAAGAGGCTGTCTCGAGGACCAGCGTTGCAGTGAGGCGGTAGAGAATGGTCAGGCCGCCTTAGAAATGCTGCAGGAAGAAAGATCGGAAAGGGCAGACAGCGAAAAGGAGGAGAGCAGGGGGGGGTTATACCCCGATTTTGCCGAACTAGAGACCTCTGAGTCTACAGACTCAGAGGAACTACAATCACTCATAGAACAAATAGAAAAAACAAAGATAAGAAAGAGGAGGAAAGGGAAGGAGAGAGAGGACCCAGATAAAGACGAATGCACGCCCTTCGTGCACCGCCCCACACCTTCGGCCCCTCCGCTCTATGCGGAGGACCCCGGAAGTGGCAGCCCCAGCTGTTCTTTCAGCCCAGGCATGTGGAAAGCAGTCAGAACCGAGTTACATCTAGCCTGTCCAATATTTCAGGATCCACAGGGACAGCGGTATCATGAACCCTTAGATTTTGAGGTTATAAAATCTTTAGCTGAGTCTGTGCGGACATATGGAACCACAGCCTCCTTTACTGTAGCCCAGGTGGAGGCCCTAAAGAGACATTGCATGACACCCGGTGATTGGAGTGGGCTCGCACGAGCTTGTTTGAGCCCAGGTCAGTATTTAGATTGGAAGGCCTTTTTGATTGAATTTGCTAGTGAAGAGGCTGCAGCCAATCAGGCTGTGGGGAACCCAGCTTGGGACAGAGATATGATGCTTGGACAGGGGAGATTCGCCAATCAGCAGATAGGCTACTGGGTTCAAGTTTATGAACAAATCAATAAAATTGGCATAAAGGCATGGAAGGCCTTACCAAATAAAGGCGAGGTGAGTGGCAATCTCACCAAAATCCTGCAGGGCTCTATGGAGCCGTTTTCCGACTTTGTTGCCCGTATGGTTGAGGCTGCTGGCAGAATTTTTGGTGACCCAGATGCAGCCATGCCATTAATTAAGCAGCTTGTTTACGAGCAGTGCACTAAGGAATGCAGAGCCACCATAACCCCATATAAGAATAGGGGACTAGAAGCATGGATAAGAGTTTGCAGAGAGCTGGGTGGACCACTAACTAATGCTGGATTAGCTGCTGCTGTGGTGCAATTAACCCAGAAGAATGGGGCTGGGAAGGTGGCTCAGTGGTAGAGCGCTTACCTTGCATGCCTGAGGCCCTGGGTTCGATTCCTCAGCACCACATAAGCAAAAAGAAAAAAGCCAGAAGTGGCACTGTGGCTCAAGTGGTAGAGCACTAGCCTTGAGCTGAAGAGCTGAGGGACAGCACCCAGGCCCAGAGTTCAGGCCCAGGAAAAAACCTATTTAAAAAACGCTGCAAATTTGTCTAAACAGTTGTCTAGTTATCTTTTAGGTAATTGAACTGGGGAGTTCGACAGCCTGATGGAACAGCTCAGGGTTGCCATCGTCATGGTGAACTCGACCCGTGTGGATGCCGGATTGGCCGAGGGCTTATCTTCATGGATCTCCGCTGCTATGAATCATCTTAAGGAATGGGCGGGTTTAGGAGCCCTGACAGGCCTTCTGGTGTTAGCCTCCTTGGTATGCCTGTGGTGCATTTGCCAAATTAGAGGTTCTCAGCGTCGCAGTGCAGCCATGATTATAAAAAACCTTACAGCCATTGGAGCAGGTCAGTCCCCCCAAGCGTGGCTTTCCACCCTAAAACAATGAACACAGATTGCAAAGCCAAAGTACTGCAGTCGAGAGGCATGAGTTTTGCCCTCGAGGAGAGCATGTTTGATTGCACACGGGTTCGATTCGCCTTTTCCCGTCCTTGTGAAAAACGAATCAATGGACAGGCTGAGTCATCCCTAGAGAAGGTACCCTCTGGGAGAAGGCTTGTATGCAGTCCTTGCATTGGACAACAGGGATCAGACCTCTGTTCTCATCTGTGTTCTTTAAACAAAAAAGGGGGAACTGTAGAGAGCTGCGAGAGGCCGCACCTGGAAGATGGCGCCGGCTTCCGCCCTCCGCCTTCCCAATGGCGAGTGCTCTCATGGTAAACAACTCCTTATATGGCTAAGGCAAAGAATCTGGCTTGCTTCTGCGCACCTGAACCTATTGGTGGTTCCCACGTGGCGTATCAGGGTTGGCTACCCAGCGGGTACTTAAGGCTGTGGGGAATTCTCCCCGGGGTTGGGGTCAGAAGATTACTCAAAGGTCCTGAATAAACTGCAGAGAGAAGAGTCCGGTGTCGCGTCTTCCTTGCTGGTCGAGGCGGTAGCGACATCCAACCAAGTCACAAGGAAAGTGGACTACAGCAAGGCATACAAGGTTCCACCTGGAAGCTGCTCTAAGGATTACAGGGAGAATAAAGCTCCCACAAATAACCCGAAAACCCCATTCTTTAGTATTTTATTCTTGGTCGGGATTTTTGCTTTGTTAATTTTTATGTCTGATCATTTGTTGTTCATTTGTTCTATGTATAACTTATTTGTATTGTAATTTAGGATTTGCTATTTCACTTAAAGCTTCTATTTTTCATTATTAGTTGGTTTCTTCTTCCACTTTCAAATTTTCTAATTTGTATTTTTTTCTTCTTTCTTTTCTTCTCACTCCCTCCTTCTCCTCTCTCTCCACGTTATACTATTACTCCATCAGAATTACCCTGTCTAGTTCTATATACAAAGTAAGGCCTCCATTTATGTATGTAAAAAATAATTACAGGAGTTAACTTAGATTAAGCAACTCTCCAATAATATCTAAATGATCTTTTTCTAATCTCAGCAAGTCTCCCAAATACACTTATACATAAGTTATTTTTCTTATCTTTATCTCGATCTCTAAGCTACTCCCTACATAACCTTTCTTTGATTTCTTTTCAACCTCTTACACTCAGTAACAAGATATTTATTCTCCTACTGCTACATATACCCCCAATCTGTTCTTTGCCCTCTACTATCATTATACTCAAGTTCTCTTCAGAACTTAAGTTCATATCTCTCCAATCACACCCTTCACATCCCTATCTGATCCAGCCCATTGATCCCTAATGACTTATACCTGACCCAACTACAGTTGGGTCTATGACTACAAAATTGATTCCATTTGACTACTTTCAGTACAAGGGGCCCCTCTTAACTCTAAGGAGAAGACTAATTAGCCAAACTTAGATTGTCTCAAAAGTTACAACTATATGTAATGTCGATGCCAAAGCCACAATATTCCCTCCAAGCAAAGAAAAAGAGAGCTAAATAGGAAAACGTCTACCCATAACTTTGAAACTCTAAGATCTACACATCTACATGACACCAGGTTGGCTTCTCTCATAAATGACTGTCCTACTGTGGTACCAGTGCGGTTCTTGTCTCCAAATGGGTAGAACTAACTGAAGAAACACAAGAAAATAGCCAATCAACAAACCCCAACACCATCTTCACATAAGCAAGCTAGAGAGCAGTCCCAGAATTACCTAGAGGATAAAGTTAAAGATATATTAAAAGTATGGCTGATAAACCTGCTGAATGAAAAATTGGACACCTTACATAGAGTTATCAGAACGAAATGAGGCCAACTAGAAGCTAATAGGTGATTTCATGGCCTCCACAAATAAAAAGATAGAGGAACTCCAGCAGAGGGAGAAAGAATCAAATGAAAAGTTAGAAACCCAGATTAAAGAGTGGAAAGAAAAGTAGGATAAACAAATCCAGGAGGTAAGGCAATCTATTCAAGACTTGAAAGCAAACTTTAATAAGGAACTGGCCACCATTAAGAAAGACCAGCAAGAAGAAACGGAGTTAAACACCAAAGTTAAAAGCCTTCAACATAGAATGGAGGAGGCCGAAGAAAGAATATTGGTGGCTGAAGACAGTTTAGACTCCATAGAGAAACAAAACTAAGAAGCATGACAGATCACTGCAGGAAATACAAGATACATTCAGAGTGCCTAATCTGAGAATAATAGAAATACAAGAGGGCCTGCAGAGTGAAGCCAATGGATGAGGAAATGAATTTAGCAGAATCCTAGCAGAGAATTTCCCAAATATACAATAGGACAGGCCCATCCAGATACCAGAAGCTTTTAGTAACCCAAATATACCAGAACAGAAAGTTCATCCCACCGACACATTATAAGCTGTACCAGCTCAATAGCCACAACAGAAAGAATTCTTAAAGTTGCCAGGGAGAAAAGATCAACCACATGTAATGGAGACCCAATGAGAATTACCTCAGACTTCTCAGCAGACACTATAAAAAGCAAGGATGGCCTGGAAAGAGGTATGTCATGCCCTAAAGACAAATAACTACCAACCAAGAATAATCTACCCAGCTAAGCTCTCATTCACAGGACAAAGCCAAATAAAAACCTTCAACAACAAGGAAATTCTGAAGCAATATATTGCTACCAAACCAGCTCTTCAAAAAGGCCTCAAAGACGTTCTACCTGTAGAAAACCAACAAGAACAGAATACAGGCAATGATGCAGTCCACAAACAGAAATATGTAATCACAACAAGAACAGCCAAGCCACAGATTCCCACCCCCCCAAAATAAATAAAAACGTAGGGAAAGACAAGCACTTCTCAGTCCTAACCCTCAGTATTAATGGCCTTAACCCTACAATTAAGCGACATAGATTGTCCAATTGGATAACAAGACAAGTTCCTTCTATCTGCTGTCTTCAAGAGACACATCTTGCCCACAAAAAATAAGGAGGAGTCTACAATGCTTGATAAGAAATGTACTCGTTATCTTGCCCATGTAATTGTAACCCTTCTGTACAGAATTTTCACAAAAAAATTATAAAAGTTAAAAAAAACAAAAAATAAACATTCTGAAAGTGAAAGGCTGGAATTTAAAAAAAAATATCAAACAAATGGACCCAATAAACAGGCAAGCCTTTAAATCGAATATTAAATAAATAGACTTCAGGTTAAAATAAATGAGAAGTGATAAAGGTTACTACATACTAATTAAGGGATCTCTCCTTCAGGAGGATATTATGATTCTAAATATCTACTCACCAAATAACGGAGCACCGAAATTTAACCAAGAAAACATACTTTCAATCAACTCTCACATCGATCCAATGATATTAATTGTTGGGGTATTTAACACACCACAATCCCCACTTAAAATCTGCATAGATTAATGAAACTTAACAGACATGTACCAAATATTTCACACAGCAGCCTCAGATTACACCTTCTTCTCAGAAGCACATGGGACATTCTCCTAAATAGTTCACATTCTAGGCCACAAAGCAAATCTGTCCAAATTCAGAAAGATTGAAATTATGCCCTGCACTCTCTCAGACCACAAGGGAATAAAATTAGAATTCAACACCAAAATCCATCAAAGCAAATACTGAAACACATGGAGGCTGAACAACACACTGTTGAATGACTAGTGGGTCAAGGAAGAGATTAGAAAGGAAATGCAAATGTTCACGATATTAACATAAATAAACACAAATTACCAGCTCCTCTGGGACATAGAAAAGGCAGTAGTCAGAGGGAAGTTTATAGCTCTGAGTTCCTACATTAACAAATTGGAGTGATCTGAAACTAACAATTTAATGAGGCACCTAAAGCTCCTTGAAAAAGAACAACAAGCTAATCCTCAATCCAGTAGACACAAACATATAATTAAAATTAAATCCAAATTAACTGAATTAGAGTAAAAAAAACTATAGAAAGAACTGACAAAACAGAGTGAGTTATTAAAAAATTAATAAAATTAAAATTTACAGACCCTTTGCAAATATTATGAGCAAAAAGGAGTACACACCCAAATAAACTCAGAAATGAGAATGGAAACATCACTACAGAAACGGCCAAGATTCACAATATATTAAGGGGATACTTCTCAAACCTTTATGATAGTAAGTTTGAAAATAAGAAATGTATGAACAAATTTCTAGCAAATATTGACGTGCCCAAACTAACTCAAGATGATTTAAACAATCATAACAGACCCATATCAAGCATTGAAATAGAAGCAGCAATAAAAAACCTCCCACCAAAGAAAAGCCCCGGACTGAATGGATTTACAACTGGATTTGACAAGGCCTTCAAAGCAGAACTCACACCAATACTCCGCCATATTTTCAATGAAATTGAAAGCAAAACTTCTCTACCACACTATTTTAATGAATTCAGCACAAAACCTCATCCCCAAACCAGGCAGGGTCTCATCAAAAAGAGAACTACCGACCCATTTCTTTGATGAACATTGATGCAAAACTTGTCAAAAAACTTGGCCAATCGACTTCAACAACTCATTAAAATAATCATACACCACAATCAAACAGGATTATTTCAGGGATGTAAAGCTGGTTCAATATACACAAAACAATTAATAAAATCCACCACATCAACAAGAGCAAGGATAAGAACCACATATTATCCCAATAGATGCAGCAAAAGCTTTGACTAGATCCAATAATCTATGATGCTGGCTCTGGATAAATTAGGAATCCATGGAACATTCCTCCATATGATAAAGGATGTCTATAACACACCTACAGCCAGCATTATACTTAATGGTGAAAAGTTAAAACAATTTCCTCTAAATTCAGGAAAAAGACAAGGATGTCTATTCCCTCCTCTCTTCTTCAACCTAGTATTAGAATGCCTAGCTAGGGCAATAAGACAAGATGCTGACTTAAAGGGGATCCAAATAGGGAAAAATGAAGTAAAACTCTCCCTCTTTGCAGATGACATGATCTTGTATTTAAACCCCATAATGTCAACTCTCAATTACTTGATCGGAAACTTTGGCAAAGTAGCAGAGTATAAAATTAACACTCAGAAATCAATAGCTTTCCTGTATCCCAATAATGAGAGGAGCATGGCTGAAATTAGGAAAGCAACCCCTTTTTTAATATCCCCACAAAAGAAAACACTTAGGGGTTAACTTAACAAAAGAGGTAAGAGGACCTGTATGATGAAAACTTTAATAATCTGAAAAAGGAAAGTAAAGGAGAACTAAGAAAGTGGAAAAACCTTCCATTCTCCAGGATTGGGAGGATAAACATCTTGAAAATGGCTATACTACCATAGTTTATCTACAAATTCAATGTGATACCTATCAATATCTCAACTTCAGTCATCAATGAAATAGAAGAATTAATCCAAAAAATCATATGGAACAATAAAAGCCCCATAATAGCAAAAACAAGCCTTAGTTGAAAAAGCAGCACTGGAGGAATATCAATTTCAAATTTCAAACTCAACTACAAAGCCATAGTAATCAAAACAGCTTAGTACTGGCACAAGAACTAACCTAAGGATCAAGGGAGTAAAACTGAAGACCCAGAAATGAACCCACAGGCCTATAACCACTTAATCTTTCATGAGGGTGCTAAAGATATTGAATGGAAAGGAAAAAAACAGCGTTTTCAGTAAATGGTGTTGGCAAAATTGGGTAAATTCATGTAGAAAACTAAATCTGTATATATCACCCTGAACCAGAATCAACTCCAATTTGATCAAAGACCTCGAAATAAAGACAGATTCCATAAAAACATTACAGAAAGGAATAAGAGAAACTCTAGGGCTCCTAGGCACAGGCCGAAATTTTCTTAATAGAGATCCAGAAGCACAACAAATCAAAGAATGTTTGGGCAAATGGGATTGCATGAAAGTGCAGAGCTTCTGCAAGGCTAAGAACATAGCTAGCAAGATTAACAGAAAGCCCACGGACTGGGAGAAAATCTTCACTAGCCAAACAATGGACAAGGGTCTCATATCTAAAATATACTTAGAACTCAAAAAACTAAATCCCCAACAACAAATCCTCAAAGAAACAATTGCCTGATTAAAAAATGGGCTAAAGACTTAGAGACTTCTCTGAAGAGGAAATAAGAATGGCCAATAGATATATGACAAAATGCTCAGCTTCTCTAGCCATAAAAGAATGCAAATCAAGACGACACTGAGATTCCATTTCACCCCAGTTAGAATGGCTATAATCAAGAAATATAGTAACCACAGATGCTGGAGGTGATGTGCCAAAAGGGAACACTGCTGAATTGTTGGTGAGAGTGTAAACTGTTCAACCACTCTGGAAAGCAGTATGGAGATTCCTCAAAAGACTCCACAGATAGCTCCATTATGACCCAGCAATCCCACTTTTAGGCATTTACCCAAATGATCACAAATAATGTCATACCAAAGCTACCAGCACAATCATGTTTATTGCAGCATTATTTACCATAGCTAAGTTATGGAAAAAACCCAGATGCCCCTCAGTAGATGAATGGATCAAGAAAATGTGGTATATATACACAATGGATTGTTATGCCTCCATCAGAAAGAATGACATTGCCTCATTTGTTAGGAACGGGAGAGACTTGGAAAAAGTTATAGTTGAAGTAAGCCAGCCCAAGGAAACATAGGTCCCATGGTCTCCCTTTTTTGCAAAGACTAGTACATGTCTATGACAAACATAAGTCAAAGTCTATATACATATGACCACATGAGATAATGTTAAGCAAAATGTACCCCGACAGGGACACTGTTTTTTTTTCTTTCTTGCTAGTGCTAGTGTTTTTAATGTACTTATAATGAACAATGTGAATGTTTGTTTCTCTTGTATGTACTTCCCCAACAGTATAAACCCTGTTTTACTGGATTTGATGCCAGTGTTCTGCAACTTGTATGTATATTTTTGTAATATGGAGACTGGAAGGAACACTTAAATGAAGATACAGGCTGACCCATTGTGAAGACAAGATGCACAGGACACTATGTTGAAAACGAACTTTACAATGTGAGTGGGGTCAGGAGGTATTGGGGAGGTCGGGAGGGAAGTGATGGTAGAGGGAAAACAAAGGAGGAGGTAACAAATCTTGCTATGAAATGTACTCACTACCCTATTCATGAAAGTGTAGCCCCGGTGTACAACATTTTTACTATATATACATATATACATATATATATATATATATACATACATATATATATTTATTTAAAGAAAACAAACTTTACAACTTTGGCTACAGAGTGGGTGTATTTGGTGAGGTGGGAGGGAGGCGATTGTAAGGGGAAAACAGAGGAGGAGGCAACAATGCTCAATAGGAAATGTACTCATTACCTTGTTCATGTAACTGTAACTCCTGTGTACAGCAATTTTAAAATTAAAAACGTATGGTTCAAAGCAAGCCCTAGCAGGAAAGTCTGTCAAACTCTTATCTGCAACTAATCACCCGAAAACAGGAAGTGGAACTGTGGCTCAAGTGGTAGAGAGCTAGCCTCGAGCTGAGGAGCTCAGGATGTGTTAACCCCCATGCCCAGAGTTCAAGCGCAATGACCAATAAAAAGAAAAAAAAAAAAACTAAAGCATCAAAAAACCTGAAGATGTTGTCCAGAATAATGAGTGGAGCATTATGCAGTTACATGACTTAGTCACTTACTACCCAGTTTACAAGGAGAGATGATGGGTGATTTTTGTGTGTACCAAAACCTGCAAAATTATTTTGCTCTTTCCCAAGCAGAGAGGAAGGGGGGAATGGAGTTGGGTAGAAGGTGTTTGGTGGCCTATCCTTTTGGTTCAGTGATTGTTTTCTGTAGTCAAATTCAGAGAAATTCGTTTTGTAATCTTACTTGCATGGAGAACAAAGTCTTGCCATGGAAGTGGTCTTTATAATGTCATTAGCCAGGTCCCGTCGCAACCACCATTGGGTAATCCAAGTCTCACTTCAGGACCAAGATGCCTTGACGACAACTGATCCACTGGGCAGGTGGACGTAACCACAGCCAGAAAAGTCAGAAAGTGCCATGCTGAGTGCAGCACTGGAGATCTAGACCGCGCAGAGATTTTTTTTTTTGTGATTCTCATTTTGTATTACCACTTTGAGTCTGTACAATAAACCATGGATTTTATCTTTCTTCCCTCTCTTTGGATAAAGCTAATAAACACTCTGCCTCTAGTGAGGCACTTAACTCTTAGGTCTGGCCAATCATTTCCAGGATAGGGAATTACTATGGAAGTAGTGTATTTCGATCTTACGAGAAAA
Organism: Dipodomys merriami; assembly: GCF_024711535.1. Classification (NCBI taxonomy): domain Eukaryota; kingdom Metazoa; phylum Chordata; class Mammalia; order Rodentia; family Heteromyidae; genus Dipodomys; species Dipodomys merriami. Next base: position 1,974,761 of record NW_027203471.1, read on the forward strand.
CAGCCTTTTTTCCCTCTTAAATTTATTTATTGATAGGAATTTTTAGGGGCAATCTGTTTGGATTTTTAGATGAAAGGCTTGTAGGAAACTATGTTCATAATCTAGATCCTCCTCACCTCAACACCTAAAATACAAATTTCACAACACTTTTACAAGAAACAATTCAAAAACCATACACTGGAATGCTCAAATACAGAACGTTTTACACAGCCCAGAATGTAACTCTGCTGTCTGAAGGTGGGGCTCTTTTTGTATAAAGTAACAAACCAATCCAAAAGAGCAGCCACGAATACCAGACATGAGTGTCAATGGCTGCTACTCCCCAGACAAGAAGCATGGAAGGACAGCCGGAGCCCATGAGAGCAGTACACAGAGGAAAGTTTCCATGCCAGCCTCGGCACAAAAGTTGGCATCACTCTGCCTAAGCCTGCCTTTCTTATCTTCTCCCCACAGCCAAGCAGAGTCATCTCCTGCTCTACGTAGGATAAATACTGTACAAGTGAATCAGGAGTGTGTCTTTTATTCACTCTGCACTCCGGGGCAGGTGGCCCCACCACAGTGTGTGTATGCACTCCCAGGGCTGAATAGTCAGGGCCCAGGCCCATGGGGCAGGTGGGCACTAGATGTGTCAGTGGCATCTGCCATTCATACAGTGGCCACTGGGTGCTGCCCTAGCCCAACAGCAGGTACAACTTGATCTCCAACAGTCCCCAGGCCTGGGGCTTTAGAATGCTGGAGGTGGGTGGGCTGCAACTAGGTTCCTTACTAGCTCAGCATGCCAGATAATGCAACTGCTGCCTGAATTACTAATTATTTTATGGAGCAGTTTTAATCAAAGTGATACACATTACTGTATGATATTTAATGTTATATCATTTAGTCTGTAGTATCCAAAAGACATTGAAGTAGATACTAGCAAGAATGGACTTTATTGTTTGTATTTATAAGACCATAATGGCAAATTGAAATAAAAGTAAAATAAAATTGTTTTCCAAAAACACATTATTAAGTCTAACAAGTTGAAAAATTGCAAATGAAGTAACTGCAAATGAAGTTTGATAAAATGCACAAACTATATTACTTTAGTTACATTCAAAAGTAAAAAAAAAAGAATGACAGAAAAAATACCTATTGGATATAAAATATTACAATTGTTTAACAGGTTGAAGTGATATAGGTTATGTATTTTGTTGAAATAAAATATAATATTTTTCTCTTAGTACTATTTATCTCAGTGAAGGAAAACATTATAAATTGTAAATTATATATGTCGTGTTGCTTCTGGTCCCATAAAAGGGAGTGACATTTCCAATGGGAGCCCTGGGAAGTCACTCTCACCCAGCCCATGTAGACCAATCAGAGGTGTTTGTGGTGACCCTGAGGAGGTGTTGGGCACCACATTTCTGCTGCAGCAAGTGCAGCACCCATTGTGGTGGGCTGCAGCCAACAAGACTCCATCCGTGACCAAACCAAACAACACAGCCTCAGGGGCCAAAGCCAGGAGGAGAGGCAGGGCAGACCCCAAGTGCTGCTTTCCATCTGGGTGGCCTACACTCCCAAGGTCAGAACCATTCCCCTGCTTTGGATCCCAGCGGGAGAAGGTGAGCCTATTGCCTACAGACAGTGTGTCCCTAGAATGGCACCCACAGCCAGGCTCACGTGGACCAGGAAGAAGATGGAGGGAAAGTGGCAAAGAAAGGTGAGGGGCTTCAGGTCCCCAGTGCTGTGGTGAGTGTGCTGTAAGTCCAGGCTCCTCTGGTGATGATGGACATATGCTGGGATGGCCATGTAGCGGACCAGAAAATGGAGGTCTGTGGAGATGTTGAAGTGGCTCCAGGAATCTGAGCTGCTGCAGCTGTCACAAGCCCACTTGGAGAGGGACCAGCACAGGGCTCCAGTCCCCCGACTGGCATAAAGACTGGTGAGATAGACCCAGGCTGGGCTGCTCAGCCACCAGGGTGCTGTCTGTCTGCCCTGACTTTCTTCTCCCTTGGACTGTTCAGTATGCACCCAAGGGGGCAGGTGGTGACCTCAGAATGGAGTCTCCCTGGGATGACACTCACACCCAGGACCACTGCAGACCAGTACCAGCACAGCTGGAGGAGGAGAGGGTGGCAGTGGACTCGACTCCAACCCCATGGTTGCCGTCTCCTGGATGAAATCAGGGAAGCAAGGCTGGGAGGGGAGGCAGTCAGGGTGGGAAGTATGGGTAGGCTAAGACCCCCGCCAGCCTCTGCAGTTCCACTCAGGCTCATCTGGCAGTGCTGTGGAGCATGTGCACACAGCCTCTCAATGTGCATACACCCCAAGACAGGGGGCCCCACTTCCCAACAGGTGACCTGAAGACGGAACCCACTCCCACAGGAACTAGTAAAATGGAAGTTCACATGGTGACACAGAAGGGGATTCAGGGCACAGCCTTGGTGTAGCACTGAACAGCTGGCAAAAAAAGGAAAATCATCCCCTAAATATTTATATCAGTGCTAACTTATACTTTTAAAACAGTTTTAGGGCTCGGAAGGTGGCTCAGTGGTAGAGTGCTTGCCTTGCATTCATGAGGTCCTGGGTTCGATAACTCAGCACCACATAAGAAAAAAGAAAAAAGCCAGAAGTGGCACTGTGGCTCAAGTGGTAGAGTGCTCGTCTTGAGCTGAAGAGCTGAGGGACAGCACCCAGGCCCAAAGTTCAGGCCCCATGACCGGACCAAAAACAAAACAAAACAAAACAAATAAAAAACAGTTTTACTTTCCTCTTTTCCTATAAGTTTTCTTCAGACCCTCTGAATTAACCAGAAATCTCCAGGATTTCTTCATGCACAGTAACACAAATGAATGTAGCTTCTATTTTTTTTTAATTAAGGAAGGTTTCATTTAGTTCTTTCCCATATATGATACATGAAAAAGAAATCCTGAGGTGAATCTGTAAAACAGCAAACTCCAGATGTCTTCTGAACTCCTCAATGCAGAAATGTGGAGCAGTGCATGCCTTCAGAATAAAGTGATCTAGCATCAGGTACTTACCCACATTGTCATTGGGCTGGCTGTCTCTCTGATTAAAAAATAATCCTGCCACACACATGCATATAACTTATGAAGAATGTTTTCCAACATTCTTCTTGTTATATTGCACTTATCTTTCTCCTCCTGTCTCCTGTCCTCCTCTTTCCCCTGGTCAATTTTCCTATTCCTTCCCACATTGTCCCCTCTTCTTTCTCCCTTTTTCCTCCTCCTCCTCTTTCTCCAGTTCTTCCTTTCTCCTCTGTTTCCTTTTCCTTCTTCTCACCCCTTCATTGCCCTTTTTATTTTCTTTTTCTCCTTCCCTTTCACTTTCTTCTACTTCTTCTTTATGGTCCTGGGGCTTGGAATCAGGGCCTTGTACTCACAAAGCAGATGCTATGCTGCTTACGATAAGCCTCCAGTCTGGGTTTCATTTAAATGACACTTATTTGTGATTATTTTAAGTACCACACCCAGCATAGCTTTTAATTCAGGATAAAATTCATTTTACATATTCTATATAATAACTATATGCTACTCACATGTTGTGGCTAATGGGTTTTGATTATGCTCTGGGCTTCAGATAAATTCTTCAGAAACAATGTGTTTGAAGGCACTCTAATTGTGATTCTGTGTAACTCCCAATTAATGAACTGGTTACTTTCCATCTTGCAAAAGTGACTTCCATATTACTCCTAATTCAATGAACTGTCATTTTGTGGCAGCACTCACAGTAATAGTGGGGGATCAGAAAATTAAATCGACTGGAAAACCCCTGGCTATTTAGTAAGAAGCCAGAAAAAGACTTGTGGCTCAGTGGTTTAGCGACATCCTTGCACAGAATAATCAGTTGAAAGGACCTAGGCTTGAATTGAAGATCTATAGGGGGTGGATACACACAGACACACACACACACACACACACACACACACACACACACACACAACACACACACACACACACAACACACAATTCTCAGCTAGAGCAAGTAGAGTATCTGTTTCTCAGTAACATGTCTGAGTTTCTTTCCTATGTGTTTGGATATTTTGAAAGCTACATCATCAACTTCCTTAATTTCAATAAATAACGGTGTATTCACTACTATTTCTTCCTGGTTGGAAAATATTTTAAGACACATTTTCGTGTTGAAAGTTGAGTTTGCTCCCAATATGCTGACTCTCTTGGATTGTAAGAAAATTAATAATTCTGCCTTTAATTCATTAGCTCATAAGTTAAGTTATATGCTTCACCTAGGAGTTAAATTGATGCTCAGTGGGAAGTGTTTGAAGTCACTTGTCTGAAGTTTTAAAGTGGAGTAAAAATTGCAAAGAAACCCGAGGTAGTGAAAGCGAGAGACAGATGAAAAGAAATCGAAAATGAACTTCAGACTCCTCTTCAGACCAATTATATTACAAAGGCCTGGCCTTGAACTGAGTTTGTAAAGCTTCTGCTCATTAGCAGGCACTCTTCACACTGAGCCACACATCTAAGCCCTAAAGACTTTCATTAGAGAGAGGCATTCCTGGATCTTGAACTCAGGGTCTGGCCTCTATCCTTGAGCTTCTATTGTTCAAGCATTTTAGCACTTGAGACACAACTGCACTTCTGTCATTTGGTAGGTAATTCAAGCTAAGAGTCTCAAAAACTTTCCTTCCAGGCTGGCTTCAAACTGGGACCCTCAGATCTCATCTTCTGAATTGCTAGATTTTTAGGTATGCACCACATCTACCAAAAGCCAGGAGTTTCAATGAGGCTCTTATTTCCAATAAAATTCTCTAACACACACACACACACACACACACACACACACACACACACACACACACACACACACAAGAAAAAATTTGAGCTACTGCGCAAGTGTTATAAAGAGTGAAAACCTGTAGCAAAAACACGCTGGGACAGTGGCCAGGCCCTAAGTTCAAGTGCTAGAAGCAACAGAAAAATGAATAAATTCATTAATTAAAATTTAACAATGTCAAACCAAAAAATAAAAGGCAAAAATTAGTTGGAAGAAAAGAGGCATTAAGGGGATAGAGAGGCCTGGCTAATTTAGTAGAACCATGGAGTGAAAGCATTAGTTGGCCTTTGGGAGTCCTGGTCTTGGACTTAAAAATATAGAAAAAAGAAAAGCAAGTAAGGCTTCTACAATGAGCCTGGCAGTAGTAGCTCACATCTGCAATCCTAGCTACTAAAAATCAGCAATCTGAGGATCACAGTCTGTCCAGGAGGGAATTCCTTCTTCCTTCTTGCAACCAGCAGACAGGCAGCATCAGCCCTGTGCCTGTACCACAACTGGACCCCTCTGCCTACATAGCTCCAGAAACCAGAAACACACCCAACTGGACCCAACAGCAAAATCCAATGCTTCTTCAACTGGATTCAGAGCCCAGAGGCACTTCCTGCGTTTAGTTACACCATGGTTTTGCTGCTCCAGAACAACTAATGATACAGACCCTTGCTTCATAACTCCACTCTACCTTACCTCGCTGGCTACCTTGGTTTAGGAGCCTGGCACACCCTTCTAGGAGCAGAGACTTCAGCCCCGCTATTTTCTGAAAACACATTCAGATAATTTTTATTTTCTAGTTACCCCAACTAAATGGAATTAAAATCTGTGTTCAGAATCTGCTTCTACTTCCTTTTTCTGGATAGCCACCATTTTCTACTGGTATATTTTGGTCAGTAAATAATCTTTACATAAATAATGCATTCTTAATTATGACTTCAACAATGAAGGCTCAATTTAACTGATCATATCCTCCCAAGATTCCCGTTATCCTACCATTTCCTTGACAGTCATGAAACAGAGAGAGTTGAATGAAAATACACGACTCCACAATTAACAAGACACTTCATCCCCAGTCTTACATATATTTTGCTGATAGAGACCCCTGAGAGAGGATGCAAAGCCTTTAAGAAGTGCAGAAAGGAGACAGAGGGAGAAGAAAAGCAAGAGGGAAAAGAGGGAGAGAGTACACCAAGCCAATAGGGATAGGTTTACCTCAGGCAGAGGTTTGGCAGGTTTTCAGTGGATTCCTTCCACGAATTCAAAATTTGGTAACAGTACGCTAGGGAAATCGACATCCCAGTAAGTCCTAATGAGCCATATTTAGGTTTGACCATGAGATCAAGGATTGTAAAGGGTCTTCCTGAATGGAGAAAAGAATATGATAGGAAGGATCATGAAAAACTTTGCCCTAAAATACAGCACATGTTTTAATGAAATAAGTTGAAATAATGTAGGTAAGACATTTAGATATTGTATTTTGATAAGGGATATTTGTTTATAATGACACATGTATTACTCTGTATATGAAATACATTTTCTCAATGCTATAAAAGTATCAAATAAAATATTAGAATCATATGGATGTCTAGAACCAATTATTAATATCACATACTCTAACAAAGCTTTCCTAGGAGGTTTCTCCAGTTTATCATGAATTTTGTTGATCCTTGATTTATTTTCCAGAAGAGTAAGTTTTTGAGAGTCTGAGTAAATTCCGAGTGGTGCTACTGCATTTGTTTCATATTAAGAATTGATAATATTACTCTCCACCTCTCAAGGAAGAGAAAGAGATAGAGAGAGACAGAGAGACAGAGAGAGAGAGAGAGAGAGAGAGAGAGAGAGAGAGAGAGAGAGAGAGAGAGAGAGAGAGAGAGAGAGAGAGAGATGCAGTCATTAATGCATTTTCTCTGGGTGATAGACAATATTTAATCATTGTAAAGGATCTTTCCTACAACTATATGTAAATGATTACTTTATAACTGAGAAAAGTGAGCTACAAAAGATGGAACATTTTTCTTTTTGAACATAGTTTTGGTGATAAATCACCAACTGTAAGAATAAATCTACATAGCTGTACTCATTAAGACATTAATGAGATTAATACTTTATTTTCTTTCTTTTTGTACATGTCCTGAGGTTGATATCAGGATCTGGGTAATGTTTTTGAGTGTTTTATAATCACTCAATTTTTAATGTTATTATGGAGGTGATGTAAGGAGGGGTTACAGTTGCACAATCAGGTAATGGGTGAATTTTTTTAGGTTAATGTCAAACATTCTCTCCCTGATCTTTTTTTTTTGGTCAAAATTAGCACTCTACCACACTTGGGCCACAGCTCTACTTCTTCTCTTTTGTTGTTTCATTTGAGATAAAAGTCTCACAGACTTTTCTGGCTGAGCATGTTTGAACTATTAGCCTCCCATGTAGGAAGGATTACAAGTGTTAGCACTTGGTACCTGGAATATTATTCTTTAAAGTGACATAAAACTATACTAAAATACATAATTTTCTGGAAATGTAGTCTATGATTCAAGTAGCAGAGGTAGTCCTTCTAGAAATGTTTCTGAATGAGGATGGCCAGAGAGATTTAACTCCTTCTCTAATGTAAGCCTTTCTTTTCATTGATCTGTATTTCTTTCGAGTGTTTAGGATTGGTATTTACTTCAGCTGACCTTTAAAGAAACAGAAAATCTAGGATTAAATCATAATAATAAATTGCAGAGAATCTGCAAGGCAAAGAACATAGCTAGCAAGATCAATAGAAATCCCACGGATTGGGATAAGATCTTCACTAGCTTACAACGGACAAAGGTCTCATATCGAAAAAATACCGGGAACAAAAAAATTGAATCCCCCAACAACAAATCCTCAAAGAAACAACTGCCTAATGAATAAGTGGGCTAAAGACTTAAACAGAGACTTCTCTGAAGAGGAAGGAAGGATAGCCTTTAGACACATGAAGAAATGCTGAACCTTTCTAGCCATAAATCAGCAGTGAGATACCACCTCACCCCAGTTAGAATGGCTATGATCAAGAACTCTAATAACAACAGATGCTGGAGGGAATGTGGACAGGAGGGAACCTTACTTCATTGTTGGTGGGAGTGTAAACTTGTTCAACCATTTTGGAAAGTAGTATTGATGCTCCTCAAAAGACTCAACATAGAGCTCCCCTAAGACCCAGCAGTCCCATTTTTGGGCACTTACCCAAATGATCACAAACAAGACTATACTAAAGCTACCAGCATAACTATGTCTATTGCAGCATTACTTACCATAGCTAAGATATGGAACCAACCCAGATGCTCCTCAGTGGTGAATGGATCAAGAAAATGTGGTATATATACACAATGGAATTCTATGCCTCCATCAGAAAGAATGACATTGCCCCATTTGTTAGGAAATGGAAAGACTTGGAAAAATTATATTAAGTGAAATAAGCCAGGCACAAAAAACATAGGTCCCATGGTTTCCCTTATTTGCAACAACTAGTTTATGTCTGAGACAAGCAGAAAAGTTCAGATAATTTGATGTTAGGTGAAATGAACCCCAAGATAAGTATTCAACTGTTTATTTTTCTTTCATGCGATTATTTCTAATATTTTTATAAGATGATTTCTTTGTTGCTTTGTATTTCCCTCACCCACATATAATCTCTGCTTTCACTGTAGTTGATGTTGGTATAATTTGTGGAGGAGAAGGGAAAACACAAATCATTTAAATAGTGATACAGGTGGACCAATTGGAACAATGAGATGTACAAGTCATTATGTTTAAAAACAAACTTTACAACTTTGGCGGGGAGGAGGGAGGCGGGGGGGGGGGAGTTATGAAGGAATGGGAAGGGGAAAGAAAGGAGGAGGCAACAATGCTTGATAAGAAATGTGCTCATTACCTTGCCCATGTAATTGTAACCCCCCCATACGGTATTTTCACAATAAAAAATAATAATTTAAATGGCAGTTTATCTAGAACTTCACTATAAAACTGATTACATTTCTTCTCATTAAATGTTTGGAAGAACAGCTCATTGTTTCTCATATTCATTGCCAGGGAAGAAGCGGGGAGTGTACACAAAAGGAATTTTCAGTACTTCAGCCAGCAGTTCTCCAGAGGGAACCAGGGAGTCTGCTAGCAGGACATCAAATTTTCTTGTTTAAAACCATGTCTTTACAAAAGATTTCAAAAACAACAGAAAATTCTACAGAAATGCTTTGCGATATTGAATAAAATTTCCAGAATAAGTATTTTGGGAACTCATCTGTGCATTCATTGACCCATTGTTTGAAATTACTTTCAAGTCCTTCATATTCAAAGACATTTGGAAAATCTCAAATTTAAAAGGGGATGATTTTCTGGAATCCACATGAATGGCAGCAGAGAATGTCCAGACAGTGATCTCGTGGCCTCTCTGCATGAGCTCATGCAGGATCATCTTTGCATTGACCCAAAGGCTGTACCAATGTGACATTAACTAGAATTCTCTGTCCTATTAAGGCGAACATAAAGAGAAAATGAACATGATTCATTAGCTACCTTTTATGCTTAAGAACACCTTGGGAAGAACACCTTGAATTCTATTTTTATTTGAAATATGGCTAGGTAAACTGACTGAATTTTTAATTTTATATAATTTTGCTTAATTTAAGTATTGTCATTCACAGGTTTGTGTCGGGCTACTCAACTGAGTAGAACAACTATGGCCTCTGATGAATTCACTAGAATACCTCCAAAGTCATCTAGGAATACAAGCCATGGAAATCATTCAGCTTTTCACTAGTCACAGTAAGAAACAATAAAATAGGAAAATAAATAAAACTTACAATAAAAAACACCAAAGGAGCTTTAATCAAAATTCAGCATAATTTATCTAGTATTTAAACGTTAATCTTCAGATTTCATCATTCTGAGTAGCTAGGATTACAGATGTGAACTACTTTCAGGTGTTTGTTAGTTTTTTTTTAATACCAAGACAGCAGTGTATTTTATATTAGACTCATCTCCTGCCTGCACTCAGCTGTCACTTGGACCTAAGTACTATTATAATGTATGGGGTACCTTTAGACCTACTTTGTAGTTGCTAGGAACTACAAGGAGTAGAGAAATCAGCTAGAACTCACCATAACAAAATAAAAGAGGAAGCTGTGTGCAGATGGATCACACATGTAAACATTACTACTCATGAGTCTGTGATCTGAGGACTGCAGTTCAAAGCCAGCCCAGTTAGCAAAGCTTATGAGATTATTTTTTGTTTCCTTTTTTTTATTGTAAAAATAACATACAGAGGGGTTAAAATTACATGGCAAGGTAATGAGTACATTTCTTATCAAGCATTTTTCGGTCCTCCTTTATTTCCCTTTACCATCCCTTCCCAACCACTCTACCCCAGTACACCTCTCACCCACTGCCGAAATTGTAAAGTTTGTTTTTCGACATAAGGACCTGTACATCTCATTGTTGCAATGGGTCCACCTGGACCCCTATTTAAAAAAATGTTTTTTATCCCTTCCCCTCCACTAAGTACACCAGTATCAAATACAGTGAAAACAGTGGTTATACTGTGGGGGAGGGACATACAAAGCAACAAAGAAATCATCTTATAAATATGTTAGGAACAATCACAAGAAAGAAAAAAACATTTAAATTCTTATTTTGGGGTTCATTTCACCTAATATCAACTTAACTGACTGTTTCTGCTTGTCTCAGACATATACTAGTTATTGCAAATAAGGGAAGGGTTGGACCTAGTGTTTCTTTGGGTCTGGCTTATTTCACTTAATATAATTGTTTCCAAGTTTTTCCATTTCCTAACAAATGTGACAATGTCATTCTTTCTGATGGAGGCATAGAATTCGTTTATGTTTATATACCACATTTTCTTGATGAATTCATCTACTGAGGGGCATCTGGGTTGGTTCTATTTCTTAGCTATGGCAAATAATGCTGTAATAAACTTAGTTGTGCTGGTAGATGTAGTATGGTCTGGTTTGTTTTCACTGGGATTAATGCCCAAAAGTGGGATTGCTGGGTCATAGGGGAGCTCTATGTGAAGTCTTTTCATGAACCTCCATACTGCTTTCCAACGTGGTTGAACAAGTTTACACTCCCACCAACAATGAAGTAAGGTTCCCTTCCGTCCACATCCCCTCCAGCATCTATTGTTATTAGAGTTCTTGATTATAGCCATTCTAACTGGGGTGAGGTGGTATCTCAATGCTGTTTTGATTTGCATTTCTTTTATGGCTAGGTAGGTGAGCAATTCTTCATGTGTCTGTTGGCCATCCTTCTTACTTCTTCAGAGAATTTCTTTTTAAGATTTAACCCACTTATTAATTGGGCAGTTGTTTCTTTAAGGATTTATTGTTGGAGGATTTAATTTTTTGAGTTCCAATTATATTTTAGATATGAGACCCCTGTCCGTTGTATGGCTAGTGAAGATCTTCTCCCAATTCTTGGGCTTTCTTTTGATCTTGCTAGCTAAGTCCTTTGACAAACAGAAGCTCTGCAATTTCATGCAATCCCATTTGTCCAAACTTTCTTTGATTTGTTGTGTTTCTGGGTCTCTATTAGAATATTTCAGCCTGTGCGAAGGAGACCTTGGTCGTTTTCTATTCCATCCTGCAATGTTTCATTGTCTACTTTGACTCCTAGGTCTTTGACCATTTGGAGTTGATTCTTGTGCAGGGTGACATACAGGGATCTAGCTTTAGTTTTCTACAAGTGATTAACCAATTATGCTAGCACCGTTTACTGAAGAGGCTGTCTTGCATTCTATTTTTTTTAGCTCCCTTATTGAAGATTAGATGGCTATAGCTCTGTGGGTTTATTTCTGGGTTTTCACTTCTATTCCATTGGTCCTGAGGTTTGTTCTTGTGCCAGTACCAAGCTGTTTTGATTACTATGGCTTTGTAGTAGAGTTTGAAATTTGTTATTGATATTCCTTCAGCACTGTTCTATTAGGATATTTTTTGCTATTCAGGGTCTTTTATTGTTCTATATGAATTTTTGGATTGCCTCTATTTCCTTGAAAAATGAGGTAGGAATTTTGATAGGTATCATATTGAATTTGTAGATAGCTTTAGGAAGTATTGCCATTTTCATGATGTTGACACTTCCAATCCAGGAGTATGGGAGATTTTTACACTTTCTAAGTGCTGTTTTAATTTCCTTTTACAGGTTTTTAAAGTTTCCATTATATAGGTCCTTCAATTCTTTGGTTAAATGAATTCCTAAGTATTTTATTTTTTGTGGAGCTACTACTAATGGAGTTGATTTCCTGATTTCAACCACGCTTTGCTCATTGTTGGCATACATACAGAATAGCCATTAATTTTTGACAGTTAATTTTATACACTGCTAGATTGCCAAAGTTTTGAATCAGCTGGACTAATTTGGGAATGGAGTCTGTGGGATTTAAGTATGGATCATGTCATCTGCAAAGAGGGAGAGTTTTACTTCATCGTTCACTATTTGGATCTCTTTTATTTTGCCATCTGGTTTTATTGCTGTAGCTCGGCATTCTAATACTAAATTGTAGAGAAGTGGAGAGAGTGGAATTCCTTGTCTCGTTCCTGAGTTAAGAGGAAATGGCTTTAGTTTTTCACCATTAAGAATAATGCTGGCTGCAGGTTTGTCATATACAGCACTTATTGTATTGAGGAATGTTCCCTCTATTCTTATTTTTTTCCAGAACCTTCATTATAAAGGGGTGTTGGATCTTGTCAAATGCTTTTTCTGCATCTGTTGAGATTACCATGTGGCTCTTATCCTTGCTCCTGTTGATGTGATGAATTATATTATTTGATTTGCATATATTGAACCAGGTTAGCATCCCTGAAATGAATCCTGTTTGATCGTGTTATATGATTTTTTGGATGAATTGTTGAAGTTGATTGGGCCAAATTTTGTTGAGAAGTTTTGCATCAATGTTCATCAAAGAAATGGGTCTATAGTTCTCTTTCTTTGATGAGTCCCTGCCTGGTTTTAGGATGAGGGTTATGATGGCTTCATAGAATGTGTTCGGTAGTGAACTTCCTCTTTCAATTTCATTGAGGAGTTTGAGGAGTATTGATGTGAGCTCTGCTTTGAAGGCCTTGTAGAATTCTGCTGTAAATCCATCTAGTCCTGGGCTTTTCTTGGATGGGAGGTGTCTTATTGCTGTTTATATTGCAATGCTTGGCATGGGCCTGTTAACATGGTTGACCTCATCTTGTTCAGTTTCGTCATGTCAATATTTGTTAGGAAATCGTCCATTTCTACCATGTTCTCAAACTTATTAGCATGAAGGTTTGAGAAGTATTCCCTTATAATGTTCTGAGTCTTGGTTGATTCTGTGGTGATGTTTCCATTCTCTTCTCTGAGTTTATTTATTTGAGTGTACTCTTTTCTTTTTCCAGTAACATGTGCTAAAGCTCTCTCAATTTTGTTATTTTTTCAAAGAATCAACCTTTTTTATTCTTTCTATGGTTTATTGGGATTCTAATTTGTTTAATTCTAATTTAATTTAATTATTTATTTATGTCTACTGGATTGGGGTTTATATTACTGGTCTTTTTCAAGGAGGTTCAGATGTTTCATTAAATTGTTGGTTTCAGATCTCTCCAATTTGTTGATGTAGGAACTCAGAGCAATAAACTTGCCTCAATATTGTCTTTGCTGTGTCCCAGAGGAGCTGGTAAATTGTGTGTTAATTTGTGTTGAATATCATGAACATTTGAATTTCCTTTCTAATCTCTTCCATGACCCACTGGTGATTCAACAGTGTGTTGTTCAGCCTCCAAGTGTTACAGGACTTTCTTTAGTGGCTTTTGATGTTGAGTTCTAATTTTATTCCTTGTGGTCTGAGAGAATGCAAGGTATATCTTCAATGTTTCTGAATTTTGACGTTTGTTTGTGACCTAAAATGTGATTTATTTTGAAAAATGTTCCATATGCTGCTGAGAAAAACGTGTATTCTGATGTTGCTGGGTGAAATATTCTGTAGATGTTTGTTAAATCTAGTGGATGTACGCAGTTGTTTAGATCTGTGTTTTCTCTTTTGAGTTTTTGCAGAGTTGATCTATCTAGTGGGGATAGTGGTGTTAATGTCGTTGGATGTTTGTGAGATTTGAGGGAAAATAGTGTTTCATGGATAAATTTTGGAGCTGTGATGTTTGGCAAACAGATATTTAGGATTGTAATACCCTCCTTAGAGATTCCTTAATTAGTATGGAGCTACCTTCCTTATCTGTTCGCACTAATTTGAATTTGAAGTCTATTTAATCTGATATTAGGATAGCAACTCCCGCCTGTTTATGGGGACTTGTTAGATTTTGTTCCATCATTTCACTTTCAAATTGTGTTTGTTTTTATGGGCATGGTGTGACACCTGAAGGCAGCAGATAGAAGGATCTTGCTTTTTAATCCAATTAGACAGTCTATATCACTTAAATGGAAATAAATCAGTTACTATTGAGAGTTAGGACTGAGAGGTGTTTAGGAATTCCTGCTATGTTATCCACCTTCTTGGTGCTTACAGGAACTGGATTCTTCCTATGGTTCTTGGATTCTGTTTGCATGCGGTTTCTTGGCCTTTATTGTGGTCTTGTTGGTTTTCTGTGTTTAGGCCATCTTTAATTAACTTTTGTAGAGCTGGGTTGGTGGAGATATATTGTTTCTGTTTTTCTTTGCTATGGAATATTTTTGTTTGACCTTCGGTTATGAAGGAGTTTAGCTGGGTACAGTATTCTTGGTTGATAGTTGTTTATCTTTGGGTAAGGGCATACATCATGCCATACTCTTCTTGCTTTACTTGTCGCTTCTGAGATATCTGAGGTGATTCTAATTGGTTTCCCTTTTTAGGTGATTGATCTTTTCTCCTTGACAGCTTTAAGGATCCTTTCTTTGGTCTTAATTGATTCTGTGGAGATTATGATTTGATGGTGGGATGTTCTGTTCTGGTCTGGTCTATTTGGGGTTCTAAAATCATCTTGTATCTGGATAGGCTTATCTTTTTGCATGTTCAGGAAGTTCTCTGCTAGGACCCTGTTAAACAAATTTCCTAGACCATTAACTTCTGTCTGTACGTGCTCCTCTACAGCCATTATCCTCAAATTAGGCCTTCTGATTGTGCCTTCCAAAAGTTGAATAGATCTATCATATATCTTGTATTTGTCTTGGATAGGCAAGGTTTTTTCTCTATAATATCTAGGCTGTCTTCAATCCCTGAGATTCAATCTTCTGCATGGTCTAATCTACTGTCAAGTTTTTCAGTTGTTTTATTTCTTTTCCTTCTAATTGGTATTCTTTCATGGCTTCAAATTCTTTGTTGTGTCTTTGTATTAGATCTTTTATGAACTTCTTTACTTCCTTAATTTGGTATTCAGTATTTATTCTCAAATCACTTAGTTGATTGGTTTGGTTTCCTTGGGTTCCCCTTCCTTCTCTCAGGCTCCATTGAGCATTTCCTTTGTGGTCACCCTGACTTCTTTCAGCTGTTTATGGATTCCATGAATTCTTGTGTTGTTCTTTGTCTATTGTCATCCTGCCCTCACAATTCCTGTATTACTATTTGATTAGCTTCCTCACATTCAATCAATTCCTGTGATTCTCTTTGACTGTTCTCAGCCTGCTCACACATACCTGTCTTTTTTTTTTTACTGTTCTCAGCCTGATCACGCAATTTCTTTATTTCTCTTTATTTCTCTTCTCAACCTGTTCACACAAATACTGTTTCAATCTTTAAGTAGCCTCCTCACACTCTCGAGATTCTTGTATTAATCATGGGTTTGCCTTCTCTCTCTCCCTATCATGCTCAAACTGAGTCCTTTTCAGATTTTCAATCTTTTCATTCATGTTTTCCAGCATTGCTCATAAAACTTTTTGGGAACTCTCCTAGGGATTATTCATTGACTGTTCTGTGACCTGATTATCATGAGTGGGAGTTGAGCTACCCTGACTTGCCATTTTTCTTGTGTTTTTACAGCTTGTTCTGCCCATTTAGTATGAAAGTAACACCAATTTTGTGCTAGAACAATATTTTAAGGCAAGCATCAACCAAAGACCTGTAGTTGTTCAGTCAACATGGCGGCAGATACATTCTAGTTCAACAGATACAATCTATTCAACATTAAAAAACTATGAATTAATGGGCTAAGAACAGCAAAGAAGAATTTGACAAACCAGAAATTATTAGGTTAAGAGAGAATATGTGGAAAAATAAAAAGAGAATGAATTTAACCAAATCCTAATCTTAGAGATGGAAATGGATTGGACAGAATGATACGAGAGAGATTTTTTTAAAAAGGAAAAAATGGAGAAACAAAAATTTAAATTTAAAATGTGAAATACTTAATAATTATGTAAGTTAAAGAATATTATTGAGAGAAGAAAAGGATAACATGGGAGGAGATAGGGAAAACTAAAAAATAAAAGTTCTTAAAATTATTTACTTGAGAGTTCTGGGAAGATGGTGGAGAAGAAGCTGGAGGTTAAACAAGCTCTCACATAGAAAGCAGTTTTAGTGTTTCAGTGAACAGTCCTAAGCCAGAGAATCACATCAAGTGTGCCATCACAATACAGAGAGTTAGGCCAGAGAGGGAAAATACAGGCAAAGAGACAGATCTGAGCACTTGCAAGCAGCCTTGGCTGCGGAGGCAGCTGCCATACCTGCTACACAGGGTCCGGGACAAAGGCACCAGATGCGGCCGATGAGCAGATTCTACACAATACCAGCAAGAATCGACAAGGAGCAGACATCTTCATCCTGCAGTTCGCAGACCAGAGAAGACCCAAGAAACAAGATTCGACGTGAGTAGAAGCCAGACATCCTCACTCCTTTTCAGGGAGTAGAGGAGGGAAGGCCACCCCTCCCCACCTCACTACCTGAGATCTCCATCTTTGGAGGCCCAGCTGAGCTGCTAGCTCCAGCTCAGGCCTTTGAAGAAAACTAGAGTCATTTAGCAGGTCACAAGAACCTAACCTGACCTGCCAGACTCAGCTCCACCCAGGGAAAAGCCACCCAGCTCAGGGGGCCAGAAACAGGAGTGGCTCTCTTCAATGGGATAACACTACAAGCAGATCAGAGAATCC
The DNA here is from genome assembly GCF_024711535.1 of Dipodomys merriami. Classification (NCBI taxonomy): domain Eukaryota; kingdom Metazoa; phylum Chordata; class Mammalia; order Rodentia; family Heteromyidae; genus Dipodomys; species Dipodomys merriami. Next base: position 1,991,618 of record NW_027203471.1, read on the forward strand.
CACAAAGGCTGGTTACGGACACAGGGAAATACAGGATCTTCCCACCCCTCCCAAAAAAATCAAAGAACTTTTTTTTTCTGTTTTTTTTGTACCTTTTATGAATTATTTTTTCTAATTTTTTAATTTTTACCTTTTCTTTAAAAAATTTGTTTTCTAGTACCTTTTTTTTCTTTCTTCCTCATATAATTTTTATTTTAGGGGTATATGTGTATGGACGTTTTTCTTTTTTTTTTCTTTTTAAAAGAATTTTTTTTTGTTTAGCTCTACTGAACTTCTAATCTTTTTTTGCTATCTTTCTCATTCTTTTCACTTTTTTTCTCTTTCGTTCTTCTTCGTGTGACTTAATTCCTATTCTGCACATCCTCAGATATACCCAATGTCGAATATTAGAACTTATACCCTATTGTGTACACACTTAATCCAGAAATTTATTACTCAATTCAAAACCTCTTAGACTTAAATTCCTTAATAGTAGTACTACCTCTTGATACCTATATAATATTTTAACCATTTTTATTTTTTTAGTTTTCCACCTCATCTTTATATCCCTCCTCTTCACTCATTATATCCACGTTCTTCTCTGAATATTTTGAGTATATATCTACATAATTTTTAACCATTGCTATTTTCAATTTTTAATTTTTGTTTTTCTATTTTTTCGTGCCTCTTTTTTTCTCTTTCTTTTCTTCTTTTTTTTCCTCTTTCTATTTTCATCCTATCAAACCTATTTCCTGCTTTGAGATTAGGACTTAGTCAAGTTAACTCTCCCTGAGCCTTCCCACATCTCTCTATTCCTATTTTTACCAACATCTGTCCCTAAACCTAATAATTTCTGGTTTACCAAATACTTCTTTGCCATTCGTGGCCCACTAATATATAGTTGTTTGATGTTGAATAGATATATCTGTCGAACTAGATTGTATCTGCAGACTTTTATCTGTGCAAATACATACTTTGGTGATGCTTGCCTTAAGATAATGTTCTACCACAAAATTGGTGTTACTTTCATCCCAAATGGGCAGAGTAAGCAGGAGAAAAACAAGAAAAATGGCAAGTTCAGGTATCTCAACTCCCACTCATGATAATCAGGGGACAGAAGAAATAATGAATAATCCATAGGAGAGATCACAAATAGCTCTACAAACACTGCTGTTAAACATGATAAGTGAAAGATTGAAAACATACAAAGGACCCTGTATGACTGTGATAGGGAGAGAGAGGAGGCAAACCAATGTTATATAGGAACATGATAAGCGCAAGGAAGCAACTCAAAAACAGATACAGGAATTGCGTGGGCAGCTTGAGAACACTCAAAGAGAAAGGCAGGATTGGCATGAGCAGGCTGAGAACACTCAAAGAGAACTCAACGTGAAGAGGGTAAGCAAAGAGTAATACAGGAACTGAGAGATCAGGATGAGAATACACAAAGATCACTAAAGGCATTCATGGAATCCATTAACAAAGAGCTGAAGGAAGTCAGGGAGACCACAAAAGGAATGCTGAATGGCACCCAACAGAAGGAATGGGACTCCAAGGAAACCATAACCAATCAACTAAGTGATTTGAGAATAAACACTGAACACCAAAGAAAAGAAGTCCATACACGATCTAAAACAAAATTTCAACAAAGAATTTGAAACCATCAAAGCTGACCAATTAGAAGGAAAAGAAATAAAAAAAAAAAAAAAAAAAAAACAAAGTAGAAAGTCGTGACAGCAGGTTAGACCACGCAGAAGATCGATTCTCGGGGATTGAAGACAGCCTAGATATTACAGAGAAAGAACATACAACCATCCAAGAAAAGTCCAAGAAATATGATAGATCGATTCAACACTAGGAAGACACCATCAGAAGGCCTAATCTGAGGATAATGGGTGTAGAGGAACACCTAGAAACAGAAGTTAGTAGTCTAGGATTTTTTTTTTTTAGACTTTGAATAGAATTTGATTTTCTTTTTCTTATTTTTTGTTGTACATTTTTTAATTTTAATTTTTTTGTGACCATACTGTACAGAGGGGTTACAATTACATGGGCAAGATAATGAGTACATTTCTTATGAAGCATTGCAGCCTCCTCCTTTGTTTACCCTTACCATCCCTTCCCAGCCTCCCCCCTCTCACCCACCCAAGCCTCCCAAACCCAGCACCAAAGTTGTAAAGTTCGTTTTGGACATGACAACTTGTACTTCTCATAGTAGCAACGGGTCCACCTGTACCCTTAAACGACTTGTTTTTCCCCATCTCCACAAATTATACCGACATTAAATATGCTGAAAGCAGGGGTATACTTTGGGGGAGGGATATAAAAAGTTACAAAGAAATAATCTAATATATGAGTTAGAAACAAATGCATGAAAGAAAAAAAAACATTTAAATACATATCTAAGGGTTCATTTTCCTAACATCATATTATCTGACCTTTCCTGCATGACTCATACACATACTAGATATTGCAAATAAGGGAACCCATGGGACCTATGTTTTTTGGGCTTGGCTTACTGCACTTCATATATTTTTTTCCAAACCTTTCCATTTCCTAACAAATGGGAATATCTCATTCTTTCTGGTGGAAGCATAGAATTCCATTGGGTATACATACCACATTTTCTTGATCCACTCATCTATTGAGGGGCATCAGGTTGGTTCGATATCTTAACTATAGTAAATAATGCTGCAATAAACATAGTCGAGTTGGTAGCTTTAGTGTGGTCTTGTTTGTAAACATTTAGATAAATGCCCAAAAGTGGGATTGCTGGTTCATAGGGGAACTGTATGTGAAGTCTTTCAGAACCTCCATACTACTTTCCGAAGTGGTTGAACAAGTTTACACTCCCACCACGAATGGAGTAAGGTTCCCTTCTGTCCACATGCCCTCCAGCATCTGTTGTTGCTAGAGTTCTTGATTTTTGCCATTCCAACATGGGTGAGGTGGTATCTCAACGTTGTTTTGATTTTGATTTCTTTTATGGCTAGGGAGGTTGAGCATTTCTTCATATGTCTGTTGGCCATCGTTCTTTCCTCTTCAGAGAAGTTTCTCTTCAAGTCTTTACCCACTTATTTATTGGGCAGTTGTTTCTTTGAGGATTTCTTGTTAGGGGATTTAATTTTTTGAGTTCCAAGTATATTTTAGATATGAGACCCTTGTCTGTTGTATGGCTAGTGAAGATTGTCTCCCAATCCGTGGGCTTTCTATTGATCTTGCTAGCTATGTCCTTTGCCATGCAGAAGATCTGCAACTTCATGCAATCCCATTTGTCCAACCTGTCTTTGATTTGTTGTGTTTCCAGGTCCATATTAAGAAAATTTTGGCCTGAGCCAAGGAGACCTAGGGTTTCTCCTCTTCTGTCCTCTAAGGTTTTCAGAGTGTCTGCTTTGACTCTGAGGGCTTTGATCCATTTGGAGTTGATTATGGTGCAGGGTGATATATAAGGATCTAGCTTTAGTTTTCTACAAGTAGTTAACCAATTTTGCCAATACCATTTACTGAAGAGGCTGTCTTTCTTCCATTCTATTATTTTAGCTCCCTTATCGAAGATTAGTTAGCTATAGGTCTGTAGGTTCATTTCAAGGTTTTCAATTCTATTCCATTGGTCCTGAGGTCTGTTCTTATGTCAATACCAAGCTGTTTTGATTACCATGGCTTTATAGTAGAGTTTGAAATTTGGTATTGATATTCCACCAGCAGTGTTCTTTCCATTGAGGAGCGTTTTTGCTATTCGGAGTCTTTTATTATTCCATATAGAATTTTGGATTGCCTCTTCTATTTCCTTGAAGAATGAGGTTGGGATTTTGATAGGTATCGCATTGAATTTTTAGATAGCCTTGGAAAGTATTGCCATTTTCACGATGTTAGTATTTCCAGGCAAGGAGAATGTGAGTTTTTTGCCATTTTCTAAGTTCTGTTTTGATTTCATTTTTCTAGATTTTAAAGTTTTCAGCATAGAGGTCCTTCACTTCTTTGGTTAAGTTAATTCCTTCGTATTTAATTTTTGAGGGGCTATTAAAAATGGAGTTACTTTCCTAATTTCAGCCACACTTTTCTCATTGTTGGCATACAGAAAAGCCATTGATTTTGGGGGTTAGTTTTATGCCCTGCTACTTTGCCAAAGTTTTATATCAGCTTGAGTAATATGGGAGTGGAGTCTATGGGATTCTTTAAATTCAAGGTCATGTCATCTGCAAAAAGGGAGTTTTATTTCTTCTTTCCCTAATTGGATCCCCTTTATATTTGCATCTTGTCATATTGGTGTATCTAGGCATTCTAATACTATATTGAAGAGAAGTGGAGAGAGTGGACATCCTTGTCTTGTTCCTGAGTTATGTGGAAATGGCTTTACTTTTTCACCATTAAGTATAACGCTGGCTGTAGGTTTGTAATATACATCCTTTATTGTATTGAGGAATGTTCCATGGATTCCTAATTTTTCCAAAACTTCATCATAAAAGGGTGTTGGATCTTGTTGATTGCTTTTTCTGCATCTATTGAGATAACCATGTGGTTCTTATCCTTGCTCCTGTTGATGTGATGAATTATATTAATTGATTTGCGTATATTGAACCAGCTTTGCATCCCTGAAATGAATCCTATTTGATCGTGGTGGATGATTTTTTGGATGAATTGTTGAAGTCGATTGGCCAAAATTTTTGTTGAGAAGTTTTGCATCAATGTTCATCAAAGTAATGTGTCTATAGTTCTCTTTCTTTGATGAGTTCCTGCCTGGTTTTGGGATGAGGGTTGTGATGGCTTCATAGAATGTGTTCGGTAATGAACTTTCTCTTTCTATTTCATTGAAGATTTGGAGGAGTATTGGTGTGAGCTCTTCTTTGACGGCCTTGTAGAATTCCGCTGTTAAACCATCTGGTCCTGGACTTTTCTTAGCTGGGATGTCTCTTAGGGCTGTTTCTATTTCAATGGTTGATATGGGCCTGTTAATCTGGTTTTACTCATCTTGATTTAGTTTGGCATGACAATATTTGCTAGGAAAAGGTACATTTCTGCCAAATTCTAAAATTTATTAGCAAAAAGTTTTGAGAAGTATTCCCTTATAATGTTCTGAATCTTGGTTGTTTCCGTGGTGATGTTTCGATTCTCATCTCTGAGTTTATTTATTTGGTTGTCTTCTCTTCTTTTTCTGATAAGATTTGCTAAGGGTCTGTCAATTTTGATAATTTTTTCAAAGAACCAACTCTTTGTTTTGCTGATTCTTTCTATTTTTTTTTTATTTGGATTCTAAGTGATTTCATTCTGATTTAATTTTAATTATTTCTTTCTGTCTACTGGATTGTGGTTCATCTTGCTGCTCTTTTTCAAGGAGGTTCAGAAATCTCATTAAACTCTTGGTGTCAGATCTCTCCAATTTGTTGATGTAGGAGCTCAGAGCTATAAACTTGCCTCTGAGTACTGCCTTTGCTGTGTCCCAGTGGAGCTGGTAATTTGTGTGTTCATTTTTGTTGAATAGCATGAACATTTGAATTTCCTATCTAATCTCTTCCATGACCAACTCGTGATTCAGCAGTGTGTTGTTCACCCTCCATGTGTTACCGGACTTTCTTTGATGGCTTTTAGTGTTGAGTTCTAATTTTATTCCCTTGTGGTCAGAGAGAATGCAAGGTATAACTTCAATGTTTCTGAATTTAGACAAGTTTGCTTTGTGTCCTAAAATGTGGTCTATTTTAGAAAATGTTCCATGTGCTGCTGAGAATAACGTGTATTCTGATGCTGCTGGGAGAAATATTCGGTAGATGTATGTTAAATTTTGTTGATCTATGCAGCTGTTTAAATCTGTAGTTTCTCTGTTGAGTTTTTGCCGAGTTGATCTATCTAGTGGGGAGAGTGGTGTGTTAAAATCCCCAACAATTAATGTCTTTGAATCTTTGTGGCATTTGAGGGAGGCTAGTGTTTCTTGGATAAATTTGATTTCTCCATTATTTGGTGAATAGATACTTAGAATTGTGATATGCTCCTGAATGAGAGATCCCTTAATTAGTATGTACCGACCTTCTTTATCTCTTCTCACGAATTTTAATTTGAAGTTTATTTTATCTGATGTTAGGATTGCAAGTCCCGCCTGTTTTTGGGAACCATTTGCTTGGTAGATTTTGTTCCAGCCTTTAACATTGAAAATGTGTTTGTTTTTACGGGCAAGATTTCACTCCTGAAGGCAGCAGATAGTAGGATCTTGTTTTTTAATCCAACTAGATAGTCTATGGTGCTTAATTGGAGAGTTAAGTCCATTAATCTTAGATAGAACTGAGAGGTATTTGGGAGTTCCTAGCATGTTATGCACCCTCTTTTTTGAGGTGCGATAGATAACTGGGTTCTTCCTATGATTCTTGGATTCTCAGTTTCGGTGCAGTTTCTTGGCCTTATTGTGGTCTTGTTGGTTTTCTATGTGTAGGACATCTTTAAGAATATTTTGTAGGGATGGTTTGGTGGAGATGTATTGTTTCAATTTTTCTTTGCTGTGGAAGGTTTTTATTTGACCTTCAATTATGAAGGAGGGTTTAGTTGGGTACAGTATTCTTGGTTGATATTTGTTTGTTTTTAGGGCTTGGCATACATCATTCCAGGCTCTTCTTGCTTTGATTGTCTCTGCTGAGAAATCTGAGGTGATTCTAATTGGTTTCCCTTTATAGGTGATTAATCTTTTCTCTTTGACAGTTTTAAGGATCTTTTCCTTGGTCTGAGTTGATCCTGTGTGGATTATAATGTGATGGTGGGATATCCTATTCTGATTTGGTCTATTTGGTGTTCTAAAAGCTTCTTGTATATGAATAGGACTAACTTTTTCCATTTTGGGGAAGTTATCTGCTAGGATCCTGTTAAACAAATTTCCTAGACCATTAACTTCTGTTTCTACGTGCTCCTCTACACCCATTATCCTTTGATTAGGCCTTCTGATGGTGCCTTCCAAGTGTTGGATAGATCTATCTTATTTCTTGGACTTGTCTTTGATGGTTGTATGTTCTTTCTCTATAATATCTAGGCTGTCTTCAATCCCTGAGATTCGATCTTCTGCATGTTCTTACCTGCTGTCAAGACTTTCTACTTTGTTTTTTTATGTCTTTTCCTTCTAATTGGTCAGCTTTGATAGCTTCAAATTCTTTGTTGAAGCTTTGTTTTAGATCTTGTATGAAATTCTTCACTTCTTTAACTTGGTGTTCAGTGTTTATTCTCAAATCACTTAGTTGATTTCTTATGGTTTCCTTGGACTCCTATTCCTTCTGTTGAGTTTCATTCAGCATTCCCTTTGTGGTCTCCCTGACTTCCTTCAGCTCCTTGTTAGTGGATCCCATGAATACCTTTAGTGATCTTTTTGTATTCTCATCCTGCTCTCTTCATTCCTGTATTACTCTTTGCTTAGCTTCCTCCCGTTCGTGCCATTCCTGTTGTTCTCATTGAGTATTCTCAGCCTGTTCACACCATTCCTGCTTTTCTCTTTGAGTATTCTCAAGCTACTCACTCAAATCCTATATCAGTTTTTGACTACTTCCTCACGCTCATGACATTCCTGTATAAACCTTTGGATTGCCTCCTCTCTCTCCCTCTCACGGTCATACAGAGTCCTTTGTAGGTTTTCAATCTTTTCCTGCAGTGACCTATTGTTTGCCTCCTCTCTCTCCCTCTCACGCTCATACAGAGTATTTTGTAAGTTTTCAATTTTTTCCTGCATTGACCCTTTGTTTGGCTCCTCTGTCTCCCTATCACGCTCATAAAAAGTCTTTTGTATGTTTTCAATCTTTTCATTTATCTTGTTTGTCAGAAGTTTTTGTAGAGCTATTTGGGAACTCTCCTCTGGATTATTCATTATATGTTCTGTCCACTGATTATCCTAAGTGGGAGTTAAGATACCTGTACTTGCCATTTTTCCTGTCTTTTTCCAGCTTACTCTGCCCATTTGGAATGAAAATAACACCAGTTTTTTGCTAGAACTCTATCTTAAGGCAATCATCAAACAAAGTTTGAATTTGCACAGTCAATAGTCTGCAGATAAAATCTAGTTCAACAGATACATCTATTCAATGTCAAACAACTATATATTAATGGGCTACGAGCCGCAAAGAAGAATTTGGAAAACCATAAATTATTAGGGTTAGGGAGAGATGTGGGTAATAAATAGGAATAGAGTAATGTAGGAAGGCACAGGGAGAGTTAACTTAACTAAGTCCTAATATCAAAGCAGGTTGGATAGGATGAAACCATAGGTTGGATAGGATGAAAGTAGAGAGAGAGAGAGAAAAACAGGAAAGAGAAAGGGAAGAGAAAAGAGACCAGAAAAAATAGAAAGGTAAAAATTAATAATATTATGCGTACAAGAACAAGCTATTCAGAGAAGAATGTGAATATAATGAGAGAAGGGGAGGGATATAAAGAGATGTGAAAATTTTAAAAATAAAAATACTTAAAATATTATATAGTTACAAAGAGGTAGTACTGCTATTAAGGAATTTAAGTCTCAGAGATTTTGAATTGAGTAATAAATTTGTGGATTAAGTGTGTACACAATGGGAGATAGGGTCTAATAGCCTACTACGGGTTTATCTGAGGATGTGCAGAACAAATATTAAGTCCCTTAAAGAAGAACAAAAGAGAGGAACAGGTGAGAAGGATACGGAAGAAAGAAAAAAAAAAGATTAGAAGTTCAGTCGAGCTAAGCAAAAAACAAAAAGAAAAAAATTTTAAAGAAAGAAAAACGCACACATGCATGTATCCCTAAAATGAAGATTATAAGGAGAAAAAAAGTTACTAGAAAACAATTTTTTTTCAAAAAAGGTAAAAATTAAAAATTATAAAAAGTTTTAGAAAAGAAAAAAATTTTTTTGTAAAAGGTATTTAAAAAAGAAGAAGAAGACAAATTTTTTTTGATTTTTTTTTGGGAGGGTTGGGAAAAATTCTGCATCTCCCTTGTGTCTGTAATCAGACTCTGGTTGGAATCTCTGGTCCTGTATCTTGGTTGGTTTCTTAAGTCAGTTTGTTTGGACTGGCAGAAAAATGCTCTGCTTTACCCAGGATTTTGCAATCCTCCTCCCATGTTCGTTCAATGGGAGGGGGTTCTGCTTTGAGTATCACAAAAGAGGGATATGGTTTTTTCCTCAAGTTTGACGATGCTGTGATGAGGCTAGTATCTGGGTTGAGTTGAGGCCTTTCAACAAACAGTAGCTTTTCCCGGGGGCTAGTTTTTGAGGAACACACAGAGCCCAGCCTGGAGCCACTCTATTGGCTCTGATTACCCGTGAAGAAAGCCACTCCTAGGGCTGGCGCCCGAACTGGGTGAATTTTCCCTGGATGGAGCTGAGTCTTGCAGGTCAAGCCATTAAGTTCTTGTGACCTGCCAAATGACTCTTATTATTCCAAGACCTGAGTTGGAGCTAGCAGCTCCGCTGAGCTTTGTCGGTATCCAAGATGGAGATCTCCGGTACTGGGGGGAGAGGGGTGGCCTTCCCTCCTCTGCTCCCTGAGAAGGAGTGAGGACGTCAGGCTTCTACTCACGTGGAGTCTTTGTTCCTGGGTCGTTTCTTGTCTGCGAATTGCAGGATGAGGATATCTGCTCCTTGTCAGTTCTTGCTGGTGTTGAGAAGACTCTTCACGTCTGCTGGCCCGCCCACCTGCCGCTGCATCTGGCTCTTTTGTCCCGGACTCTCTGTGTTTCAGGTATGGCGATATGACTGCCGCCACTGCCACTACCGCCGCAGCAGCAGCTGCTGGCGAGAGCTCAGATCTGTCACCTTGCCTGGGTTTTCCCTCTCTGGCCCAACTCTCTGTCATGTGATGGCACACTTGGTGTGATTCTCTGGCTTAGGACTGTTCACTGGAACTCTAAAACTGCTTGCTATGTGAGAGCTTGTTTAGCCTCCAGCTTCTCCTCTTCCATCTTCTTGGAACTCTCTGGTCTAGAAATTTTGTTTAACAGGATCCTATCAGAGAACTTGCCAAATATGCAAAAAGATAGGCCTATTCAGATACAAGAATCTTTTAGAATTCCAAATAGACCAGACCAGAACAGGACATCCCACAGTCAAATTATAATCCACACAGGATCAATTTAGAACAAGGAAAAAATCCTTAATCTGTCAAGGAGAAAAAGATTAAACACCTATAAAGGGAAACCAATTAGAAACACCTCAGATTTCTCAGCAGAGACAATTGAAGCAAGAAGAGCCTGGAATGATGTATGCCATGCCCTAAAGTCAAACAACTATCAGACAAGAATACTGTACCAGGCTAAACTCTCCTTCATAATTGAAGGTCAAATAAAAACCTTCCTTTGCAAAGAAAAGTTGAAACTATATATCTCCCCCAAACCAGCCCTTCTAAAGATTCTTAAAGATGTCCTACACATAGAAAACCAACAAGACCACAAGAAAGGCCAAGAAACTGCACCCAAACCGAGAATCCCAGAACCATAGAAAGAATCCATTGGTGGAGCCCCCAAGAACGTGGATTAAATGGCAGGAAATCCCAAATACCTTTCCCTCCTATATCTCAACATTAATAGATTTAAACCTCCAATTAAGTGACATAGACTGTCTAGTTGGACTAAAAAACAAAATCCTTTATTTGTTGCCTTGAGGAGTCACAACTTGCCCATAAAAAAAACACATTTTCAATGTTAAAGGCTGGAGCAAAATCCACCAAGCAAACAGCCCCCAAAGACAGGCTGGAATCGCAATCCTAATATCAGATAAAATTGAGTTCAAATTAAAATCAGTGAGAAGAGATAAAGAAGGTCACTACATACCAATTAAGGGATCGCTCCTTCAGGAGCATATCACAATTCTAAATGTCTATTCGCCAAACAATGGAGCACCCAAATTTATCCAAGAAACACTACTTTCCCTCAAATCCAACATAGATCCAAAGACATTAATTGTTGGGGATTTTAACACACCACTCTCCCCATTAGATAGATCAACTGGGCTAAAACTCAACAGAGAAACCGCAGATCTAAACAGCTGCATAGATCAACTAGATTTAACAGACATCTACCAAATATTTCACCCAGCAGCATCAGAATACACGATTTCTCAGCAGAACATGGAACATTTTGCAAAATAGGCCACATTTTAGGCCACAAAGCAAACCTGTCCATATTCAGAAACATTGAAGTAATACCTTGCATTCTCTCAGACCACAAGGGAATAAAATTAGAACTCAAGCAAAAGCCACCAAAGAAATTCCTGTAACACATGGAGGCTGAACAACACACTCCTGAATCATGAGTGGTCATGGAAGAGATTAGAAAGGAAACTCTAATGTTCATGATATTGAACAAAATTGAGTATACAAATTACCAGCTCCTCTGGGCCACAGCAAAGGCAGTACTCAGGGGCAAGTTTATACCTCTGAGCTCTTAAATCAACAAATTGGAGAGATCTGAAACCAACAGTTTAATGAGATTTCTGAACCTCCTTGAAAAAGAGCAGGAAGATAAACCCCAATCCATTAGACAGAAAGAAATCATAAAAATTAAATCAGAATTAACCAAATTAGAATCCAAAAAAACTATAGAATGAATCAACAAAAAAAAGAGTTGTTTCTATGAAAAAATTAACAAAATTGACAGACCCTTAGCAAATCTTATCAGAAAAAGAAGAGAACACACCTAAATAAATAAACTAAGAGATTAGGAGGGAAACATCACCACAGAAACAACCAAGATTCAAAACATTATAAGGGAATACTTCTCAAAACATTATACTAATAGGTTTGGGAACTTGGCAGAAATGGACCTTTTCTAGGCAAATATTGACATGATGTAAAACTCTTAACAAGCCCATACCAAGCATTGATATAGAAACATCAATAAGAGATCTCCCATCTAAGAAAAGTCCAGGACCAGATGGTTTTACAGCAGAATTCTACAAGGCCTTCTATGCAGAGCTCTCACCAATACTCTTCCAAATCCTCAATGAAATTGGAAAGGAAAGATCACTACCGAACACATTCTATGAAGCTATCATAACTCTCATCCCCAAACCAGGGAGGGACTCATCAAAGAAAGAGAACTCTAGACACATTTCTTTGATGAACATTGATGCAAAACTTCTCAACAAAAATTTTGGCCAATCGACTTCAACCATTCATCCAAAAAATCATACACACGATCAAACAGGATTCATTTCAGGGATGCAAAGCTGGTTCAATATACGCAAATCAATTAATATAATTCATCACATCAACAGGAGCAAGAATAAGAACCACGTGGTTATCTCAATGGATGCAGAAAAAGCATTTGACAAGATACAATACCCCTTTATGATGAAGGTTTTGGAAAAATTAGGAATCCATGGAACATTCCTCAATACAATAAAGGCGGAATATGACAAACCTACAGCCACCATTATACTCAATGGTGAAAAACTAAAGCCATTCCTTCTTAACTCAGGAACAAGACAAGGATGTCCACTCTCTCCACTTCGCTTCAATCTAGTACTAGAATGCCTAGGTATAGCAATAAGACAAGATGCAAACATAAAGGGGATCCAAATAGGGAAAGAAGAAGTAAAACTCTCCCTGTTTGCAGATGACATGATCTTGTATTCAAAGAATCACACAGACTCCACTCCCAAATTACTCAAGCTGATTCAAAACTTTGACAAAGTAGCAGGGTATAAAATAACCCTCAAAAATCAATGGATTTTCTGTATGCCAACAATGAGAAACTGTGGTTGAAATTAGAAAAGCAAGTCCATTCTTAATAGCCCCCAAAAAAACATACCTAGGAATTAATTTAACCAGAGAAATGAAGGAACTCTATGATGAAAACTTCAAAAACTTGAATATGGAAATCAAAACAGAACTTAGAGAGTGGCAAAAACTCCCGTGCTCTTGGTTTGGAAAGATCAACATCATGAAAATGGCACTACTTCCCAAGGCTACCTACAAATTCAATGCGATACCTATCAAAATTCCAACCTCATTCTTCAAGGAAATAGAAGAGGCAATCCAAAAATTCATATGGAACAATAAAAGACCATAAATAGCAAAAGCGACCGTCAACAGAAAGAACACTGCTGGAGGAATATCAATACCAAATTTCAAACTCTATTATGAAGCCATAGTAATCAAAACAGCTTTGTACTGGCACAAGATCAGACATTAGGTCCAATGGAATAGAATTGAAAACCCAGAAATGAACCTGCAGACCTATAGCCATCCAATCTTCGATAAGGGAGCTAAAAAATATAATCGAAGAAAGACAGCGTCTTCAGTAAATGGTACTGGCAAAATTGGCTAACTACTTCTAGAAAACGAAAGCTAGATCCTTATGTATCACCATGCAACAGTATCAACTTCAAATGGGTCAAAGACCTAGGAGTCAATGAAGACACTCTGAAAACATTACAGGATGGAATTGGAGAAACCCTAGGTATCCTTGGCACAGGCTGAAATTTTCTTACTAGATACCCAGAAACACAACAAATCAAAATAATTTGGACAAGTGGGATTGCATGAAGTTGCAGAGCTTCTGCATGGCAAAGGACATAGCTAGCAAGATCAATTGAAAGCCTTCGGATTGTAAGAAGATTTTCACTAGCCCTACAACAGAGAAGGGTCTCATATCGAAAATATTCTTGGAACTCAAAAAATTAAATCCCCCAACAAAAAATCTTCAAAGAAACAACTGCCCAATAAAGAAGTAGGCTAAAGACTTAAAGAGAAACTTCTCTGAAGAGGAAAGAAGGGTGGCCAATAGACACATGAAGATATACTCAAACTCTCTACCCATAAAAGAAATGCAAATTAAAACAACATTAAGATACCCCCTCACCCCAGTAAGAATGGCAAAAATCAAGAACTCTAATAACAACAGATGCGGGAGGAGATGTGCACAGAAGAGTACCTTACTTCATTGTTGGTGGGAGTTTAAACTTGTTCAACTACTTTGGAAAGTAGTATGGAGTTTCCTCAAAAGACTTTTGGGCATTTACCCAAATGTTTACAAACAAGATCAAACTAAAGCTACCAACCAGCACGACTATGCTTATTGCAGCATTATTTACTATAGCTAAGATATGGAACCAATCCTGATGCCCCTCAGTAGATGAGTGGATCAAGAAAATGTGGTATATATACACAATGGAATTCTATGCTTCCACCAGAAAGAATGACATTGCCCCATTTGTTAGGAAATGGAAAGACTTGGAAAAAATTATATTAAGTGAAGTAAGCCAAGCCCAAAGAAACATAAGTCCCATGGTTTCCCTTATTTGCAATATCTAGTATATGTCTAGATCAAGCAGAAAAGGTCTGATAAGGTGATGTTAGTGAAATGGACCCTAAGATATGTATTCACATGTTTTCTTTCTTTCATGTGATAGTTTCTAACGCATTTATAAGATTATTCCTTGGATGCTTTATATTTCCCTGCCCCACAGTATAACCCCTGCTTTCACTGTATTTGATGTCTGTATAATTTGTGGAGGGGAAGGGGAAAAACAAGTCGTTTACATAAGGATACAGGTGGACCCGTTGCAACAATTCAAAATGATCTTTACAACATTGTTGGGGGAGAGCAGGGAGGATGGGAGGGTGGATAGCAAGGGATTGGAAGGGGAAACAAAGGAGGAGGCTACACTGCTTAATAAGAAATGTACTCATTATCTTGCCCATGTAATTGTAACCCCTCTGTACAGTATTTTCACAACAAAAATAAATAAAAGTTTAAAAATTATTATAATAAAAAAGTAAAATGTATTCCACAGACACCTGTATCTGTTTTGGGGAATATCTAGTGAATTCACTTGCCTATTTATTGATAAGATTATTCTTCTTAGGGTATTTCATTTTTTTTAGTCTGTGCATTACAGATATTAGGATTTCTTCTGTTACTCAAAAGGCAGGAGTTCAGACATATTTTATTTAATCTTAACAAAAGATGACTTGTGAGCTTCAAATTATTTAATAAATGATTGATTAAAAAAAAGATCAGAAGGCTGTGGCTCACACAGGAGAGTGCCTGTCAACAAAGGTAAGTTCTGAACTCAGAGTTCAGTGTCTACAAAAAAGAGATATATTTTATTATTTTAAAACATAAAAGCTAATCAGGTATACTATCTCAAAATATGTAATGCTAAATGTTTCTTTATTGTGCATGATAAAACTATTGCAAATTTTAGCACACACTAACAATTTTTTATTTTTTCCTTGGTAAGCATTCAAGGCAGCAAAACTGAAAAAAATGCAACTTTGGCGAAGTGCTGGTGGCTCACTTCTATTTCTAGCTACTCAGGAGGCTGAGATCTGAGGATTGCAGTTTGAAGTCTGCCTGGACAGGAAATTCTGTGCGGATTATCTCTAAATAGGCACCAGAAAAATAGAAGGAGTGCTGTGGCTCAAGTGGTAGAGTGTTTCCTTGACCTGAATAGCTGAGGGGTTGCCCCCAGGCCGAGTTCAAGCCCCATGACCAACAAAAATCAAAACAAAACAAAACAGGAAATCCAACTTTGTATAAAGAAGAAGAATCTCCAAGTTTTTATTTAAGGTTTTGCAGTTTGTGGCAAATGTTTTCATTGGGTAGAAAGCAGAGAGCTTATATCTGTCATTATGATAAACTTGCTACTATGTAGTTGCTTTTGTCCAATTTATAATTTCATTCATCTAACCTTGTTGAGGATGAAAAAGCCATCAAGGACAAGACATACTATTTGGCAAAACTGGTAAATTGAAATGACTATTAATTTCTAGTTTGGCTAAGAAGCTGTGATTTTCCTTCCCTCCCCAGGATTTGAACAATGAGAAAAATTGTCTTGATTTTTCCCAAATGTGAAGAAGACAGCTCATATTCAGATAATTAGAAGATAATGAAAAGAATGTTTAGGACACAAAATATATTTAATTTTGAAACTTCCGCTCAAAAAATCTTCCAAGAAACTTAGAAAACTTTGCTTATAAAGATTTATATCAAAGAGCTCACTGCAGGTGCCTTATACTTATAATTTCCTACTCAGAAGGATGAGATCTGGGATTGAGATTGAAGACAGAGTGGGAAAGCAATAATTGCATGGATGTTCCCTGCTTTTAGATCATATGTCTCTTCCTCCCATCCTCAATGTGAAGCTGTCTCCCCACATCACCATCCTTCTGATTCACTGACTTCATCATTGTTATTTCTGGTTTTCTCCTTCAGCATGAAATTTGCATGGAACAGGCCATTTGCAGCTGTATTCACATCTGTTTCTCCAGTTGCCTGCATCAGTGCCTGGTCCTTAGTGCTTGTGTGGAGATGAATCTGCTCTGCTCATGTAATCTCAGAATTCATTCAAGAAAGCTCATCAAGTTGTGGTCTTGTGCTTAGTAGTCATTTCTTCTAATTATTTTTTCCTCGTGTATCTAAGTCCACATAAGGGCGAGATAAGTGGTTGACACCTATCCGTTGTGATGGCAAAGTTGGTTATAATAACATCGAAGTTTATTGTGAAGCTGTAGGAAGACCCATCTACCAAAGCACCCAAAATGGCATGTTCCCATGTCCAGGAATACATTTAACAGCTCTGCAATCAAACCATCATTCACTCTCTGCTGGGTTCAGACTCAGCATTTCTCTTTCCTATTTAAAATAAAGAAAAATTTTAGACATGCCTTTTTTCATATGTCTTTGAATTATTGAATTGTATCTCCAAACAAAAATACAAGAATGCCACTAGTGGAATGTAAATATAAGGCAAGGGGAAAAAAGCATAAAAGTTCCTAAGGAAAACATCAAAAGTGACAGCTGTACAAAATTTGGTTCTTAAATCCAGGATAGTCTTCACACACCAGTAATCCTAGTATAATACAAGCTAATGAAAGTTTTCTTTTTGTGCCAATCCAGGGGCTTGAACTTGCAGCCAGAGCTCTGAGTTCTTTTGCTCAAGGCAAGCAATTTACTACTTGAGTCATACCTCCACTTCTAGTATATTTGGTAGTGTAGTGGAAATAAGAATTTCCCAGACTTTTCTGCTAGTGCTGGCTTCAAACTGTGATCCTTGATGTCAGCCTCCTGAGTCGGATTACAGGTATGAGCCACCAGTACCAAGCTAAGTTATTTTTGTGAGATATAAAAATTTACTTATACAAGATATATAAAGGAACATAAACAAATGAAACATTAGAACAACAGAACTAAAACAACTTATATGAAAGACATAAAAGGATGAATACCAAGGTCCCAAGTTCAAGCCTCAGGACCAGCACAAAAGATATAAAGAAGTATAGAAGAAGAGAAGGAATAGCCAGTGACAGAGTTTTAAATTAATCAATCACTGATGGCTTACACATGTTGTATTAACTACATAGGAGGCTAAAGTCAGAAAATAGCATTTAAAGGCAAGCCCAAGCAGGAAAATCCATTGGCCATTTTTCTGTGTGTGCCAGTCATGGGGATTGAATTTGTTTTACTTTACTCAAGGCTGGAGTTCTATCAATCTCAGCTTATTGGGGAAATCACTACCAGATAATTGGATATAAAGAGTATCATGGAATTTCCTATGCAAGCTGGCTTCGAACTGTGATCCTCAGATTTCAGCTTCCTCAGACATTATGTGCTTTGCATGAGACTCTTACTTCCAATGAACCACCATAAAGAAGAAAAAAAACTGGAGTTTGAGCTGTGGCTCCAATGGCAGAAATGAGACAATGACTTCTGGGACAGCACACACACCTGGAGATCAAGCTGCAGAACCAGCACATACAAGAATAAAATAAATAAATGAAAAGAAAGGTGGAAGAAGGAAAGGGAGAGACAATTTCAGAGGTTAAAATGAGCAAAACTGAGGTAGCTTACACTTGTTATTGTACTTACTCAAGAGTCTCACATCTGAGGATCAGTGTTCAAGGCCAGCCAAAGCAGGGAAGTTCATGGACTCAACTCTAATTAGCCAACTACAGGGTTTTTTTTAAAAAAAAAAACCCAAATTGTGCTGTGGCTCATGTATTAGAGGGCTAGTATTAATAATGTACTGGGACAGGGCTGGGAAGGTAACTCAGTGGGGGAGTGCTTGCCTTTCATGCATGAGGCCCTGGGTTCAATTCCTCAGCCCCTGAGTTCAATTCCCCAGCAACACATAAGCTGAAAAAGATGGAATTAACGCTGTAGCACAAGTAGTAGGGCTCTAGCCGTAAGCTGGAGAGCTGAGGGACAGCGTCCAGGCCCAGAGTTCAGACCCCACGACCGGCAAAAAGAAAATAAGGATACAGGTGGAACCATTGCAACAATGACATGTATAAGATATTATGTTGAAAAACAAATTTACCACTTTGGTGCACGGGTGTCAGGGGGACGGCTGGGGTGAGGGATGGAAGGGGATAGTAAGAAGAAACAAAGGAGGAGGCAACGATGCTTGATAAGAAATGTACTCATTACCTTGCTCATGAAATTAATTGTAAGCCCTCTGTACGGTATTTTCACAATGAAGAGAAAAAAAAATAAAAAAAAATTAGAGGAAAAAAAAATAACTGGGACAATACCTAGGCTCTGATTTATTGCCCCAAGCACAGCATACCTACGAAAATAAAAAATAGAAATTAAAAGATGTTTTGGAAAAATCCAATTAAATTTTCAAAATGAGCCATGAATTTTTGTTTACTGTCTGTAATCCTAGATACAAAGATAGATGAAATTTGAGGGTTATGGTGTCTCATCATCAAATCACCATCAAAACAAACAAACAATAAAACAGAAGTGAAGCACCAGCCTTGAGTGAGACAGCTATGAAACAGTGCCCTGGCTCAGAGATCCAGCCTCAGGATCACAAAAATGATAATAAGAAGAGAACCTGGGGCTGGTGATTCAGGCCTGTAATTCTAGAACCTCAGGAGGCAGAAATATGGGGATCCAGTGTAAAGGCCAACCCAAGCAGGAAATTCCAGAAGTCAGTTGTTTGTGGGACATCTTGGGGCTGGAACTCTATTAGTCCCAGGTTTTTAGCACTTAATTGGAGGTAAGGATCTTAGACTTTCCTGCTCAGGATGGCTTTGAACCATGATGGTCAGACTTCAGCCTCCTGAAACAGGCCAAGCCTTGCATGAGTTCTAACTCCAGGACCAGCACACACAAACAATGAAATGATTAAATGTAAAGAAGGGTAGAAGAAGAGAAGAACCAATAACTGAGGCTTCAATGAGCCAATCAGCCAATCATTGGTGGCTCATAACTGCAATTCTAGTTACTCAGGAAGCTAAAATCTGGGGATCATATTTAAAGACGTGACCAAGTAGGAAAGTTCACACACACACACACACACACACACACACACACACGTGAGTGTGTGTGTGTGTGTGTGTGTGTGTGTGTCTGTGTGTGAGTCCTTTTGCTTGAACTTGTACTGTTTTTCTCAAGGTTCTACTAATCTCAGCTTTTTAGTGGCTATAATTGGAGATATCATGGACTTTCATCCCCAGACTGGCACAAACTTTGATCCTCAGTTTGCAACCTCATGAATCTGGTTTGGCTCTACATGATACTCATTTCTAATTAAACAACAAAACAGAAAAAAAAAACCTGGAATTTAGTTGTAGTTCAACTGGCAGAACTGGGAAAAAGCACCCAGACCCTGAGTTCTAGCCGCAGGAGAAACAGAGAAGAAGTAAAATAAAAGGAGGATAGAAATACAAAAGGAAGAGTCACTGACAGTGGTTGAAATGAATCTAAAATTTGTTTCTCACACATGTTATAAGAAGTACTGAGGAGGATGAAATCTAAGGATCACAGTTCATGACCAGTCCAGGCAGGAGAGTCCATGAGACTCATATATCTAATTTGCACCAAAAATAAGCTACAAGGCTGGATGAGGCACTATCGTTCAAGTAGTACAGCTCTCACCTGGAGTAACAGAAGTTCAGGGACAGTGCCCAAGGCCTGAGTACAAGCCCCAGGACTAGGAAAAAAAGAAAAACAGTGTGAGAAAATCCAATTAAAGTTTCAAAATGAGCCATGCATGCGTTTTTGCTCAATATGTGTAATCTTACTGACTCACAAACCTGAAATCTGAAGGTTGTTGTTCACAGCCAGCCTAGACAGGGAAATGCATAAGTCTCCAAATAAGCAGCAAAAAACGCCAGAAAATAAAGCTATGGTTGTAGTTATAAAGCACCATCCTTGAGAGAAAAACCCATGAAACAGTGTCCTGGCTTAGAGATCCAGCCTCAGGATCACAATAAGAAAATTAAATGGTTGGAGGTAGAGAAATTAGCACTGTTGCTCATGTCTGTAATTCTAGAAATGCAAGAGGCTGAAATATAAGATCCTGTGTAAAGGCAAACCTAATCAAGAAATTCCAGGAGACTGTTTTGTGTGTGGTGCCACACTGGGGATAGGTTTTTGTTGGTTGATTGGAGATGAGAGTTTCATGGACTTTCCTGCTCAGGCCACTTTCAAACCATGATGGCCAGATTTCAGCCTCCTGAATCAGGACAGGCCTTGCATGAGTTCGAGCTCCAAGACGAACACACACAAAAAGAATGAAATAAATGAAAAGAAGGGTGGAAGAAGAGAAAAAAGAGCAAGTAACAGAGGTTTCAATGAGCCAATCATTGGTGGCTCATATCTTTCATTCTACATACTCAGGGTGAAATTTGAGGATACCGTTTAAAGCTCAGCTCAGGTATAGGTGCTCATAAGACGTGTGTGTGTGTGTGTGTGTGTGTGTGTGCACGTGTGTGTGTGTGTGTGCATGCATGTGTGTGTGTGTGTGTGTGTTTGTGCCAGTCCTGGTGCTTGAAATTGCAATATTTAGTTCAATGATCGACTACTCTCAGATTGTAGTGGTTAATTGGAGAAAAGAGTGTCATGGACTCTCCTCAGTTTTCAGCCTCCTGAATCTGGCCTACCTCTACATGATTCTCTTCTCTCCATTTAACCTCCCCCAAAAGCCTAATGTTATGGTTGGTCCCATGTATGTCCTGAGCATCTGAGCTTCAATTTCTACTCCCAGGAGAAGCAAAAATGAAAAAAGAAACGAAGGAGGAAGCAAGCACATATTAAAGTTTTAAAATGACCCAAGTGTTGCTGGTTATGTTTGTAATCTTCACTACACAAGAGGCTGATAACTGAGGACTGCAGTGTCAAGTCAGCCTGGGAAGGAACACGCTTGAGATTCTTATCTCCAGCTACACTGCACAAAGCCTTGATCTGTTGCTGAGGTGTACAGCCTTGAGTGTAAAACCTAAGATATAGGCCCCAGAGTCAGAGGTCAAGCCACAGGACCAATAAAATTTTCAGGAAGAGGATGAAGAGATATTGAAATCTGAGAATCATTGTTCAAAGCTAGCCCATGCAAGAAATTCCATGCAAGAAAGTCTCTGTGTTTGCATCTGTATGCCATCCTGAGGCTTGAACTTATGTTGTTTTGTTCGAGGATAGAGCTCTACTACTCCCAGCGTTTCAGTGATTGATTGGAGCTAGGAGTCTCATGGGCTTTTCTGCCCTAGTTCACTTTGAACCATGATCCTCAGATTTCAGCCAAATGATTCATGCTGGGCTTTGCATAAGACTCATCTCCTATTAACTATCAAGAATTGAAAAACAAAACCTGGAAGTGAGCTGTGACCCAAATACAAACTGGGCAATCACTTTCTAGAACAGCACCCAGAGCTTTAGTTGAAGCATTAAGACAAAACAAGTATAACCACAAGTTATACTTCGGCTCATGTGGTAAGCCACTAGTCTTGAAGAGAAAGCTCTGGCATTGTATCCAGGCCCTGATTTGTAGCCCCAGGACTAGTACATAAACAAAAATTTTTAAAAAAGAAAAATTTTTAAAGATGAAAGGGGAAAATATTAATATTTTCAAATGACCAATGGGTTTGTGGTTCATGTGTATAATCGGAGCACCTCAGAAGCTGAAATCTGAAGATCATGGTTTGAAGCCAGTCTATCCAGAAAAGTACATTACAAGTTTATGACCAATAAGCAAAAAAAAAGCTAGAAGTGGAGCTGTGGTTGAAGTTGTATAACATCATCTTTGTGTCAAAAAACTCAGAAACATAAGGGCACTGGTGGATCTAGCCTGTAATCCTAGCTACTCAGGAAGCTGAGATATGAAGATCATGGTTCAAAGCCAGCCTGGGTAGGAAAGTCCATGAGACTCTTATCTCCAATAAACCACCAGAAAA
Source organism: Dipodomys merriami (assembly GCF_024711535.1). Taxonomy (NCBI): domain Eukaryota; kingdom Metazoa; phylum Chordata; class Mammalia; order Rodentia; family Heteromyidae; genus Dipodomys; species Dipodomys merriami. Next base: position 2,013,710 of record NW_027203471.1, read on the forward strand.
CTGGGAAATGTTCTATGGCTTAAGCGGTAGAGTGCTTGCCTTGAGCTGAATAGCACAGAGACAGCACCCAAGCCCTGAGGTTAAGCCCCATAAACTACAAAAAGAAAAAAAATTAAAATAAGTCAGTGGTTGGTTTCTCATGCCTGTAAATCCTAACTACCCAGGAAACTAAAATCTAAGGGCTGCATTGCAAAGCCAGCCCAAGGAAGAAAGAGACTTGTTTGTGTAATTACCAGTACTAGGGCATGAACTTGCCCTGTTTTACTCAAGGCTAGAGTTCAACTACCACATTTTTTGGTCATTAATTGGAGATAAAAATCTCAGACTTTGCTGCTCAGACTGGCTTCAAACCAAGATCCTCAGTTTTCAGCCTCCTTATTTGTGCTGGGCATTGCATGAGAGTTTTCAAATGAATGAAGCTGGAACTTGAGCTGTGGCTCAATTGGCAGAACTGGGAAAAACCTCTGAGACAGTGGCCAGTCACTACATTATAGTAGTTGTAATATATAAAAAAAAACATGTTAATGTTATACAAAGGAATAATATGCTTCTTTTTAAATGTGGCAAATGAGAAGATAGTACAAAGTTTCAAAATGACATACTGAGTGTATAGGAAAAAGGAAAAAAGTTAAAATTCATGTAAATATTAAATACAAGCTGAAATGACCAAATTAAATGTGATCAGAAACATCTCTCACTTATCTCTCACTTGTAATTGCTTACAATAATTGTCCCGTCAGTTTCAGCATGTACCATGGGGATTTAGGCATGACCTCTCTATGCATCCTTGATTGTGTAAAGATCTTCCTGCTTTAGCCTCTTGAGATAGAACTGCAGGCATTGCCCTCATTTTAATATACGATGTTTCCTTTAGAACTCAAAATTAATGTTTAAATAATGGATTATCTGTAAAGCATGACTAAACATCAGAGATCCACCAGAGATCCTCTGAGGAATACAATCAAAACAGTACAAAAGCACCTACCACTCAAGGTAGGTAACAGAAGGAAGATTTAGCATTCTTTGGATATGCTAGGGGTTGAACACAGGGCCTCATGCTTGATAGGTAGGTATAAAATTCAGTGAGATTAATTATATCCACACTGCTTTGTAACAATTACCTCTATTTGTGAACTATCTTTTTGATACTGATGGAATCCACACAATCATAGAGTAATAATCACCCCAATGACCTGCCCCAGAAATTCTAATCTTCCATTTTCTCTTATGAAATGGATTAGTCAATATGTTTCACATAAATAGTAGATTATTTTTGTGTCCATACAAGACAGACATATATTAATTTCAGCCTTTTTGTCATAATCCATTTATGTATGCCTCATATTTTATAAACCTGTTCATCTGATAGACACGCCAGGTATTTCCAACTTCTGACTACTGTGAACTTTGTTGTTATCCTTAGCATATGAGCTATTGGTTTCTTTCGTTTCAGTTATTTTAGTTATGCAATGAGAAATGGAATTGCTGCCTAATGTGGTAATGCTATGTTAGGTTAGAAGAATGTGTAAAATTCTACCATAATTGATATATCACTTTTCATCAGCACAGAAATGTACAAATGGTCAATAACATGTACAAGAGTGTTTCAAATCTTTCAAAGCTGTGCCCTAAAGGATCATTTTGTTTTTTTTTACTTTGTACTTGTTTACATTTATGCCATGCAGGCCTGGAACTATGTAACATCGTCTAGAGCTGAAGTTAGAACAATACCAAATGCCATTGACCCAGTCTCCAAAAACATTTATTCTGGTAGTCATTTTTTTCTAGAGATAAATTTTAGTTATCATATGCATTTTTACTCTTTTAAAATAAGGTTTTCAATTTTAAAAAGACATATAAATGTAACATCTCTGTGTAGCTTCATTTTTAATAAGATAAAAAGTTAATTTTTATTTTATTTTAGTTTTTGTCAGTCGTGGGTCTTGAACTCTGGGCTTGTGCACTGTCCCTGTGCTCTTCATCTCAAGGCGAGTGTTCTACTGCTTGAACTACAGTGCCACTTCCGGTTCTAGTGGTTTATTGGAGATGAGTCTCATGGTTGTTTCTGCCCTGCTGTCTTTGAACTCTGATCCTCAGATCTCAGCCTCCTGAGTAGCTAGGACTACAGATGTGAGCCACCGGCGCTCGGTTGAAAAATTATACTTACAGAAAATATAAAAGGACAAAAAAGCTTCCCAGCAGGAAAAACCTTACAATCACAGTCTGATAATGACCCAAGCAAAATAATACAATAAGAACTCATCTAAAGTAAAATGAAGAGCAGGGATGGGGGCAGGGGTCAAGGGGTAGAGCACTTGCTTGCCCAACACCAGCCTCTGAATCAAAACCACAGTACTGCCAAGGGATAACATAAAGTATTAAAACTTAAGGAAAGGTGCAGATAATAGTATGATGGATGACATAGATGTACACACCGGTTATCCCAACACTTGGAGACTAGGGAGTAGAATTATGAAGTTAAGATCAGACTTGGCTACATAATGAGACTTCATCTTAAAGAATAACATAGAATAAAATTAAACAAACTATATTTTTAAAGACTAGGATGTAGTTCAAGTGTAATTCAAGTAGTTTTGTATGCGCAAGGAACTGATACAACACACAAAAATTACATGCTTTGATAACTACGATATTCGATTTACACTGCAGTAAAGGTACCCCTTTGCTGGAATCCCTCCTGAGGAAACTAAGGCAGTTGATGCACCTGTATTCTTGGCTGCATTAAGGGTGTTGCTGGGCAAACAGTGTTTGATCTCCATTCTTGGATCCCACTTACAACTCTTTTTTTAGTAGACCACCTACAAATCTCTCCTATCTCAATAGCAGGGTCTTCTGGGTTTCAAGTGAATTTATCTTTGATATCTCTGAGGGCTTTCCTCCCCTTTGTCTGAACTGCTCTGTTCCTGGGCCCACATTCAGCAGCTTGTTCTGAGAAGAGTGGTAGCTATTTTGCTAGCCACCTGTATCCACTGCCATCTCCTCCTCAAATTAGTCTTTGGTATCAGTATGAGTCTGCTCAGTTGGTAGACCAAGGCTGGGCGGGTTTTGAACTGTCATCCTCATATCTCAGCCTCCTGAATAGTTAGAATTACAGGAGTGAGCCACCAGCATCCAGCCATCATTTCTTTCATCCAGGAAAATTTAGGGGGTGGAATAAATAGCACAGCAGCATATACATTCAGTAGCAATTGCACCAGGGAGAACCAGATGCTCAGAACAAACGACTGACCTTGATATTGTCTTTGGTATCCAACAGTATGTTGTTGGACTTAAGGTCTTGGTGTGTGATTCTGTTCTGGTGTGGGCAGTGAACAGCACTTACAATTTATGTGAAGAGCCTCTTGGTTTCATCCTAATATACACTGCAGTATTTTCAGATCCATGCCAGGACGTATCTCCTACTGGCCAGTTCCATGATAAGATACAAATACTCTTCCTTCTCCATCACCTGGTACAATTTGATAATGTGTTTGTGCCATACCATTTTAAAATGTCCACCTCATTCTTTAACTGATGACTGGGGGAATTCTCCCTTCAGGAGTATTTTAACTGCCACTTCCATGTGTGTGAGTCGAGTATGGGCCAGCCTCACTTGTCCATTGGTACCATGGTCGATGAGCTCTTTCACCTGGTTTTGTTGGATGATCTCCTCCTTGAAGGATCTGGAGTATGATTCATTGTATTCTTCCATCCTTATGCTATGATGGCAGGTAGCAAGTCTACCTAAAATTAACTAAATAAAATAATGGAAAACCCAGAAAAAAAAAAAAAAAAGAAATACCAAAATCCAAACGACAACTCACTTTCCCAACCAAAAAGTCACGAATTTAGGTTTGAATCAGTCCAGCGGGTCACCAATCAAGAGCTCCTGAGGTGGTATCTAATATAAGTTGGAGCACAGTGGTTTCCTATATATCCTGCATGATCTCTCAAAATGGAGCTATATCAGATCGGCATAGTGACATCATAGAGGAAATGGACCAATCAGAGTCTGGGCCAGTGAGGTCAGAGAAAAAGTGGACCAATCACACTTTGCCAGCATTGATACTTTAGCTCATAGGCTTCAAAGACTGTTGCTAAGGAATCCATGTGAGCTTGAGGTTGCTCTTGTCATTATTATGCCATTCCTGAAACCACTACGACAGTGGTCAAAGTTCTCTGACCTTCTAGAAAACTCCTGAGTCTCATAAATTGCTTCTGTGGAGACACTAGCCAATAGCCTCCATTCTTGATGGACACCTTATCCTACATCTTGTTCCAGCAATGACATGGCAAAAAGGCCTCCGTCATTTTCAAGGACAGCTGTCCTACAACTTGCTTCTGAGGTGACAAGGTCCAGGCTGGCTTTGAGCCACAATCTTCACAATTCACCTTCCTGAGTAGTTAGGATTATATGCCTGAGCCATCGTTAGGTACTTAGCTCATCTCTCACATTTGGAGAAAGTATATATATTTGTTAGAAAGGTTGATATTAGATATGTCCTCTTAGCACCTTAATTTTTTTGCCCTTGCTGTCTAACAGTTAATCTATTGATTAATGAGAAATTTGTCATAATATCAATTAAGATCACTTGTGTGTGTGATGAGTTGTGTGTGTGTCTGTGCTTTGGGAGGTTTTCTGTCTTTGTTTAATTAGAATGTGTCTTAGTGTGGACCTGTGCACTTATGTTAATTGACTTCTTTAAGCTGCTAGAACCCTGCATAGAAGGGTTCATGCTTTCAATCAAATTTGGGAAGGTTTTGGTCATTATTCTTTCAAATACTATGTATTTCTTTTTTCTCCCTGTACATTATACATATATACATTATACATTATACATACATTACATATTCACATTGTATATGTGAATATATATATATATATGTCTACATTTTTATATTATATATACATTTATATACATATATTTATTTTTCATATAACTTCCATTTCTTTGATTGTTTATGGTAGCAAGTGTAGTTTGATCTCAATTACTCCATCAGAGTTAGAGTTAGAAGTTTTCCTTTTTATTTCTTGCTGAAAATATGCATTTCTCAGCAAGGATATTGAAACCAGTACAGAATCAGAGCTAGCCTAGAGTTCTCTCTCTCTCTATCTGTCTCTCTCTGTCTCTGTCTCTGTCTCTCTCTCTCTCTCTGATTTCCTGCCTCTGACAAGTGTCTGAGCACAGGACCATTGCTTACCAAGTTCTTCTACTGTGCACTGTGATGAACTAGTGTGTGCACTGTCAAGCTCTGCTTCAAAGGCAACCACACCTGCACCTGAAAAAGATCTGCTCCAAATCAGCCTGCATGGGTGTGTCTGCCTCTGTCTTGATGTCAGAGCTCCCATAGCTACTGGGGTGGCCTTAGTAGATGCCATTGTGCCAGGACTGTGACTGCTGACTTTGGGAGACTTAAGCACAGCCTCGTTTTTTACCCAATTTAGAGGTATGCATTGGATCCTGTGGGCACTACCCTATTTGTGACTGTGCTAGGAGCAAGGCTAGGGGCTGCAGAAACCTCACTGTGGCCTGACTTCTGGGGCACAACAAATGCCATAGGCTTCTCTGGGCTCTTTTCAGAATATGTGGGCAAGTTCAGTGAGCAGAAACTGAGCTCAGGGGCCCCTTAAACACAGGGTAGGCAATGGAGCTGGGAGGAGCAGGGATTTCCAGGTTAGCCCTGAGTTCAAACCTCAGTACCATAAAAAAGAAGAGAACCAGTTATAATTGGAAAACTTATTAAAAGTAGTATTTTAAAAAATGTGTATAGTTATTTGGGCTTGAACTCTGGGCATTAACATTTTCCCTTAGCGAAAAATTTCACATAAGACTAAACATTGTTTTTTGGAGGAATACAGGTTGACCCAGTGTAACAATAAGATATACAAAACACTAAGTTGAAAATGAACTTTAGAACTTTGGTGGGGTTTGGAGTTGGGGAGGGTAGTTGTGGAGGTGGGAGGGAAGAGATGTTAGGGGGAAACAAAGGAGAAGGCAACAATGCTCAATAGGAAATGTACTCAGTACCTTGCTTATGTAACTGTAACCCTTCTGACCTGCATTTTTACAACAAAAAAGGACAGAAAAGGGATTAAATTTATACTATTGAGCCTCATCTCCACTTCTAGCTTTTCTTGTGTGTGTGTGTGTGTGTGTGTGTGTGTGTGTGTGTGTGTGTGTGTGTGTGTGTGTGTCTGTCTGTCTGTCTGTCTGGGTCTGGGTCTGGGTCTGGGTCTGGGTCTGGGTCTCTGTGTGTTTGTGTGTGCATGCCAGTATTAGACTTGAACTCCAGGACTGGGCACTGTCCTTGAGCTCTTTTATTTAAGGGTAGCCCTGTACCGCTTGGCCCAAGACTCTCCTACTGGGTTTTTGTGGTGAATGAGATAAAAGTTTCATGGACTGTTCTTGCTTTGAACCAAGATCCTGTCCTCTCAGACTCCTGAATGGCTAAGGTTATGGGTGTGAATCATCAGTATATTGTAGGAGAATTGTTCTTAAGCAGCAATAATGTGGATTGCTAGCCTTCTGAAATTTGTTGGCATGCTTTTTATTCTTAGAAAGGAATTCCTTTACTGAGAGGCCATTGGTTACCCTGGAAGCTAGGAAGGCAGAGGAAATGGAATCCCCTATCTCCAAAGGCAGGACCTTTTGCGTGATGGTTGTAAGACCCTCATCTTCCTTTATTAGAGCAGATATTTATGCTAGCCTGAAGGTAACACTGTTTTCTTCATCAGCTTCGTCTTGGTTGCATTAAATAAGAAAATTACTTGATAACTCTCACCAAACTTCACCAGAGAAAGGGGGGAATGAAGCTATAAAGTGAGGCATTAGACCTGACAGGAATATACCAGAAGGGGCAAGGAGAAATGAAAGCTCATAAATATTGATTTTTATTTAAACAAATTAGGGAGAATACATGAATATATGTTAGTACTGGCCAACTGTTCTCAAAGCTTTCTAATAAACTCGCATTTAAAGGAAGTATTTTCCTGATGCAGGACTCCTCACATTACCTGTGTAGATTCTCTAATCCCTTCACTGATCTCCCAAGACAAGACACTTTCCCTTCAGCTCAGAGCAGTGCATCTAAGATAACATCCATCTACTACTGGGCAGTGGAAGACCAGTCTAACAGCTGGTGAAGTGTAGACAAGCTGCTCTGATCCTGTTTCCACCCAATTCTAGACTTTGCTGTATAGAGTTCATAGATCAGAGGAGATGCTTGAGAATATTTCTGGATCTACAAGTGTGGTGTGTGTGTGTGTGTGTGTGTGTGTGTGTGTGTGTGTGTGTGTGTGTATGTGTATGTATATATGATAGTATTCATATGCCACCATGGGGCTTCCTTCTTCTTTGGGCTTCACAGGTGGAGTTAACTCCTTCTTCCCCAAGTCTGTTCAAAAGATTTGACTTTGAGTGCCTGAGATTCAGCAGAGGAGGAAATGATTCCTGAATTCTCAACTGTTAGATCAGATGGGTCCTTCTACATACTCTGATTTATACTAATGCTAGTGTTAATACTAACCCATGAATGGTAGTAATATCAGCTGGCACTTTTTGTGTATTTTGGTACTAGTTAGTTTTTTTCATGTATGTTAAGCAAACAATTCTCATAAGAATATTATGACATAGTGTTAAGTATAACGTGCTGTACACACACACACACACACACACACACACACACACACACACACACACACACACACACACACACACACACACACCTATTTGGCAGCAGTCTTCATTATGTAAAGTGGACCATGAACTGTAGAGAAGTTCAATGGAAGCCTATCAGGGAACAGATCCTATAGCCAGCACCCTGGATGAGGGACTCATAGGGGTTTGGCCAACAAGTTGGAGACAAGATGATGTAGATCCCGTGCCAGGGTTGGCTACCTTCCTGATCTGGAGGGACCCAGTGTTTGCTATCCAACACTGTCCCTCACGACCTTGCCTGTCCCCACCCCAATCCCACCTAATCTTTGGCACAGGAAGAAAAGTTTTTCCTTTTGGCCACACGTTGTTCTGACACATAAGATAGGCTCAATAGAATTTCCAGAGGATAGCAGGAGGATATATAGAAGATACATTAACTGAGGCCAGAAAGTGCAAGGTATTACTGTAGGTCTTACAATTGGTTAATAGTGGGGATTATTGACTCCCTGATCTTTCCCCAAGGAAGTGGAGCCTCTGATCTAGGATTCTCACAATCCTCTCTTAGATAAATAATCTAGTAGCGTCAGAAACAAAGAGGTAATTAAAAATCTATATTTAATATTAATTTTTATTCTTGAATTAGTAAAATACATGTGTAACCTGTCAATTCAAGAATCATAAAAAGGCAGATGGTGTGAGCTTGACCTCTGTCCCTCTACTGTGGCTCTCTTGCTCCACCCTGGGGTGACCACTGCTACTAGTTAGTTATGAATTCCTGCAGCTAAACTAAATGTGCACAAAGGACAGGCTATTAAAAGGAGACATTTTATCCACAGCTTACAGAGATCCCCCAAACTGCTAGCTTAGAACAAGGCCAAATTTCTATTTACACTATGAAAATTCAATCTTCTACACTCAGGTTCACAGCCCTGAGCCAAGTCTGTGCTGGTACCACATGACTGAAGGTGATAGCTCATAATTCACAAAGGAAGAAGTCTTCAATAGTTGGAAGTCTGCCCTCTGCCTTTCCCAATAGGTCCCAGTATCAGGTATGAGGACTAAAGTGTTACAAAGGCCTGTTAGAAATTACTAGTTATGCATATGTAAAGTTGACCTAACAACACCTCATTAACCTCAAGGTGATAGTGAAGAGAGAGTTCAACAATTGTCAGATCAAAATTGAGATGGATATTATTAAGACTTCCCATCACACACACACATGATCAGGTAGTACCAGGTGAGGGAGAAGGATGAGCACCAATACTTGGTAATTGAACTGGCCACCCAGAGACCTCTTTAAATTAATGTGAAAATCATTCCATCTATTCAAGAATGAAGTTAGGATATTGTTCAAACAGACTATGAATAATCTGCATTACTTTAATGAAAACAGAAGTGCACACTGAGACCTTAAACCCAATAACATCATGTTGGATGACAAATCCAATGTGAAGGTCAATGACTTTGGCGTGAGCATAAGCATTACCCAAGGGTGGTTGCTGAAGGCCATATTTGGTACCTTGATTTTGTCCATATAAAATATTCCTGCATGAAAATTACAATGACTACACGGTAGACATCCCATGCTTGGGAATCATCTTTTGTATTTTATACAGACGGCAAATTTCCCACTTGAATATATGAATTTTAGCCGGATACAGGTAATTGTCATGGAGGTCACCTACATTGCTCCATTCACCTGTCTCCAAAAGCAAAAAATATCACCTTGAAACTGTAAACTGAAGACCCAGAGCAGAGGCACACTATAGAACAAACAATGGAGATTGGCTCAACCAAGTTGAGGAATATATCCTATTTCCTGATGAGCAACTATGTAATGAGTTGAACCCAATTTCCTGCCTGTCATCTGAATTTCAATTGTCCTATGTTGACAAACCATCAATACTGAAGAGAAGTGCTACTCTTCCTTCCATTCGCTGCTTCCTGCAGAAGAACCCCTGTTACAGCATGATCACACACCATGAATCTATGGTTTCCTTTAGTTCTTCTTTCTTCATGAGGAGCAATGAGAGATGCTGGTAAGAGGAAAAAGTCCTTCCCTCTCGGTAGCTGAACAATAAGATCATAAATTCTATCTCAATTAAGAGACAGGATTGAAGGTAGCTATCAGTATTTGAAGAATACGATGCTGTGTGCAGACATAAAAATAACCTTCACAGATTACAAAGAAAGTTTTTCTGGAGAAAGGGTTCAGAGCCCTTCTATAACAAAACAGCAGTACCCAGGTTTTCAATTCATTTTCAAGCTGGGGAATTCCAGCTTGAATCCTTGTCTACAGACTTGGACACTTCACATAAAAATCATTCATTATTTTGGATGACATAGAAAATACCCCTTGTCCAGGTAGGTGTTTTAGTACTCTAAATTGTGGAGACAAAAGGTCTAGAATAGGTCAAAAAATTTAGGGTTTTCCTTTTTGGTTAAGGATTTACATTTTCAGACTACAACTTACTTAATATTTAAAGAAAGGATGGCTATAGGAGTAAATTGTGGTTTTCAAGTTTACTTATTGAATCTTTCAGTTATTGAATCTGGCTTAATTTGTGAGATACACACACACACATGCACACACACACACACACACACACACACACACACACACACACACATATATAATATGTAGTATGTATATATATCACAATGATATTACATATTAAATACAATATATACCAATTATATTTGTAAAAATATACATAATTTTGGAGAAGATGTTTCATGAAATTCTCTGCCTTTGCTTTAAGACAGCATTCTCTTCATCTCAGCTTCCTTAGAAGCTAGGATTATAGACTGGGGCTAGTGAAAAGATTTCCTTTTAAATGCTACAGAAGACCTGTCTTTAACTTCCCACGAGCACTAGAAATTGAAGATAATAGAATGACCAAGGTAATTAAAACATTTCAGTCAGTGGAAAACTTTCAAAATTTATTTTAGACAAAAATTAGGGAACAATGTTATTAGATCTATCCTTGAAAAAAAAGATTAATAAAAAATTAAAGACAGATATAGATCCCAGTTTCAAATGTGGACGAAGAAGGCTTATAATTTCAAGGCCTAGAATTGGTCCATAACCATTCATTAAATAAACATTAATTTTGTAGGCAGGAACTTGTTTGTTTATCTTTTGTGTTCAGAGGAATGTCTGCATTATGTGTAAACAGACCGCTCTACAAGGTATCTTTCTGGGTCATACAGTAGTTATTACATAGCTGTATGTAGACATACAGCTTTCTAATGACTTTCCTACATACACCAACTAATGTTAATTAAGTGTCATGTAGAATAACAAACCTCAATTTTGTGACCATATCCATTCTTATTCTCCCTATTGTCCAGTAGTTTGTATCACAGTCAGTATAACTGAAGCTGGCACATGGAACAGATATGGACTCGATGGATCCTGGCTGTGATATGGCCCCAAATATAGCAAATACCAGAATCAATGTCCAAGCAGCTGTCCAAGGTGCCTAGTTGTATGAATGTCCTCGGCTTCCAATGGTCTCACCTATCTCTGCCAGAGGCCTGTTAATGGCCTGACATCAAAACTTACACTGAAGTTTAACTTCTCAATGTAGCAGTGTCAGGAGGTAGTACCTTTAATAGAGGATTACATCATAAATGGATTAATGCCATCTTGTTAACTCTCAAGGAACTAACAGGATCACTGTTAACAGTTAGAAAAAACACCCTAGGTCCCTTACTCACTCTCTTTCTAGCACATGCCATGATTCCAAGATCCTACATGATGTGATGCACTTAGGGGCCTTGTCCCATGTACTACCATGCTATATAGGGTTTCCAGCCACCACTATTTTGAGTGAAATATTTTTATTCCTTATGAAGTATACAACTTCAAGGTTTTTGTTAAATCATGACAAAATGGACTGAGATGCTATACTTTTTGCTTTTTCCATAGTACTAAGGATTAAACTGAGGGCCTTTCACTTACTGGGCCGATATTTACTGCTTGAGCGTTGCATGGCTCCAACCCTTTTTTTCTTTTACAGTTTGCTTTTCATATAGGGCCTTGTGCTAACATCACTGAAGCCAGCCTCACAACCTAATCCTCCTAAACCTTTGCTTCTCAGTAGCTGGGATTACAGGCCTGTGACACCACACTTTGCCACTTAGAAGGCACTACTCTTTTGGAGAAACATAATACAGACCACTGAGATGTATGTGTGTGTGTTCATAGAAATTGGTCATGGTGATTTATTCAGGACTGAGGGTGAATCTCCTGAATAATCCATATTCTTAAGTCCTTTCACTCAAAAAAATTGCTTCTCTGGGTGCTAGTGAGTCACAGCTGTAATCCTAGCTTTTCGGATTGCTGAGGTTTGAGAATCATATTTTGAAGCCAGGTGAGCCAGGAAAAGTCCATGACAATCTTATCTTCATTTAACTACCAAAAAATCAGAAGTGGAACTTTGGCTTAACTAATAGAGTACTAGCCTTGAGGAATAAAATAGGAATAGCAACTAGGCTCTGATCAAGTTTCAGGACCAGCACCAATACAAAATCTCCAGATAGCACTTGTGCTAATACAATGAAATCTTGTGCTATTGCAAGACACAATTAAACTTAATGGATTATCTCTACAGGACAGTTGCACTAAAAATTTCTAGTATTACTTCATAAGCTATATTCTTTCTGAATCATCTTTTTGGCCCATTGTTTCTCTGAGAATGATGTCTTGATTTTGGAATAGAGGAGGAAAAATTCAGTGATGAATTTGGCTTCTGAATTCCTCCCTCGTCCATTATTGACCTGTTCTCTCTTTTTATTTTTTTGGCAGTCCTGGTGCATGAACTCAGGGCCTGGGCACTTCCACTGAGCTTCTTTTTTGCTCAAGGCTAGCACCCTCCTACTTGAGCCACAGCACCACTTTCTCATTATGTGGTACTGAATAATTGAACCCTGGGCTGTACGCATGCTGTGCAAGCACTCTACAATTAAGTCATAATCCCAGCCACATGTTTTCTTTTAAAAATACGTCTAACCGGTTTATTTCTGGCCATCTCTGAAGCCACTGCCAGTGCTATTGATTCATTTGTTTAACTTCTAACTGCCTTTCGTTCACTGTAACTGGCAAATTATTTTCTACTCCATTCAAAGATTTAGGCTGGGAAGGTGGCTCAGTGGTAGAGTGCTTGCCTTGCATGCCTGAGGCCCTGGGTTCGATTCCTCAGCACCACATAAGCAAAAAGAAAAAAAAAGATTTATCTTTCGTTTTCTTAAACTGCACACTTCATCAGCTAAACTCAAACAATGCTACCAGTGACTGAAATTGAGGACACTTACAATAATAAATAGCTAAAAATAAATAGCTAATAATCTACCTTAGTCAATGCACAACAATCCAGATGCTGGGGAAGTCTTTTATTTTCTACTCTGAGTAGCATCTAACCCCACAATATGCTCTAATAGATAATAAAATTAAAGTTTACAGATGTAATTATTTCGCCCAAGAGTTGGTTATGCACTCACTTCTAAGGAGTGAGTGCAAATTAAGGCCTTTATAGGAGGCAGTAACACAAACTGAGTGAATGAAACATTAAGGAGGGTATGTTTGTCAAGGAACTATTGGGGTATCTAGGAGCTGACAACAGTGGATGTATGATAGGTGACCAGACAGAAGAAACCACAATCTTACAGCTAGAGGACCTAAACCCTACCAGGCATCCTTTAAGCTTGGAAGAGGTCCCCATATTTCATGAGAGACTATATCCTGGTGCCCCCCTGCTAGAAACTGAGCAACTAATATAGACAAGCAACACCCAAACTATTTGCCCAAACGTGAAGCCTACAATAGTTTGTATTCAGTGAGCAAACATTAAATTTCTAGTAATTTACCACACAACATGACAAAAGCATCTCTCAATGCTGATGGCTCACACCTGTAATCCCAGCTACATAGGAGTCTGAGATCTGAGGATCTAGGTTCAAAGGGATCTCAAGCAGTAATGTCTGTGATACTCATATCGCCAATAAATAGAAAAAATGGAAATGGTGGTATGGCACACTAGCCTAAGTGGAAGCCCAAGTACCAGCACACACACACACACACACACACACACACACACACACACACACACACACACACAAACACACACACACACACACACACACACACACACACACACACACAAATTGAAAAATGAAAACATTGAAAATGACCTAGTATTTTCTTTGTTGTGTGTGAAACTCTAACATGTCTTAAACTTTTTCCTTGTGCTTGAAGAAATTTATTAAAATTCTATAACACTACCATAAAGATAGCTAAGTACACAACTACACAAATGTGTTGACCACACACTTTTTTGGGGGGGAGGGGGTCTGGTTGTGGGGCTTGAACTCTGGGCCTGAGCGCTGTCCCTCAGCTCTTCAGCTCAAGGCTAGCACGCTACCACTTGAGCCACAGTGCCACTTCCTGCTTTTTTCTTTTTGCTTATGTAGTGCTGAGGAATCGAACCCAGGGCCTTATGCATACAAGGCAAGTGCTCTACCACTGAGCTAACTTCCCAGACCCTGACCACACACTTTTTATAAATAATATTACAATTGTTACTGCAAACAGAGGACCTTTCCAATCAATTTAATCTAATTATTGGCAGAAACTGGATCTCATATCTTGGTATTTCTCACAATACTTACCTTAGTTGATATTAAACATAAAGTTCTTAATTAATCAAAAGGAAAAACTTATACTATATCTTCAGGTACAATCCTTTCTGTCATTTGTCCTACAAATGAAATTAATTTATTGCAGCACTTAAAATATTTTATGAAATTTAGTATAAGATTCTGATTAAAACTGAAAAATTTGAAGTGTTCTCAATTTCTGCTTCATTTAGACAAAGTACTTAAAGATGTCTCTGGTTTTCCATACGGATATCATATCCAAAAATCCATCTATACCATAGAAATTAGTTCACTATAGGCTATCTATAAATTCACATAGATGTTTCTCAATTCTCTGGAGCAAAAGAACCATAAATTTTGCCCTACATCTATACATATTCTATGAAAACTTCTAGAACATTCCATTTTTCTCAGAAAAATGAAGGCTGCCAACAAACTCACTAATAGTGAGAGAAGAAAAAAGAGCAAGCTTGTGATGCCTGACATTTCACAAAAGCCTTATTCGCCTGTGGGTACACTCTCAAAGTCATACAATGTTCAGGTTTACCTGGTAAGAAAAGGAATTCAGCCCACAGAGAGAGAAAGACACTTGGCAGGAGGAAGATAGACTGAAGAATTACCTGAATGCATATCTTCTCATGTTTCCATCCATTTGCTTTGTGGAGTTTTCCTGGAGTCCCATTGCTCACTAAGTCAGACCTGTCATCCCAGCAGAATCACTGAACCCCCAGGACTCAGGTAACACCATTGAGCTGTCTCCCTGGGGAAAAGTCACCAACTGAATGAAAAAGAAAACAGTGGATTTCACGACCATAACACACACACACACACACACACACACACACACACACACACACGGTGTGTGTGTGTGTGTGTGTGTGTGTGTGTGTGTGTGTGTGTGTTCGTAGTGGTACTTAAACCCAGTACTTGGGCACTATCCTTTAGGTACTACCCTTTAACTTATTTGCTCAAGGCCGGTCTCTACTACTTGAACCACACTCCACTTTTGGCTTTTTAGTCATGAATTGAAGACAAGAGTATCATCATGTTTCCTGCCCAGGCAGGATTTGAACCTTGATCCTTAGATCTCAGCGACCTGAGTAGCCAGAATTACAGGCATGATAGATTAATGCCTGGCATTTGTGACAGACCAAGGTATTGACTTCAAGCCCCAATACGAGCAAAAAAACCAAAAGTAAAACCAAATTTTATAGCATATAAATATACTGATATCATATTAAAACAATATAATGAATTGTGGAGACCTTGGTGAAGGATATCAGAGAATAATTATCATTATTAGTTTTTCTGCTTTAAAAAACCTAAAATTATTTTTGTAAAATGTAAAATAACTACAGAAAACCCTGGTACCAAGGTGTATGTTTCAAATGAGACAGCTGTTCAGAACAAAGTGAAAATGCAGAGGAAAACTAAGAATTTTAGGATTCAGTGTTTACTACATTAGAAAATATACTTGATAATGTGTACCTTCAAACTATTTCAAGTTGGCTACACTAATGACACAAAAACTATTCTCCTTCTAATTAGTACTACAGATTTTAAAAAACAGGTCTACGTTATTCTCCTTATCAAGGAATGCTCTGAATATTTGATTCACTTTTCCCAAAATGACACTAAAGAAATTCAGTCTTTCAATAATTCCAATTAAAAAAATAACTACAATTTTTTATCTTAGCACTTAAATAATTATATCATGTATCTTCTTTGGGTGAGGAGTATCAGAACAACTTTTAACTTGTTCTTTTACCTTTGCTGTTGGGAAGGTGTATTTTCACAAAAGAAGACAGGGAAACACTCAGTAGATCAACTGATTTAAATGTAAGTGGCTAAAGCTACCAGTACAACTACGTTTATTGCAGTATTGTATACCATAGCTAAGATATGGAACCAACCCAGTTGTCCCTCAGTAGATGAATCTATCAAGATAATGTGATATATAGATACAGATATATAGATACATCTATATATCTATGTCTATATATAGATGTATCTATATATCTATATCTATATATAATGGAATTTTATGAATCCATCATGATATTGCCCCATTCGTTAGGACATGGAAAGACATGGAAAATTATTATATTAAGTGAAGTAAACCTGGCACTAAGGAATATAATCCCATGTTATCCCTTATTTGCAATAGCGAATATTTGTCTAGGACAATTAGGAGAGGTCAAAAGCTATGTACATAAGACCAGATAAGATGATGTCAAGAAAATGAGTCCCAAGATAGGGGCACACATGGTTTTTACTGTCTTGCTTTTTATTTCCAATTTTTTTATTGTGATTAAGTGGTTACATAATTTCCCTAATTTCACAGTATTGTGGGATAGTGAAGCTTAGTTAAAGTCACAAACACATTCTAACTTTCATAG
Source organism: Dipodomys merriami (assembly GCF_024711535.1). Classification (NCBI taxonomy): domain Eukaryota; kingdom Metazoa; phylum Chordata; class Mammalia; order Rodentia; family Heteromyidae; genus Dipodomys; species Dipodomys merriami. The sequence goes on from NW_027203471.1 coordinate 2,030,427, forward strand.
GACAAATTGTCTACCATGGTGTATAACATTTATGAGTTCTATGAGCTTTGCAATACAGTTATTTCTTCCACATTGGGGGATACGTATATTTCTTTTGTTTTGCATAACATCAGCTTTTCACTCTTTCCCACTTGCTCCCTCCCTCCCATCTCTGCCATTGAGTGGCTTAGTTCATTTTGGTCAATGTCCAGTGTCGTTGATGTGTCCTACTATTGTGTTTTTCCGTGATTCCCTCTAGTTCTGTCGTCCTCCTAGTTTCCCATCGTTGTGCACATATATACTATACATGTAATCAGCAGCATGGGGGTTATTTAGTAGTGATTCGACCAGATGAGTGAAAGTCCTTTGTTTCTGAAGCCCTGTTAATTTTGTCATATCACCTAACATTTTGGATTTAACATCCACTTACCAGAGACACCATATGCCGTTTTTTTTCTTTGCACTTGGGTTACGTCGCTCCATATGATTAATTCTAACTCCATCCATTACCCTGCAAATGCCATTATTTTGTCATTTCTTATGGTTACATAATATTCCATTGTGTATATATACCACAATTTTTGGATCCATTCATTTGTGTTGGGACATCTGAGTTGTTTTCATATCCTGGCTACTGTGAACAGTGCTGCAATAAACATGGAGTTGTATGTGTCCTTGTATACTGGTTCCTGTTGTTCAGGATAGATGCCTAGAAGTGGTATGACTGAGTCATAAGGTAGGTCAATATTTAGCTTTCTGAGGACCCTCCAGACTGCTTTCCAAAGTGGTTGTATAAGTGTACATTCCCACAAGCAGTGCAATAGTGTTCCTCTTTCTCCACATCCCCTCCAGCATTTGTCATTTCGCTGACATGCAGATGGTGGCCATTCTGACTGGGTAAAGTGGTATCTCAGGGTTGTCTTTATTTGCATTTCCTTCACCACCAGGGATGATGAACATTTCCTCATGTGTTTCTTTGCCATTTTTATCTCTTCTTCTGAGAAGTCTGTCTTTAATTCCTTTGCCCATGTAGTAATTGGTTTGTTGGGTGGGGGAAGGATTTGTTTCTTGAGTTCCAGGTATATACTTGATATTAACCCCTTGTTTGATATACTGCTGTAAATATTTTCCCCAATTAGTTGGTTGTCTTTCTAGCTTGGTTACTATAGCTTTAGCTGTGCAAAAACTTTTTATTTTAAGGTAATCCCATTTGTCGAGTCTCTCTCCAAATTATTGTGACCCTAGGACTTTGTTCAGGAAGTTCCTTCCTGTGCCTATAAGTTCAAGTGTCTCTCCTACTCTGTCCTGCAATAGTTTCAGAGATTCAGGTTTGATGTTAAGGTCTTTAACCCATTTTGAGTTGATGTTGGTGCATGGTGATAGGTGGGGTCCAGTTTGAGTCTTCTGCATGTGGCCGCCCAGTTTTCACAGCACCAGTGGTTGAAGAGGCTGTGTTTCCTCCACTGTATGTCTATGGCTCCTTTGTCAAATATCACCTGACTGGAGGTATGTAGTTTTATTTCTGGATCTACTATTCTATTCCATTGGCCTTTTGGTCTGGTTTTGTCCCAGTACCATGCTGTCTTTGTTATTGGCTCCACAGTAGAGTTTGAAGTTTGGCATTGAGATCCCTCCCACGTTGTTTATTTTCCCTAGAATTGTTATGGATATTCTAGTCTTTTGTTGTTCCATATGAATTTTTGGACTGTTTTCCGTATTTCAGAAATGTACGTCATTGGGATTTTAATAGGAATTGCATTGGGTTTGTATATTAATTTTGGCAGTATTGCCATTTTCAGTAAATTAAGTCTGCCTATCCAAGAGCATGGAAGGCCTTTCTATTTTCTAGTGTCTTCTGTAATTTCTTTCTTTAACTTTTTATAGTTTTCATTAAATAGTTCTTTTACATCTTTGCTTAGGTTAATCCCAAAATATTTTATTTTGGGGGATGTTACAGTGAATGGGGTTGCTTCCTTTGTTTCCCTCTCTGCTTGTACTTTGTCAGTGCACAGGAAGGAGACTGATTTTAGTGGGTTGATTTTGTATCCTGCTACCTTGCCGAAGTGATTTATAATTTCTAAGAGTTTGGGGAAGGAGTTTTTGGAATTCTGAAGCTATAGTATCATGTCATCTGCAAAAAAGGATAGTTTAACTTCTTCTTTGCCTATACAGATCCCTTTAATGTCTTTTTCTTGCCTTATTGCCCTGGCTAAGGGGTTTGAGGAATATATTGAAGAGGAGTGGAGACAGTGGGCATCCTTGCCTTGTTCCTGATTTTAGGAGACTTGGTTGTAGTTTTTCCCCATTAAGTATAATATTGGATATTGGTCTGTCGTATAGTTTTTATTGTTTTAAGAAATGTTCCTTCTATTCCTATTTTCTCCAGAGCTTTTTACAGGAATGAATGTCATATTTTATCAAAAGCCTTTTCTGCATCTGTGGATATAATCAAGTGATTCTTAACCTTGGCTCTGTTGATGTGCTGGATAACACTTATTGATTTACGTATGTTAAAACTTCCCTGCATCTCTGGAATGAAACCTACCTGGTCGTAGTGTATGATTATTTTTATGTGTTTTTGGATTCTGTTAGCTAGAATTTTGTTCAGAATCTTTGTGTCTGTGTTCATCAAGGTAATTGGTCTGTAATTCTCTTTTTTGGTTGGGTCTTTTCCTGGTGTGGGGATGAGCGTGATATTGGCATCATCGAATGAGTTTGGGATAGCTCCCTCATTCTCTGTTTCTCTGAAGAGCTTGAGGAGTATGGGTATTAGTCCTTTTTTAAAGGTCTTATAGAATTCTGTTGTGAATCCACCTGGTCCTGGGCTTTTCCTTGTTGGAAGACATCTTATTGCTTCCTGTATCTCCTTGTAAGATATTGGCTTACTTATTTCCTTCTTTGCTCAGTTTGGGCAACTTGTATTTCCCTAGAAATGCATCCATTTCTGCCAGGTTTTCTTTCTTTTTTGAGTATAACTTTTGAAAATAGTTCTTTATAATTGTTTGGATATCTTGGGTTCTTGTTGTGATTTTTCCTGTGGCATTCCTAATCCTATTAATTTGGGTTTCCTTCCTTCTTTTCTTAATTAATCTTGCCAGTGGTCTGTCCATGTGATTTTTTTCAAAGAACCAGCTTTTTGTTTTATTAATTTTACCTATGATTTTCCTATTTTCTATTTCATTAACTTCCGCTCTTAGTTTGACTACCGGGCTCCATCTAGTAACTTTAGGTTCCATTTTTTCATGTTTTTCTAGCTGTTTTAATTGCAACACGAGATTATTTACTTTGTCTGTCTCTATTTTCTTGATGTGGACACTGAGGGCAATAAATTTACCCCCTCAGGACTACTTTTGTTGTGTTCCACAAGTTTCTTTGTGATGTGTCTTCATTTTCATTGAATTGTAGGAACTTTTTAAGTTATTCTTTTATTTCTTCTGTTATCCAGGTGTTGGTTAGAAGTGTGCTGTTCAATTTCCATGTATTTGAGTAATTTCTGTGGTTTGCTTTGTTAATGAGATCTAGCTTGATTCCACTGTGGTCAGATAGGATACAGGGGATTATGTCAATCCCTTCTATTTGTTTAAGTTCCTTGCATGAACTATGTTATGGTCTATCTTGGAGAAAGTTCCATGAGCTGCTGAGAAGAATGTTTACTGTATTGTTTTAGCGTGAAAAACTCGGTAGATGTCAGTTAGTTCCTCTAGAAGTATGGCCTCACTTAATTCGGTAGCTTCTTTGACAATCCTCTGGTTGGTAGACCTATCCTTTGCTGAGAGTGAGGTGCTGAAGTCTCCTAGTATTATCGTATTGGGATCTATTTTAGTCTGTAAGTTTGAGAGCATTTGCTTAACATATTTGGGTGCTCCAATGTTTGGGTAATATACTTTGGTAATGGTAATATCCTCCTCTTGGATTGTTCCCTGTATTAATATGTTGTCCGTCCTTGTCTTTTTGTATTGATTTTAATGAAAAGTTTATTTGTCCGACATCAGGATCGCTACCTCTGCTTTCTTACTGGGGGCATTTGATAAGTAGATCCTTTCCCAGCACTTCACTCTGAGTTTGTTTGTATGTTTGGCTGACAAGTGGGTCTCCTGAAGGCAACAGATGGATAGGGCATGTTTTCTGATCCAATCTGCAGTTCTTTATCTTTTGATTGGTGAATTAAGACCGTTAATATTAAGAGATAGTATAGAGACATCCATTGTGGTCCCTATCATTCCCTGTTTTCCTAAGTTTTTCTTCTTTCCTTTCCTCCTGTGCTTGCTCAGTTGGACTTCTATTAATGCCTGTCTTGTTCAGGTGCCCATTCCTGGTTGCTTTCTTCAGGTTGTGTTCCCCCTCTTAGCATTTCTGGTAATGCTGTCTTAATATTTATGTATTCATTTAGTTTTTCTTTAGTATTAAAAATTTCAGTTCTCCATCGAATGTGAATGCTAGCTTTGCTAAGTATATCAGTCTGAGTTGGCAGTTATTGGTTCTAAGGGCCCGTATGGTACTTTCCCAGGCTTTTCTTGCATTCAATGTCTGTGTGGAAATATTTTTTCCCGTTGTAGTATAACTCCATTTTTGCTGCATGCAAGATTGTTTCCTTATTATTCAGATGTATCATTTTTACCAAAATGTGCCTAGAAGTGTTTCTCCTGGAATCTTGCTTGTTAGGTGTTCTATATGCTGTTATGTAAGTAAGAGGATCTTTTTTAAGATGGGGGAAAATTTCACTGATAACCTTGTTGAATATGTGCTGCATTCCCTTGCCTTGATATTCTTCACCTTCCTCCACTCCAATTATATGAAGGTTAAGTTTCTTGGCAGTATCTGATTTCTCTTGGATTTCCCTTTGGCATAATTTACATGATTTTTCCATATCTGTGATTTTTAGGTCCAGTTGTTGCATTCTGTATTTGACATTCTACATTCCATTTCGTTCACTGTGTTAACTATGGCTTCCATTGTGGTTTGCATGGAAGAAATGGACTCATTTATGGATTCGATGTTGGTTCTCAAAGTACTAATTTCATCTCTTAGTGAGGTGTGTGCTGCCTCTATTTTTGTACTAATTTCACCTATTAGTGAGGTGTGTACTGCCTTTATTTTTGCATGCACATCCTGTTTGATAGACGGCATCTCTTTTGATATTTCATCCCTGTGTTCTTTGAATTTCTGGTCTATTTCTCACTTTAATTCTTGAGTCATTGCCTCCAGCATCTCTTGGATGTAGCTTTTGTCTTCCATTCCTGCTTTGCTCCTACTCAGGCTCTTCCCTGGGTGGCTGCTAGCTTTTGGGTGTGGCTTGCTATCCTGGGTGTTGATAAACCTTGTAATTTTTCTCTGCAATTTTCGTATAGGGATTCAGGGATTATTGGAGACTAATCTGAAATTTTATTTTGGTCAATAGGTGTCTATCTTTGCTTGGCTTCTGTTTCTGTGCTGGTAGAGAGAGTCTGTACCTGGTCTTGATTCTGTTGGGAGCTGAGCTGGTGGTCTGACCCACATCGGGTTCTCACCTCTCTGCTGTAGATCACTGTCAGTTCCCACCTTTAGACGGGTTGAGCAGCCTAGATTACTCCTGTTTACTCCTAGAGGTGCTCTTGGCGAGATCTAATGTGCTGGATGTACTATTTCAGTTGCTGGAGTCTGTTATGGGCTCCTGATGTTTGTTTGTTTGTTTGTTTGTTTGTTTTGACAATTGTGGGTCTGAACTCTGGTCCTGGGCACTGTTACTTAGCTATTCAGCTCACGGCTGGAGCCCTACCTTTGAGCCACAGCCCCACTTCTAGCTCTTTCGGCTTATGTTGTGCTGAGGAATCAGATCCAGGGCATCAAGCACACAAGAAAATCTCTCTATCGCTAAGCCACTTTACCAGCCTGAGCTCCTGCTGGCAACCTGAGTTGTCAAATTCCTGGCCCAGGATATATGGGTCAGGTTCTGACCGGGCATGGGCTTCTTGTTCTGTTGCCCTGGAAACCCAGATCTTTTGCTGTCACAAGCATGTTTCCTAGGGGGTGCAGTTCCCTGTTTTCCCCCCTCTGATGAGGCATATGCTCAGCTTCTGACTTCAGTTGGGAGGTGTTGGCTGTGTTTCTCAAGCACTAGGTCCCAAGGCCTGGTCCTGGTCCCCTGGTTGGGGCACGCCAGTTAGACCTCTGCTGCTGTGCATCCCACCTGGGTTACACAGTCTGGAGTATACAGTTCAAGTTTCTTCCACTGTTGGTTGTTGTGACCCAGCGGCACTGTTCTTAGCTTGGGTGTTTAAGCTCCCTTCCAGGGGCAATCTTGCTCCAGCCTGGAGGGCTGGGTGGACCCAACAGGCTGGTGGAGCTCTCGAACAGTTCCCAGTTGTAGTGGGTCCGGTAGTCCGGGTGTTGGGGTGGGGGTTTGGGTCAGGGTCTGGGAGTTTCCACCAGCTCTGACCTCTCTTGAGGGCTATACTGTCCCCTGCAGGATATTCACCATGGCACTAGTTGTTGTTTTTGTGTGATGTAGGTTGCGGGTTGCTGCTCTAATCAGAGTTCAGTTGAGGTGGTTGTAGGCTGGGCTGGGCGGTGGTGGCTCTGCATTTTTTCTCCTCTGTCTCTGCCTTTGTTGATGTTCAGGCCAGTGCTGCAGGATGAGCCTCCAATTTCCAGCTGAGGGGTGGCGGAGGGATCTCCATGCAGGTTCTGAGCACTTGGGTTTGTCTCTGTGCTCTCCCAATGAGCACCAGTACCTTGCAAGTCTTCTGCTCTAGTGTGGGCAACCCTTGTAGTGCTGGGCTTCCCACCGAGTGGCTTAGGTGGCATGGAGCCACTCTGCCAGGACAGTGAGAGGAGGGGGTGGGATCTTTGTGCAGGCTCCCAGCTCGGAGGTTTCTCTGTACATCATGATCAGCGTGTCCTACACTGGTACCTCAGGCTTCTTCTGAGTGGGAGATCTGAAGATGACCCCCTGTGTCTCAAGGGACTCCAGCAGCCCCCGCCGGGCTGGGGTGGCCGTGGCTTGGTGTATTGCCCTGTAGATAGTAAAGGTTGGGGTAGGGCTCTTCGTGCTTCTGTGTCCTGAAATTCTTCCTTTTCATTCTTTCTTTTTTGTTTTTTTTTCCCCCATCTCCTGTTTTTCTGTGGGTATTTGTCTTTTTGCTGTTGTTGGTCTCTTGGGGAATTAAGCATTGGAAATCAAACTCTCTTTTTGGTTGGAGAGAGCTGTGGCATTTTCCTACTGCTCTGTTGCCATCTGGGTCCCCCTTCTTGCTATGGTTTTAAAAGTATTTATAATGTATTATGTGATTTTGTGTTTCTTTGGTATGTTCTTCCTCCATGGTATAACCCCTATTTTCACTTCATTGATTCTGGTGCCCTGCACCTTGTATATAGATTTTTCTAATTTGGGGAGGGGAAGGGAAAAAAATGTTTAAATAAGGATACAGGTTGGCTCATTGTAACAATGAGATGTACAAGACAGTATGTTGACAAAGAACTTTACAACTTTGTGCATGGGGGAGGGGAGGCAAGAGTTAGATAGGTGGAGAGGGAAGGGTTGGTGGGGAAAAAATAAAGGAGGGGTTAACCATACTTGATAGGAAATGTAGTTATTGCCGTACTCATGTAACTGTAACCCCTCTATACAGTATCTTTACAATAAAAATATACTAATAAGAGGAAAACAATAAATGTAAGTGGCTAACTTATTCAGACGGCTGAGATCTGAGGATCATTGTTTAAAACCAGCTCAGGCAGGAAAGAGAGAGACTCTTATCTCCAACAGAAAACTAAAAATCTGGAAGATGTGACTCAAGTGGGAAGGTGCTAAACTTGAGTCAACCAAAAAAGGGGATGGGGACAGAGGAAAGCATTTAGGACCTAACTTCAAACCCAACGACCACCACACATATACACAAGCAAATTTAACTAACAATTCATGTATACATCATGTGAACTGCCTAATTGGAAATGTGCATAAGAATTTAAAAAACATTTCTATTTTGAAGACATATATAATTTGTGGAGGGAAAAACAAATTATTTAAAGAGGGATAGGAGCAGGGGAGGAAGATGAGGGAGATGGGAAGGGATGGTAAGGAGAAACAAAAGAGGAGGAAAAAATGCTTGATAAGAAATTTACTCATTAGCTTACCTATGTAATTTTAAACACGGTGTACGGCATTTTCACAATAAAAATTCATTTTAATAAGATTTTTATTGTAAAAATACTGTACAGAGGGGTTACAGTTACATGAGCAAGGTACTGAATACATTTATTATCAAGTATTGTTGCCTCCTCCCTTGTTTGTCCCCTACCATCACTTTCCACCCACCTCCAAACTATACTCCCACTCCCCCCCCACTTAAATTGTCAAGTTCATTTTTCAACATAATGTCTTGTACATCTCATTGTTACATGGGTCAAACTGTATCCCTACTTAAGGATTTTGTTTATTCCCTTCCTCTCCCCAAATTAGAGAAGTGTATATACAAGATGCAGGTCACTGACATCAAATAGTGAAAATAGGGGTTATACCATAGGGGAAGTACATACAAAGAAGCAAAACAAAAATCACATGGTACATTATAAATACATTAGAAACAATAGCAAACCCCCCCCCACACACACACCCGTGTCCCTATCTTGAGGTTCATTTCACTTAATACGTCTTATGTGGCTATAAGGAATACATTTTTAAAAAAGAAAGAAATTAACACTTTATTTTATATTTGCAGAATCCATTATTATTTGGGAACATGTCATAGTGTTTGAAAACTAAGCAAATAAAGGTTGATCACAATATACATATACCTCCTTCAACTGCACACTTGTCATTTTCCCTGGGATTTTAAGAACCAGATAATGTGGTTTTCATCCTAATGCAAACCAAATGACCTCACTAGTCACAAACACATCAAGATAACAAACAAGTAATGTGTAAGAACTGTTTATTTTTAAATCCTTGCAGAATGGTCTAATTTTCGATTTCAGTGTAATTTCCCTTTCAGTACAATATGTAATTGGGAATTACAGAATTCCAACCTGTAAATCTCTCTCTCTCTCTCTCTCTCTCTCTCTCTCTCTCTCTCTCTCTCTCTCTCTCTCTCTCTCTCTCTCCCTCTCTTTTTCTGTCTCTCTCATCTCTCTCTCATTCTCTCTCTCACTCTCTCTCTATCTGTATTTATGATTGTTCCCATTAATATTAAGGCATTAATTATTTATATAGTTTTGTTTTGTAAGGTAAACTTGGTTATATAAGAGATCCAAATGAATTTTGTTATTTTTTTGATTAACAAGGACTTCAATTTTGGAAAAATATTTGGTACATTACATATATTTATACCCAAGTAACTACTGCTGCTTACAAGTATTCTGTAGTTTTCCCCAACATTTTCAATCATGGTTAGAAATTGTACATAGTTGCCTAGCCCCAGTGGGTCACGCCTATAATCATAGCTACTAATGAGGCTGAGATCTAAACATTCTGGTCCAAAACGAGCCCATGCAGGAAAGTCCATGAGACTCTTATCTGCAAATAACCACCTGAAATCCAGAAGTAGCACTGTGACTCAAGTGGTAGTGCACCAGGCTTCAGCTGAATTGCTGAGGACAGCACCTAGACCCAGAGTTCAAGCCCAGACCAAAAAAACCAAGCACAAAAACAAAAACTTTTTTAACATGGTCAAAACACAGATAAAAATTCTGGGAATATATTGGCTGGCATATTTCATTCTTACTTAAGCAAAAGTTCTTTGTGGTTGGATTTAGAAACTCTATTAGAAGATCATTTTTGCCATAGCCTCATTCTGGTTCAAGTTAAAGTGTGTGGCCAAAAAAGGAGGTTTTGTGGTCAAGTTATGAAAATTTGTCTTAAATCATCACTGTAACTGAACACTGATCTCTGTTGTGAAGTTCTTCACATCACTCGATAAAGTAATCTAAGATGACACTGACATTCACTTACAGCCTTTCAACAAATCTAAGCAGTCAGACTGAGCATGGTGGATATTGCTAATATGGGATGTAGCATGCGAGATGCAAAAGGAGGAACCTGAAGGGAGGCTTCAGACCACAGCAACTCAATTGCGTTGAACTCATGGCCCTGATGAATTCATGTTGAAGACCTAACCACTAAGTTTCCAAGGTTATGCTGTAAGACAATCCCTCTTATCATGTTCTACCAATATATTTGTTTCTAGACTATAACTGTATCTAACTAGAATAATCAAAACCTAAAAATCTGAAACATTCCAATATACTGGAATAAACATTTCTTTCCATCCTACACTCAGATATAGGGAGAATTCAAAAAGATGTTCTTGGGCTGGGTTATAGGTCAGTGAGTGTACTTGCCTAGCTAATGAAATATCCGGGGTTCAATCCTCATTAATACAAAAGAAGAATAAAAATCAGATAGGAGGAAAAGCCCAGAAAGTGGAAAGTAATTCAAGTAAAACTCCTGAAACAAGGACAGACTCCCCTGGTATCTGTCAGGAAAAAGTAGAAGAAGAAAGGCCACCCCCTCCACCTGCCATAGCTACCAAGTGTGTTAGAACTAGACCAATCAAACCTCAGGCAATCAAAACTGAAGAAACAAAACCATAAAGGCTGTGGTTTGCTGCAGGATATTGAGGGAGGGGAAGCGAGAATTGGGAAAAGGAAGATTGGTAATGCCACCAGCCACATAGGTAAAATGGTCAGTGACATGTTGTGTAGAACTTGGAGAGATGCATATGGGAAACAGGAGGAATTACATTGACATACAGTTGCTGTACCAGTTAAAACGATCCTTTGCAAGCTAACACCTCAGTTGATGGACATATATCGTCAGCCAGAATGTATATAGAAATATGCACATATTTCTCAAATGCACACAACTCAGATCCAAAAGTAGGAAGAAAGTAATACTACAGAAGATAAAAAGTTCAAACTGAACCATGTGTTGGTCCCAGCTAATACATAAGGTGGCTCAGTGGTAGAGTGCTTGCCTTGCATGCATGAGGCCCTGGGTTCGATTCCTCAGCACCACATAAGCAAAAAGAAAAAAAGCCAGAAGTGGCGCTGTAGCTGAAGTGGTAGAGTGCTAGCCCTGAGCTGAAGAGCTGAGGGACAGTGCCCAGGCCCAGAGTTCAGGTCCCACGACCGGACCCAAAAAAAAGAAAAGGATGCTAATACTTTACCTCCCTTCCTTTCATTCTTTTTTTATATATTTATGATGATTATGGCTTGGAAGTGACCTAAATATAACTGGTGCTGGGTAGAGGAGCCTTAATTTTTATTTTGGAAGCTTGATATTTTTATAACATGGTAATTGGATGGAACACAATCAAAAACCATAGTAACTGATCTCCCCTTCCTGGATGAATAAGCAAATGATTAAATATTAATGACAGCATCCTTGAACATATCCAAATGTACACTGCCTGGTCGCATTGGCATCTCCTTCTATGGAGCTCTCACCATTCAAACACAATAGATTTGGTAAAATATTGTTAGGTTGAGTCTTACTTGCCTTCATTCAGTCATCTTTGTATGTATCCAGTGGTTGTGGGATAAGTTTTTTGCTTTGTTGTTTGTTTGTTTTTCCTTTCCTGCTCCTGCACTTCCATTTTCAGATGATTTATTGATGACGTTCAGTAAGAGACAGAGTATTAAAACTGTCCCACTGATGGAAGGAAATATTAGTGTGAATGCACATACACAAGCACAAAACCCTTAATCCTCCTTTTGGTTCTTTCAGGGGAGGAACCAAAGGTCCCCTTCCCTTTTGGTGGGCTCCCACTTGTCTTGAAAGGAGGCATCTGGCCATGATACCTGCACCTGGGCGGACAGGGACCAAGAAGATGTTCTAGGAGGTGAAGAACAATAGGCCCTTGGACAGGGAATGTTTGTAGCACTTAGAAGCTGTGTTCAAGCCCCAGTACTGAAAGAAGAAAGAAAAGGAAGGGGGAAAATGTGGAAAAAAGAAGGAACTATTGTTTGAGTGCATTTATATATTATCTATACCTCATGGATAACCGTGATATGAATCTGTTACCCTAGATGAGGCCCATTCTAACCACCCATCTTCACAATAAACCTCTTCTCCAGTGCCAGAGTGTTTTGCCACTTCCAGGTGAATAGTTAGATGGAGTTCCTTTCCTGTAGTCAGGTTGTGGGAAATGGTAACTCTAACCGACTGGGATTACCCATGACATAGCAGAGATGAGCATAGCACACAGCACATGGAGAGAGCCATACTGGACAGTCCTGTTTCCAGTTTAGGGGGCCCAACCCCTCTTCTTGCTCCTCTTTCCATTCTGCTAGGTTCCTGTCTCATACCTCTCCCCATCATCCCACCTCCCGCCTCCATCCACTGGCCCGTGGTCACCCCATGTTTCCCCCAACCCACCACCATTCTATGAGCCCTACTCCCCCTTTGTGGACCAGACAACTTATTGAAGCCAGATATCCACTCAGGGCCGCATCCAGTCTCCTGATCCACCCTTCTCACTGCCACAACTTTTACCTCCACTCCCACCTTCCTGGCCCCACCCCTTCGAGCCACCACCCCTTCTGGCCTCACTGCTTTCCCCTAACTGCCTGGTCCAGCCCCTCCCTTGGGAACATATGCTTAGGATGGGGAATGTGCACATTCCCAGCACTCACTACCCAATGCTAGGTGCCACAATATTCTGAACATAAACTATGGCTGCCACAGAGAAGGAAGTCCCAGGTCATAATCTGCCCATCCTCCCTGCCTGGCTAAGGCCTGGACAGCCTCAGGGCTCTCTGGTTTACCTGAGTTTGCTGGCAGTTGCAGGACTGGATATGAAGATCTTGCCTCCATCTCCTCAACCGGTGTTGCATCTTCCTGAGGGATCTTCAGCTTCAACACCTAGATCTCCATCTTTCTACTCAGTGTGGGCCCAGCTACAGACAATATCCCATGATGACCCTGATTTGAGGTAAAGGAGCCCCCTCTCCTAAACCCCTCTCTCCTAAACCCCTCTCTTTCCAGTTTCTTCTATGCTTCCCTGTGGGAGCCTCCCATCTCAGGCCATTTTCAACTGAAGTGGGCCATCTCCTCTTCCTGGAACCCAATATCCCCTGCCAGGCTCCCCTTTCCCACCAACATCTGGCCCACCACAATCCCTTGCTCCTCATCACACGGGACACCCATACCCCATTCCCTGGCCCTGTAGTGACCCTCGAACTTTCATTGGGTTAGGGATGTGTGGACCCAGCTGCCAGAGACAACCCTAGAGGACCCAGTTCCAATGTAATGGTTCCCCACTCCCACCAGTCTCCTCCTCCCCACACCTGTTGGTCTAAACCTCACCCTAAACCCGGCTCCACCCCTCTCAGTGTAGGAAAATTCATGGGTGAGAGGATGTAGCTCCTCCATAGAAGGAAGATAGGAGCTTAGAGTTCAACCCCATCCCCTTCTGGTTAGCCCCCAGTATTCACGGTTGCTATGAAGCAACTGCTGCGCCTCCAGCAGTTGGAGCTGATGAAGATGCCACCTCTCCCAACTGGTGCTGCATCTGTTAGAGGGACGTGGTTCCCCAGGCCCTCTTTGGCTTCACCAGCCAGCTGATCTCCACTTTCAAGGTCACTGTGGAATCAACTGCTGGAGCAATCAGCAAAGACCCAGAGTCAATGTAAGTGAGTGCCACCTCTCACTCCCCTCCATTACCCTTTTCTCCATTCTCTCCTCTGTTCCTCAACAGGAGCCATCCCTGGGACATGGCTCTTAAATATTAAGTGGGCTGAACCTGTCTTCTTCTTCTCCTTTCTATTGCCAAGTTGTCCACCTGTGTCCTTCTTCCTCACTAAACCTCTGCTATCCCCACCCACACCCCATATTTCCCCTTCCCACAATCAATTGTTTCCTCTGCCCACCCCAAACCATGCTTCCTCACTCCAGTTGCTTCCTTAACCTTTGCTTTCCTCACTCCATCCTCCATCCCTTGCTTCCTCTGCCACCCATTCCCATCCTTCCCCCATTCCTTCCCCTGCTGAGTGAGAGGATGTGCATGGCATGCACATATGAAGATGATGCAATTGGACTGAACCAAGGCAAAATAATCATTGGAGAAAGAAAGCAGGGGTTCAGAGTCTTTCCTGTCTACCATTCCACTTTGTAACATGCTTGTTGTTCAGTTCCACTGCATCTGCTGGTACTGGAGCTAATATTGCTGACTCTTCAATGTCAACATGGGGGACCTCCACTTTCCTCGTGAGTGTGGGCCCATCTCCAGGAGCCATCCCTGGACAGCCATGAATTTAGGTAAGTGGGGCGTAACTCCTCCCAGCTGATCCCCTTTCCCTGACCACCTTCAACCCCATTCACCTTAGTCTCCAGTGTCCCACTCTCTCTTCTCCTCCCTGTTGACTTCCTGGTTCAACCCCTCCTGTGAGAACATGTTCAGGAGAGGGAATGTGTGTGTGTGTGTGTGTGTGTGTGTGTGTGTGTGTGTGTGTTTGTGTCCACACACAACACACATAAGTGGTGCCAAACTGGTCTGAACCCAGTTGTGGTGGTTGCAGACTCAGAGATATATTCATATTAATATTACTGAGATTTGCATTACAATATAAGCAATATAGGTATTTTAAGGAATTGGTCATTCAATGCCCTAGATTCCTAATGAATGAAGAATGGGGTTTGCCCTGCCTCCCCTCCCAGCAAGGGTTGTAGAGCTTCAGGATTACTTGTTTTCTCTATGTTCACTGGCATTTATGGGGCTTGAGGTGCAGCCCTTGCCTCCTTCTTTCAACAGGTTTTATGCCTGCCACAGCAGCTGGGGAAGCCTGAGTGATCTTCAGCTATACCACATGACCTTCCTGCTAAGTGTGGGCCCAGCTGTTGGAGCCATCCTCAGAGGACATCACGAGGTAAGTGAGACCCCTGTTCTTCATTCCTTGCTTTTCCATTTTCAACTCTGACCCCTGAGGCAGCCATTCCAGGACAGCCCTATTTTGAGATAATTTGGTCCCACCACCTCTTCCCAGGTTCTATACCATCTGCCACTCCTCCCTTCCAACAAGTTGAGCTGAACATATGCTATAGCAGGTGCCAGAGAAAGAAGGTTGAGGATGAGAGCTGCCCCATCTCCTCTCTTGGCTATGGCCTGTTTAGCTGGGGGTCCCGGGGGGGTTGTGTATTCAGAATATGTTCCTGGCTGCTTCAGGCGAATTCACAGTACCCTGAATACAGTATCCTCAAACTTGACATTCAAGTCAAACTCTATGAATTTATGATACTATTCCAAATTACTAAAATTTATTGGATCTAGAAACCAAAAAATCCAACTTGTTATTTTAGTAGCAATTGACATCATGAAAGTAGAATATTGATCAGGAATAGAGGTAAGAAAACAAGACAATGTGGGAAAATGTAGAATACTGGATGTGCGTTAGAGATACAAAAATCATATCCTAGCCAGGAGATGGTGGCTCACGCCAGTAATCCTAGCTACTCAGGAGGCTGAGATCTGAGGATTGCGGTTCAAAGCCAGCCCGGGCAGGAGAGACCGTGAGACTCCTATCTCCAATAAACCACCAGAAAACCGGAAGTGGCGCTGTAGCTCAAGTGGTAGAGCGCTCGCCTTGAGCTGAAGAGCTGAGGGACTGCGCCCAAGCCCAGAGTTCAAGCCCCACGACTGACAAAAAAAAAAATCATATCCTATAGGCTCATTTATTGAAAACTTGTCATCCTATATTGAAAGCTCAATTTACATATATAGTTACAGTTACTTTTCTTACCTATCACTTCTGATCACAAATCCTTTTATGAATTTTTATAGTACTTTTGAATAAATCACATTTTATTGTTAAAATACCTTACAGAGGGGTTACTATTACATGGGCAGGATAATGTGTACATTTCTTATCAAGTATTGCAGCCTCTTCCTTTGTTTACCCTTCACATCCCTTCCCAGCCTCCCCTCCCACCCCCCCACCCACACCTCCCCCCTCTGCCCACCCACACCAACGTTGTAAAGCTCATTTTCTTTTTTTTAAATTTATTTTATTTTATTTGTGAACATTCTGTACAGAGGGGATACAATTACATGGGCAGGATAATGAGTACATTTCTTACCAAGCATTGCCGCCTCCTCTTTGTTTATCCTTCACATCCCTTCCCAGACTCCCCCCTCCCCCCCCCTCCAGTCCCAATCCTCCCAACCCTCACCTCACATCAACATGGTAAAGCTCGTTTTCGACATGACAACTTGTATTTCTCATTGTTGCAACAGGTCCACCTGTATCCTTAAACGAATTGTTTTCCCCATCTCCTCCACAAGTTATACTGACATCAAATATAGTGAAAGCAGGGGTTATATTGTGGGGGAGGGACATACAAAGCAACAAAGAAATAATATTATAAATGCGTTAGAAACACATGCATGAAAGAAAAAAAAACATTAAAATAAATATCTAAGGGTTTATTTTCCTAACATCACATTATCTGACCTTTTTCGCTTGACTCATACATATACTAGATATTGCAAATAAGGGAAACGATGGGGCCTGTGTTTCTTTGGGCCTGTCTTATTTCCCTTAATATAATTTTTTCCAAGTCTTTCCTTTTCCTAACAAATGGGGCAATGTCATTCTTTCTTATGGAGGCATAGAATTCCATTGTGTATATATACCACATTTTCTTGATCCATTCATCTACTGAGGGGCATCTTGGTTGGTTCCAGATCTTAGCTATGGTAAATAATGCTGCAATAAACATAGTTGTGCTGGAAGCTTTAGTGTGGTCTTGTTGGTAAACATTTGGTTAAATGCCCAAAAGTGGGATTGCTGGGTCATAGGGGAGTTCTATGTGGAGTCTTTTGAGGAACCTCCATACTGCTTTCCAAAGTGGTTGAACAAGTTTACATTCCCACCAACAATGAAGTAAGGTTCCCTTCTGTCCAAATCCCCTCCAGCATCTGTGGTTGTTAGAGTTGTTGATTTTTGCCATTCGAACTGGAGTGAGGTGGTATCTCAATGTTGTTTTGATTTGCAATTCTTTTATGGCAAGGGAGGTTGAGCATTTCTTCATGTGTCTATTGGCCATCCTTCTTTCTTCTTCATAGAAGTTTCTCTTTAAGTCTTTCACCCACTTGTTTATTTGGCAGTTGTTTCTTTGAGGATTTGTTGTTGGGGGATTTAATATTTTGATTTCCAATTATATTTTAGATATGAGACCCTTGTCCATTGTATGGCTAGTAAAGATCTTCTCCCAATCCATGGGCTTTCTATTGATCATGCTATCTATGTCCTTTGCCAGGCAGAAGCTCTGCAACTTTATGCAATCCCATTTGTCCAACCTTTCTTTGATTTGTTGTGTTTCTGGGTCACTATTCAGAAATTTTCGGACTGAGCCAAGGAGACCTAGGTTTTCTCCTATTCCATCCTGTAATGTTTTCAGAGTGTCTGCTTTGCCTTGGAGGTCTTTGATCCATTTGGAGTTGATTCTGGTGCAGGGTGATATATAAGGATCTAGCTTTAGGTTTTTTTTTTTTTTTTAATTTTATTTTATTTGAGAACATACTGTACAGAGGGGCTACAATTACATGGGAAGGATAATGCATACATTTCTTACCAAGCATTGCAGCCTCCTCCTTTGTTTACCCTTCATCTCCCTTCCCAGCCTCCCCCCTCCCCCCACCCAATTATACCCCCCTCCCCCACCCCCACACCGACATTGTAAAGCTGCTTTTGACATGATATTTTGTTTGCTACAAGTACTTAACCAATTTTGCCAGCACCATTTACTGACGAGGCTGTCTTTGTTCCACTCTATTGTTTTAGCTCCCTTATCGAAGATTAGATGGCTATAGGTCTGTAGGTTCATTTCTGGGTTTTCAATTTTTTTCCATTGGTACTGAGGTGTGTGCTTATGCCAATACCAAGCGGTTTTGATTACCATGGCTTTATAGTAGAGTTTGAAATTTGGTATTGATATTTCTCCAGCAGTGTTCTTTCCATTGAGGAGCGTTTTTGCTATTCGGAGTCCTTTTTTGTTCCATATGAATTTTTGGATTGCCTCTTCTATTTCCTTGAATAATGAGGTTGGAATTTTGATAGTTATCACGTTGAATTTGTAGATAGCCTTGAGAAGTATTGCCATTTTCACGATGTTAATCTTTCCAATCCAGGAGCATGGGAGTTTTGCCATTTTTTAAGTTCTGTGTTGATTTCCTTTTTCAAGATTTTAGTTTTCATCATAGAGGTCCTTCACTCCTTTGGTTAAGTTAATTCCTAGGTATTTTATTTTTTGTGGGGCTATTACTAATGGAGTTGCTTTCCTAATTTCAGCCACACTTTTCTCATCGTTGGCATACAGAAAGGCCATTGATTTTGGGGGGTTAATTTTATACCCTGCTAGTTTGCCAAAGTTTTGAATCAGCTTCAGTAATTTGTGCGTGGAGTCTATGGGATTCTTTAGATACAAATCATGTCGTCTGCAAAGACGGAGAGTTTTATTTCTTCTTTCCCTATTTGGATCCCCTTTATGTCTGCATCTTGTCTTATTGCTGTAGCTAGGCATTCTAATACTAGATTGAAGAGAAGAGGAGAGAGTGGACATCCTTGTCTTGTTCCTGGGTTCAGAGGAAATGGCTTAAGTTTTTCACCATTAAGTATAATGCTGGCTGTAGGTTTGTCCTAGACAGCCTTTATTGTATTGAGGAATGTTCGATGGATTCCTAATTTTTCCAAAACCTTCATCATAAAGGAGTGTTGGATCTTGTCGAATGCTTTTTCTGCATCTATTGAGATAACCATGTGGTTCTTATTCTTGCTCCTGTTGATGTGATGAATAATATTAATTGATTTGGGTATATTGAACCAGGTTTGCATCCCTGAAATGAATCCTGTTTGATCATGGTGTATGATTTTCTGGATGAATTGTTGAAGTCGGTTGGCCAAAATTTTGTTGAGAAGTTTTGCATCAATGTTCATCAAAGAAATGGGTCTATAGTTCTCTTTCTTTGATGAGTCCCTGCCTGGTTTTGGGATGAGGGTTATGAAGGCTTCATAGAATGTGTTCGGTAGTGATCTTTCTATTTCAATTTCATTGAAGAGTTGGAGGAGTATTGGTGTGAGCTCTTCTTTGATGGCCTTGTAGAATTCCGCTGTAAAACCATCTGGTCCAGGACTTTTCTTAGCTGGGAGGACTCTTATGGCTGTTTCTATTTCAAAGCTTGATATGGGCCTGTTAACCTGGTTTAACTCATCTTGGTTTAGTTTTGGCATGTCAATATTTGCTAGGAAAAGGTCCATTTCTGTCAAGTTCTCAAACTTATTAGCATAAAATTTTGAGAATTATTCCCTCATAATATTTTGAATCTTGGTTGTTTCCGTGGTAATGTTTCCCATTCTCATCTCTGAGTTTATTTATTTGGGTGTGTTCTCTTCTTTTTCTAATAAGGTTTGCTAAGGGTTTGTCAATTTTGTTAATTTTTTCGAAGAACCTACTCTTTGTTTTGTTGATTCTTTCTATAGCTTTTTTGGATTCTAATTAATTTAATTCTGATTTAATTTTAATTATTTCTTCCCGTCTACTGGATTGGGGTTTATCTTGCTGCTCTTTTTCAAGGAGGTTTAGATGTCTCATTAAATTGTTGGTTTCAGTTGTCTCTAATTTGTTGATGTAGGAACTCAGAGCTATAAACTTGCCTCTGAGTACTGACTTTGCTGTGTCCCAGAGGAGTTGGTAATTTGTGTGCTCATTTTTTTGAATAGCATGAACATTTGAATTTCCTATCTAATCTCTTCCATGACCAACTCATGATTCAGCAGTGTGTTGTTCAGCCTCCATGTGATACCAGACTATCTTTGGTGGCTTTTGGTGTTGAGTTCTAATTTTATTCCCTTGTGGTCAGAGAGAATGCAAGATATAACTTCAATGTTTCTGAATTTGGACAAGTTTGCTCTGTGGCTTAAATATGGTCTATTTTAGACAATGTTCCATGTGCTGCTGAGAATAACGTGTATTCTGATGCTGCTGGGTGAAATGTTCGGTAGATATCTGTTAAATCTTGTTGATCTTTGCAGCTGTTTAGATCTGTAGTTTCTCTGTTGAGTTTTGCCAAGTTGATCTATCTAGTGGGGAGAGTGGTGTGTTAAAATCCCCAACAATTAATGTCTTTGTAGTAATATTAGATTTGAGGGAAAGTAGTGTTTCTTGGATAAATTTGGTTGCTCCATTGTTTGGCGAGTAGATATTTAGAATTGTAATATCCTCCTGAAAGAGAGATCCCTTAATTAATATGTAGCGACCTTCTTTATCTCTTCTCACGAGTTTTAATTTGAAGTCTATTTTATCTGATATTAGGATTGCAACTCCCGCCTGTTTATGGGGGCAGTTTGCTTCGTAGATTTTGTTCCAACCTTTAACATTGAAAATGTGTTTGTTTTTACGGGCAAGATGTGACTCCTGAAGGCAGCAGATAGAAGGATCTTGATTTCTAATCCAACTAGACAGTATATGTCGCTTACTTGGATAAAGTCAGTTAATATTGAGAGATAGGACTGAGAAGTTTTTGGGAGATCCTGCCATTTAATCCACCTTCATGGGGGCTAGAGGTACTGGGTTCTTGCTATAGTTCTTGGATTCTCAGTTTGGGTGCAGTTTCTTGGCCTTTATTGTGGTCTTGTTGGTTTCTATGTGTAGGACATCTTTACGAATATTTTGTAGGGATGGTTTGGTGGAGATATACTGTTTCAATTTTTCTTTGCTATGAAAGGATTTTATTTAGCCTTCAGTTATGAAGGAGAGTTTAGCTGGGTACAGTATTCTTGGTTGACAGTTTTTGTCTTTAGGACATGGCATACATCATTCCAGGCTCTCATTGCTTTGATAGTCGCTGCTGAGAAATCTGAGGTTATTCTGATGGATTTCCCTGTACAGATGATTGGTCTTTTCTCCTTGACAGTTTAAAGATCTTTTCCTTCGTCTGAATTGATCCTGTTTGGATTATAATGTGATGGTGGGATGTCCTATTCTGGTTTGGTCTATTTGGTGTTCTAAAAGCTTCTCATATCTGAATAGGCCTATTTTTTTTGCATGTTTGGGAAGTTCTCTACTAGGTCCCTGTTAAACAAATTTCCTAGATCATTAACTCCTATTTCTAGGTGCTCGTCTACACCCATTATCCTCAGATTAGGTCTTCTGTGGTGTCTTCCAAGTCTTGAATAGATCTATCATATTTCTTGGACTTGTCTTGGATTGTTGTATGTTCTTTCTCCACAATATCTAGGCTGTCTTCAATCCCCGAGGTTCTATCTTCTGCATGGTCTAACCTGCGGTAAAGACTTTCTATTTGTTTTTTATCTCATTTCCCCAATTTTTCAGTTTTGATGCCTTCAAATTCTTTGTTGAAGCTTTGTTCTAGACTTGTATGAGCTTTTTTACTTCCTTAATTTGGTGTTCAGTGTTTATTCTCAAATAATTTAGTTGATTGGTTATGATTTCGTTGGACTCCCATTCCTTCTGTTGGTTGCCATTCAGCATTCCCTTTGTGGTCTCCATGACTTCCTTCAGCTCTTTGTTAATGGATTCCTGAATGCCTTTAGAGATCTTTGTGTATTCTTGTCCTGTTCTCTCAATTCCTGTATTATTCTTTGCTTAGCTTCCTCACATTCATGCCATTCTTGTATTTCTCTTTCAGTGTTCTCAGCGTGCTCATGCCATTCCTGCCTTTCTTTTGGAGTGGTCTCCAGCTTGTCATTCAATTTCTGTATCGGTTTTTGAGTAGCTTCCTCAGGCTCATGATATTCCCGCATTAACCTTTGGTTTGCCTCCTCTCTCTCCCTATCACGCTCATACAGAATCTTTTGTATGTTTTCAATCTTTTCATTTACCATTGTTGCCAGCAGTGTTTGTAGAGCTCTCTGGGAACTCTCCTCTGGATTATTCATTATCTGTTCTGTCCCCTGATTATCATGACTTGGAGTTGAGATATGCGGACTTTCCATTTTTTTGTGTGTTTTTCCAGCTCACTCTGCTCATTTAGGATGAAAGTAACACCAGTTTTGTGCTAGAACGCTATCTTAAGGCACGCATCAATCAAAGTCTGTACTTGCACAGTCCAAAGTCTGCAGATACAATCTAGTTCATCAGATATATGTATTCAACATCAAACAATTATATATTAATGGGCTACAAACCCCAAAGAAGTATTTGGCATATGAGAAATTATTATGTTGAGGAGAGATGTAGGTAAAAATAGGAATAAAAAGATGTAGGAAGGCACAGGGATAGTTTACTTAACTAAGTCCTAATCTCAAAGTGGGAAATAGTTTGGATAGGATGAAAGCAGAGAGAGAGAAAAAAAGAAGAAAGAGAAAGAGAAAAAAGAGGCAAGAAAAAATAGAAAAGCAAAAATTAAAAAATAAAAATTGTAGTGCTTAAAAATTATGCAGAATTAAAACAAAATACGCAGAGTAGAAGTGGATACAATGAGTGAAGGGGAGGGAAATAATGGAAACATGAAAAATTAAAAATAAAAATACTGAAATTATTATACAGGTATAAAGATTCATAGTGCTATTAAGGAATTTAAGTCTAAGAGGTTTTGAATTGAGTAATAAATTTCTGGATTAAGTGTGTACACAATGGGGGATAAGGTCTAATAATTGACTATGGGTATATCTGAGGATGTGCAGAACAGCAATTAAGTCACACAAAGAAGAATGAAGAGAAGAAAAGGTGAAAACATTGAGGAAGAAAGAAAAAAAGATCAAATATTCAGGAGAGCTAAACAAAAAACAAAAAAAAAATAAACTTTTAAAAAGAAAGAAAAAAAACGCACACACACATATACTCCCCAAATAAAAATTATAAGAGGAAGAAAAAATGTTACTAGAAAACAATTTTTTTTGGTCCAGTTGTGGGGCCTGAACTGTGGGTCTGGGCGCTGTCCCTCAGCTCTTCAGCTCAAGGCTAGCGCTCTACCATTTGAGCCACAGCGCCACTTCTGGCTTTTTTTCTTTTTGCTTATGTGGTGCTGGGGAATCGAACCCAGGGCCTCATGCATGCAAGGCAAGCACTCTACCACTGAGCCACCTTCCCAGCCCTAGAAAACAATTTTTTAAAAAGGTAAAAATTAAGAATTAAATAAATTTTAGAAAAAATTTTTTTATTAAAAGGTACCCCAAAAAAAGAAAAAAAAAGTTCTTTAATTTTATTGGAGGGTTGTGAAGATCCTGTATCTCCCTTGTGTCTATAACCAGCCACTTGTTGGAGTCTCTGGTCTGCTTGTGGTGTTTGATTTTCCTGTGGCTTGGTTGGTTTCTTAAGTCAGTTTGAGTAGGCAGAAAAATGCTCTGCTTTACCCAGATTTTGTGATCCTCCTCCCAGGCTAGTTCAATGGGAGGGAGATCTGCTTTGACTATCACAAAAGAGGGAGATGGCTCTTTCCTCAAGTTTGGAGATGCTGTGATGATTCTAAATTCTGGGTGGTGTTGAGGCCTTTCAGCCATCAGTAGCTTTTCCCTGAGGGGTTAGTGAGAGACTCACAAAGCCCAGCCTGGAGCCATTCTCAGGGTTCCTGTTTACTGAATTTCAATTGATTGTCAAGGCTGCTAAAGGGAGGGGCAGCCTCTGGCTCTGTTTACCAAGTGAAGAAAGCCACTCCTGGAATTGGCATCCAGAGCTGGGTGACTTTTCCCTGGGTGGAGCTGAGTCTGGCCGGTCAGTTTAGGTTCTTGTGACCTGCTAAATGACGCTAGTTTTCTTCCAAGGCCTGAGTTGGAGCTAGCAGCTCAGCCTGGCCTGTGTCAGTATCAAAGATGGAGATGTCTGGTAGTGGGGGGGTGGCCTTTCCTCCTCTGCTCCCTGAGAAGGAGTGAGGATTTAAGGCTTCTACCCACGTGGAGTCTTGGTTCCTGGGTTGTCTCTGGTCTGTGAACTGAAGGATGAAATGTTTGCTCCTTGTCGCTTCTTGCTGATATTGCGTAGAATCTGCTCGCCTGCCGCATCTGACTCCTTTGTCCTGGACTCTCTGTGTTGCAGGTATGGCAGCTATGGCCATTTTCACCACCACTGCAGCCGCAGTAGCATCTGCTGGCAAGTGCTCAGATCTATCTCCTTGCCTGGATTTTCCCTCTCTGTCCTGTGATGGCACACTTGGTGTGATTCTCTGGCTTAGGACTGTTCACTGGAACACTAAAACTGCTTTGTATACGAGAGCTTGTTTAGCCTCCAGCTTCTCCTCTGCCATCTTCCCGGAACTCCCTTTCAAATTAAACTTTTTCAATCACTCTGTAATGCAGTATGGAGAGTACTCAAAAGACTAAACATAAATCTCCCCTATGACTCATTAATTCCCCTCGTGGGCAGTAATCCAATAAATAACAAACAAGCTCACATTAAAGCTACCACATAACCATGTTCAGGGCCCAGGGAAAGATTTCAAGGAATGGGAAAAATGTTAACCCTGTTGGTATTTGTTTCCGCAAATATGAACCTTTTGACATCAGATACCACATCATTCTATTGGCAGTAGTTAGTTTAGGACTTAAATGTAGCGGGTGATAAAAGGGCTTTTTTTTTGAATGTTAGGAAAATATGTAGGCAGTCCATGAGAAGGGGGATTTTTTGTTGTTGTTGTTGGTCTTTAACTATGGGAGTGGGACCTGTTCCTAAGCTCTTCAACTGAAGGTCAGTTCTCCACCTCT
Source organism: Dipodomys merriami (assembly GCF_024711535.1). Taxonomy (NCBI): domain Eukaryota; kingdom Metazoa; phylum Chordata; class Mammalia; order Rodentia; family Heteromyidae; genus Dipodomys; species Dipodomys merriami. The sequence continues at coordinate 2,055,033 of NW_027203471.1, forward strand.
TGAGCCACAGTGCCACTTCTGGTTTTCTGGTGGTTCAATGGAGATAACAGTCTCAGGTGCCCCAGCTGTCTTTGAACAGCAGTCCTCAGATCTCAGCTTCCGGAGTAGCTAGGATTACAGCTGTGAGCGTCTGGCACCAGGCTAAGAAATGGGGGATTTTTATATAAAAAGTGAATCCACCTCTTCTCCTGTGTCTAAAGGTCAGATATCAGTATTAGAACATGTCACCCTCAATTCATTTCATCATACATTTGTAAATTTTCTCTTTTCCTTCATGTGGGAATACTTCAGTAAATATCAACTCAGATGTGGGACTGGATCAATTGTATGGGAATTGCTAGCAAATAAATCAAGAAATACTAAATAAAATCAAATGAGCCCCTCATTTGGAAAATTTTTTTTTCTCTTTTTATTACAAGTCTGTGCTTGATTACTTCGTAACGTGATATTGAACCTCCTAACAGAGTGATGACATTTTATTTCTCTTCAGTAATTGGCCTTCTCCCACATGTGGTCAAATATTTAAGAATCCAAAGATTTCCATTGATAATTCATTAAGCTGTCCTCTAAGAAAATGTGCATTTCTGGAATTTGGTCTGCTGTCTTATTCTTACATGCACAGGCTTTCTATGATTTATTGTTCTACAAGGAATTCTATTTTCCAATCTTTGTGTGACAAATTTAATCTCTCTAATCAGTATTTCTGACCCTCTCTCTAGAGTCTCATTTCAGTCTGACTCATAAAAATATGTTTTTATCAGTTAAATGGCTCTCATCTTCTGTTATTTGCCTGACTTCATGTAGGCTGTGATAGCAGCTCTGACTGGCTGTGCTTACTGGAGTATATTTTTTAGAGGTCTAGGATTACTATTCAAGGTAGTAGCTTCACTGGGTCCCAATGATCCCCTGGCCTATACTCAATAGGTTTTTCTCCTAAAGAAACAAAAACAGCTGACTAAATTCCTGTTTTCATTGTTTCAAAATGAGCCAATCTGGCATCCTTGCAAAACCATGAATAATCCTCTCTAACAATGGTCTATCAAGATGGCTTTTCAAAGTTGACTGTGAAAAATGTTCATTTTCAAGTCACTACCATAAAACAGATCACATCTCTGGGAGCAGAAGTTTGGAAGGAAGGATTACCTTCCTTTTTTCTCTTAAGATAGATCAAATCATAATATTCTTCAGTTGTGGTCAGCGTGGAGCACATTTTCCCAAGAATATACTGTATTGTAAAAGAGGACCAACTATCAAAATAAAGGAGGAAATACTTGTCTAGAGTCTGATTTATCTTGCTTATATTTGTTGTTATTTTCATTATTTCAAACACATGGATAATTTGTACTTGGGATTAGACAGATTTATCTTGCTTATATCTGTTGTTTTTTTCATTACTTCAAACACATGGATAATTTATACTTGGGATTAGACAAGTGACAATGGATTAATGTAATAAACATTCATTACTTTCATATATCCAATATAATACACTTAACACCTTATGGAAAATTAAATCCAACTATTGAAACAATGTCAGAAATATAAAATAAGCCTCAATATGTATTATCTGGCACACTCAGAAATTCAGTCTCTCTACAAATATTTATTTGGCACAAAATAAAAATTTAATGAATATGTTCTATAAGCATCATATGAAATACTGTATATAATTTTATGGATGTATATAATTTTATGGATGTCTCCTAGACAGGAATTTAACATGCATGTAGTAATCAAATTTCCACAATTTAAGCTAGACAAGAGGAGTCATACCCTCATACACTGCCTGGAGAATGTGTGGTGTGAATTTTACCACAGTGTTGAGCCTTTTCACCTAATACCAAGAGTCATATGCAATAATTTATTATTTGATGTTATGATGAGTGCTAAGTGTAGAATAAACTGAATTATTAAATTAATTCACAAAAATGAAATGATGATTTATTATTGAAATAATGATATGTTTGTTTAAATTCTAATGCTTCTCAATTTTACAATTCATGAAATATATTATTAAAATTAGTTTCACTTTCTTCTTTTCTATATCTACTAAAATTAAAATTATATGTTAAACATTCAACATTAAATCAGTAATAATAACATTATTAAAATAATATATTATTAAACTGTGATTTGAATTATAGTTCTAACAAATTGTGATGTAAAAAATACTACTATGGGTAATATTTTTTAAACTTACCAGCTTATTTGCTTCCTGTGTCATTTGTTATTCTTGGTCCAATTCATCTCTTCACCTTAATTGTTTATTTTTCTATTTTATCTCTATTGTTTTACTGAGTTTGCATTTTGTTTTCCCTGTTTAGTGACTGACATGAGGGTGAAAATGTGTATGCTAGTTTATCACTTCCTATGTTACAGTGAAACCACTGTACTCCACAGCTGTTCTACTTTTCTCTGTATAGTACAATATTTTCCCCACTCTCATCTCCTGTATTGCTGCTCTCATGTATTTTATTTTTATTTAAATTTTATTATCAAGTTAATGTACAGAGGGGTTAGATTTACATAAGTAAGTTAGTGAATTCATTTTTTTCTAACTTGTTACCACTTCCCCCATGTTACTCCCTCTTCCTTCCTAACATCCCCCAAGATTATTTCCAAAATATTGCGAGTATCTCGTTTGCATAGGTTCCCCCTTTGTCCTTTGTCTCACTATTTTGTTTATTCACCTTTCCCTTTCCTAGTTCAGATCAACATATTTACAATAACCAGGGTATCAAAATCAAATACAGTGACTACAGGGGATAAACATTGGTGGGGAAAACACAAAAGATAAAAAGAAATCACATACTACATTAAGAACAACAACAAAAACATGTCTTTGAGTTCATTTCACTTGGAATCACCTTATAAGATCATATGTAGGGCTGGGAAGGTGGCTCAGTGGTAAGAATGCTTGCCTTGCATGCATGAGGCCCTGGGTTCGATTCCTCAGCACCACATAAGCAGAAAAAAGCCGGAAGTGGCACTGTGTCTCAAGTGGTAGAACGCTAACCTTGAGCTGAAGAGCTCAGGGACGGTGCCCAGACCAAGAGTTCAGGCCCCACGACCGACCAAAAAAAAAAAAAAAAAGATCATATGTAAGTAGATGAGCTATTCTGCTCATCTACTAAGATTATCCTTGATGTACACAATAATGCTTCCCTATTACCCACTAATACCACTTCTGGGCATTTACCCACGTGACAACAAACAAGGCCACACTAAAGCTACCAGCACAATTGTGTTTATCACAGTATTATTTACCATAGCTAAGATATGATATCAACCCAGATGCACCTCAGTAGATGAATGAAGAAAATGTCACTCTCTCATACACACACACTTACACATGCATGTGGAATACTATGCTTCCATCAGAAAGAATGATACCACCTCATTTGTAAGGAAATGGAAGATCTTGGAAAAATATTAAGTGAAGTAAGCCAGACTTAAAGAAACATAGGTCTCAGGTTTTCCCTTATTTGTAATAATTAGTTTATTTCAAGAATAATCTCATGTATTTTACTTTGACATTTTGTTCTATGTTGAGCATAGAACATTATTGCTATATTGTTTGATATTATTTCTGCAAACAGGCAGGTATATTTAAAGAATTACATTAATCTCATCCATTACTGAAGGAAGAACAACTTTAAAGGGCAAACCCTACTCAGAAGAACAACTCCTATTTATTTAGCTTCATTCGGAAGAACAACTCCTACTTACTTAGCTTCATTCCTTTGTAAGGCCACTGTAGTCCCCTGTAACCTCATCTTGTACATTACAACTCTGTACTTGGTTATCCTTCATATCTACTATCTTCTACATTGTGATCTAAATGCCCTAGTGATTCCAGTTTGCTTTACTTTAAAAAAAAAATTCTCTCTTAATGTTTGAGGTTGGTGTGTTTGCGTGTGTGTAGTATTACAAAGATCGGAAGACAAAATTTTTGTTCATTTAGATTACATCTTTCTGGTCATTGTAAATTGTGGCTAATGGGAGAAGTATCTTGCTATTTTAAGGATGAAACAGAACATGTATTTGTGCATGTACCAGAGTTGCTTCAATTGTGTGAATTTGAACACTTAACTTCGAAGTATATCTTGGCTGCTGTTGTGAATAATGTGAATAACAATGAACTACAAATATATTTACGAGTTACCCAGAGAGAAACAATCACATGATTGGTGAGTCAGATGATATTGCAACTTTGCATTTTTTTAGAAAATGCATACTAATTTCTACAACGAGAATACGAGCCTGTATTTTGACCAAGAGTGTATAGAATTTTCTTTTCTCCATACTCTCACCAACATTACCTTTTGAGTTTTATGAAAGTGCATGTTTCTAATAGGTGAAGTAACCCAGACTGGCTTTAGACTCAATTCCTCTTAGTCCAACCTCCTAAATGCTTGGAATTACAAACCTTTACCACCACACCTGGTTCTTTTGGGGTTTTTTTGTAAGAGTTATAATAGTTATGAAGTAGTATCATAGTAATTTTCAATTGCATTTCTCTAATGACTTCTGTTCACTAAGCCAGCATAGAAATGGTATTAAACACAACTTTGTAAACCCACTGTGATTTTCAGGGGTTTTTGGAAAACAGGCCTATTCAGAACTTTTGTCCATTTTTATTCATGTTACTTGTTAATCTCATGTTTAAGCTCTCTATACAAAATCAATAATTAATTCAAGGTAGTAGAAAGGAAAAAATTAAGCAACTCCTAACATTTTAAAATTTTCAATATCATGATATTGCTTAGATCACTTGAGACTATAAAACTCAATTTAGTTTGACCTTTTACAAGGCTATATTTATTTTATTTTATGTTTATTGCTCTTTCCAAAGCCTGCATGTCTGATTTCCATTGGTTTCCTTCAGTTTCAAGTAGTTCAGATTTCAAACTGAAGAATAAATGGAAGGAAGCAAACAAAAAAACACTGTTCCTCTCATCCGATGATGCCTCTTCAAGCATGAGGTAAGTTCATCCTTCTAAGTCCCTATGATAGGGTATCAAAAGGAGAATTCATTCTTCTAGGTCTCCCTATCTTTGCAATGTAACTTAAATGATGTAAAACACAATATACTGCTCAGATAAGTTTACGTTTTATCAGTTTTGCACATTTTCATATGCGCTTCAGCTCAGTGCACAACATTTCTTCATTATTCTGTCCCTGATATTTTTACAATAGCAAGACAAGATAACCAGTTTGAATTACAGCATGAGAAGTTATCCACCTGGCTTCCTTGAAAGCAGATCACAGTCAATTGATAACATTAGTTCTGCTTTCTCTCTACATGTAATGGTTTCTGTAATACATATGGAATTATATTTAGTATTAAAAATTGCTGACCACACTCAAAGCTTATTCATAGAAACTTAAGTATTTCACCAGTGTCATGCCTCTTAATTCTTAAGATAATATTTGCTGTAATGCTAATGTTATTACCATTATAATGTTGGGAAAAATTGTAATTAAAGGCACTAAGTGCACGGTCCAAAGACACACAATGAGGAAGGAAATCAGTCAAAGTTTCAAAAAGTCTTTCAGCAATACAAAAAAGGTAGGTAAAATCTCTCCATTCTCTTACACACTCAATTCAATATACATATTGTCCAAGAAATAATACCATAGCAATTGTTGCCAAGGGTGTTTGTTTTCTGCCACATTTTGTCTTCAACACAGACTGTGTTGGTGACATTGGGTTATCATGCACAGAGATGAGCTTATAAATTGAGGTCCAAAGAGAGCCAAATTTCTTCTGTTCCACATTTCCAATTTCCTTTTTAAAAAGTAGTAAAATTTTTAAATATCATCACGTACTGTCTTTTAAGAATCCAAAAACGAAATAAATTCACATATAATCACTCCAAAATGCTTTAAATGTAGATGATAAAACAAGCACTCATGAAGTAAATTTTCTTCTACATTTAATATGTTTCTGAAAGCCTTGTGCTGGTTGGTCACCCTTGTAATCCTGACTACTCAGGATATGTACTCAGAAGGCTGAGTTCTGTGGATAACATTTGGAAACCAATCAGAGCAAAAAATCATGACATTATTTTTCAAAAATTTTAATGAACTAGAAAAGAGCATGAATGGAGATGTAGCTAATATACTAGCTCACCAAACTAGAGGGGAAAGGCCTAGCAAGACCTTAAAGCCCTAAGTTCAAACTCTGAGCACGCCAACATGCAGGCACACACACACATGCACACACACTCACACACTTATTCACATCAGTGTTTTGCATTAATTTCTTAGTTAATGATATTATATGGGTATAATAGGGGAAATAAACTTTTCCATCTCAGAACATTTTTATATGTATTTTATTGTTAAAATACCATACAGAGGGGTTTCAGTTACATGAGCAAGGTAATGAGTCCATTTCCTCTCAGGCATTGTTACCTTCTCCTTTGTTTTTTCCCCCACCATCCCTTCCTCACACCTCTACAAGTACACTCCCCTTCATTCCCCCCAACCCCACCTAAATTGTAAAGTTCAACTTTCAACATAGTGTCTTGTGCATATCATTGTCACAATGGGTCGACCAGTATTCCTAGTTAACCATTTTGTTTCTTCTTTCCCCTCCCCAATTAGCTAAGTGTATATACAAGATTCAGGTGCACCAAAATCAAATACAGTGAAAACAGAGGTTATACTGTGGGCGAGGAACATATAAAGAAACAATAAAATACATTGTACATTATAAATACATTTGAAATAATAGCAAGCAAGAAAAAAACCCACTTGTGTACTTACTTTGCGGGTCATTTCATTTAACATCATCTTATCTGGTCATATGCCCATAGCTTTTGACCTTTTCTGCTTATCTCAGACATATATTATTTATTGCAAATAAGGGAAACCATGGGGCCTATGTTTCTTTGGACTTGGCTTACTTCACTAATATAATTTTTTCCAAGCCTTTCCATTTCCTAACAAATTGGGCAATGTCATTCTTTCAGATGGAGGTATAGAATTCCTATTCTCACACACACACACACACACACACACACACACACACACACACACACACAATGGAAATCAATCAATCTATCTATCTATCTATTTATCTATAACATTTTCTTGATCAATTCATGTACTGAGAGGCATCAATGTTGGTTCCATATTTTAGCTATGGTAAATAATGCTGCAATAAATATAGTAGTGCTAGTAGTTTTAGTATGGTCTTGTTTGTGATCATTTGGGTAAATGCCCAGAAGAAGTATTTGTTGGGTCATAGGGGAGCGCTATGTGGAATCTTTTGAGGAACCTTCATACTCCTTTCCGAAGTAGCTGAACAAGTTTACACTCCCACCCAAGAATGCAGTAGGGTTCGAATGCAGTAGGGTTCCTTTCTGGCCACATCCACTCCATCGTCTGTTGTAAAAATATGGAACACTTCATGAATTTGCTTGTCATCTTTGCACAGGGGCCATGGTACTCTTCTCTGTATCATTTCAATTTTAGTGTATGTGCTGCCGAATTGAGCACAGAACATTTTTTATATAGAAAGTGTAATTGATTTTCTTAAACTAAACAATTCAACAAAAAGTAAGTTCTAAAGAATTGTTGTGAAATTTTAAAACCATGTGTTTCTTATATAAGCACACATTTATGAATAAAGTCAAGATTGGCATGTCAAAAACAATATAATTCCAGATATTTGTTGTTCAAGAGATGTGTAAGAGGAGGAATTCAATTATTCTATACAAGGCACCTCTCATAATGAACATTGAAGCAAGTGTTAAGGTTTGTTAAAAGTTTTAATGTTTTAAATATTTTTAATTTTGGGAATTTGCTTATATATATGCCAAAAATAAGACTGTATGACAGGTCATAAAACTTTTCCATAAAGTATTTAAGATTTATTGTAGCAGCATATACTACTAAGTGTGTACATTTCAGAGTTTATAGAAATTTTACTAATGAGAATTTGCAAATTCTTTGTGTAAAGAAGCAGAGTGAAGAGTTAAGACTTTGTTAATTCCACAGTTTCTGTTAAAACTTTAGGGCTTCCTTACTTTATAGGTTAGCGAGGAACAAATGATGATATAAGCCATATACAGATGAGATGAGCCATAAATAATAATCTTAGTGGGAAGCTTTAAAGACTACTCATAGCCTATAAAACTCTTATTGAACATCATAATCTTAGGCAGTTTTAAATGTACAGGATTATGAAAAAATAGTAAAACCTAATATGTAGTATACTTCAAATACTGGAAACACTGGTAATTGTTTCATTTTTCATTTTATTAATCATTAATATTTAATGATTGGTTTTGTTTATTGTAGCATTGTTTTCCTTGTTGTAATATAATACAACTTTTTGTAAGTCGTCATTAGGAGGTACTTTGAGAATGTTACTGGGATGGCCACACCATTTTTTATAGGTGCATATGAATTTACAAAGAGCAAAATTAAGAACAAAATACTCATTAAAATTTTTCTCAAGTAGAGTCTGAATCAGGAGTGTTAAGTGTCCACAGCTAAAATCTTAGCCCTAGGCTGAAGCAGCCGTCTTACAGAGTTGAGGACACAAAAGTGAGAGACAGTGATTTTTTGTGTTTTGATTTTGTTTTTGTTGGTCGTGGGGCTTGAAATCTTGGGCCTGGGTGCTTTCCCTTAGCTCTTTAGCTCAAGGCTAGTGCTACCACTTGAGCCACAGGACCACCTTTGTCTTATTGTACTGATGTGGTACTGAGGAATCAAACCCAGGGCCTCATTCATTCTAGGCACGCACTCTACCACTGAAACCCCTTCCCACTTCCTGAGAAAGTGTATTTTAAAAAGTCATCTAAACAACATTTGCTTTCTGCTTTGGCTTATATAATGATATACATGAATATCTTTTTATATTTTTGTGAATTGTCATACTTCTAAATTTATATTAATTTCAGCCACTTTATCCTTTTCAAAGTCATGAAATATCTCTAAGAATTTGTTTCTGTAAAGACTGTTTTTGCATTTATAATTTCTTCTGAGTCACTTTTATTTTTTTCAAAATCACTTTATATTTTATATTGACGGGTTTTCACACATCAAATGCCTTCAAATGTATATATGTATTAAGGTTTGTATCCTGTCAATAAATGTGTAGAACACAATTATACCACTGACAAAAGATAATTTGCACTTCATTTATGTGCTTTTGGCCCTGGAGAGTGACTTTAGGTGTGTCAACACAAGTAGAATCAGCATGAAACAAGCCAGCATTTCTTCATTTAAGATATAAGGAAAGGATACAGGTTGATCCATTGTAACAATAGGATGTACAAGACACTCTATCAGAGGGGGATGGAGGGAGGAGTTGAGGTGGTGTAAAGGGAAGGGATGGTAGAGGAAAAACAGGAGGGGTTAACAATGCTCAATAAGAAATGTTCTCATTTCCTTACTTGTGTAACTGTAACCCCTCTGTACAGTATCTTTACAATAAAAGTATATATTAAAAAGATACAAGGAAAATTTCTGTACTTATGGTAAGTTATATTTGTCATTCAGTATCAGCAAGGTATTGTTTTTAGGATGACAGGCATATTAAAATTTTGGATACTCAAATTCTCTACAAAAATAAATATATTATTTACATTAGAAACTGCCCACAATCTAGTGCAGTGTAATTGCTATGAGAAATTTTACCGCATTCTAGGTTTGTAATGGAAAGTAAATGTATATGCAATATCAACAGATATGAATTTTTACAGATAATTTTTGTCTGCATTTTGTGGATGGAATTGGGAAAGCAATTTTAAAAAGCACAAATTTCATCACCAAGAGCTGTCCGCAAACTGTAACAAGTTTCTAATACAGCAAAATTGAATGGTTTGGAACTCCAAGAAGTACTTGAATTGACACATTATCAGAAAGTGTAACCAGGCAAGCACTTTTGTTTTTAAATTTTTGGGGGGGGTCCGGTCGTGGGCCTGAACTTTGGGCCTGGGAGCTGTCCCTCAGCTCTTCAGCTCAAGGTTAGCACTCTACCACTTGAGCCACAGAGCCACTTCTGGTTTTTTTTCCTGCTTATGTGGTGTTGAGGCATCGAACCCAGGGCCTCATGCATGCAAGGCAATCGCTCTACCACTAAGCCACATTCCCAGCCCCTAGGCCAGCACTTTTAAGAAATGCAGCTACTAGATTTCTCATTGAGTGCTTTCATAACACTTTGTGAAATACAAGTCAGAACCTCATTGGAGACTAGACAGTTTTCCCTCACCTTTCTGTCAAGCTCAGTTATTATCAATCAACATATAGCTAATCTTGAATAATCCTCTAATAAGAAAATGTTGATGGAGTGTTTATATGCAGAAAAGCTCGGAACGCTAACTTTTTCCAATTGGCCTGAATGGTTGACCCCCACCCTATTATCCCAAGTCCATACGGACTCCAGGCATAATTCCAGGTATGTGTGAACTCCTTTGATGTGCAGGTAGGGCAATCCACCTAGGCCCAGTTGTAAACATCCCATCTCAGACCCAACTGAAAGTCCTCCATCTTTCTTGACCTAGGGGCTTTTCATTAACCTCTACCTCCTTGATCAGATCTCCTGTAAAACACTGATCCTGTGCCAGCTACCTCACACAACCTCAATCTTGCTGGAAGGGCTGTGCCCCTGGCTGTTCCTCAATAAAGAGTCCTTTCTGTTGGTGATCAAGTCAGGCCTATTCCTTTTCCATTCTCCTCCATTTTCCTAACATATGGTGCTGACACCCAGGAGATAAAAAGCACCAGGAGTAAGTAGGTGCCCTCTGCCAAGGGGCCACCCACCTCCTTGCCACCTCTCACGGAGCCTTTCTGCTACCTTCCTCCTCCTTCCAAGGCTTTTCTTCATCAGAAGCACAGAGCCCTCTGAGCTTACTTTGGGCTAAACAGACACCTGAAAAACCTCCCAGCCTTTGCTTTTGTAAGCAGTACAAGCAGTGGATGGCCACGCTGCTGTGGCTTGAGGTATTATTGCCCCCCTGTGTAAGCTCAGAAAAGGCCTTATCTCTCCCCCTATTCTCTATCCTTTACCCTGTCCCTGGATTCTGATCTCCAGGCAGGAGGCTCTTCACTGTTTGACTGACTTCACCCAATACCTAAAAGCCTTCAGGACAAGGTAACTAGCCCGGTCTGTGGTGTAGGCACCTGACATGGACCCCAGGAGGGCAGGACTCCCTCCCTTCCTTCTTGTCTGTGGGGTACAGAGACTCCAGAAGTCTCTTCTTTCCTTATACCCTGATACCCTTTAATTAGGACCTTTGGGGATGCCCTCTCTTAATTATTGGGATCCATCCGTCTGGCTTCCCAAAGCCCCAGCGGTGCCTGGAGCATCAGGACAGGCTCCATAGTCCTACCAAAATTTCCAAATTGTCTCCCAAAGACACCCCATTGGCATGCCTGCTGTCTAAACTTAAGACTTTGGGCTGACTGATTTACAGTCATAAAAAAACAAAACTGACTTGTTTTTATTCCAAAATCTGGTCTCATTACCATGGCACTGCTGACCTAAATTCAGAACCTTAGGTTTTACTCTTGCTGATTTAAACAATTCTCCAATGAAACTGGGAGGAGTCTGAGGTCCCCTAAACCTAAGCCCTCCTCAAGCTCTGCTCCAGAAAATCCTCACTTTGCTTGTTCTGTTCGGTCCACCAAGTCCTTCTCTGACCTCCACTCCAGAGGGCTCCCTCTCCACTCTCCTGCCTTGCTCACCAAGCCCTTCTCTGCCAGGAGCCACCCAACGTTTCCTCTAAAAAAGTAACTCCTTATCTTGTAGCAACTCAATCTGTCTCTCTCCCCCTCTCCATTTCCCTCTATCTCTCTTTTCTTTGATGACCTCCATCACAAAAGAACCTTTTCTCCTTCCTTGCTCTTCTAACTACACTCTTGGTATTTGCAGTTGGTCCATATTCTCTAGGCTAAAACTGTGTCTGTTTCAAGCAAACTCCTTTTGCTGACCCCAGTCTCTGTGCCTGCCTGTCTGCATGCTTTTGTAGCTGACACAAGGTGGGGGTGGGCATAGGCCTCCAAAGGTAAAACAACAAGCTATGAGTCCTGTTAAAAATCCTTCTAAACAAACCCCTCCATACTTATACATTTCTCAACCCTCTTCTATGGCTAATACACCTTCTTCCTTTCCAGACCATAATTAAATGGTCCTCTGGTCTGGACATTTCGTTAATCTGTTTTTGACTGAGGCTGGCTGACAAACACACTGAGGACAGCCTCTGTCTTTTGCTGCTCTCTCCCTTTACCACCCTGAAATCCCATAATAGAAACAAGCCAATTCTTCTTCTCTTAGGGACTTAGACAATAATACAGTCCTTTCCTATTTCCTGAGTCCACTCACTTCAAAATCTAGATTCTTAATTTCTCCTCTAAGTGGCTACCGAAGAAAAATCCCTCCCTCTCACCTCTTCCAATAACTTTATCCAATTATTCAAACTACCTTTTCAGTAACTTCATTATGCCACATCCTCCCTTTAAATATATGCAGGTTAAAAGTGCTAGCTTTTCCCCTTACAAACCTGTTCAACCACCTCCTCCCCCAATTCTCTCTACATGCCTTGGAAGCTGAACCTAGCAAGAGACAAAGACCACATGATGGGTTTTTCTTCAACCCCCACACTTCCACCAACTTATCTCCTCTCTACTCTTCACTGTTCTAATGGTTAAAATGTTCAATTTAAAATACTAAACCACCTCATCACCAAAATTGATTTAAAGGGTTCCTTCTCTTGTTGTCAATGTTTGTTTAAAGGTGGAAATTCTGTTTGTCAAAATTTGCCTTGCATTTTGTTTGGTATTGCCTTGAACACATGGTTTTTTATCATATTGGTCAAAACAATACCACTTTGCCATTGGAATTCCAAAAAATCTTATGGCCGATTTTCATTTTTTTAAAAACCTACGTGCCTTAAAACGTTTGTTTAAGTGTGTGTTTGTGTGTGAGAGAGAGAGAGAGACAGAGACAGAGACAGAGACAGAGACAGAGACAGACAGAGAGAGAGACAGAGAGCACGTTCAACATAATCTCATTATAATACATAAAAACTGTGTAAAATTTATCTTCTTATAATTCTTGGTAGTGATATTTCTCAACAAATGTGCTGTTTGTTATAAGAAAACATCTTTTTCAAGGGTAGTAGTAAAAGTAGTGAGACCCAGTTCAGCTCCTAGCCAGCTGTGAGGATAAACACCGGTAAGGAGGTAAGAATTTTCTAAAAATGTTTGTTCCACATATTTGTTTCTGTCAGAAAATTTGAGTATGTGGAAGATGGTATGAATATGCCTTAAAAGACAGTTTATGAGTAAAAGTTTGTATGTAATTGTTGGCTGTGATTTACATTAAAACTATCATGTCATTCTCTATGTCCATCTAAAGTCAAGTGTCTTAACCAATCTTTGTATAAATTTGTAAGCAACAAACAGGAGATCTGACAATTCATCCGAGGGACAGATTCTGGCCAAGATCTTGCTTGGACTATCCTACCTCCACCATGGTAGATTGGACTTCTGACTGACTCCATCACACACAGCTGATTCTTGGTAAAAGACTGCTTTAGATTTACAAAAACTAAGACTCCTGGAAAACTCTCTGGAAACCTTTCCAAGCCTGACCTGAGAAAGCCAGCTGCATTGTTATGGTGTTAAAACATGTGTAGGCCAGGACAGCCTCTTGTAAAATTGGTTATCAGGTTTTCCAGGCATCCAAGCTGTGCTCAAACTCTCATCCCATCAATTGAGTTTTGTCATTGTAGAGTTCTGGCAAGTATTTGTTGATCAATTCTTGACAGGATGCATGTAAGCTCTACTTGTTCCTATTAATTTCTGGTTGCTTTAATTGGAAATAATAAAAGATTTTTGTGGCAAATATTGCAGTTCAAAGCCAGCCTGGGCAGAAAAATCCCTCTGAGACTCTATAATCAGCAAAGAGCCAGGCTGGAAGCAGGCTCAAAAATTAACGATCCAAAGGCTAAAAGTGAGCTTGTGACTCAAAGTGCTAGCTTTGAGCTGAAGTGCTCAGGGAATTCCCTCAGGCCTTGAGTTCAAAGCCTATATCTAAGCCACAAGCACCTACACGTCCAGGACAAGGTGGAAAAGAATAAGAGGAGATGATGTCACATCAGCCACTTCGTGCCTACCTTTTCAAAATTAACCAGAGCCAAGCGGTCAATAGACACAAGTTGAGAAGCTTGTCCATCTACTGTCTGTATCTGTCTAACTTCTAACTGGACAGGAATTTACATTCTTGCCTTTGTTACCTGCTATTGATAGGAAATGATCAAGGTCTCACACCAGGCCCTTAACTTCTCCAATCCAGGCCTAACTTCTGACTGGTTATGGGCTCATGATACAAATGGAACATTTATGGCTTGTGCCCAGGGTTTGTTTTACTGTGTCACTCATATGAACTAGTCCTGCCACCTTGTCAGCCTTTTGACTGATCTCATCATTTTCAAGTTACTCTCTAACAGGATAACAGTCCTCACTCAGGATCTGGGACCAAGTCAAGGCCATCCTATTACTGTAGGCATCCAGAGGCTTTGCTGACACTGCCCTGGATCCAACACAGACCTGAAAGACCCCAGCCCCAGTGACTCCTTTAAACCCTCATGCCAGCAGGAAATAGCCAGAAAAGACCATGATGCCCCTCCACATTTTATACTCCTTCAGGTTTACAAATGATGGGAATCTGCTTTGTTCTCATAACTCCATGATACTCCCACTCATCACAATTCTTTTTATGTCTCAAAGACCCTATATGAAGAACTTGCCTCTCACCTCTTGGCCCTAACATTCTATCAAGATGGAATATGATGAATTGACCCCGACCCTAAATCCCGGGTATTTGTGAACTCCTTTGAATTACAGGAAGGGCAATCCACCTAAGCCCAGCTGTACACATCCCATTGTGGTCCCAACTGAAAGGCCCCCACCTTTCTTGACCTAGGAACTTCATTAACCTCTACCTCCTTGCTCAGATCTTTTATAAAAACCCTGATCCTGTCCCAGCTCCCTCACACAACCTCCAAACCCACTGGAAAGGCTGTGCCCCTCACTGTTCATCAATAAACAGTCCTTGTTTGTTGATGATCAAGTCCATCCTATTCCTTTTCCCCTCGCCTCCATTTTCCTAACAAGGACCATCTGTATTCTATGGCCCAGAAGAGAGAAAATTAGGTAAGCATATATGTAATTTTGATTCTACCCACATCAGTTATCTATCCAGACCTGTATCAAAGTGAGAGGATTTTAAAAGAATTTAGTGAGTTAAAATTTAAAATTAAATGTAGAATGAAATTAGTTCAAATGCATTACTTTAAGATATTTAGAAACAACTGAGCAACCTAAAGGTCAATAAGACTTTTTTATTGGAAGGGAAGGAATAGTGTTATTTGGTTCTGTATATTCTAAGTAATTTGCAAAACGAATTTACAAAATAAAAATTACATTTGCAGCAGATTTGACACATTAATTTTTGTATATTGAAAGGAGCACAAGCCTCAAGAATATGTCGATGCAATCCTCTAATTTATCTCTAAATGGTTATGCTTCTGGTCTCAATATTAAAACTTCAAAAACTTAATTTTTAGCTAGTTGTGCAAAGGGATTTCGTTTCATCATGTCAGTGTTGAAGAGAGTGTACATGTGCATTTCAATGTACAATGCATCTGGATCATTTTCACACTTTCCATTTTTCTTCCTTCACTTACCCCAATCCCATTTTCCCTTCAAGTTTCCTATTTATATTCTCACATATGTACATTGAGGGTTATGACTGTATTAGTCAAACATTTCCATCTCCATTCTTCTGCCCTATTCCCATTAAGCCCAGCTCTCCCTTTTAAAACTTGTTTCAACTTCAGGATATTTTGTTAAATTTCTCTCCCTTTGGCATTTGGTTTTGGGCTTGCCACATTCTCTTCCATGTTTGACCTACATAACTGAAGATATTTCTCCACATTTCTAATCTCTGAATGGCTGAGATAGGTCTCTTTTACTATAACCATTCTGTCCTAAATTCAGAATTGTATTCCTTCTTTAGTAGTCTGCTCATCACAGGGAAAGCTGTAGAACTCAAGGCAAATAGGGTGGAAAAGTGTAGTAGTGGAGGTCATTAGACATTGATGAAGTAAACTATATAACTCATGTGTATAGATGCAAGGGAATAACTGGGAGAGAATGAGGGAATGGAAGACAGTGTATGAAAGGAAATATACTCATTAACTGACTCACATAATTGGAAACTCTCTGTATATCACCTCTGTTATAACAATTAAAGTCATTTGAAAAAAATTCCTCCATGCAATGTGCTAGCCTAAACTACTTCCTTTGAAGAAAATCTACAGCAGTTAGAACAACATTTAAATTTATTAGAAAGAAAATACAATATTTAATTTGAAACCGTATCACATCAAATGAGGTTAGGCCAAAAAAAGAAAATAGAGTCAGGAAAATCTTTTTGTTGCTATTAACTGTCTGCAGAGAACTCTGAAGTTGAGCTAAAAGTGGAAATGCTATGAGGTGGCAAGTCCACCCTGACATCTCAGAATGCTGAGAGCTGGCCACAGAAGGGTTAAAACAGACAATTCTTGAGAGAGTTAAGAGACTGGAGTGTCACACTCCTTCCTTAGTGCTGGAAATGCTGAATTTTCAGTGCTGTTGACCTTGAAGGCAAAGGTGATGTGTATATCAGGTCTAGACATTGTCTGGTTGCAGTCTCCTCTCTCAAAACAAGGGAAAAAAGTGTTTCTCACAAACTCTGTTTCGGCTCTGATGGTAATATTAATATAGATGCTTTATTTATTTTCTTGGTCATGACGCTTGAACTCTAGGCCTCAGTACTGTTCCTGAGATCTTCAATTCAAGGCTATTGTTTTACCAATTGAGCCATAGCACCACTTCAGTTTTCTGGTGATTAATTTGAGATGAGTATCTCAATGACTTTCCTGATCCTGCTGGCTTTGAACTGCAATCCTCATATCTTTGCCTCTTGATTAGCTAGGATTATGGGTGTGAGTAACTCGTACCTAGCTAGATGCTTTATTTTTTTCATGTATCCATGGTTACTTGCTCTATGTAAATTCAAGAAAAAATGTTTGATTGTAGAGACTCAAGGCCCAAGTGCTACTTAGCCTTGGGAACCCAGGTTTCACTATATCTCTCTTTTATATTTATTTTTTTTGCTTTTTCTGCTTTTTTATTGTGAAAATGCTGTACAGAGGGGTTATAATTATATGGGCAAGATAATGTGTACACTCTTATAAAGCATTGTAGCCTCTTCATTTGTTTCCCCTTCCCATCCTCCCTCCGCCCCCCCAACCAAACCTCCTCCCAGCCCAAAAAAGTTGTAAAATTCTTTTTCGACATAATGACTTGTGCATCTCATTGTTGCAATAGGTACACTTGTATCCCTATTTAAACGATTTGTTTTTTCCCTTCCCCTACACAAATTATACCAACATCAAATACAGTGAAAGTAGGGGTTATATCATGGGGGAGGGACATACAAAGCAACAAAGAAATAATCTAATAAATGTGTTAGAAACAATTGCATGAAAGAAAAAAAAACATTTGAATACATATCTTAAGGTTCATTTCCCTAACATCAACTTATCTGGCCTTTTCTGCTTGACTCAGACATATACTATATATTGCAAATAAGGGAAACCATAGGACCTATGTTTCTTTGGGCCTGGCTTACTTCACTTAATATAATTTTTTCCAAGTCTTTCCATTTCCTAACAAATGGGGCAATGTCATTCTTTCTGATGGCGGCATAGAATTCCATTGTGTATATATACAACATTTTCTTGATCCATTCATCTACTGAGGGGCATCTGGGTTGGTTCCCTATTTTAGCTATGGTAAATAATGCTGCAATAAACATAGTCGTGCTGGTACCTTTAGTGTGGTTTTGTTTGTGAACATTTTGGTAAATACCCAAAAGTGGGATTGGTGCTCAAAAGACTCCACATAGAGCTCCCCTATGACCCAGCAATCTCTTTTTCTTTATATATGTGTTTGTCTGATTTTCTTTGGCTCCAGATTAATATATAACTATGTCGGATTATGGTTAACAACAATTTTCCTCTACAATGGTAAGAGAAATGTCCATTTTAAGAGACATATCAGCAAAGGAAATTGATCAATAAGAAAAACTGGTTCCCAAATAGAGCATTTGAAGAAAAAACGAAGAGATAATTGGAGAGAAGAGGAAATGAGAGAAAGAGACAGAGAGAAAAAGAAACAAATTAGAAAGAAGGACGTAAAGAAATCTAATAAGCAGGAAACAGAATGAACAGAGAAAACCATAGAAAAATAGTCTTGTAAAGATACCTTAGAATCAGACAGACAGATTTCTAGAAAGGCCACAGATTATATTATCAAACATAGGCTAAGAATCAGGTAAGCTAAGGACCATGGAACAATCCAAAAACTATGTAAGGACAGTAATTTAAGTACACACACCTTTCTCAGTCCCCTACCACATCCAAAATTGTATGGGATCACATTATTTAAGCAACTCTTGTAAAACTTCATTAAGATAGTTCAGTGTTGCTCATGAGGATGTGATCTCTGACAAGCTGCTAGTGAATCTTCACCTTCCAGAAGTCACCTACTTGGTGTCATTGAATCACATAACAAATGTTACCACCTTTTCTCATATCAGAATAACAAGACACAAATGGAAACAGATCTGCACTCAACTTAGAATATAAGATTTTATAATTACTTAATCTACAAGTCATCTTTATCTGATTTAGAAACATGTTCCTAAAGCTGAAATTGTTTTTGTCCTTTTCAAGCCTGGACACCCTTAGGGACATAAAATGCAATGTAAAAACATGAGAAATAAAAAAAAAAAAACACCTCACCAGAGATCCTTTCATTCTTTCTTGATGTTGACAATGATCAGAAGATTCTGGAAGCATGGCTGGGAGATTGGCAAATGAGGTAGTCAGGAAAGAACCTCTGTGATTTTGCCCCAGATTTTCCTGTTGAAAATATTCTAAATGAGCTGGAAAATCATAAAGCCTTCTGGGGAAAAGAATTTTTTCTGTGTCAAGTAGAGCATTAAACTCTTCTCTAAAGGTGAATCCACAATCTATTAGTTGGTAGATAGGATAAAAGCAATTAATTTCTAGGTTAATATACATATAGGATTTTTAAAAATAATGTTCCCACAAAATAAATGAATAATTGAAAGAAAAAACACATCCCAACTTTAGTACAATTAGTTATTACTGAAATACACTTAGGGATGTATGAAGTACATTTTATTAATGCAAAACTATCCTAAGGACTCAATTTAGAATTTGTGCTCTACCTCATTCATCAACAAAATTAATAACCATAGAACAATGTATGTGAATATTCCATATCTGTTCACCAAACTCATACAGGAAAAATGCATCTAATAGATATTTCTTGTTATAATTTCAATTATGGTTGTCAAGTATACAAATATTTTTCTGTATACAAATACTCAGAACAACCTTGTGCAATG
This sequence comes from Dipodomys merriami, assembly GCF_024711535.1. Lineage (NCBI taxonomy): Eukaryota > Metazoa > Chordata > Mammalia > Rodentia > Heteromyidae > Dipodomys > Dipodomys merriami. The sequence goes on from NW_027203471.1 coordinate 2,074,540, forward strand.
CTGCGCAATTTGCCATTTAACCTGCTTTGTCCAAATGGACATCAGTAAAAAAGATATAAACACCAGTTTGAGAAGTCCCTCACTTTCCTAAACATTGATATGAAAAACTATGGCGATCTTGCTGGATATACACGATTTAATAAAGACACACCTTAAAATACTAGTAATCGGAGTGACACAATGCCAATTAGCCACCTACATCCAAGGAAGGAGAACACTAAAGTCTAATATGTTACTTAAACAATACTAGCACAAAATACTAAGGTGAGGACACCCCAGAATCTAGATACATAAAATTAAAACAAATAAATAGCTTTGTCATTTTATATTTTCAGTTGTTTTATTACACAGGAAAAGCTATTATCCACAATTCTGTATATTTTAAAATACAATATTGTGGAATGGAAACTCATAATATAAAATTAAATGAACTTTACATTGACATTTACCAAAACTGAAAATCTACTCTGTACACATCAGTTAGGTTGTTTGTGTTAGGAAAGACAATATGAATCATTTAAAAGCAATGTTTACACATTAATATTGGGTTTTTCTACATCACCACGATGTTTCTTCAAAAAATTTAGAAAGAGGGCTGGGAAAGTGGCTCAGTTTTAGAGTGCTGGCCTTGCATGCATGAGGCCTTGGGTTTGATTCCTTAGCGCCACATTAGCAGAAAAAGCCAGAAGTGGTACTGTGTCTCAAGTGGTAGAGCACTAGCCTAGAACTGAACAGCTGAGAGATAGCCCCCTGACCCACAATTCTGGCCCAATACTGGCAAAAAAGAAAATAAAAACAGAAAAATAATTTAAAGGAATTTATTGTAAGCTGTGTCCATATTCATAATGCTTGAGGTCAGGAGTATTATAGATTTCAAGGTGGGATATTTTATTTTTGTTTTGTGATTTGGACTATTTTCATATATACTAGTGATTGAACATACCTCCTTAAAATTTCAAAATTTTCTATTTCAGATTATTTTATTAAAATATAATCTTTATTTAAAAGATGGCATTGTAACTGGGCTATGGTTGCTTAATCCAAGTTACCCAAATGTCTGAGACCTTAGGATCATAGATTGAAGACAGCTGTGGGAGGAATGTCTGGGAGACTCTGATCTCCAATAAATTACCAAAAATAGTTGTCAGTAGAGATGTGACTTAACTGGTAGAGCATTAGCATTTGGCAAAAGAAGCTCATGGTCAGTGTCCAGGCATTAAATTTAAGAAGGAGGACTAGCACAGAAAAAGTGGCATTGGATTGTATTAAAATATATTTTACCAATTGTTTCAGAATACGTGTTTAGGAAGTCTCATTTTAAATGGTGTAAAGCAGGCTCATTATTATACTGGAGAAATTGGCATTTGTCCATAACAAATAAACCAAGTGGAGTGTAACCCTGTTAGTAACAATTTAAAAGTTGCAAACACAAAAGGATGTGCAGAAGATAAAAATTGGTTGAACATGTTTCTATAAGATATTTGAAAGGAGTGCTTATGCTTCACTGACTTCAATTCCCAAAAGGAATTTCCAAAGTGAAATACTTCTTTGAGCAGATTGTGACAAGAAGGATAACATTAGGTAAAACTTCAGAATATGTAAAACACATACAACCTTGAGCAAAATACATTACTTCAAATTTTCTTCAGTAACTTTTTATAAGACCAGAGATCCCTGACCAACACCTCCAGAACAGGCAGGAAAAACCAACATAATAGATCTAGCATTAATTCTCGGGTCTTCATCTGGCCCACAAAAGATGGACGGAGTCCAAGGAAAGGTAACTGTGGCCGCTAGCCCATTCCCCAGCCTCCCTTAGCAGCGGGGAGTCAACTCAAGCAGGAAAACTCATTTATTAACACAGTACAAGTAGTTTTTAAAGCAAAAATGAGCAGCTGGCATTGGAGGGGAGGAAGAGGAACCAATCACTGTCAAGGTCATACCCTATCATGCACCTAAGCTTCCATGGGCTGGTTATGCACAGAAAATACAGCAAATTGGGCTCTGCCCACTCAATTCCTTCTCAGCACCATCTTTGCTACCCATGTGCTCTACAGATTCTGCCTTTTTTGTTTTAATGGCAGACCCACCTCCCAGTTAGTTATCTTTTCCCCTCCTTTGTCAAGGTTATTTTAACAGGATTACATTGATAAGGATAGCATTGGCCACTCAGGAGGTTCAAGGCAAGTCTGGGGGTCGAGGTTTGCCAGACAAGGATAGGGAGGGCCCTTGTTCATGATCCAAGAGCCCGTCCTAGTTATCTCACATCCTTACCTAGAACAATAATAAACATCAGTCTCACCACCGTTAGAAATGCCTGAAGCAGTTCAATTAATTCCTGGGCACATATAAAAGTCAGTATCTTGTAAGGTTGTTCTCTTCAGAACATAGGAGCAGCCTGGGTATTGGGAGTTCCACACATGCAGCATGGTGAATCCTCGTGGGCTCCCACACTCAGGCCATTCTACTATATTCCAGAAAAACACGGAACATTTAAAACAAACTGAAGACATAGCAAACCAATCCTGGGCACATGGTGTCTTTAAAATGAGCCAGTTCCTTGTACATGCCTTTAACCGAGCACAGGGTCAAGATGACCTTTGAGCTTTACTGTCAGCTCCCAATGGCTCCCAACATCTCCCCTGTCTTTGTTTAAAGAAGCGAACCCCCCTGTATTAGGTTGGGTGGATCACATTGTCTGCCTTACCCGTCATCGGGAACTTCTTCAGAGTGAAGCGGAAGGCCCTGTCTTACGTTGGTCAGACTGACACCCCCTCTTACCCATCTCTGGCCGTGATTCCTCTCGGGGGAAATTCATTCACTTGGAGCTTGATCTTATGTAAATGTTTGGCTAAGCTCATAAGAGTTTTGCAGTGCACGTATCATGCAAGGAAAGCATAGAAAAACCATCAGCAAATGCATTACCAGGCCAAGCAATGTCTTTAGCAGTCCTTTAACATTAGTCAAGGATGGAATAGCAGTCTGCCTCTTCAGAATCCAGAGGTGGGGCCTGTTCTAATCTGGCTATTTGCCTGTGGGGTTGAAAAAGATCTAAAGACAAGATATTTGATGATTTCTGCATTGCCACCACTAATCACTGCCCAGGTCACCCTTTGAGGTTGATGCAGATTCCGTAGGGCCATATCCCAGACTGGGAGGGTCAGGAGAGCCAACAGCTGGAGTATCACCATCTGCAATTGTTAGAGAACACAAGAGATTCTCAAGGTCTGGTTGCCCTTGGGGATGGTTAGTAATTATCTTTCTGGCTTTCCTCTTTTAAATACAAGCCTTGGCCACCATAGCCCTTTTTCTTTCCTTGTTAGTTAGTTTATCCTTGGGTATCCTCCTGTACAGAGGAAATGGGTAAAAACTTAAGGTTCCTGGCAGGGATCCAAATGGGGACTGTCTCCCCTTTGGGAAAAACACATCCAAATCTCCTGCCCATGGCGTGGTCAGGACCTCTCCATTGTTGTGTCAGGGGGTCCTTCCACCTGACTTTCAGATGGGGCTTAGGGTTTAGTTGTTCCCAGTGCTTCTGAAATCTGGATTCAGTTGCCCCTTTTGAAAAATTGAAAATATTAATGGTAAACAAATCTATCTGTATCTGTATATGGGGGCTAACTCCCCTTATTTGTTTTAATAATTGATCCTTAAGACACTGGTGATTTCTTTCTATAATTGCTTGGCCTTGGGGAATATAGGAAATTCCTGTAGTATGATTAAGATGCCATTTGTCAAAAAATCTGACATTGCTTTACTAACAAAACAGTGTCCATTATCGGTTTTAACTTGTGCTGGTAGACCCAAGGTGGCAAAGCATTGAAGAAAATGTTCTTATGAATATTTAGTTATTTCTCCTGTATGTGCTGTGGCCCAGCATGCTCCTAAGTAGGTATCTATAGAGACAAATGTATATTTAAACTTACCAAAGGCTAGGAAATGAGTAACATCCCTTTGCCAGAGGACATTAGGTTTAAGGCCTCTGGGATTTAACCCTGGTGGTTGTAATGAGGATACTTTTAAGAAGGGCTGGCATGTTGTACAGGTATGTACTATCCGTTTTATGTCCTTTACAGGAATCTGAGGAAATCTATGCTGAAAACCTCTCCAATTAATGTGGGTTAAATCATGCAAACAGGTAGCCTCTTGTAACTTTAATGGTTGTGGGCCAGTAGCTAACTGGTCTACCAAATTATTGCCTAGGGATAAAAACCCAGGAAATTTTGAATGCTCTCTCAAATGTTGAATATGAATAGGGGCTCCCCGCTCTTCTAATAGGCTCATAAGGGTAACCATAAGAGGGGAAATAGGGTTTTCATCCAGCTTAATGTGTGCCTGGGGAATACGAGGGAGCAAGTTAATCATATATAGGCTATCAGAATACAAATTAAAGGGCTTTTGAATGTCCTGAGGGCCATCATTATGGCTAGCATTTCTTTATATTGTGCTGACCCTTAAGAAGGCTGAAATCTTTGTTGGCTTGGGGTCTTTTGTTGTTCCTCAAAGTCTGCATACAGAGAGCCTGCTTTTCCTTCATCAGTAAAAACATGGAGGGTGCCACGAATAGATATAGGAGAAAATAGAGATGGTATTTTGAGGGGAAGTCGACATAACATGACAGTCCATTTGGATGGCCCATAATGGCAGTCAATTTGGCCTAGAAACCCCTCCAAGGAGAGAGCAAGACGAGCATTGGCTCGAGCGAGCCACTCAACATCTGCCATCTGAAAAGGAAAAACAATGAAGTGAGGGTCAAGGTCATAATGCCTTTGGGCTTGGGTCCTTCCCTTGACAATAGCATCTGCAAGTTGGTCTGCCTGAGAGTACACCTGAGGTGTGCCCCCAAGGGGAGTGTGAACGCACTCTAATGGCTCCCCTGTTTGAGTTAAAACTGCAGAAATCAATGTAACACCTGCAAACAACCAAAGGGAAAATGGGCTCAAAAATAAAATACCTCATTAGGGAACATTTATCCAGGGCTTTTTGGAACTGCAAAAATATTGCCCAATGGATATCTGTAATTGTAATAACTTCTTGGGGCGGCCTGTCTTTTAGTAGAGCAAATAAGGGCACAAGACTATCTTTAGGGACAGGAACCCATGGTAACAGCCAATTGATTTCCCCTAAAAGACTCTGAAGTTGGGTTAAGGTTAGAGAGGCTAGAATATCCAGCAAAGGCTTAAGGGGTCTGGCCTGAGTCAAGGTAAAGTGGGTTCCAAGCACCTTAACAGGAGGTAACTTTTGAATTTCAGTGAGGGCTATGGTAAACTCCCTCCCCTTTTAAATATGGCAAGAACCTGGGCCAGAAGGCCCTCCAGGCGGCTCAGGTCTTGGTGTCCAAGAATTATATCATCCATGTAGGCATAGGCAAGGGAGGTATCTGAACCCAGAACAGGCCCTAAAAGTGTGGCCAAGTATTGTTGGCAAAAGGCTGGGCTATTGGACATTCCCTGTGGCAGCACCATTTATTTGAACCTCTGATCAGGCTGGAAAAATTTAAGAGAAGGGATGGAAAAAGAAAACTTCTTGCAGTCATCTGGAAGCACGGGGACAGAAAAAAAAAAGCAATCTTTAATATCAATCACAACCAATGTCTATTCTGAAGGTATAGCAGGAGTCCAGGGCATGCCTCTTGGGAGCGTTCCTCCTAGCTCCATCCTTTCATTTACCTTAAGTAGATCTTGGAGCATATGGCAAGCCCTGGAGACTTTTTGAATAACAAATACAGGTGTGTTCCAAGGATTCATAGAAGGGGCTATATGCCCAAAGTTTACTTGTTCTTCCACCAAAGGGTGGATGGCTACAAGTTTAGGTTTGGTCAATGGCCACTGTTCCACCCAGACAGGGCTTCCAGGCTTCCAACTGATGGGAGGTACTCGGGGAACAGTGGCCTTTAGGATTGGGGGTGCACCCAAGCAGTTCCCCTATGTTCTTCTCTGTAATTATGAAATTTAAAAAATCCTTTTTCTTAACTCCCTCTAGATCCTGTTTAAGCCTTTGTGCTTCTTCCCCATCCAGGATATCATCATAGGAAGCTTGATGGTCCATAATGAGCACAGCATCCATTTGTCTTAGCATGTCTTGCCCTAGTAAATTGGCAGTGAGGCTGTTTGCTACTAAAGGGCATATCTTTCCCTGTTCTACATCTGGGTTAGTCCATTTCATAAGGGCAACCATCTCTTTGGACTGGGAGTTGCCCCCTACCCCCAAAATAGGGGGCCCAGGTACAAGCTTCCAATCCAAGGGCACTTCCTCCTCCCTGAGTATGGTTTGATTTCCCCCCGTGTCAATTAAGCAGTGAAACCTCTTTCCTCCTATGAGAATACTTATTTTAGGGCTTAGTCCTTCCACTAGGGGGAAGGACTTGGGTCGTCCTGCTGCGAGGCTGCCTGTGCCTCGCAGCAGAGGGGGTTACTCCTTGAGTAAACAGGGCTAGAGGATGCCCCTGCCCTAGTTTAAAGGCTTCTCATCTAAATCAAACTTGGATCAACAATCCTTTTTCAAAAGGTATCCCTTCCTGCACCTGGGGCAGCGTGTAGGGGGCGGTTTGGTCCCCCCCCCGGGCCGGTTGGAGGGGGATTGTTGTAAACAGTCCCTCTTAAATTGCCCCTCCTGCCCATAAGAGACCCCTCCCAGATGGTCTTTGGGTCCCTTGGCCCTGGGCTGCCAGCGCCTGGGTAATAGCCTCAGTCATTTCAGATGTCTGAGCATGTAAAGCTAAAGCTAATGATTGGGACTGGTGCTGTTGCTGTCCACATTCTGGGAGGCCACCACCCATCTGCTCAGGGAACTCTTTCTCAATCCTGCGCAGGACATGCGGTGGTCTGCATTCATCCCTTCCCAGACCAGCAGCTTTACAAACTGATCTCAGAGGTTCCCTGCTGGTAGCTTGCAGTGAATGCTCTGTTGGACTCATTCTATAAACTCAGCTAGAGGCTCACCAGGTTTTTGCCTCACTCCTGCTATGGGGGTCTCAGTGGGCCCATCATCCAGTTTGTACCATCTGGCAAGTCCTGCCTGCCTCACCTGGTCACAGTATGGGCCAGGTATTGTGGCCTGTTGGACACCAGTGGAGTACCCTTCTCCAGTCCCTGTTAACATGGCATAAGTAAAAGGTATTGCGGGTTGAGGCTGCCAGTTATTCTCCACTCGCACTCTACATTCCTCCTTAAAGAAAGCACACCATTAAATCAACTGAGAACTGGTGAGAACAGCTTTGGCTACATCCAGCCAGTCCTTATGGACACATGGGTGATAAGCAATGTCCTGTAACAGGGTCTGGGCCCAAGGAGAGTTCGGGTCATCCTCCACCACTGCCTTGTAGAGCTCTTTAAGATCCTTAGCTTCCCATGGATATCATTCCAAGGGCCTGTTTGCTCCTGGTGCCAGATTGACCAGATACACTTGGGGATGTAAATCCTGTGGCCTAGGCTCCAGGCCCCCAGGTGGCCCTTCCTTTCCAGGGTAGGCCTCTGAGTAGGTTACTTCCCCAGCCCTCAGCTCCTACATGGATCATTGGTAGGAGTCCAAGTCTTGCAGGTCCCTCTCGCATGTCCTGTAGGGTGTCTTACCCTATTCCCCCCCACCCAATCGGGGGAATAGGGAGGGAGCCTACGACTATCAGGGGGACCTGAGTCAGAGGGGGTAACTTTCACCCTCGTTTTGACTTCCACTGTGCATGTCTCAGTGCATTCTCCCTCCAATTTGACCCATTCCTTTTCCTTCTCACATCCCAAGTCCTACTTTACTCCTTCTAGGCCTAATGTTGCCTCCTCCTCCTTCTTCTGTGAGATAGCATTACCCATAGTAAGGGTTTCACTTACCCTGAGAGACTGTTTTGCCTTGACCGGTGTCTTTTCCTTTTGTGCCCTACTTGTGGCGCCAGATGTCGGGTATTCGTCTGTCCCACAAAAGACGGACGGGGTCCAAGGAATGTTAAGTCCCCCACTAGCTGGTTCTCCAGCCTCCCTTAGCTCGGGAGACAATCAGACACAGCAAGGAGTCAACTCAAGTGAGGAAACCTCGTTTATTAACACAGAGCAAGCAGTTTTTAAAGCAAAAAAGACCAGGTGGCATGGGAGGGGAGGAAGAGAAATCAATCACTGTCAAGGTCATACCCTATCATGCACCTAAGCTTCCACAGGCTGGTTACGCACAGAACATAAAGCAAATTGGGCTCTGCCCACCAACTCCCTCTCAGTGCCATCTTTGCTGCCCATGTGCTCTACAATTAGTAATTCTATATATGGCACGATCAGGATTAGTTTGAGAGATCACATTCCAGAAATGATAGTGAGAATAGGATTAAGGATTAGTAAATAGGCAGATACTATCATTTGTGACCATTACTCCTGTACATCAAACCACAGCCTCATGTTCCCGCTGATAGTCTCTGGCTTATTCTTAAACCCAGTTCTCCTCCACTCCTAAAAGTTGGTCTAAATCTTCCAGCAACACGAAATGATTGAGAACGTTAGAGGAATTTTGTGTTTGGGAAGTAGAACCAATTTTTGCTTAAGGTAAGAAAAGCTAAAAATATTTCCCCCTTCCTGTGACTTTCTGCATCTTCTCATTAGGATTTGTCAGAATTGACGAGGTCTGTCCTTTGAGGAGGTTAATTCCTTTTCATGGGGTGCCCCCTTCCAACACTGGTAGGCTTCATTGCTACAAATACAGAAAAAGCACACACTACCATAATATGTACAACTGTCTGTAGTCACAAGGTCGTGTACAATCATGTATGTACTCAATCAAGGAGCACTAAGAAGGCAAACAAGGCAGGAGCAGAAAAGACACACCTGTAGGAGAAACAACACAGAATACCAAAATAAAATTGCAATATAAGAAGACTCCAGGCAGACACACAATTCACAACATCACTAGAATTGTTACCATGCTCATGTTACAGCTGGGCAAAGTGAATAAATTCACATGGGTTAACAACAGAATCTCTTGGTCATGGAGTTTAAACAAAGCTCTTGGCTCTCTTAGTCTGGAGAACCATTCAACTTACTCTCAGAACTTCAAGAGTCATTTTCAGTTGTCTGCATGCACATAGTCTACTGGCAATGCAAACTCATGAACTGCAAATCATTAACCCCAGAAAGGAGTAACACATGGAGTGTAGACTCAGGTCCTACACCCATCTTAGGGTTCTCACCTCACATTATTTCCAGAGCCTGAGATTCCTTCAAGTTACAGTTGTCAAGGTCCACTGAAGACTGGCTGGGCACCTGCCTCGCTACTCCAACTATTAAGGGCAAAACTGTACTTCATAGCATTTCCAGCAGCAACGAGGGAAAGAAACGAATTTACAGAGTGAAAACAATGGTGGGTGAAGAGGCGCACATTAAGTAGGTTCTGCCACCCCATACTTCCAAAAAAAAATCCCAACCCTTTCAAAGCATCTGTGCTTCAATGGACACTACAATTCCCACAATGTGATAGGCTACCCTAGAGGAAGTTGGTCTTACATAGGTTGGACCAGTGTCAGACTCTAAGTCTGAGGAGTTCCTTGATGCATAGGGAAATTTATCTCCTAACTGTGTCAGCTAACATGAGTTTCTACTTTAAAATCACAATTTGCCTCTTGAAACATTGTGAGACCAATCAGATAATGGAAATATATTGGGGAGAATTACATAATTTCACATTTTAATTCTTAGTTATGATAATGTAATTGTGGTTATGAGATTACATTGCTTTTGCTTCTGTTTTTGCTTACCAGGTATGATTTGCTGACTGTAAATTGCTCTGTTTTTTTTCCTTAAAATTTAGAATATCTTCCATCGCATCTTCAAAAGGTTTACTGACACTAAACTGATTCCTTGACCAATTTCACCTGTTCTAATATATACACATATATATATATATATATATATATATATATATATATATATATATATTGAACTCAGTTATTGAACATAATAATTTTAGTTAATTCTTGTAATTTTCTAAATAAAAAATAAGGTGAGGTTTGGGAGCCAGTGGTTGCTGCCTGTAATCTTCGCTGCTCAGGAGGCTGATTTCTGAGGATTGTAGTTGGAAGCCAGTCCCTGCAAAGAAGTATATGAGACTCCTGAGACTCTTACTCCCGTTACCCATAAAAAAAACCAGGGGTGGAGCTGCAGTTCAAGGGGTAGAAATCTAGCTTTGAGTAGAAAGCTCAGGGACAGAACACAATCCCTGGGTTCTAGGCCCAGGATGACATAAATAAAAGATAATGTTATCTTCACAAAAGATAATTACACTCTTTCCTATCTACACAGAAATGGACATTTCTATTGTCAAATTGATTTTCCTTGCAACTCCATTTCCTTCAACTTACAAATGGTAACAGTAGATAAGGATATCTTGTTGCTGATTTTAGGAGATTGGTATAGGAATTTTCACCATTAGGTAGGATATTGGTTATCAACTGTTCTTTTTGAAAAACAGATATTTTCATTAACATATTTTCAGTACATAGGGTAGCCTCGTGGTCACAGTTTAATGCAAGAATATAATTTATTTCATTGACCTCAATCAATCATACTTCCTCATCCACTCTCCTTCCTAATATAATTTTAACCTACTTCATTATATTGTTTTTGTAAATGCTTTTAAAGAATTTTGAATGAAGAGAATAAACATGGTCAACATTGTTACTTGTATGAGAATAAAATAATGAAACATGTCCAAACTATTTTACATCATGATGAAGGGAGGGAGATGTACCAAATAGAATACATTATAAGCATATATGAAAATGTCATATACGAAATCCTACATATATAACTGTTAACACTTTCTTTTGTTCCTGTTTGAAGTGTCTTTTACCTTTTTTTTCCCCCTCTGGAGTTGTTCTCTACCACTTAATTCCATTATTTTGATCACTTTATTAGAGATTAGTTTGGATTTTACTATCCAGCTTGATTTTAATCCCTGGTCTTCAGATCCTATCCTACTGACAAGCTAGTATTACAAGCATGAGCCACCAGCATATGAGTCTACATGAACTTTATAAATGTACATTTTAAACCATTTTCTCTCCCTCTGCCACTGGGGTTATCTTCCAATAGCTCTATTTCCTGTTTAGTAGTAGTAGCAGTAGTAGTAGTAGTAGTAGTAGTAGTACTAGTAGTAGTACTAGTAGTAGTAGTATAGTCCTTAAAATCTGTCTATTAAATCTGAAATCGGGCTTCTCTCCCAATAGATATGCTTTTCCATTGTGGTCACACTTACTGACTATTTGCATATCTGATCATTGTTAATCAAATAGAATGTGTAAAGTAACAAAGAATAACAACTGTGGACAGAACTCATTTATTTCTCTGGTTCCACTAAGTTAGACTATTATAGAAAAGTTTACTTTTCTATAGAGCTGTTCCAAGGACCAAACATGAGTATGTCCACAGGCTTTTCAGGGTTTGCCTAGCAAGGTGCTGCTTCTTTGGCCTTCAGCACACTGAGAAGTTCCACTAATATTAGCTTATTGTTGTCTTGTTTATGAGAGAAATATGGGAGCCTAAGATGAGAGATACTTGTTCCCAACCTTGTAAGGCAGAAATATGTACAATTATAACTAAACGGGCGAGAGGCCTCTGTGCCTCTCTCCAACTGCTCTGTGGAATTTCTGTCCTTTGAAGAGGGAGGATATACGTGTTGTGTTTTAAAAAATTATGTTCTTTAAACATAAACATAAAAGCTCTCTAAAAACTCAGATATCTTACTAACCTTTAGTATTTTCTTCATTTGCTGTCTATCCTTAGGTTACTTCCAGACTATAATTGGTAGTTGTTATATTTTTTAAACATTGGGGTATGCTGCATGCATTTTATCACAATCACCACTACTAAACCACTGCTGCACTCTTTCTTTCTACCCTAACTCAGATGTGCAGGTTTGAGTCACTCCAGGGACAACAAGTCTGAGTAGAACATGTCTGATTTTGGAATTTCATATGCCAGAGAACGTATAATGGTCCCTTAACTTTTGCTATTGTGAGATAAGCTCCATGGCCTATTTCTTAAATGTGTTTTTCGGTCCTCTAATCCTACAATACTACATGACACTGAACGGAAGATTTCTTCATATTGGATGAGAAAATATTTGAAATGATATTGCTTAAGTGGAAACTTACAGGGTCTAGTGGAAATGGAGATAGGACTGATAAAATGGTTTTCTAAGGTCCCAATGGAATAATCTGTTTTATATTCAATTTTTTTCCAATTAAAGTACACACACACACACAATAGTCTAAAAGTGAAAAAAAACAAGAATGATAAATGTTCCTTGGGTTGTGAGAGAACAAGGAAGGTAAATTTGGAGGTAAATTAAGTTAGCAACTGTGATGGTTAATCTTGAGGATAAACTTAATTGAGATTGATTTGATTGTGTTTAGATGCACCCACCTAACTCTGGGTGTGTTTGGGGGGTTTCCAAGCAGACTAACTGAAGCAGATACGCCTCCTGCACATGGGTGGCACAGTCCCATAAGCTGGCTTTCCATATGGAATTAAAGAGGAGAAAAGAGAATCCCCCCATGGAAGCACTCCTTCTCCCTCTCTTACTCCTTCCCCTTCTCCATGTCCACCATATTCTGCTCTGCCATGACTGCCTGAAATCTATGACACTGAGCAAAATAAATTCCTAAGATATTTCTGTCAAGTATTTTGTCATAGCAAAAAAAATTCATGATTAACACACAACCGAATTTTCCACTTCTACTTCTTGATTGATTGATTGATTGATTGATTGATTGAGCCCTGCCTAGAACTGGAGCTCAGTTGTAAGCACTGTCCCTGAGCCTAATTTGCTCAGTCAAGGGTAGTGCTCTACCCCTTGAGGAACAATGCCATTTCTAGCTTTTTCTAAGTACTTTATTAGAATTAAGAGTCTCATACACTTTCCTGGCCAGACTGGGTTAATCCACCATCCACAAATCTTAGCCTCCTAAGTAGCTAGGATTACAGGCTTGAGCTGCTTGTGCCTGACCACATTCCACCCCCTCTTCCTTCTTCTTGGTTCTTCCTCCTCTCCCCTCACAACCTTCCTCCTCTACACCATGCTAAATAAGTATAGGCTTTACCACTGAACTGGACAACCAGCCATAGGCTGCCATCTTTACTCAATGAAATAAAGAGTTGACGTCAATGGGTTGCTGACTGTATGCTAGGCACCAACCCACCTTTTTCTTTGTGAACTTGGTAATAAACCTATGAGATAGGTAATCATTATCTTAGTCTTAAAAACCAGGACACTGGAAGAGAACTAATGATTTGCCAGGGCCAGCATCACAAAACTTAAATCCTGGTCAAACAAACATTTCAATCCAATTTCAGTAGTGAAGATCAGACTCAGACCCAGGCACTCTCCTCACTAGACAGCCATGTACTTAGTCACACCTCTGGGCATTCTTGATTCCTTGTTACAGGAATGTGAGGGTAGGGGATAACAAAAGCCACACACTAATGGAGTATTATTTGAAGGTGAGTTTTGCAATTGGAAAGTCCAGGAGAAAAGTCCCAGCTCCAGCATTTACTAACGTTTGACATCACATACAAGTAATTTCAAATTGTTTCCTGTGTTTCTGTATCTGGAAAATGGAGATAATCAGAACCCCTTCATTCATGAAGGAGCAATTCACAGCAATGTGTAATTGGCTCAGCTGCAATCCTAAGTACTAAAGAGGCTGAGATCAGAGGATCAAGGTTCAAGGCAGTCTGAGCAGTAAAGTCTGTGAAACTTTATTTCCAATTAATCACCAGAAAACCAAAAGTAGTGTAATAATTCAAACTGGTAGAATGCTAGCCTTAAGCAGAAGAACTGAGGTACAGTGCTTGGGCCCTAAGTTCTAGCCTGACAACCAAAACCAACAACAACAAAGAGCAAGTTCCAATCATTTGTTTAACATAGTACATTGAGGCTGAAATCTGAGGATTGAAGTTCAAAGCCAGCCTAGGCAGCTAAATCTGAGAGTTTTATCTCCAATTAACGTACAAAAGCCAGAAGTACAGATGTGGCTGAAATGATAGAGCACCAGTGACAGACAGCCACTCACTGCTTTTTCTTCAACCTGGCATAAGTCCAGCACAAATGGCCCAACAGCAGATGTTTGTTGGTGAGAAACTGAATGAGTGAACACTAAAAGAGGCCTCGCCTCCTCCTATCTTTTCATGTCCAGGCCCCCTCTGACTGCACTGTTATCTGTTCTCTCATCCTGGGAAAATAACCAGAGCATAAAATGTGTCATATGAACCAGTTATAATTGTACACTTCAGTAGATTTAAGTTTATTCACATTTTCATGCAACCTCACTGATACCAACCTCTAGAACTTTCTCAGAATCCAACCTGAAATTAAGCACTTATTAAACAGCACCATCCATCAATCCATTTCCCCAGTCTCAGGAAACCTACCATTCTACTTCCTTTCTCACAATTTGACTGTTGCAGATCTCCTGTGAGTGGAGTCATGATATTCTAACGATAGTGATGGTCATGGTGTGTATGTCTATGTGCGTGTGTGTGTGTGTGTGTGTGTGTGTGTATGTGTGTTTGTGTGTGTGTGTGTGTTCATGCTCATGCACACCCCAGTGTTATTGCTTGTACTCAGGTCCTGGGCAATATCCCTGGCATCTTTTGCCATTTCTACCATAAATTCACATTAGTTTTCTAAGGTAGTTAATTGGAAATGAGTCTCATAAAACTTCAATCCTCAGCTCTAAACTTCTTGAATAGCTAGAATTACAGCCTTGAGCCAACAACACATGGCTAGAGATGGTCTATTTTAACACATTATTTCTGCTAGCATGTAGTGCTTCATTTTTTAGTCAAACATTAGTGTAAATATTGCTATGAAAATATTTTTGAAGGTGATTACCACTTTAATCACATGGGTAAATATAAACAAATAGATTTAAATAATTTTTAACGTTGAGTAAAGATTTATTACGGGCTGGGAATGTGGCTTAGTGTTAGAGTGCTTGCCTAGCATGCATGAAGCCCTGGGTTTGATTCCTCACTACCACATGAACAAAAAGCTAGAAGTGACGCTGTGGCTCAAGTGGTAGAGCACTGTCCTGGAGCCAAAGAAGCTCATTGACAGTGAACAGGCCCTGAGTTCACCCTCCAGGACTGCCAAAAACCAAAACCAAAACAAAGCAAAGCAAAAATGATGATTGCCCTTCCTAAATAGAATGGACTTTATCCAATGATTTGATGAATTTCAGAATTTGAGCATACTCAAATTCTGCCACTTAGCTGCAGTATAGAAATTCTGAGTCTCCATCTACAGGCTGAATGATGCAAAATTTTTCTCTTGCTTGAGCTATCAGGCCTGATATCCCCCAATCAGCATATACACATGTATGTATACTTTCATGCATGTGTATATATGTGTGGACACATTATATATACATATACATATACGTATACATATACATATACACACAAGTTTATAGTGGGGAGGGGTTGAAATTAAAGTGTAGACACTTTCCCCTAGCTTATTCTGCTTGAGACTAGTACTTTACCACTTGAGCCACACCTTCGGGTCTGGGTTTTTTTTTGGTGTGTGGGAGATAGTCTTAGGTGATGGTTATGAGCCATTTTTATTGTTGTTGTTTGGTGCCAGTACTAGAGCTTGAACTCAAAATCTGGGCACTATCCCTTAGCTCTTTCACTCAAAAGTAGCACTCTACAACTTGTCCTACAGCTCCATTGCAGGCATTTTAGTGGTTAATCAGAGATCATGGCTGTAAACCGTGATCCTCAGACCTCAGCCTACTAAGTAACTAAGATTACAAGCAAGAGATACCAGCACCTGCCTCAGATAGTATTCTTATCGTCATACTATTTTGATTTTGAGCTGTGTGGCTCTAGTCAGTGGCTTAATCTCTCTGAATACCATTTTCTGATATGTGAAATGAAGATTAAGTAAGCACATTAATAATAATAAATACTCTATGGGGAGGGTATGGACATTTGATGGAGTAAAAATAAAATAAATGTAACCTTCATCTCTCAATACAACAGTTGTTAGTAATCAATATTTATTATTTGTCATTATTATTTGGCCCGACCTTGATTTGAGAATCCTTATAAGGTACAGGACACAGAGAGAAGTCCCAAGGCAGCCTCATCCTTGCCCCTATCTCACTGGCTCCCTTTGAGGTCACAAGAGGCCCCCAGCAATGAAAAATGTCCTAGCTCTACATGTTATGAGTTGCTCCCAGATTTGATTTTGACTTTAATCATTGGTGCTCTGGCTGTGATTTTAAGGAAAATGGCTAAATACTATTGGTGCCAATGGGGACATAGCAGCCCATTCTATCTATACTCGGTCTTTGAAGGTTCCCCCAGAAAATAGAACGAGAGAGGGGGGGTGGTCCACAAAGTTGTTTAGTCTACTAATCACGGTTCTGGCAGTCTGTGCTGGACTAGGACTGGCAAATGGGGTAGAGAGACCCACCTATAGCCATTGAGGGAGTTTCCTTTCTTTTCCTGGTGATTTAGGTGATTTTTACATCTTTCCAGGCTACCAGAAGATAATAGGATAGGAGAAGGATCAGAGTGGGCATGTCACAGAAAGGATCAGATTCCAGGGAATGGATACCCATGTCTTCCTCTTCTTGCTATGAGAGGTCCTTGATGTCCTTGGTTTCCTAGTCTTTACAAGTGAAGCAAAGGCTAGCTCTTCCTTCCCACAGCCCAGGGAGCATTCAATAGGCCTGAACTAAAGCGCAGGATGGGCCCTGTAGGGGGAATCTCATCTTTAGCACCAGCCAAGGATGTGTTGTTAAAAAACTGTGCCTCCTGGTTCTCTGTAGGTTCCCAGATACCTAGCAGATTTTATTTCACTCAACTCTTGAACTAGTTCATTCCTTCCCTCCCTTTTTTCCTCCCTTTCCCCTTCTATCCTCTCCCTCTCTTTTTTTGTCAGTCTTTGTTATTGAATACAGGGTCTGTCCCTGAGCTTTTTGCTCAAAGCTAGCTCTCTACTATTTTGAGATACAGTTCCACTACTGGTTTTCTTGCTAGGATTACATAACTGAGCCACTAATTCCATAATTCTTCCCTCCCTCCTTCTTTCTCCTCCTGCCCCCACTCCTTTTCTTTTTTCTTTCTCTTTCTTTCATTTTGTGTTTGTCCTAGGGACTGCACTGAGTACCTGGGCACTGTTTTTGAGCTCTTCATTCAAGGCTAAAATTCTACCACTTGGACCACAGTCCCACTTCTAGAGTCTTACAGTCTTTCCTGCCCATGCTGACTTTGAACCACAGTCCTCAGATCTCAGCCTCTTCACCAGCTAGGATTAAAGGTGTGAGTCACCAACACCTGGCTTAGTTGTCCTTCTCAAGAACTTTCATCTCAGGCAGAGCAGGAATTGCTGTACTGAAACACCAGCCAGACACTGTAATATGGACAATATATGTCTCAACTGGCCTAGGATCAAACATTATTGAAACTAATTCATACTGAGGAAAACTAGGTAAGACAGGTTTACCCATAAGGGTGAAGAATCCATGCCTGATACCAATGGTTCACATGTAGACTCCTAGTTACTGAGAAGGCTGTGATCTAAGGACCATGATTCAAAGCCAGCCTGGGCATAAAAGTCTGTGAGACTCTTATCTCCAATGAAAAACTAACGACCAAGAAATGGAGCTGTGGCTCAAGTGGTATAGTGTGCCAAACTTGAGAATAAAAGCTAAGGGACAGCACCCAGACTCAAAGTTCAAACCCTAGGATTGGTGTGTGCATGCACGCACGCACGTGCACATACACACACACACACACACACACACACACACACACACACACACACACACACACACACACACACACACACACACCACAGAATGCATGTAGTCTGTCTTTTGGGCCACAGGTTTTTTTTCCAATGAAAGGTACTGAGGCAGGGGATTGGATTTAGGGTCTGGTGTCACTGATTGTCCAGGAATTTTCTTCCTCTGTAATATGGAAATAAGGATAACTGAGGGATATGGTTGTTCGGAGCATTAGACGAGCTAATAATAAGTGGTATATGTGTGTTTGTGTGTGTGTGTGTGTGTGTGTGTGTGTGTGTGTGTGTGTGTGTCTGTGTCTGTGTGTGTGTGTACCATTCCTAGGGCTGTCCCTGAGCTTTTTTGCTCAAGGCAGGCACACTACCACTTGGGACACTGGTCCAATTCCAGATTTTTTGATGTTTAATTGGAGTGCTGGCATTGAACCACAACCATCAGGTTGCTAGCCTCCTGAGTAGCTAGGATTACACATATAAACCACTGGCTTCAAACTATAATAAGGTTTTCATGAAGGGGAGTTGGTGATATTCTTCAGTTACTATTTCATGGTGACCTCCTCTGAGGCCCCCAAAATGCAACCAGATGGGGCTCTGCCTTCAAGGAACCAGGATGAGTCAAAACCAGCCAAGTAACGCTGCATTAACAAACAGCCCAGCAGTATTTCTACTCACAACATGAGTTTAAGTTGAGTCAGTAGGAGCTTCTTTTCTTCCTGTGAAGGACACTCTGCTCTGACAAACTTCTAAGATCACTGGCAAAGGAAATCAACTTAAGCTTCACTCTGATGTAGTTTCTACACATGTTGTAATCATGTGATTGTACCTAACCTTTTTTTTTTTTTTTGGTTGATTGTGGGGCTTGATCTCTGGGCCTGAGCGCTGTCCCTCAGCTCTTCAGCTCAAGGCGAGCACTCTACCACTTGAGCTACAGTGCCACTTCCGGTTTTCTGGTGGTTTATTGGAGATAGGAGTCTCACGGTTTCTCCTGCCCGGGCTAGCTTTGAACCGCGATCCTCAGATCTCAGCCTCCTGAGTAGCTAGGATTACAGGCGTGAGCCACCAGCGCCCGGCTAGATTGTACCTAACCTTGAAATGAATAGAAATGTTTAAGTCTATCATGTTGCATGTGTCCCATGGTGTAGGAAGGCAGGCGTGTATGTCAGCAACTACTCACAAGTGTTTTAGTCCCATAGAAGATAAGTTCCTTTATCATTTTTAAAAATTTTTAACCTGGTAGTGCAGAGTGGGACTTGAACTCAGGGGCTGGACCCTGTCCCTTCGCTATTTTTACTCAAGGCTAGGATTTTACCACTTGAGCCACAGCTCGATTTCTGGTATTTTGGGTGGTTAATTGGTTAGCATTCTCACATATTTACCTGCTCAGGCTGGCTTGAACCATAATCCCAAGCTTCTAGCCTCCTGAGTAGCTAGTATTACAAATATCAGCCAACAGTGCCCAGCTGACACTTATAAGTCTTTTGTTTATTGGCCTAGGAAGGTGGCTCCATGATAGAGTGCTTGCTTCTCATGCATGAGAAGCATATCCATATCGTGGAGTTCCTTTCAATGTGTATACTATTTTAGATAAATATGAAGAGGCACTTAAACACCTTATCTTTTATGTAGGTAAGAGTTGTGTTTTTCTGGGAAGAAAGTCTTTAACTTACCTTATGTAATGGTATGTGTGAGTCGTCACCAAATGGTTTCTACATCTTTGTCATTCTCCTGAAATTTGCCTTGGGTTCTTAGCAATGTTCAATGATCAGGCCATGTCAACAGACACATTTGGCATTTGTCAAAAATGACAAATCCAAGGGAGGTACTGGTGGCTCACAGCTATGATTCAGTCATGAGGTTTGAGATGAGAGGATTGCACTTCCAAGCCAGCCTGGGTAAGCAAATCTGAGTCTCTTATCATTAATTAACAAGGAAAAAGAGAAAAACAAAACATGGAAGGAGCCCGGCACCAGTGGCTCATGCCTGTAATTCTAACTACTCAGGAGGCTGAGATCAAAGGACCACGGTACAAAGCCAGCCAGGGCAGGAAAATCCATGAGACTCTAATCTCCAATAAATCAGGAGAAAACCAGAAGTGGCACTGTGGATCAAGCAGTGAAGTGCTCGCTTTGAGCTGAAGAGCACAGGGACAGTGCCCAAGCTGAGAGTTCAAGCCCCATGCCCAACCAAAAAAACAGAAAACTGAAAAAACAAAACAAAAATATCCACAAAGAGAGATGTGGCTCACGAAAAAGAGCACCAATTGTGAGCAAAAACCAGCCAATCAATAATATGAGCTTGGTTTAAGGATTTAGCTCAGGGAGGAGCATTTCCCTGGCAAGTACAAGGTCCTGAGTTCCATCCTGCCTACTCAGGATGAAGAGATCTCAGAATCTTGTTTCTAAAGCATCCCTTGCAGGAAAGTCTGTACGACATTTTATTTTTGGTTTTTTTTTTGGGGGGGGTCCAGTCGAGAGGCCTGAACTCTGGGTCTGGGCGCTGTCCCTCAGCTCTTCAGCTCAGGGCTAGCGCTCTACCACTTGAGCCACAGTGCCACTTCCGGCTTTTTTCCTTTTTTTTTGCTTATGTGGTGCTGAGGAATCAAACCCAGGGCCTCAGGCATG
Source organism: Dipodomys merriami (assembly GCF_024711535.1). NCBI lineage: Eukaryota > Metazoa > Chordata > Mammalia > Rodentia > Heteromyidae > Dipodomys > Dipodomys merriami. The sequence goes on from NW_027203471.1 coordinate 2,094,945, forward strand.
CAAGGCAAACGCTCTACCACTGAGCCACCTTCCCAGCCCACTCTACAACTCTTAACTCCGATGAATCATCAAAATGCCAGAAGTAGAGCTGTGGATCACGTGGTAGAGCACTGGCCAAGAGTGAAAACTAAAAGACAGAACACAGGCCCTTAGTTTAAGACCAAAGATCTGAACACATACCTACACACACACAGACACACAGACACACACAGACACACAGACACACAGACACACACACACACACACACACACACACACACACACACACAAAGAAATATTGATAATTTAGTCCAAATGCACATAAACATATTCAGGTACATGAGTACGTTTCAAAGAGGCAGAAACAAATATGATCACAGTTTGGAATATAAAAAAATGCCACGTGCCATCGGTTCATAGCAGGGAAGGAAGGCATGTGTCATTTCACCCTTAGGGAACTCCTCTAGGGGATATTTTGGGCAATCTCTCCACCAGGATATGTCTGTACTACTGGAGAGTCAAAGGTGGCAAGTTCCTCAAGAACCAGAAATTCACATTTCACCCCATCCAAGGGACCTACATTTCCAAGAGGATCTTTGCACTCACTCCCCAAGGAATCAACAATACCTAAAAAACAGATAGGATGGATAACAGTGAATTGGGAGAAGGAGCGGGGAATCCTGGGCTCCCTGTGCAAATGGTTAAATGGGAAAGGGACTGACCTGAGTAGAGACACAAGGATAAGTAGGTGGAGGTGAGGCAGGAAAGCAGAGATGATGAGGGCACTAGTCCTACAGGAGGCATCACATCCTGGGACACAGGCATGTGCAGACAGGGTACTCCCCAGAAAGAGAATGCTGGATGAGGTCAGGGGACAGGAGAGGGCAACAGAAAGAACTGATTGTAAAGTATGAAAAGTAGAAATAAGGGTCCCATACTGGGGCACCAAGGGACCTGGGTTCTATTCTGACTCTACTGAGTGGACAAATCCCTATGCTCACAACCTCAATTGACCCCACCTGGGAGAAAAGTAGGAAGAAGCACAGACTGCTCAGGTGCTGCCACTGAGGACACCTACCAGATGAGGAGGAAGGAGAAGGAGTCACAGGTTTGGAGTAAACCCACACCAGGGTGGGAGACTGGGGTGCAACATTCTGTCTACACCATACCTAGGCACTCAGCTGTCTGGCTCCCGGCCCCTCAGGGTTCCATCAGGCTGCAGCCTACAGTGCAGAGCCCACAGCCCCACATTGGGCAGGAAGACCAGAGCCACCAGTAATGGAGCCACCGCCTGCACAAAGCACTTCTGCTTCTGCTTCTTCAGAGCCAGTCAGCCCACAGTTCAAGCAGCCTTGCTCCAAGCCCTGGCATGTCCAAATGGTGGTAGCAGCAACAACTCAGCAAAAGGGAGTTGCCCAGGCCCAACCCCTATCCATCCCCCCTTCACGTCTGCTGTTCATAGGCTAGCAAACCAGATGCTACCACTTAGTCACCACAGCAGGGGGTAGTCGCTGCCACCAATCCCAAAGTTGGGCACTATGGAGTCCTCAGACTCAATATTCCCACTTCTACACTTGTTAGAGAATGACTCTATCTGTCGACCTTGGCCTTCTTCTGGAGAGTTCTAGTCTATCCAGGTGAGATCTGTGGGTCTGATATCAGATATCCCCCTCCTCAACCAAAATGGTGCATCCTGCTACTCCATAGCTCCCTCACCTTCCCACCCAAGTGTGGTGAGAAAGAGCTAGAAATGAGTTGTTGAGCTATAAGTGGTACCTGCTTGGTGCTAGTGAGCATGTAAATTTTGGTAGTTGAAGTGTACCCCAGAGATCGATTCCTCCTCACAACGTCCTCTGAGGGTGTGAGCTATCCTGGGGGAGTCGAGCTTGTCAGGCTTTGCAGATACTGCTGGAGCCCTGGCATTGCTTTATGCTCAAGGCTAACACTTTATCATTTTGAGACACAGATTGCTTGTGCGGTTTTGTTGCTGGTGCTGCTGTTGCTGTTGTTGTTGTTTGTAGATAATTGGAGATAAGAATCTCAGGGACTTTCCTGCCCAAGCTGGCTTCCAATCTTGATCCTCAGCTATCAGCCTTCTGAAGAGCTTGGATAAAAGCTGTGAGCCATTGGTGCCTGGTTAATCTCTTTTGTTAAATTTGATAATTTTTGCTTTTTTCTGATTTCATAGTCTATCAAAATATGTGTGGAATACCTTTTTCTGCATACTGTCACTGTGATCCTTGATTCTTTACTGGGGGCTGTCCGCAGAAGTGCCGTCAACCCTTATGAACTCTATGAGGGGACTCTATGGCAGCTGAGTGTCCAGGGCAAAGTTGGCAGAGGAGGCAGTGGCAAACGCGGGGATTTGGCAGAGTAAGGGAAGACACAGAAGAAAATGAGCACTGCTTATATGGGCAGCCTGAGTGGGCAGCCCCGGGGGTTGATGGTGTGGGTGCCCCTAGGCAGCTGAGGATGGCCTGGAGGCAGCGGTGCTTCTGCTGCAGCTCCGTGGCTTCCATCACTGCCATTGCCTCTGCAGAGCAGGTGCATTGGCTCTGCCTTGAGCCTGGGGTTATAGGGCAGCTGCTGGCCGGCCAGGACTTGCTTCCGGGCATCTGGCTCATCCTGCGGCTGCCTGAAATTCATGTAGGCCTGGTGGAGGAGGTAGGGCATGAGCACAGTCACTGGCTGTCTCCCTGAGGCCCTTGACCTGGTGGAGAAACCAGTCCAGGGGTGCTCAGCTGCTGGAGCTCAGCTGGCAGTGTGGGACTCAGGCTGCTGATGAGCAGCATCTGGTGCTCACAGATGCTGAGCAGGGTCCATGGGCCAGTCCACAGGAGACGTCAGCAGGGGCGAGGCATGGAACAGTGGGCCAAGGCTCCTGGGTCCCTGAGGCTTCGCCGTCCCAGTCTCTGCTGCTGCTGGCCCTGAGCCCAAGGAGCACCCACTGCTAGTTGGAGGTTCACAGCATGTTAGCTGCCCTGCCGGCGCGGGGCTTCCCAATGACTCAAGCCTGAGATGGATGCTTGGCACCAGAGGCCTCAGGTGCAGCCTGCCACCCTTTCAACTGCAGCAGCATTGTGTACCACAACAAGCTGTACTGACTTGGCCTCACTCTGCAGCTTCGGTGCTGGAAAGGCTGTGCCCCACAGACCCTCATAGCAGCTGCATTGAAGCCCAGGAGGCAGTGTCCTTGGTGCCCCATCTTGGAAAAAGGACCCAGCGTGGTGGTGGCGGCTGGGCTGGAGTGGCCTTGCAAATGATTTAAGTACACTTTATTTGGGAGTTTACTGTCTTCTTAGTGTGTGTAAAGCATTAGTTTTGTTAGGTGACTAGTTGGACATGTCTACATTCTGACCAGGTTGGTCTAATTGAACATTTTTTATTAATTTACTTTATTAGTATTATAAAGAACATGTACAGAGGGATTACAATTAAATGAGTCAGGTAATAAATACATTTCTGTTTGTACAGTGTCTTCTGTTCCCTCACTCTTTCCCAGCACCTTCCTTCCATTAATTAAACATTTAGGGAATTCCCTGAAGGAAATATAGACTAATGTAAAATAAAATCTTACGTCAGTAGAGACTTAACCCAATCACATTTATTTTTTTGTAGAATAGACAAATCTATTTTCTGCAATGATGAAACAGCCATGAAGTATCCTTGGAGACTGGAGGGAAGTTGCTGAGCTACCTAACCTGGGCACTAAGGAGAAGATCAATTGGCCTAAAAAGATGCCTGAAAGAAGACAGAGATGCAGAAACGTGAGATGATTAAGCAGGTCCAAGCATTATAGAGGTGACATTAACTTACTTCTCTGCACACCATACTTAGTTTTATTTGCTGTATAAAAGAAAGGAAAGTTTAGAAAATTCATTATTGTGAATTTTCCAATGAAAAGGCAAGCCTTACGAACATTTATGTTTTTCTCATTAATAATACAGAATGGAAAAAGGTTCAATGTTGAGTATATAAATACTTTAAGTACTGTGAAGATACTATTTGATGAGTCATGAAATTTAGTCCATGGAGCACAAATCTAACTTTTTTTTTGAATTTTAATTTTTTGTGAACATACTGTACAGAGGGGTTACAATTACATGGGCAAGATAATGAGTACATTTCTTATCAAGCATTACAGCCTCCTCCTTTGTTTACCCTTCACATCCCTTCCCAGCCTCCCTCCGCCCGCCCAACCATTCCCCCCCTGCCCCTCCACACCAAAGTTGTAAAGTTTGTTTTTGACATGACAACTTGTACTTCTCATAGTTGCATATGGTCAAACTGTATCCTTAAACGACTCGTTTTTCCCCATCTCCTCCACAAATTATAACGACATCAAATACAGTGAAAGCAGAGGTTATACTGTGGGGGAGAGACATACAAAGCTACAAAGAAATAATCTTATAAATGCATTAGAAACAAATGCATTAAAGAAAAAACATTTAAATACATATCTAAGGGTTCGTTTTCCTAACATCACATTATCTGAACTTTTCTGCTTGAAATACATATACTAGATATTGCAAACAAGGGAAACCATGGGACCTGTTTCTTTGGGCCTGGCTTACTTCACTTATAATTTTTTCCAAGCCTTTCCATTTCCTAACAAATGGGGAAATGTCAGTCTTTCTGATGGAAGCATAGAATTCCATTGTGTATATATACCACATTATATTGATCCATTCATATACTGATGGGCATCTGGGTTGGTTCAATATCTTAGCTATGATAAATAATGCCGCAATAAACATAGTTGTGCTGGTAGCTTTAGTGTGGTCTTGTTTATAAACATTTGGGTAAAGGCCCAAAAGTGGGAATGGTGGGTCATAGGGGAGGTCTATGTGAAGTCTTTTGAGGAACCTCCATACTACTTTCCAAAGTGGTTGAACAAGTTTACACTCCCACAAACAATGAAGTAAGGATCTCTTCTGCCCACATCTTCTACAGCATCTGTTGTTGTTAGAATGCATGATTATAGCCATTCTAAATGGCGTGAGGTGGTATCTCAATGTTGTTTTGATTTGCATTTCTTTTATGGCTAGGAACGTTGAGCATTTCTTCATGTGTCTATTGGCCATCCTTCTTTCTTCAGAGAAGTTTCTCTTCAAGTCTTTAGCCCACTTATTTATTGGGCAGTTGTTTCTTTGAGGATTTGTTGTTGGGGGATTTAATTTTTTGAGTTCCACGTATATTTTAGATATGAGACCCTTGTCCATTGTATGGCTAGTAAAGATCTTCTCCCAATCTGTGGGCTTTCTATTGATCTTGCTAGCTATGTCGTTTGCCATGCAGAAGCTCTGCAACTTCATGCAATCCCATTTGTCCAACTTTTATTTGTTTGTTGTGTTTCCAGGTCTCTATACAGAAAATTTCAGACTGAGCCAAGAAGACCTAGGGTTTCTCATATTCCATCATGTAATGTTTTCAGAGTGTCTGCTTTGACTTCGAGGGCTTTAATCCATTTGGAGTTGATTCTGGTGCAGGGTGATATATAAGGATCTAGCTTTAGTTTTCTACATGTAGTTAACCAATTTTGCCAGCACCATTTACTGAAGAGGCTGTCTTTCCTCCATTCTATTGTTTTAGCTCCCTTATCAAAGATTAAATGGCGATAGGTCTGTGGGTTCATTTCTGGGTTTTCAATTCTATTCCATTGGTCCTGGGGTCTGTTCTTGTCGCTACCGCCTCAACCAGCAAGGAAGACGCGACACCGAACTCTTCTTTCTGCAGTTTATTCAGGACCTTTTAGTAATCTTCTGACCCCCAACCCCGGGGAGAATTCCCCAAAGCCTTAAGTACCCGCTGGGTAGCCAACCCTGATACGCCACGTGGGAACCACCAATAGGTTCAGGTGCGCGGAAGCAAGCCAGATTCTTTGCCTTAGCCATATAAGGAGTTGTTTACCATAGAGAGCACTCGCCATCGGGAAGGCGGAGGGTGTAAGCCGGCGCCATCTTCCAGGTGCGGCCTCTCGCAGCTCTCTACAGTTCCCCCTTTTTTGTTTAAAGAACACAGATGAGAACAGAGGTCTGATCCCTGTTGTCCAATGCAAGGACTGCATACAAGCCTTCTCCCAGAGGGTACCTTCTCTAGGGATGACTCAGCCTGTCCATTGATTCGTTTTTCACAAGGACGGGAAAAGGCGAATCGAACCCGTGTGCAATCAAACATGCTCTCCTCGAGGGCAAAACTCATGCCTCTCGACTGCAGTACTTTGGCTTTGCAATCTGTGTTCATTGTTTTAGGGTGGCAAGCCACGCTTGGGGGGACTGACCTGCTCCAATGACTGTAAAGGCTTGGATAATCATGGCTGCACTGCGACGCTGAGAACCTCTAATTTGGCAAATGCACCACAGGCATACCAAGGAGGCTAACACCAGAAGGCCTGTCAGGGCTCCTAAACCCGCCCATTCCTTAAGATGATTCATAGCAGCGGAGATCCATGAAGATAAGCCCTCCACCAATCCGGCATCCACTCAGGTCAAGTTCACCATGACGATGGCAACCCTGAGCTGTTCCATCAGGCTGTCGAACTCCCCAGTTCAATTACCTAAAAGATAACTAGACAACTGTTTAGACAAATTTGCAGCGTTTTTTAAATAGGTTTTTTCCTGGGCCTGAACTCTGGGCCTGGGCACTGTCCCTCAGCTCTTCAGCTCAAGGCCAGCACTCTACCACTTGAGCCACAGCACCACTTCCGGCTTTTTTCTTTTTGCTTATGTGGTGCTGAGGAATCGAACCCAGGGCCTCATGCATGCAAGGCAAGTGCTCTACCAATGAGCCACCTTCCCAGCCCTGCTTCTTCTGGGTTAATTGCACCACAGCAGCAGCTAATCCAGCATTAGTTAGTGGTCCACCTAGCTCTCTGCAAACTTTCATCCATGCTTCTAGTCCCCTATTCCTATATGGGGTTATGGCGGCTCTGCATTCCTTAGTGCACTGCTCATAAACAAGCTGTTTAATTAATGGCATGGCTGCGTCTGGGTCACCAAAAATTCTGCCAGCGGCCTCAACCATACGGGCAACAAAGTCCGAAAACGGCTCCATAGAGCCCTGCAGGATTTTGGTGAGATTGCCACTCACCTCGCCTTTATTTGGTAAGGCCTTCCATGCCTTTATGCCAATTTTATTGATTTGTTCATAAACTTGAACCCAGTAGCCTATCTGCTGATTGGCGAATCTCCCCTGTCCAAGCAGCATATCTCTGTCCCAAGCTGGGTTTCCCCCAGCCTGATTGGCCACAGCCTCTTCACTAGCAAATTCAATCAAAAAGGCCTTCCAATCTAAATACTGACCTGGGCTCAAACAAGCTCGTGCGAGCCCACTCCAATCACCGGGTGTCATGCAATGTCTGTTTAGGGCCTCCACCTGGGCTACAGTAAAGGAGGCTGTGATTCCGTATGTCCACACAGACTCAGCTAAAATTTTATAACCTTAAAATCTAAGGGTTCATGATACCGCTGTCCCTGTGGATCCTGAAATATTGGCACGCTAGATGTGACTCGGTTCTGACCGCTTTCCACACGCCTGGGCTGAAAGAACAGCTGGGGCTGCCACTTCCTGAGTCCTCCGCATAGAGCGGAGGGGCCGAAGGTGTGGGGCGGTGCATGGAGGGCGTGCATTCATCTTTATCTGGGTCCTCTCTCTCCTTCCCTTTCCTCCTCTTTCTTATCTTTGTTTTTTCTATTTGTTCTATGAGTGATTGTAGTTCCTCTGAGTCTGTAGACTCAGAGGTCTCTAGTTCGGCAAAATCGGGCTATAACCCACCTCTGCTCTCCTCCTTTTCTTTCTTTTTTTTTTTTTAATTTTATTTTATTTTATTTGAGAACATACTGTACAGAGGGGCTACAATTACATGGGCAGGATAATGCATACATTTCTTACCAAGCATTGCAGCCTCCTCCTTTGTTTACCCTTCACCTCCCTTCCCAGCCTCCCCCCTCCCCCCACCCAATTATACCCCCCTCCCCCCCCACACCGACATTGTAAAGCTGGTTTTGACATGACATTTTGTACTTCTCATTGTTGCAACAGGTCCACCTTTATCCTTAAACGACTTGTTTGTCCCCATCTCCTCCACATGTTATACTGACATCAAATATAGTTAAAGCGGGGGTTACACTGTGGGAGAGGGACATACAAAGCAACAAAGAAATAATCTTATAAATGCATTAGAAACACATGCATGAAAGAAACGAAAACATTAAAATACATATTTAAGGGTTCATTTTCCTAACATCAAATTATCTGACCTTTTCCGCTTGACTCATACCTATACTAGATATTGCAAATAAGGAAAACCATGGGCTCTCCTCCTTTTCGCTGTCTGCCCTTTCCGATCTTTCTTCCTGCAGCATTTCTAGGGCGGCCTGACCATTCTCTACCGCCTCACTGCAACGCTGGTCCTTGAGACAGCCTCTTATCAGTTTCCATATTGGTCTCACTCCGCTCTTAAGCATTCCTTGTTCAGAGGCAAAATCTAGGTCCCTCCCTAGTTTCTCCCAAGAGGCCACCGTGAGGCTTCCGGAGACAGCGAACCACGGGGCAACGATGTCACATTCATTCAAAAATCTCTCTAAAGTACTCTTTTTTATTTTTAACTTTTTTGAGTGCAGTAGCTCATTGAGAGCCAAAAAAAATTGGTTGCGAAGAAGAAGCGCCCATGTTTTAAACATTTAAAGCTGGTAAACAAACTTTTACTTTAACTTTTGGCTACTCTACTGACTAGTCCCGGGTTCTTGCTCTCTCTTTATCTACAGAGAAGAGCAAAAATCCCCCCGCTCTTGTCGCGGATTCCCCCTTTACCTGGGAACTTACCCCTGTGCTTGTCGTGCATTCCCCCTTTTACCTGGGAACTTACCGGTGCACCACCCTGACCACAGAGAGTTCTGAGTCCTCGTTGGGGTTATGGCTGAGTTCACCGTACGGGCCACCACGTGTCGCTACTGCCTCGACCAGCAAGGAAGATGCGACACCGAACTCGTCTCTCTGCAGTTTATTCAGGACCTTTTAGTAATCTTCTGACCCCCAACCCCGGGGAGAATTCCCCACAGCCTTAAGTACCCACTGGGTAGCCAACCCTGATACGCCACGTGGGAACCACCAATAGGTTCAGGTGCGTGGAAGCAAGCCAGATTCTTTCCTTAGCCATATAAGGAGTTGTTTACCACAGAGAGCACTCGCCATCGGGAAGGCGGAGGGCGTAAGCCGGCGCCATCTTCCAGGTGCGGCCTCTCGCAGCTCTCTACATGTTCTTATGCCAATACCAAGCTGTTTTGATTACTATGGCTTTATAGTAGAGTTTGAAATTTGATATTGATATTCCTCCAGCAGTGTTCTTTCTGTTGAGGAGAGTTTTTGCTATTCGAGTCTTTTGTTGTTCCATATGAATTTTTGGATTGCCTCTTCCATTTCCTTGAAGAATTAGGTTGGAATTTTTATAGGTATTGCGTTGAATTTGTAGATAGCCTTGGGAAGTATTGCCATTTTCATGATGTTAATCTTTACAATCCAGGAGCTTTGGAAGTTTTGCCATTTTCTAAGTTCTCTTTTGATTTCCCTATTCATGAATTTAAAGTGTTCATCATAGAGGTCCTTCACTTCTTTGGTTAAGTTAATTCAAAGGTATTTTATTTTTTGAGGGGTATTTCAGATGGAGTTACTTTCCTAGTTTCGGCAACACTTTTCTCATTGTTGGCATACAGACAATTCATTGATTTTGGGGGGTGAATTTTATACCCTGCTACTTTGCCAAAGTTTTGAATCAGCTTGAATAATTTGGGAGTGGATTCTATGGGATTCTTTAAATAAAAGATCATGTAATCTGCAAAGAGGGAGTGATTTATTTCTTCTTTCCCTATTTGGATCCCCTTTATGTCTGCATCTTGTCTTATTGCTGTAGCTAGGCATTCTAATACTAGATTGAAGTGAAGTGGAGAGAGTGGGCATCCTTGTCTTGTTCCTGAGTTCAGAGGAAATGGCTTTAGTTTTTCACCATTAAGTATATTGCTGGCTGTAGGTTTGTCAGATACAGCCTTTATTGTATTGAGTAATGTTCCATGGATTCCTAATTTTTCCAAAACCTTCATCATAAAGGAGTGTTGGATCTTGTCGAATGCTTTTTCTGCATCTATTGAGATACCCATGTATTTCTTATTCTTGCCGCTGTTGATGTGATGAATAATATTAATTGATTTGCGTATATTGAACCAGCTTTGCATCCCTGAAATGAATCCTGTTTGATCGTGGTGTATGATTTTTTGGATGAATTGTTGAAGTCGATTGGCCAAAATTTTGTTGAGAAGTTTTGCATCAATATTCATCAAAGAAATGGGTCTATAGTTCTCTTTCTTTGATGAGTGCCTGCCTGGTTTTGGGATGAGGGATATGATTGCTTCATAGAATGTGTTCGGTAGTGAGCTTTCTATTTCAATTTCATTTAAGAGTTGGAGGAGTATTGGTGTAAGCTCTGCTTTGAAGGCCTTGTAAAATTTCGCTGTAAAACCATCTGGTCCTGGACTTTTCTTAGCTGGGAGGTCTCTTAATGCTGTTTCTATTTCAATGCTTGATATGGGCCTGTTAAGATGGTTTAACTCATCTTGGTTTAGTTTTGGCATGTCAATATTTGCTAGGAAAAGGTCCATTTCTGTCAAGTTCTCAAACTTATTAGCATAAAGTTTTGAGATGTATTCCCTCATAATGTTCTGAGTCTTGGTTGTTTCCGTGGTGATGTTTCCAATCTCATCTCTGAGTGTGTTCTCTTCTTTTACTGATAAGATTTGCTAAGGGTCTGTCAATTTTGTTGAGTTTTTCGAAGAACCAACTCTTTTTTTTTGTTGATTCTTTCTATACTTTTTTTGGATTCTAATGCATTTAATTGTGATTTAATTTTAATTATTTCTTTCCATCTACTGGATTGTGGTTTATGTTGCTGCTCTTTTTCAAGGAGGTTCAGATGTCTCATTAAATTTTTGGTTTCATATCTCTCCAATTTGTTGATGTAGGAGCTCAGAGCTATAAACTTGCCTCTGAGTACTGCCTTTGCTGTGTCCCAGAGGAGCTGGTAATTTGTGTGTTCACTTTTGTTGAATAGCATGGACATTTGAATTTCCTTACTAATCTCTTCCATGACCCACTCATGATTCAGCATTGTGTTTTCCAGCCTCCATATGATACCGGACTTTCTTTGTTGGCTTTTGGTTTTGAGTTCTAATTTTATTCCTTTGTGGTCAGAGAGAATGCAAGGTATAATTTCAATGTTTCTGAATTTAGACTAGTTTGCTTTGTGGCCTAAAATGTGGTCTATTTTACAAAATGTTCCATGTGCTGCTGAGAAAAACGTGTATTCTGATGCTGCTGGGTGAAATGTTCGGTAGATGTCTGTTAAGTCTAGTTCATCTCTGCAGCTGTTTTGATCTGCGGTCTCTCTGTTGAGTTTTTGCCGAGTTGATCTATCTAGTGGGGTGAATGGTGTGTTAAAATCCCCAACAATTAATATCTTTGGATCTATATGGGATTTGAGGGAAAGTAGTGTTTCTTTGATTAATTTGGGTGCTCCATTGTTTGGCGAATAGATATTTAGAATTGCAATATCCTCCTGAAGGAGAGATCCTTTAATTAGTTTGTAGCGACCTTCTTTATCTCTTCTCACGAGTTTTAATTTGAAGTCTATTTTATCTGATTAGGATTGCAACTCCTGTCTGTTTATGAGAGCCGTTTGCTTGGTAGATTTTGTTCCAGCTTTTAACATTGAAAAGGTGTTTGTTTTTATGGGCAAGATGTGACTCTTGCAGGCAGCAGATAGAAGGGTCTTGTTTTTTAATCCAACTAGACACTCTATCTCGCTTAATTGGAGAGTTCAGTCCGTTAACGTTAAGAGATAGGACTGAGAGGTATTTGGGAGTTCCTGCCATGTTATCCACCTTCTTGGGGGCTGCAAAAACTGGGTTCTTCCTATGGTTATTGGCTTCTCAGTTTGGGTGCGGTTTCTTGGCCTTTATTGTGGTTTTGTTGGTTTTCTATGTGTAGGACTTCTTTAAGAATCTTTTGTAGGGCTGGTTTGGTGGAGATGTATTGTTTCAATTTTTCTGTGGTATGGAAGGTTTTTATTTGGCCTTCAGTTATGAAGGAGAGTTTAGCTGGGTACAGTATTCTTGGTTGATAGTTGTTTGTTTTTAGGGCATGGCATATTTCATTCCAGGCTCTTCTTGCTTTGATTGTCTCTGCTGAGAATTCTGAGGTGATTCTAATTGGTTTCCCTTTGTAGGTGATTAACCTTTTCTCCCTGACAACTTTAAGGATCTTTTCCTTGGTCTGAGTTGATCCTGTGTGGATTATTATGTGACGGGGGGATGTCCTATTGTGGTCTGGTCTATTTGGGGTTCTAAATGCTTCTTGTATCTGAATAGGCCTATCTTTTTGTATGTTTGGGAAGTTCTCTGCTAGGATCCTGTTAAAGAAATTCCCTAGACCATTAACTTCTGTTTCTACGTGCTCCTCTACACCCATTATCCTTATATTAGGCTTTCTGATGGTGTCTTCCAAGTGTTGGATAGATCTATCATATTTCTTGGACTTGTCTTGGATGGTTGCATGTTCTTTCTCTATAATATCTAGGCTATCTTCAATCCCCAAGATTTGATCTTCTGCATGGTCTAACCTGCTGTCAAGACTTTCTACTTTGTTTTTTATTTCTTTTCCTTCTAGTTGGTCAGCTTTTATCGCTTCAAATTCTTTGTTGAAGTTTGTTTTAGATCTTGTATGAACTTCTTTACTTCCTTAATTTGGTGTTCAGTATTTGTTCTCCAATCACTTAGTTGATTGGTTATGGTTTCCTTGGACTCCCATTCCTTCTGTTGGGTTCCATTCAGCATTCACTTTGTGGTCTCCCTAATTTCCTTCAGCTCTTTCTTAATGGATTCCATGAATGCCTTTAGTGATCTTTGTGTATTCTCATCCTGGTCTCTCAACTCCTGTTTTCTCTTTGGTTAGCTTCCTCCCGTTCATGCCATTCTTGTAGTTCTCTTTGAGTGTTCTCAGCCTGTGCATGCCATTTCTGCCTTTCTCTTTAAGTATTCTCAAGCTGCTCATGCAAATCCTGTATCAGTTTTTGAGTAGCTTCCTCACTCTCATGATATTCCTGTATAAACCTTTGGATTGCCTCCTCTCTCTCCCTCTCACACTCATAGAGTCCTTTGTAGGTTTTCAATCTTTTTCTGCATTGACCTATTGTTTGCCTCCTCTCTCTCCCTATCACACTCATACGGAGCCTTTTTTAGGTTTTCAATCTTTTCTTGCATTGACCTTTTGTTTGCCCTCTCTCTCTCCCTATCATGCTCATACAGAGTTCTTTGTATGTTCTCAATCTTTTCATTTATCATGTTTGCCAGCAGTTTTTGTAGAGCTATTTGGGAACTCTCCTCTGGATTATTCATTATCTGTTCTGTCCCCTGATTATCATGAGTGGGTGTGGAAATACTCGAACTTGCCATTTTTCTTGTTGTTTTCCGGCTTACTCTGCCCATTTGGGATGAAAGTAACACCAACTTTGTGCTAGAACAGTAACTTAAGGCAAGCATCAACCAAAGTCTGAATTTGCACAGTCAATAGTCTGCAGATACAATATAGTTCAACAGATACCTCTATTCAACATCAAACAACTATATATTAATGGGCTATGAACCGCAAAGAAGAATTTGGTAAACCAGAAATTATTAGGGCTAGGGAGAGATGTTGTTACAAAATAGGAATAGAGTGATGTGGGAAGCTATAGCGAGAGTTACCTTAACTAAGTCCTAGTCTCAAAGCTGGAAATTGATTGGATAGGATGAAAGTAGAGAGAGAGAAAACAAGAAGAAAGAGAAAGAATAAAAAAGACCAGAAAAAATAGAAAAATAAAAATGAATAATATGCAGAATCGAGAACAAATTATTCAAAGAACGTGAATATAATGAGAGCAGGGGAGGGATATAAAGGAGATGTGAAATCTTAAAAAATACTAAAATATTATATAGGTATAAAGAGGTAGTACTGCTTTTAAGGAATTTAAATCTCAGAAGTTTTGAATTGAGTAATAAATTTGTGGATTAAGTGTGTACACAATGAGGGATAGATAGCTTCTAATAATCAATTACGGGTTTATCTGAGGATGTGCAGAACAACAATTAAGTCCCATAAAGAAGAACAAAGGAGAGGAAAAGGTGATAAGGATGAGGACGAAAGAAAAAAAAGATCAGAAGTTCAGTGAAGCTAAGCAAAAAACAAAAGAATTTAAAAAAAAAAAAAAGAAAGAAATACGCACACACGCATGTATCCCAAAAATAAAGATTATAAGGGGGAAAAATTACTAGAAAAAAAATTTTCATAAAGAGGTAAAAATTAAAATTTAAAAAGTTTTAGAAAAGAAAAAAAAATTTTGTAAAAGTATTAAAAAAAAAAGAAGAGGACAAGAAAAGTTATTTGATTTTTTTGGAAGGGTTGGGAAAAATCCTGTATCTCCCTTGTGTCTGTAATCAGCCTCTGGTTGGAATCTCTGGTCTGCTTGTGGTCCTGTGGCTTGGTTGGTTTCTTAAGTCAGTTTTTTTGGACAGGCCGAAAAATGCTCTGCTTTACCCAGGATGTTGCGATCCTCCTCCCAGGTTAGTTCAATGGTAGGGAGATCTGCTTTGATTATCACAAAAGAGGAAGATGGCTTTTTCCTCAAGTTTGGAGATGCTGTGATGAGGCTAGGTTCTGGGTTGAGTTGAGGCCTTTCAGCAAACAGTAGTTTTTCCTGGGGGCTAGTTTGTGAGAAACTCACAGAGCCCAGCCTGGAGCCACTCTCGGGGTTTCTTTTTACTGATGTCGAGGCTGCTAAAGGGAGGGGCAGCCTCTGGCTCTTATTACACAGTGAAGAAAGCCACTACTAGGGCTGGTGCCTGAACTGAGTGACTTTTCCCTGGGTGGAGCTGAGTCTGGCAGGTCACACCGCCATTAAGTTCTTGTGACCTGCTAAATGAGGCTAGTTTTATTCCAAGGCCTGAGTTGGAGCTAGCAGCTCTGCTGAGCTTTATCAGTATCCAAGATGGGGGGGGGGGTGGCCTTCCCTCTTCTGCTCCCTGAGAAGGAGTGAGGATGTTAGGCTTCTACTCAAGCCGAGTCTTGGTTCCTGGGTTGTCTCTGGTCTGCGAACTGCAGCATGAAGATGTCTGCTCCTTGTCGGTTCTTGCTGGTGTTGAGTAAAATCCGCTCGCCTGCCGCATCTGGCTCTTTCGTCCCAGCCTCTCTCTGTTTCAGGAATGGAGGTACTGCCACTGCTGCCGCTGCCGCCGCTGCTGCCGCAGTGGCAGCTGCTTTCAAGAGCTCCGATCTGTCTCCTTCCCTGGATTTTCCCTCTCTGGCCTAACTCTCTGTCCTCTGATGGCACACTTGGTATGATTCTCTGGCTTAGGACTGTTCACTGGAACTCTAAAACTGTTGTCTATGTGAGAGCTTGTTTTGCCTCCAGCTTCTCCTCCACCATCTTTCCATCACTCCCAAATCTAACTTTATATGTTTTACAGTCCTGGGATATAATACATGAAGTGATGCTGAAATTTTCTGCTATCATTAGAAAAGATACCTTTCCACACAGTGAAATCCTACATGATTTAACACTAATTAAGAAGTAAAATGTTTTATTCTGTGTCATTAGTAGAAAAATGATTGTTTTTTTGGCTCAAAATGGCAAATTTTTCTCAATGATTATGAACTATTTTGAACCTAATAAAGCGGTTTTGAATTTGAGTTCTTTTTTTTTCCTGCCAGTTCTTCTGGGACATGAACTAAGTGACTGGGTTCTGCCCTGTAGCTTTGGACCTCTTGGCTAGCATTCTACATCTTGAGTCACAGCTACGGGTTTTTTTTTTTTTGCCAGTTGCTTTTTACTGGTTGAGATAAGAGACTCATGGAGTTTTTTGCACCATCTGGCGTCAAACCATAATCCTCCAATGTCAGCCTCCTGAGTGGCTTGGATTACAAGTGTGAACCATTAGTGTGTAACTTATGTTATGCTTTTTCATGGTAAATTTTCTCAAATGAGCCCAGAAAATGTATCAATTTGTGATTCTATGAATGAGTGAATTCATTTATTTCTTCTGTGAAGTAAGTCACAAATTAAATAAGATTAAAGAATTTTTATTTTCAGACCTGAGAACAAATTCAGGGACTGGCAGTTGTCAGGCAAGTGCTCTTCCATTTAGCAAAATCCCCAATACCAAAATTAAGATTCCTAACATTCAATAACACAAGATTCAGAGACTCAGTGGAAACTAGTTTGTTGACCACTGAATAGAATGAAAACAAATCACAAGATGAAAGGTCATGAAGGCTGGGAAAATGTAGGCTCCGATAAATAGCTCTGCACCTCTTCTCCCTGCTTCCTGTATTCACCTATTTTTAACCAGTCTTGGGGATTGAACTCAGGGTCTGGTCATTTTCCTGAGCTTCGTTTACTTAAGGCTAGCACTCTTCCACTTGAGCCACAATGTACTTCTAGCCTTTTCTGTTTATATCTTACTGAGGAATCAAACTCAGGGCTTCATGGCTGCTAGGCAAGCAATCTCCCACCAAGCCACGTTCTCAGGCCTCACTTTTTGTTCTTGAGACAAGATATTCAACTACAACACAGGCTGGCCTATGTCCATGTTTTTAGTATTAATTGACTTAGGAGAATATGCAGGGTACAACTTTCCTGTATCAATGTCGGCCACCTAATTGTTTCTTGGTGTAGGCCTTTAAGTTGGGTAGTGTATGATTTCACTTCTTCAGTGTCACAGTGGGTAGAATACTAATAGAGATAGAAATATATTTTCTAAAAAAATTCCTTAGTGATGTTTGAGGTCTAAAAATGTCATAGCATTAATTAAATCTTAACAAATGTAATTGACATTACAAAGGTAATATATGGAGGATTTATGGTTACTTTTGACTGATTGATTTAGAATGATCCCTTACCTATGGAGGAAGTCACATTCCAGAGACCCTTGACATAGATGATAATCCTAGAAATAGCAATAAGTGAAGACTAATTATCACAAGAAACTGCATTTATTTTTTGTGCTGGTCCTAGGGCATTAATCAAGGCCTAAGTACTGTCCCAGATTTGTTTTTAATTTTAACTAAGACTATTGCCTGATGAGTTTAGCACATAAGAACAAATATACTCATGAGGGTGAGATATAAAGACCTCTGATTGAGCCCTGCTTGGCCTAGAAAATGAATGGGACACTTCTCTCCCGAAAAGAGATGGAAGTGGTTCTGTACTTCAAGGGGTAGATCAACAGCCTTGAGAGAAGAAGCAAAAGCATCTTGCCAATTCACAGTGTTCAAGTCTAAGTATTGTTATATGTACACCAGAGTGTGTGTATAACACACATACACACACACACACAGACACACACACACACACACAGACACACACAGACACACAGACACACAGACACACACACACACACAGAGACACACACACACACACACACACACACACACACACACACACACACACACACACACACACACAAAGAAAAAAAGAAAAGGAAAAAAACCCTAATAAGGTAATTAAGACACCTAATGTGATAAAGAGGAGAGAGCTTGAGGATTAATTTTTGTATTATTAGATTATTAAGCCACAATCTACAGGTGATTTAAAGTATACAGATATAGCTGGGACACCAGAGTTTCATTCTTGTTAATGTGTGTTTGTATGCATGTGTGAGCTCATATACCCCATACCAGTGCTTGAATTCAAGCCCTTATTCACTTCATTAGCTTTTTCTCTCAAGGATGATGCTTCCCCACTAAAGCTACATCTCCAATCTGGCATGCCTGTAACTCTAGCTACTTAGGAGTCTGAGACATGGGAGATTGTAGTTTGAAGCTCCATAAAGTAGAAAAGTCTGTAAGATTCTATCTCCAATTAAACAGAAAAAATAATGAGTCCAGACGCCTGTCTCAGTAATTTTTCTGAGGTAACCTTTAGTCAGTCCTTCCTTACATTTCTCAGTGCTTATGTAACATACGGAGTCATATAGCTACAAAATATACTCAACCTTTAGACACATATGAGCATGCATATATTTTCATAATATGTACATCAAGAGAAAATATCCATGTTTTTGTTTCTATGATCAGTCCACACATCTCCTAGAAGGTGGTGCGTTCATCTTGCACCCATTGCTGTGCATATGGTATTACTCTAGGAAGACGAAATAGTAGAAAGAGGCAGCATATGTACCATATAATTATCAGAATATCTTTCTTGTTGTAGGACTCTAGGTATGTACACATGCACTGTGTAAATATATTAAACTCATTTACTTGCACTGTTTGACAAGTGTTAGACAGCTGGCCCTGATTTTAGCAGTTACTTTGAACGAATATCATGGGTTCCCTAAGTTGTGTTAGAATGCAGTGCTAGACTCTGAAAACATTAAGGATGGAATAGGAGAAACCCTAGGTCACCTTGGCATGAGCTGAAATTTTCTTTTCTTTTTTTTTTTTCACTTTGACAGATTTATTCATTTTAAATTTGTTTTAAAAGCATTCACGTTAATTCTTTGAATATAAGCTATTCAGTTTTATTATTTTATTGTGAACATATTGTACAGAGGGGTTACAATTATATGGGCAAGAAAATGAGTACATTTCTCATCAAGCCTTGCAGCCTCTTCCTTTGTTTACCCTTCACATCCCTTCCCTGCTTCCCCCGTCCCTCCCACGCAATCGTTCCCCCCCCACCAAAGTTGTAAAGCTCGTTTTCTATATGACAACTTATACTTATTGTTGCAACGGATCCACCTGTATCCTTAAATGACTTGTTTTTCCCCTTCTCCTCCACAAATTATACCAACATCAAATATAGTGAAAGCAGGGGTTATACTGTGGGGGATGGACATACAAAGCACCAAAGAAATAATCTTATAAATGCATTAGAAACAAATGCATCAAAGAAAAAAAACATTTAATTACATATCTAAGGGTTCATTTTCCTAACATCACATTATCTGAACCTTTTCTGCTTGACTAATACATATACTAAATATTGCAAATGAGGAAAACCATGGGACCTATATTTCTTTGGGCTTGGCTTACTTCACTTAATATAATTTTTTCCAAGCCTTTCCATTTCCTAACAAACGGGGCAATGTTATTCTTTCTGATGGAGGCAGAGAATTCCATTGTGTATATATACCACATTATCTTGATCCATTCATCTACTGAGAGGCATCTGGGTTGGTTCCATATCTTAGCTATGGTAAATAATGCTGCAATAAACATAGTTGTGCTGGTAGCTTTAGTGTGGTCTTGTTTGTAAATATTTGGGTAAAGGCCCAAAAGTGGGATTGCTGGGTCATAGGGGAGTTCTATGTGAAGTCTTTTGAGGAACCTCCATACTGCTTTCCAAAGTGGTTGAACAAGTTTACACTCCCACCAACAATGAAGTAAGGTTCCCTTCTGTCCACATCCCCTCCAGCATCTCCGAAAGTTTCTTAATAAAGACCCAGAAACACAACAAAGCAAAGAAAGGTTGGACAAATGGGATTGCATGAAATTGCAGAGCTTCTGCATGGCAAAGGACATAGCTAGAAAGAGCAAGATAAAGCCCACGGATTGGGAGAATATCTTCACTAGCTGTACAACGGACAATGGTCTCATATCTAAAATATATCTTGATCTAAAAAAATTAAATATCACAATAAGAAATCTTCAAAGAAACAACTGCCCAATAAACAAGTGGGCTAAAGACTTAAACAGAAACTTCTCTGAAGAGGATAGAAGGATGGCCAATAGACACATGAAGAAATGCTCAACCTCCCTAGCCATAAAAGAAATGCAAATCCAAACAACATTGAGATACCACCTCACTCCAGTTAGAATGGCTAAAACCAAGAACTTTAATAACAACAGATGCTGGAGCAGATGTCGACAGAAGTGAACCTTACTGCATTGTTGGTGGGAGTGTAAACTTGTTCAACCACTTTGGAAAGCAGTATGGAGGTTCCGCCACATAGAGCTCCCCTATGACCCAGCAATCCCACTTTTGGGCATTTACCCAAATGCTGACACACAAGACCACACTAAAGCTACCAGCACGACTATGTTTATTGCAGCATTATTTACTATGGGTAAGATATGCAACCAACCCAGCTGCCTGTCAGTAGATGAGTGGATCAAGAAAATGTGGCATATATACACAGTGGAATTCTCTGTCTCCGTTACAAAGAATGGCATTGCCGCATTTGTTAGGAAATGGAAAGGCTTGGACAAATTATCTTAAGTGAAGTAAGCCAAGCCCAAAGGAACATAGGTCCCATGGTTTCCATTATTTGCAATATCTAGTATATGACTGAGTCAAGCAGAAAAGTTCAGATAAGGTGATGTTAGGGAAATGAACCCTAAGATATGTATTCAAATGTTTTTTTCTCTTTCATGTGATTGTTTCTAATACATTTATAAGATTATTTCTTTGTTGCTTTGTATGTCCTTCCCCCACAGTATAAACCCTGCTTTCACTGTATTTCATGTCGGTATATTTTGTGGAGGGGAAGGGGAAAAACAAATCGTTTTAATAGGGATACAGGTGGACCCATTGCAGCAATGAGATGTACAAGTTGTTATGTCGAAAACAAAACTTACAAATTTGGTGCGGCGGGGGGTGGCGGGGAGGATTGGGTGGGGGGCATGGGGAAGGATGGGAAAGGATGTGAAGGGGAAACAAAGGAGGAGGCTACAATGCTTGATAAGAAATGTACTCATTATCACACACATAAAAAAAAGAATGCAGTGTTAGAATGCCTCTCATACATACCTACATACCTGGAAGAACTAGTACTTACTTATTGATTGTGAATGGGACTTTTTTTGCCAGTTGTGGGGATTGAACTCACGGTTGAGCACTGTCCCTTAATTTCTTTTTTTTTTTTTTTTTTTTTTTTGCTCAAGTTTAGTGTTCTACCACTTTTGCCGCCTTTTCTGTTTAGGTTGTACTGATGAATCAAACCCAGGGCTTCATGCATGCTAGGCAAGCATTCTACCACTAAGCTAAAATTCCAGCTGAGAAGGGGATCTTGATAATTGTTCCCTATGCAACCTTGAACTCTGCTTTCCAAGTAACTATTTTATAGGTTTGAGACACTACACTAATTGTAATTTTTAAATTTTTATATATTTCATTTTCCCCCTTTTTATTGGTAGTTCTGTGCCTAAAAGTGGTTCATCCCATGTATAAGAACTCTGTTTAAGGGAAAATTGGTTTCAAGAATTATTCTGGGGTATTTTTGTTTCTGTTTTGTGCTGTAATGAAAGATTTATTCCTGGATGGTAGAAATCTCTCATGGTGGGTAGTGAGTAAGCTGTGGAGCATTGATGGGGTGATGTGTGTTACTTGTTTTGTCCTTTTAGATTTTCATTTAGATGTGTTATTCCTCAAAGTAATTCCTTTACTATAGCAAGATTGTCCTTTTATTTTTGAGACATATTTTAGCCCAGGCTGATCTTGAACCCATGATGTTCTAGTTCAACTTCTTGAGTGGTAGGATTCCAAATGTGTAGCATCACACATAGCATGGATGCTCTGTAATTAGTACACACTTCTACTCAACTGCCAGTAGTTTGATGCCGTGCCCAGTGTTTACAAAGTATTGTTCTATATTGGAAGATATCTGTAGAAAGAATATCCTGCTCTAGATAAGTGCGTTATTTAGAAGTGCAGTGAGATGCATTGTAAACTAATTACACCATTTTCCAGGCCAGGACAAGAAGACTGTTAGGAAGTACACAGGTAAAGAATAGTGTGAAATATTATCTTGGGCTTTGAGTACAGTGATACAGAAGAGGACTTATACAGGTAGAGTCCTGTGAGGATTCTGGAAGTGGAACAGGTGTTTTCTAGGTAGATCAAATGTGAGGATGTCCAAGAGGAGGGACCAGAATTTTCTGAACCTTGAAGGGGCATAGCAGCAGAGTACTGGATGGATAGAAGCAGAGTGGAAAACAGAATACTCTTTGGGTGTTTGTATGTGTACTAATTTGTTGATGGCACAAAGCCTTAACCCCTGCCAGCAGCAGAGGAAGCTGCCCAGCTCAATCCCATGTGTGTGCTGGAGTGTGTGAGGCTACTGAGGGAGGAAGATGTGGAAACTCAGTCCACACTTGAGCCTGGGTCATTCTATAAATTCACTGTGGAAGAGTGTACCTAGATTTGTCACATATGAAATTAAACTTGTTAGGGAAGAACTGAACTGACAGCCCTTTTAATAATACTTATGTTGTGCATAGGTTCTTGTAGGTTTTTCCTGGGCAACACCCCAGAAAACTAGCTCTGCTAGTTATGCCTCCCATATAAACTGGAATGACAGATTCATGCCATTACACCTAGCCAATACTGAGTGAGATGGTTACTTGGTTAAAAAGTATTTCCTTGAATGGTCTTGCACCATAATACTCTCATTGTGTCTTTACAATACCACTAAAGAAAAGTTTAACGAATGTCTCCTTGTCCTCAAGTTAATCATGATTCTACCAAGGATTTGCCTTCTCAAAGCAGGATAACACCTCATAGAGAGAAGTGTTATGTCAGGACAAAAGTACCACCAATGACTAATCAGCAGGCAGTTAGAAAGAATATGAGCCTGGCTCTCTTGGCTGGGAGATCTTGTTCTTTGTAACAGAATTAGGCTTTACTTTTCTTTTTTTAAGGTCCGTTAGCAAAAGATCAATACAAAAATAAATAATTTGCATTGAGCCTCCTATATAGAAGATTCTAATGACAATATCTCCTCATGGGTTTTGAGAACCCAGTCTTTGGTGTGACAAGCTTGGTGGGCTTGGAGAATTGTTTTCTGTACTCACAAAAGCAGAATCTGTTTCCCATGTTCCCTTGTAAGACTGTTACACTTGTATGGGATTTTAGAAGACAAAAATATGTTTGAAATACTAACTTTCGCAGCCAGTTGATTTACCAGTTTCTATTTTGGCTTCTTTTTTCAATGTTATGATAATTTCTTAGTAAGCAAGTGTATAACAATGGTACCCAAGGAACTTGAAATACAATAATAATTTTCCACTCTCTACTTTATAATTGTATTCTTTCACTATCTTATATTCAATCAACAATTATCTGATAGCCTTCAATGGCTTTGTCAAAGACCCCAGTACCTTAAACTTTGCCAAGTCTGTGTCAGCTCCATTCTTCATGTTACCTGACTTCGCTGTGGCAGGTGGCTCCCAGTTATCTCATCTCCTTTCCCTGCTCAAAATTTTTGGCTATTTCTTCCCTTATCACCCCAGATTCTTTGTCCTGGTTAAGAGGTCTTCTGGCACATTTGGACATGTTGGAGGCTTCCTTGATTTCTCACTTCCCTCCATCTGCTCTCACACCAGCAATCTTTCTGGCCACGTGGCATTATATGATAATTGCAGGTTGCCAGATTCCCATTGTGTATTCCCTGCCAGGTCTTTCCCTTCTAATTCACACCATACATTAAGATGGGTGAAATGTTTTCATTTGCAAGTAAATGGATAGAAATGGAGACTATCAGGCTGAGTGAAGTAAACAGGTTAAGAAGGATAAAGGTCACATGTTTTCTATAATATGTAAATGCACAATCTAAAATATAAGCATGTGTAAACACATAGAGAATCATATATAAATTCATGTATAGAATCTGTCTGTACGTTTAGGAATTTATAAGAGGATTAGTAGGATTGGGGAAGGATAAATAAATTTATTTGTCATCTGTGCATGGCAATGTTGACAAAAGGAAACTCACCGAAATCTATTGAATATTGATGAGTAGGCTAGTTGGGGAAAGAGAGACTGAGGTCATCAATATCATTAAGATTACTCAATAAGAGTTTGTAAACTTTTATGGTGAAATCTCTTAAATACTATTTTCAAGCAATTTAAATAAAATGAGAGATAGGAATGCAAAATAGCTACTATCATAGGTGCGTGTTTTAATGGAAGTGAGAAGGACAAACAGACTACAAAAGTAGGCAAACATGTTCAAAATACATAGTTTTTAAATAGGTGTGAAAAATAAACAACAAGGCATGTTGACATTGACTTGAGAAAGGCTGAAGATGTGTGAGAGTGATGGAGAGATGAGTCTCATAAAGATACATTGTTTGAATATACAAAAATGTCATAATCAAATCCCTTGGAAAAAGTGAGAAAAAATTACTACAGATATATGTGCTATTTTTCTTATCTCATACGCTAGTAAGTCTTTTTTAATTTTTCATACGCTAGTAAGTCTTTTTTAATTTTTAAAGTAACAGACCTTAGTTGTATATAACTGTCATAATTGAAATCTAGGGTTTAAATTATTCTCCCCACTCTATCTGCACAATCATATATGCCGTTCCCAAAAGAATACCATTGCCAGATATATATTGCCAGAACCTTTCCCATGCATATACAAACATCAAGTGTCCATGAGTATAACATACTCACATAAGATTTTACCGATTATATCATATATAGGTTTCTTCTCACTTGACCGAGCAACCCGCGGTGTTCACTATATATGAAACATTGTACTTAATTAATCAGCCTGTACATGATCAGTGGAAATTTCAATGGTTTTAATTTATTTTAGACACATCTCATTACTGCTAATGTCTTTCCACTAGTGAAGTGTAAGAATATCATTGGAGCATAAGGAAATTGGCTATAGATTCCCATTCCCTACCCTTCCCCACCATTCTAATTTGTGATAGAGACTGCCAAAGAAGTATGGCTATAAATTCTTTTTAAAAATGTAGGACCTTCTGCCAAGGAAATAGTCCCCTTTAAGAGAATGTGAAATTCAGTGGGACTTAACATTTGTGAACATTAAATGTTGACACATGACTGAGTTTTCTAATACATAATTAACTTTGTGTGTGTGTGTGTGTGTGTGTGTGTGTGTGTGTGTGTGTGTGTGTGTGTGTGTGTGTGTGTGTGTGTGTGTGTGTGTGTGTGTGAGTGAATTCAGAGCCTGAGTGCTGTCCTGGAGACTTTGTACTTGAACCACAGCTCCATTTCCTATTTGTGGTGTTTCACTTGAGATTAGTGTCTCAGAGACTTTCCTGCTTGTTCTGACATGGATCCTCACAACTCAGGCTCCTGAGTAATTAGGATTACAAGCTTGAGCCACAGATGGCTGGTCATTATAATCCTCTGGTTCTCAGAATGACACTTCTCTATTTTTTGCTGTTAAAACTGGCAGTTGGCACTTCATTGGCCTGGTTAGGGTAGGAGCATCTTCAGGGATTGTGGTCGCGGCCTTAGAATTGAATGTAAGTAATACCTTCCCCAGTAGCTAACATCCGTCCTCATCACTGTCTAAATAAAATTTATAAATTGAGAAATTGGCTTTCAAACTTGAATTTCTATTAGACATATTGTATTATTATTAGACAAATAATGGACTCCATTATATTTTCATGTTTTTATACTACATATTTTGATAATATTCACTTTCATTACCCTCTTTTGCCTGTCTCTTCCCAGGTTTTTACATTTTTCCCTCTCTCTCCCTCCATCTCTTACCCTCCCTCTCTACGTCTCTCCCCTCCCTCTCTTTCTCTCTCATTCTCTGTCTACCTCTCTGCTAGTATTTGCTTTTCACTTTTTGCCTTCATTCCACCTTTTAAACAAAGCCTCAAGTTCTAGCTTTCTCCTGGTTAATTGGAATTAAGATTTTTAGCCAGGCATCGGTGGCTCTTGCATGTAATACTAGCTACTCAATTTGCTGAGATCTAAGGATCCGGCTTCAAAGCCAGCCCAGACAGGCAATTCCATGAGACTCTCATTTCTAATTAATCACCAGAAAAGCAGAAATAGCTTTGTGGCTCAAGTGGTAGAGTCCTTGCCTTGAGCTGAAGAGATGGTGGGTAGTGCCCAGGCCCACAATTGAAACCCCATGACCGACCAAAAAGATAAATAAAACAATTCCTTAGATTTTTCTGTCAAACCATGGTCATAAATTAAATGTATTCATGTAGATAATATAGGAATTTAATGTTGTTGGCTTATTAACAACTATTTAAATTATTTTTGACAAATATAATGAACCATGCTTTATGAATCTCTTCTTATTCTGAAATACTACAAAAATAGTAGAGTTTTCAGACCCTTCCTAACCTAATAGGAAGCCCTATTTTATATCAGAAGTATATATCAACCATTTCTTTCTCCTGTGTTCACCTTAATTTACATCTATTCCTTTATTATTTTTATTTGTCAATTATCTTTAAGTAGTTGTAGAAAAGAGGTGCCATGTGACAAAGCAGTTTATGAATACAGTGTCTATTAATCCATGCCACCCCTACAATATTCCCACCCCCCTCTGACACACCCCTTCCCTTATTTTTCGTAGTTTTGAAGAATATGAAATGAATTCCTTTTTAGAAAATTAATTTAGTTTATAGTTATGATAAAGAGGTAGTGTAGAGGGAATACAATTGCATGAGTCAGAAGAGAACATTTCCTTTCATGAAGCATCTTCTGTTTACTCACTGTCTCCCAATGAGCTCAACTACATTCTGCCCCTTCCTCCCTTCATTTATCTACCTTTTCCCTACCCTCTTCTTTGAGGTAGCCAATTTCTGCTAATATTCTCAGGCTTTGACCTAGTCTTTCTAAAGTTTATAGAATTTGGGCAACATTGGCAGCAGTGATGGTGCAGCACGAAAGCTCCCACAATGAAGCCCACAATCACATGCAAGGTAAGGGCGGACAGGACACAGCACACCAGAAGTACTGGACCCTCTTCTTCAGATAAATGTCCCAGAGCAAGCCCTCTGAGGCCCAGGAGCTCCTGTGCTCATGAGCATACTGCTATTCTTCCCTCATGGCCAGCACAACAGCACAGCAGCACTGTACATGCTGGTGTTTGAGTCCCCAAAGAAGGCAGAAGTGTATGTGATGTCTGGCTAGGGTTTTGATTGATGGACCCCACTTCTCCACAGCCCTGAAGTGTTCCCGTTTGGGTTCCTGGAAACAGTTACACTCCTGGCTCCATCCGCTTTGGGCACTGACCCTATGGAAAGAGAGAACTCCTGGGAATCTTGATATTACTTCCTACCCTCCACAGACGGTGTGAGCTGCACCAACATCCTGGTGGAGGACTCCTGGTTGAGGAAGCCCACAGCTTCCAAGGCAAGTGGACATGCTTATGGCCCAGGCAGCGCTGCAGTTTCTCTATTGGAAAAACAAAAGCTCGACTGTGGTCTTCATCATGTATGCACAGAAGCATCATCCATCAAGCACGGGTCAGCCTCTGTATAATCCCTGCTCCACTTCATCTGGTTTCTGCTGCTGACCATGGATGGTGGCAAACTGACCATATTCATGTTGCTATGCTAGCAGTGCCAGCCCTCCCTTTTCAGGCACCCAATTCATGACAAGTACCTTGACAGGACAGGACAGAATAGGACAATTCTACCTCAGGGTGTATCCCAAGCTTTTGTCTTCCTATGGAGGTGCTCAACCACCTCCTGGCCTCCCTTACTCGTCACCTAAAATGTTCTTTCTTACTTATGCTCTATGTATTAAAAACTTATTCAAAGACAAGTTAACTGTTCATGGCTTTCATACTCACTGCTCTAAATCCTGAGATGTCTACAGTAATGTCATTCTGCTTTGAGTAAAAACCCTCCAAATGGATTTTATGGAAGCTTCCAACTGTTATAAAAAAAACAAGGACTGAGTAAATGAAGAATCAAGTACTTAATGATTAGACAACTCAATGTCCTGAAAAAAATTGCCCTTCATTGCTCAGGACATGGAATATAATTCCAGACAAAATTCAGCCAGGTATATTTTTAAAGAACCTTTAATAGGGCAACTACTCTTTCTTCACTTTCTAAAGAAGTATTTTGTAGAATCAAAATGATCTCTTCAAAGTTTTAGGAAAAATCAATAATAAATTTATTAATTCCTAGAGTTTTCTTGATTGGAATGCATTTAAATGTAAAATAATGAAATATGCATAGATTCCATTTGTCTCTTTCTTCCTTAAGTAGGCTTGATAAGTTTCATCTTTGAATAAATCATCTGAAGTTATTTATTACTTCACTTTTTAATTTTACAACTGTAGGATTTCTGATAAAGTACTCATTTGTTTTGGTTATTGGCAACTGGTTTCTTCTCTGCTTTGTTATTATGTATTTTGATCAGTCTTTTTAAATATATGTCCATTTATTGATCTATTCAGACACAGCTTCTATTTTCCTTGATTTGTCTCTGCTGTGTTCAAAAGCAGGGTTTTTAAGCCACTTAACAAAGTGATTCTTAAATATCCATAGAGGAGCAAAAGAAGAAGAGAAGAGAATAGAGGAATAAAAGAGTATCAGTTTAAGCTTGAAATCCTAGCTACTCAGTAGGCAAAGAGCTGAGGATTTTGTTTCAAAGCCAGCCATGGGAGGAAAACCTGTGAGACTCCTATCTCCAAGTAAAAACCCAAAATGCTGGAAATGGAGTTTGTGGCTCAAGTAGCAGAGCCCTAGGCTAGAATTATTGATGTGAATTCCCAGTGTCCTGGTAAGTTGTGCTTTTTTTAGCAGTATAAATGTGTGCAGTTTTTAAGCCTTTAATATAACCCACTTCATGTAGTATAAAGATACACATGCTCTGATAAGTCTGTATGGTAATCACTGAAATTTAAAATTCGGTCTTCCCGAATTTTCCAGTTTTCATATGGTCATTTCTCATTTAGAAGCAAATTATTTCAGATTTTATTTAAAGTCTGAGACTGGGACTTGTATTTGGTGTTTGATGCTGTTGCTCTTCAGCTAGTACTATATCAACTAAGCTATGCGTGTAACTCATAATTTCAGATTTTTCAAAATGCCAGAGAAGGTAATAGTGATAATGCTATTAAGTCCTTCACCCATCTAGATACCCACATTTGGTTTGTTTGGGTTCCTAGTTTATCAGTATATTTATATGTCATAACTTTTGGTTTTGATTTTGTGCTGTTCCTGGAGCTTGAAATCAGTACCTTGCCCTCTCCTTGAAACTGGACATTGTTAGCACACATAATTATCCTAGCTACTCAGAGAGCTGATATCTGTGAATCCAGGTTTTAATCCAGCCCAAGAAGGAAAGATGAGTTTTTTAAATCTCTAAGTAATCTCCAAAATGAATTTGGAAGGGAATCTGTGGTTCAAGGGCAAAACACCGCCCTTGAGGGAAAACACGTGAGTGAGAAGGTAAGGTCCCGAGTTTAAACCTCAATATCAGCATTCAACAACGTTGTTTTCCTTGAGCTTGATATTAAATTGCTCAGAAAATAATCAGCACTACTATTACAAACATCAATTATATTTATTGATGTTATTCCATTATTTTCCTAAATTTTACTTACACATTAATATCCAGTAATGGAAAGATAAGATTACTGTTTCACAAGTATTTATGGCACTTGAATATATGGATGAGAGGG
This sequence comes from Dipodomys merriami, assembly GCF_024711535.1. Lineage (NCBI taxonomy): Eukaryota > Metazoa > Chordata > Mammalia > Rodentia > Heteromyidae > Dipodomys > Dipodomys merriami. The sequence goes on from NW_027203471.1 coordinate 2,124,380, forward strand.
GCATACAAGGAGTTTGGATTGAAAATAGATATTTACAAGCTCTTCACATGAGTAAATGATAGCTGAAGAAGCTGTGAGCATGTATGAAATAAGCTAAAGAAACCAGAAAGGAAAGACAAGGCATGATTCCGGAAAGCAAACAATTTTGGAAGGATAGAACACAAGGAAAGTATGTAGCTTTTGGTAAGAACTTTGTAACCCATCTACAAAGTGAGCACATTTGATTCCTTATTTCTAGTAGAAGGCATTTCAGTTAACTTTATTTTACAAAGTTAAACATGATTAACATTTAATTTTAACTGATCTCTCAGTTAAGCAATTAGTCTAGCCAGGCGCCAGTAGCTCATGCCTATAATTCTACCTATTCAGAGGGCTGAGATCTCCAGATCCTAGTTCAAAGCCAGGTTGGACAAGAAAGTCAGTGAGACACTTCTCTTCAATTAACCAGGAGAAAATTACAAGTGTCACTGTGGCTCAACATGGCAGCACTATTCTTGAGTAATAAATCTCAGAATTTGAACCCAGGCCCTGAGTTCAAGATCTCTGAAATTATTCTTAAAATAACTTGTTCTTAGTAATTATTTAACTTGTCTAGAAGAATGTTTTAAACTTTGGGATTTTTTATTTCATGTTGACAGCATGGTTTTTTAAGATATGCAGAGAAAAAATATTTATAGTCAGAATTGGTTTGGTTTCCTTTGTATTACAGATTGCTTCTACACCCAAAGATCAGGTGGAAAGCAGATGGCCAAATCCTGGCTCTTGGCAATGGAAATGGATTTGTGTTTCTATTATCAAAGAAACAAACTTATGAAATGATAGTCTTTATATATAACACCTTAATAGTAACTTTAAAATTATCATTACTATTATTATTAATATTATTAGTTTTTGTTAGTTGTGGGGCTTGAACTGTGGGTCTGCACGTTGTCCCTCAGCTCTTGAGCTCATGGCTAGTGCTCTACCACTTGAACAAGATTACACTTCACATTTTCTGAACGTTTAATTGGAGATAAGAGTCTCATGGACCCATAGTTCTCAGCGTCCCTAGTAGCTAGGATTACAAGTGTGAGCCACTGGCTCCTAACAGTAAGATTATTTGGAAAAAGACAAAAACCCATGATTGTACCTTTACAATATCACAATCTGACAATTGTATCTGTAACGTTAGTTGTATGAAGTAACCATAGGCAGCAATCAGTTGTAGATCTCACCATGTCCTGTCCAATGCTAGATATTATTTCATTAATTTATTTTACTTTTTCCTAACAAAGTTCATTATGAATGTCCAACAACACAATTTGCTATTGAGCACAAAGAACTCTTCAGCATATTTATTCCAACAAACAGCATTTTGCACTTGTTCTTTAAAAAAAAACTTTGCCAGTCCTAGGGCTTGAAATCAGGGCCTGTGCAATCTCTCTGAGCTTCTTTTGCTCAAGGCTAGCACACTACCAATTGAGCCACAGCACCACTTCCAGTTTTTCTGTTTATGTCATACTGAGGAATCAAATCAAGTGCTTCATGAAGGCTAGGCAACCATTCTAAAACTAACCACATTCCCAGTCATTGGGAATTATTTTGTTGTTGTTGTTTTAAGATAGGGTTTTTCTATGTGTCCTGTTGACCTAAAACTTGGGGTGGTCTCAAGCTAACTTCTAAATTAGCCTCTCTATTTAAATGATTTATTGTTTCCCATCCCCTCCACAAACTATATCAACATCAAATACAGTGAAAACAGCGGTTATAACTTTGGCCGGGGGGTGGTGGCAGGGGGCGGGGAGCAATGGGAGGGATGGGAAATGGGAAGGGATGGGAAGGGGAAACAAAGGAGGCGGCAACAATGCTTGATAAGAAATATACACATTATCTTGTCCATTTAATTGTAACTCCTCTATATTGTATTTTCACAATAAAAAAAGTCAGCCTCTCAATTTCAGAGATATCAGACATGCACCAACATATTCAGCTCAGGATTCTTTGTAAGAGAATTCTTTCAGAAATAAAGTTATTCTGTCTTCCTTGGACTGGATGTCTTTTTGCATTCGGCACTGGTAATCACATTTCTTGTACTGGTGTGTTTCTCCTGCTAGATCAATAGAAATATTTCAGGCTCCCAACTGGAAACGGAGCTGTGTCACCAGCAACATCACAATCTTGTGAAAAGTAGCAGCTGGCATCATGTGTATGGCAGCCAGCTGGACCTTAACTATCTGATATCTTTGTTCTCCAACAATTCAATCATTTCTATGCACAGTCTGAAAACAGTCATAAGTAATTTTTTATTTATTCCATCCTCTTCCCAGCTACTTGCCATTCTGAGCTATGTATGTTTTAAATTCTGTTAAACATTAATTACTATTTCCTGCCATTTTCAAAAGTAACATATATGTCTTAATTTAAAATTCATTCAAACATGACAAAAACGTTAACATAGTTGTTGTACACCATTGGTTCATGTTTTAACTCTTAGCTACTGTAGAGGCCAAAAATGGAGGATCCTGGTTTAAAGCGGCCTATGCAAAATAATCTGCAATATTTCTCCAATTAAGAAACTAAAATCTGGGTTGGGAAGGTGGCTCAGTGATAGAGCGCTTTCCTTGCAGGCATGAGGCCCTGGATTCAATTCCTCAGCACCACATAAGCAAAAAGAAAGAAGCCAGAAGTGGTGCTGTGGCACACGTTGTAGAGAGCTAGTCTTGAGCTGAAGAGGTGAGAGTGTGCAGGCCCAGAATTCAGGCCCCACTACCGGACCCCCCAAAAAAGAAAGAAAGAAAGAAAGAAAGAAAGAAAGAAAGAAAGAAAGAAAGAAAGAAAGAAAGAAAGAAAGAAAGAAAGAAAGAAAGAAACCAAAATCTAAGCTGGTGCCGGGGACTCAATCCTATAACCCTTGCTACTCAGGAGGCTGAGATCTGAGGATCACAATTAAAGCTAGCCTGAACAGGAAAGTCTGCGAGACTATCTCCAATAAATCACTACAAAACTGGAAGTGGCACTGTGGCTCAAGCAGTAGAGTGCTCGCCTTGAGCTGAAGAGCTGAGAGATAGCACCCAAGACCATAGTTCAAGCCCCATGACCCACAAATAAAAAGAAAGAAATCAAAATCCAGAAGTGGAAATGTGGCTTAAGTAGTAGAATGGCAGCTTTGAGCAAAAAGACTAAGTAAGAGTAATATGTGTACTTCAGACTCCATTATTTACTCATGGAACACACACACACACACACACACACACACACACACACACACACACACACACACACACACAAAATCTACATTTTCTTAGACTTCCATTCTTGAGCAGGATTCCATGCCATTAACTTAATGCATATTTTCTCCAAATCCTTATGGTAGGGAATAAAGTACTTTTGTACATATGATAATGCAACTTTTGAATTTTTGGTTTTGAACTTTTTTTGTACTTATGTGAGAACACAGCATTTTTTGAACACTAAATAGAAATCACTGTTGTTGGTAAATAGGTGGGTGACAGATTGACAGATGCAGATAATACCACTTGAAAATTTTCTTCTTTAAATTTAAATATATAATATATAATACATATACACACATATGTATGTATTTAAAATTTCTGCCAAGATTTTATTTCCATTATAATGATCTATTTGTTCCATTATATAAATTTAACATATTGTATATTTCACAGGAGATTAATATTTATAAAATTTTCTTTCTTTGCGAGACTAAGTCCTACAGTGTAGACCAGACTTACCTCAAATCTTTATTCTTCTCTGTTTCAGGTTCCTGAGTAATGGCTGGAATTACCATGTGGTAGCATAGTACCATATCCACCTATATTATTTATATTTTGTATACTTGAAAATTAGTGTGAACAGCTTTAAGCCATAGTATCATCATGAATTTGAATGAATTTAATTCTGAGTGAATTCAAGTATGTTAGACATACCTGTAATCCCAGTACCCAGGAGGATTTAAGTTAAAGAGCAGCCTGAGCTACCCAGCAAGTCCTTGTCCACAAAGCCAACAATTTGTGTGTGTGTGTGTGTGTGTGTGTGTGTGTGTGTGTGTGTGTGTGTGTGTGTGTGCGGGCCCTAGGGCTTGAACTCAGGGCCTGGGCACTGTTCCTGAGGTTTTTTTTTTTTTTTTTTTTTTTTGGGTCCGGTCGTGGGGCCGGAACTCTGGGCCTGGGCGCTGTCCCTCAGATCTTCAGCTCAAGGCTAGCACTCTACCACTTGAGCCACAGCGCAACTTCCGGCTTTTTTCTGTTTGCTTATGTGGTGCTGAGGAATCGAACCCAGGGCCTCAGGCATGCAAGGCAAGCGCTCTACCACTGAGCCACCTTCTCAGCCCTGTTCCTGAGGTTTATGCTCAAGTCTAGCACTCTACCACTTGAACCAAAGCTCCACCTCCAGCCTTTTTAGAAGTCATTGGAGATGAGTCTCATCCACTTTCTGTCCAGGCTGACTTAGAAACAAGATCCTCAGTTGTCAGCCTCTTTTTTAAATAGGATTACAGGTGTGAGCCTGTAGTAGTTGTTGTATAACTGTTAAGTAATATGGTAAACATCATGCCATTTTATACTCCCCCCCCCCAGCAGTGTTTGAGTGTTGCACACACAACTAACACACAACCTGCTCCATGTTTGATGACATCCAGGTCTCATAATCCTGTGAGATAAGTATTGTTATGCTCACTTTACCTATGAAGAATTTGAAGTCCAGAGACTTTAGTTAACTTTCCATCCACAGCTAGTATACAGTGCAGCCTGTATTCAAATTCAACTATGTTTTTTTTTTTTAAATTTCAGAAATCATGGCGTCAGCATGTGTTCTAGTCAACATGTATTCTAGCTTGTACTGCTCTTTACAGGTACTGTTCTCTGCCTGATAGATTAAATTTCTCCTGTATGTATGACTTATTCCTCACTCTTTAACTGTTTACACCCCCTCTCATAAGCTAGGGAAATAAAAGTGATGAGAAGAACCATTTTTGAAGAGGAAATTGATAATGGGATTTGAACTTGCTATTACATATTAGTCTGAACTTATTCCATGTGAGTTATGCCTCCAGCACTATTTCTGTTTTTTTTCTTTTATATTGTTATTATAAAGATGATTTAAACAGAGGTTATAGTCATATAATTTAGGTATGAGTATATTTCTTTTTGGAAATATCAGCCCATTCCTTGCTCTCTCAGTTTTTCTCTCCCACTGGTTTGTTTTTTTAATTAACTTCCTTATTATTATTATTTTATTAATATTATGTAGAGAGCTTTGTTACATAAGTGAGGTAATGACTACATTTCTTTTGTCTTTATTTTTGTTATAGTCAGTCATGAGGCTTGAACCCAGGGCATGGGCACTGTCCCTGAGCCCTTTCGCTGAAGAATCGCACTCATTTTGAGCCACAGATCTATTTCCATGAGTGCATTTCTTTGTGGACAATATCACCCTTTCCTTTCGTGTCTTCCAGTTTTCCTCTACTTCCCTGTCAACGTCTAGTGCGTTGGGGTCCCTGGATAAGGGTCGTGAAATCAAAAGGACATAGGGGATGCAGAGTGCAAAGAACAATTGCCACTGCATGCTGTGATTTATTATTAGTGGGTATTTAAAGACAAGCAAGCATGATCTTTGCCAAGATTTGGTCAGAAGACATTCATACAAAAAATTTCAACAGATACATTTTTATTTGACCTATGAGACAATATCTTGATATATTATTATCTAAACTATTTTAGAACAAGCTCAAACCACTTCTCCAATCTCAGGAAAATGCTTGACCAGCTGTTCATCTATGCTTAAGCAGCCAGAAGATCTACTTCCTCAGCTCCCAGGAGTCTATGATATGTGTTTTGAGATAGGGAGAGAAAACATTTTCCTTCTCTGCCCGGCATACCAAGAGCTTTCCTAATCCCAAACACAGTCCTCAGATAATCCTGAGGCTGAAGCCTGCATCATTCTGCCCCCTCAACATAGACCCTGAGCCTTCACACTTCCCCACCAACAAGTTGCATAGTGCACTTTCAACATAGTCTCAACTGAGTACCACTGTTCCATATGTTCATCTTTTGTGCCTCCATTTCTATGCCCCCTTTACCTTCCCAAAGAGAAATAAATGAAAAAAAAATGACAAACATGTCTAAGACAAGCAAAAAGGTGAGATAAGTTGATGTTAGGTGAAATGAACCTGAAGATAAGGATTCAAATGTTTTTGCTTTCATGCACTTGATTCTAACATACTTATAAGATGATTTCTTTGTTGCTTTGTATGTGCCTCCCTCACGGTATAAACCCTGCTTTCACTGTATATGATGTAGGTATAATTTGTGGAGGGGAAGGGAAAAAACAATTGTTTAAATAGGTGTACAGGTGGGCCCATTCCAACAATGAGATGTACAAATCGTTATGTCGAAAAACGAAATTTACAACTTTGGCCAGTGGGGGGGAGGCTTACGGAGAGGGGAGGCTGGTGGGAAGGGGTGGGAAGAGGAAACAAAGGAGGGGGCAAAAACGAAAGAAAATAAAGAAAATTATTATCTTGTTTCTGTTTCCTGGTCACTGGTTATTTTTGAGGTAGATTGTGTGTGTGTGTGTGTGTGTGTGTGTGTGTGTGTGTGTGTGTGTGTGTGTGTGTGTGTGTGTGTGTGTGTGTGTGTATACTGGGACTTGAACTCAAGGAGCTGACCTTTAGCTTTTTTTAGTCAAGGCTGACACTCTACAACTTGAACCAAACTTCCACTTCTGGAATTTGAACTGTTAATTGGAGATTAAAGTTTCACAGATTTTCCTACCTGGGGTAACTTAAATCCACTTTCCTCAGGTCAAATCCTTCTAAATAGCTAGAGTTACAGCTAGATGTGAGTCACTGGTAGTGCTTGGCCTAGCTTCTTTTTATTAAGAAGTTGAAATGTAAAAGAAATTTGCAATAGTAGAACAAAAGAAATCAATATAACTTACGCAGCTTCATTAAGTTTTAATAATTTGTCATATTTGATATGTACAGAACAACATTTTTGTAAATGCCCCTGAAATTTTGTTTTTATCTGGGTTTTTTCCTCATCATCAACTTGATTTTATAACTTTTAAACTAATAAATATTGATGAGAATATGCCCAGAGGGCATTATATTTTGTTGGCTTTCATTAGGAAATGGTGCAAGCTAACACATGTCATGATAAATTTTTGTACTGGAACCTCATGATACATTCACATTCTTAGTCAGAAGGCATCAGAGCCTGTTACGAATCATCTAAACCTGACAAAACCCAGACTGAGGTCGTGTGACCATTTTCCTCTATGTCATTGTCTTAGAGAGCAATTCTGAATCTCCAGTGACCTTGACAGAGTCCTCCTGGACCCTCTCAGAACACAGCCAAGATAATCATTCAAGCATGATGGGAGACTGGTGTCTGCTTCCTATGAGGAACAGCACAGGAACTGTTAGTTCCTTAAACTGTCCTCTGTACTGACGATTCCTCATTGAGCATGGAAACCTAAGAATTAAGGATACATTAAACTCTCTCTTCCTTCTGCAGGTTGTGGACCAGTTTTCCTTCTGCTGCTGTCATCTTCTGTGGAAAGAAATGATCTAGAAGCCATTTTGCTTATTCTAGGCCCTTAGTTTAAGTCTGGGATTTATATTTAGACAAAAAGATATGTAGTGATAAAAAAGTGAATTAATATTTTTTCTATTCTATTTATTACTCAAATATATTTTCAAATTATACCAATAATTCTTTTTTTGTGTGTGAAAATACCGTACAGAGGGGTTACAATTACATGGGCAATGTAATGAGTATATTTCTTATCAAGCACGGTAGCCTCCTCCTTTAATTCCCCTTGCCATCCCTTCCCATCTCCCACTCACTGCCCCTCCCCCCAGCCAAAGTTGTAAAGTTCTCATTTCAACATAACTAATTCTACATCTCATTGTTGTAATGGGTCCACCTGTATCCCTATTTAAATGATTTGGTTTTTTTCCCTTCCCTTCCCCAAATTATACCAACATCAAATAGAATGAAAGTAGGGGTTCAAACATGAGGGAGGAACATACGAAACAACAAATAAATCATGTTATAAATATGATAGAAACAATAGCAAGAAAGAAAAACCATTTGAACACTTATCTTGGGGTTCATTTCACCTAACATCAACTTATCTGAGCTATTGTGCTTGTCTCAGAAATATACTAGTTATTGCAAATAAGGGAAACCATGGGATCTAGGTTTCTTTGGGCCTGGCTTATTTCACTTAATATAATTTTGTTCAAGTCGTTTCATTTCCTAACAAATGGGGCAATGCCTTTCTTTCTGAAGGAGGCATAGAATTCTATTGTGTATATATACCATATTTTCTTGACCATTCATCTACTGTGGGCATCTTGGTTGGTTCCATTTCTTAGCTATGGTAAATAATGTTGCAATAAACATAGTTGTGTTGGTAGTTTTAGTATGGTCTTGTTTGTGGTCATTTCGTTAAGTGACTAAAAGTGGGATTGCTGGGTCTTAGGGGAGCTCTATGTGGAGTCTTTTGAGGAACCTCCATACTACTTTGCAAGATGGTTGAACAAGTTTACACTCCCACCAATAATGCAGTAAGGTTCCCTTCTGTCCACATCCCCTCCAGCATCTGTTGTTATTCTTGATTATAGCCATTCTATCTGGAGTGAGGTGGTATCTCAATGTTGTTTTGACTTGCATTTCTTTTATGGCTAGGGAGGTTGAGCATTTCTTCATGTGTCTACTGGCCATCCTTCTTTCCTCTTCAGAGAAGTTTCTCTTTAAGAACTACACTGTAATTTTTTAGAAAAGCTAACTCACAGCCCAACAAAATAAGCACCCAGAATTGAGTATTCATATGTGGGAGTTGAATCAAGTGCTGAAAGGCACATTAATGAGCACATGAAGGGTGGAGAAATACAGTTATAAAATTAAATTCATAATTAAAATGAATGAATATGTCATTTTAAAATGCATTTAATTTTACATGCATTTAGTTTTATAACTAATCTTTACATGCCTCTTGCTTTTTGTACTTTTAGGTTATCTTTCAATCGCTCTTATGTAGGCAATGCATGGACCATGTCACTGGTACCTATCCCTCTTATGTTGCTGAGATTAATGGTATGAGTATTCATGCTTCACTTGTTTTTGAGATTGGTATGCATACATTTTTGGCGAGGCTATGTTCACATTGTGATGCCGCAGATCTCTGACTTCTAACAAATATTGATCATAGATGTGAGATAGCATATCAGGCAATTCAATGTCTTTTATCTCATTTTCAAGAAATAAAGTATGTTTTCAAAAATTACATTCAAAATGACAAACAGCAAAATAACTCCTTACATTATCTGATTAGTGAAACTATATTTTCACACTTACTTACCCTATATTTTAACAGGAACAAACCTATTTTAATATTTATGCCAGTGATTAAACTCAAATTGTAGGCATGCAACAGTGCCTGACATCTGTAATCGTAGTTATTTGAATGCTGAGACCTGAGCATAGTGGTTCAAACCCAGCCTGAGCAGGAAAGTCTGTGAGTCTTTTGTCACCAAATCATCACAGAAAAAAACAAAAATGTCACTGTCGCTCAAGTGCCTTGAGCCAAAGCATCCTAGTTCAAGCCAAAGTTCAAGCCATAGGAATGTCAAAAAAGAGATTAAAATCAAATTGCCTTCAATCACTCATTTAGACAATCTGTAGTGAGGGCAGGCTACTGGAGTTCACATCATTAACTGAAGAGATAGAATTTGAGATGATCACTGTTCAGCATCAGTCAGCAAGGAAAGTAATAAGATCTGAACATCGAAAACCAGGCATGTTGGAATGCACTTTTGATCCCTCAAATTCGCCGACAGAGGTGAGGAATTTAGACTGTTTGGCCCTCAGCAAAACTGATAACCTATGAGCAAAGTAAATCAAAAAAGGAATGTTGTTTAGCAAACAAAATAATTTCATAGTCATGTGCTAAAGAAGGAAAGGAAAAAGAACGAAGAAAGAGTAAAGAAAGGAGGGAGGGAGGAAAATAAGAGGGAGAGAAAAAAGAAAGGGAGAAAGCGAAGTATAAATAAAAATCTCAGCATGTGTTAGATGTTAATAATGACACTAAATCTTTTTAGCTATTATGCCATCATTTATTTATTTGGCAGAAACATTTTGTGTGAAGCCTACATAAACCCCAAACTGGACTTAGACATCTAATAGCTATCTCATTTTTATGTTTCCTGTTTGCAACACTGCTATTTTATCCTATTGATTAGTGTGAATTATATGACCAATATAAAATCACATTTGGAATAAAACAGTTACTAGGTGAGACCTTCCTGGATAAGGTTGTGTGGGGATCCTGGTGGGGCCCTGTCAGGTTCAAGGGAGAAGCTGGTACTTACAAAGGTTCTGTGGTGTAACTGGGCAGGGCTTTGAGGGTAGAGGTCAGTATGGGTAGGGCTATGAGACAGCAGGAGGGGACCGGAAAGACTATACTTGTTCGGGGTGGGGTTTCCAGGGGAACAGGGCATGGCTTTAGGAAGAAGGCCGACAGGTGGCCTGTTTTTCAGTATAAGAAGGCAGGGCAAAAGGGGAGCTTGTTATTTGTAGACAGGACTTTGAAATGGAAGAACAAGGCTACAGGGGAGGAGGGTTTCTGGTGGAGCACTGAGAGCCTTCACGGGATAGGCAGGGTGGGGTTTCCCGTGGAGCAGGGAGGGGAATTGAGGGAAGAGGTTGACAGAAGGCAGTGTTTCTGGTGGAGGAAGGCAGGGCTATCAGTGAGAGGCTTTTTGGGGGTGTGGCTTTGAGAGGGAAGGGCGGTGCTCAGAAGGAGTGGGCTAGTAAGGGGTAGGGTTTCTAGTAGAGCATGGTAGGACTTTGAGGCATGTGGTAAGGTGGAAGTGATGTTTCTATGGAGCAGGATGTGGTAGTAGTTGACAAGCCTTATTAGGAGGGCTTTGTGTAAACAGGGAGAGAATCCAATGGACTAGACTAGTGAGGATGAGGTTTTCAGTAAATCCAGCCACAACTTGCAGACAGGGAGTACAGTTGGGTGGGTATTTCAGTATTGCAAGGCAGTACCAAACCTACTGTGGCTGGGTTTCCAGTAGGGCAAGGCAACCTTAAAAGAAGGGAATAGGGAGGGACAGGGATTTCCAATTGAGCCTGACGAGGATTCCAGAGGGAAGCCAATTGGTGCAGTGGTTTCAGGTGGAGCAATTTGGGTGTTGAGAGATGGGATAGAGTGATGGGTGTTTTCTGATGGAGCAGGGCAGGGCTTGAAGCATTGGGGCAAGCTGGAGGTGGAGCTTTGGGAAGGAGTGGAAGGGTTTCAAGGGTACAGGATAATTATAGGCAGGACATCTGATAGAGCAGAGTGTGGATCCGAGGGAGGAGCCCAGAAGGCAGGTTTATCTGGGGAGCAAGGCAGGGCATAGAGGGAGTGGATGTGGGAGGTGGGGAGGCATGTGGTGGAGCAGGAGTTTTCCAGGGAGGTGGTGAGCTGTGCGAGAAACTTCAGGTTTAGCAAGGCAGAGTTTCAAGAGCAGGTATAGGGAGGTGGAACGTTTTTGGAGTAGCATGGTAGGCTTTGTGGGAGGAGGTAGGTTCAGTATTGGGCTTTGAGAAGTAGGATAGTAATAGAGGGGGTTTCTGATGAAACTGGGAGGAACTCTAGGGGGAAGCCTGGTTGGGGACAGGGTATGAAAGGAAAAGAGGGGCTTGGAGGGACAATTATATGGGAGGGGCCGGACTGGGAGGGGCTAGGGTAGTTAGGGGGTTGTATCCAGTGGATAAGGGAGGGATTCTTGGTGAACTAAGGCAGTACATAAAGGGAGGAGATAGGGATGTGGACTGGTTTCTGGTAGTGCCGAACAGACTTCTAGGAAGGGGTGGAGTGGAAGAGGGATTTCCCTGTAGCAGAGCAGGACTTTCAGGAAGGGGTCAGGTTGCAGTCAGGGCTTTGAGAATTCATAGAAGGACTACCAGAGAGTAGGTTAGTTAAGGGTGGGCTTTCTAAGGAAGAAGATGACTGGAAGGGCGTTTCCAGTGGATCAAGTCAAGTTTCCTGGGAGGGGAGGATAGGAAACTGGTAATACATTGAAAGTGAAGAGAAGGGCGAGAAAAAAATAGTTAGTACTAATAAATGCAACATAAGACTACCATTTTCTGTCAGTGTAGAATTAAATTACTTTTATGTATGAGAGAGATACTGGATAAACTAACCAAGTAATTCCTTCCTAGTGAACTTTTTCTAATAAAACCACAGATCACATCAGGCTCAGGGGAACAAAGTAGATTAAGACATATGAAGCACTGGACTTGATTCCCCACCACCACCTTTGGAACACAAAAACTATAAACTGTCTCATTTAGTCATAATGGACACTCTATTGTCCTCAAATTATGAATTAATAGAATTTTTCCTCTGAATATTTTAGAAATACTAAAATCAATTAAATAATAATGATTTAACTTTATGCTTCTATATTGAACCTAAACTAAAACTAAATACTTAGCAAAATATAAAATATACAGAATGTTCAATCTTCCAGCATTAATTTTAATCTAAAAGAATTTAAAACTAGAAAATTGTCATATGGTGAGATTGCAGTATGGTTTTCTTTTCAATCATCCAAATGGTGACTTGAGCAATTATCATTGGATGCACCAATACTTAAAACGTATCCAAGAATATAAAGCACTACTATGCAGACCCTGAAGAAACTCAGAGGGCACCATAAAATGATTTTGGAATAAAATTAATGACTGCTTCCACTAGGAATTGATCTTCATGAGGCCCACAAATATTTTCCAGAAGAAAGGTCTATATTGAAAAATAATGGAAAGAAATCAGGCAAGCAGACCATGATGTAAAGATTATCCAATGAACAACATCTACTGAGGCATGATTGAGACCCTTCATTTACCTAGGGTACAGTACTGAGCTATGTTCTTCCCTGAAGGCAAATAACAGGCAAAGCAGCGAAAATACAGTAATCATTATCAAGATATTAAATGTACAGAATGAACTCAATGAATGTATTGCTAGAAAGTAAAGATATATTTATGAAATAAAGACTAAATTTAATATTCCCAATATCTGGCCCTCTGCTCTGAGAGGGGTACAGGCCAAGTCACAAGGAGAATGGAGTGAAGTAAAATAGTATATATCAGTAGTTCCCAAATACAGTGATGAAAGCAACAGGGGAGAAAATCAACATGACCATCATAGGATTTACAACAATGAAAATCAAAGGAGAATTACAAAGGATGCCCTTGCATATTTGGCAGAACAGTGAACTCATATATGGTCAGAAAAGTGTCTGGCAGTGACTTCTAAAACATGTGGAGTGATTACAGGAAACTACCTGGTACCCACATAGTGCCACAAGAAGAGATGAACTTATGAATTACAGGATATTGAATAATCATAAAGGTCTTGCTTCAGTAGTACAGAGATAAACTTTAATAAACTGTTGTGAAAAAACTAACACATTATAAACCAAGACAAGGAAAATTATATGTATATATATATATGACTCTACTGTGTGAAACAATAGAATTCAAGAAATCAAATTAAGTAATGTACATACCAAGTAATAAAAGTAATGCAGAAGAATAGCATAATTAAGGTAATCTTTCAACAATACGTATTTTATTTGAAGAGTGCTGTTTATGAATAATTTGTTTTCCTTACAGATTTTGAATGAACAAAAACAACAGCAAGAAACAAAACAAAACAAAAACACTTGATAATAAAGGTGGATGCCAGTATCCCATCAATATTCCTATATAAACAGGAGGCTAAGATTGAAAGATCAAGGTTCACAGCCTTTTGCAGTAGCAATCCATGAAACATTTATGTTCACTTGTGCAGACAAAGGCAGAGTGAAACCTTGGCTCAAATAGTATAGCTTCAGTCATGAGTGAAAAAAACAAGCAAGAGTTTGAGGTTTGGAGTCTAATCTCATTACTACACACACACACACACACACACACACACACACACACACACACACACACACACACACACACAGATTTGAGGCTTGGAGTCTCTCTTTACTACAGAGAATAGAGGGAGGGGGAAGGAGAGAGAGAAGGAAAGGAAGTGGGAGAGGGAGAGAGAGGCAGAGGGAGAGAAAGGGAATATTAAGCTTATAAAGTGAAACTATTCTATAAAAATATCATTTTCAAAATAATACATCTGTAAGAATACATGTGAGGATTTCTACAGTTGAGTCATGAGACCTGGAAAGGGATAAGAGATCGAAAAGCCATCTCAAACAGCACTCAGAAGAATGAAAGCTATGCCCTGGAAGGGTCAAACAGTCAAGTGAAGACAGACACATAATTTTTTGCCTTAAATTTATTTAAGTTAGAGCTGTTAGGACACTAAAATATTAAGGCCTTGGAGATAATATTGTTGTCTGTGTTACGGTTGATATGATTATTGCTCCCTTCTGCACCCTAACAGTAAGGGAGTTACATACACAGTGACAACTATGTATACAAACAATACCTCACGTTAATGACTAGATTATGCCATAGTTTGTGCACATACCTGTAACCACTGACCAAAACCCTGTAATAAAATGAATATAAAGCATATTAAGAAGGATTTTGGGATCCAGAACAATGAGCCTTCTGATCCCCAGGTGTCTTCTTTCCTATCCCTCTCTGTGATTTCTCAGTTCTTTGTCCAGGTATCCCATCATCTGTGCTGTTCTATTGTTGCAGTTAGTGACAGTACTGATATTCAGAACACCTCAAAACAAACTGTGGAAACACACTTTCCCAACTTTTCTTTTTCCAAAGAAGATCCTCAACAGTAATGATATGAACACCTCTAAACAAACTGTTGATACACTTTTTCCCAAAGAAGATACATAAAATTATATGAGCATCTGGAAAGACACCAAAGCAGTCATCCTGTGATACACTAGCAAGGAAGTACATTTCTGGAGTATTGTTACTTCTGCTAATATAAGAGATGGATAAGTGTCCCTTTTATACATTTGGTATGTGGTTTTGCATAAATTTTCACAAACATATATACATTGTGAAATAATATGATTTATTTCATAGGTCACAAACTGACTGGAGTGAATGACCCTAAAGTCTTATCTCAGTTGCCTGAATCAGACTTAGATTAATCTGAATTGGTTAATTATTAATATTTCTCCATGAAACTCAACAACATAGAATGAAGTTTGAGGGTCGGGTCATCCCATACCTCTAAGGTTTTTATGTGTATTAGAGTAATACACACCTACCCTGCTCACTGCTCACACTCATTGCACACAGAAGTGTTATAATTGTCTTCAGATCAGAAATATGCTAGAGCCTAAAGTAAAATGAGATGAGCTGTACATTCTCAATGCAAGAGGGAGGATCACCCCTGCAATTTTTCTCAGTGGAGAATACTTCCTATACCTTTTACTGACTTAGCTTTGACTCTGTACACTACCATTATTAGGGAGGGTCACACTGAATATGCAGCAACAATACTGCAGCAACCTTAGCTGCCTTTGAATTGTACCTCCAATGTTGAGATCAAGGTCAATCCTGCAATTTAATCACATATTTAATGACATCTGATCATTTCAAGCCCTGGTTTAAAATCCAGCTATCAATGCTCTTACCAGTGTGAAAGGTCTCACTCATTTAGGTTTTTTGTTTATCTTCCTGTATTTCAGATACTGATTAGATGTTGGTTTTTGAGATCGAGCTTTTAGTTTGCATTTGATTTTTGGAGGTGTTAGTGATTCCAGTTGAACTGCATATATTGTAATGTAAATAATTTGATGTTTTGACATATGAATTTAATTTTGGCAATTGAGGAAGTGAATACACATCGCTCACAAAAGTTTCTTTATATGTGTTAGTATTGCTTTATTGTGAACTTCCTTAAAAGCAGTCATAGCAGCACATATCCTTAATCCCATCTCTTCTGTCACTGAGACAAGGCTTGAAACGTCTAGATCATTTGTCACTTCATAGTGAGAACCTTTCTACAAAGAAGGGGGAGAGAATAGCAAAAAGAGCAAATTAACCTACCATCAGTTTTGTTATATATTCCTTACACTTTGTCATTAAGACCACCATAATAGTACTTTTTATTATTCCTTACAATGCTCTTTCCCTGTTCTGAGCTATCCTTTATGGGTCTAAAAGAAATTAGAAATATACTTCAGGAAAGTATTAAGCATATAATATGCAATGTTTGCCTAAATTGTCTTGTTATTGGAAAGACACTTGTATTTTTTTATTCTGGTAACAAAGATTATAAACTAAGTTACAATTGTATTCCAGATGGAACACAGACTAGAAACATGAAGGGCAGCACTAAAGAATGCTACTGGTACCACTAATATAGTAAATAAATTTAGGCAAAACTCCTTTAGAATAAAAGCCACAGGACAGCCCCAACATTACTTTCATTGTTTCATGTGAAGAATAGAACATTTTTTTTAGTAAAGACAAATTTTCACAGATATTACCGTCAATTGGGTAAATATTTCTGAAGGCCTTCAGAAAGAATGCTGTGACCATGGTGAGAGAAGCAGATTTATCTGGGACTTATTCAAAACACCATTCCAAGCACTGCACCTGCACTAGAGTAGTTTTAGTGCTCATGACAGTTCTGCAATTTAGGAAAGGAATTCAATATATCACTCAAAAAGACCTAGCCAACAAGGCCAAGCAAATTTCCCAAGTACCTAAGACTGACCATAATTCAAATCCAATTTTCCACAAGGCATATCTGAGGCAATTTTGTAAATGTCACATTCATTACCTTTTAAGAACTATGGAGTAGATGAAGCCACATTATCTTCTTCATTATGGTTATAATGGCAACAAAATTGCTACAGAATATAAATATTTTTAAATGAAAAGGGTATGGGTAATGACTTTGTATCAAATGATCTTTGTATCAAATAAAGATCGGTTTAATTTCTAAAGATATAGCTGAATGAACATCATACAGCTTTCAATGTTTGTGGAAGTAATTGGTGTAATAGTTTAAGGAGTAACAAATCCATGTCAACGACACCTATGCTTATGAACACAGGCTTTTATCATTAAGTACCTTGAATGCACATGGAATAGTTTGTTAGTGATATATAATCCAAAAGGAATATTTTTTGTGAATATGTAGTTTGTTGTACTGAAAAAATCTATTCACTGTTCTAAAACATGTATTAATTTAATGGATAGTATTGTTATTACTATAATGTATGTATAATATATGTAATGTTATTATAATATATAAATGATATATGTATAGTATAATTACTGATATTCTATTACTACTATAAATTATATATGTATAAAATTTGTTTTATTATTATACTGTGAAGGATACAAGGAATGACTTTATTTAAATAAACATATTTGTATGTTTTAGGTGCATAAGTTATTTTTGTGCCAGTACTGAGGTTTGAACTATGGCCTGGTGTTTTCCTTGAGCCTTTTGCTCAGTGCTAGCAGTTTACAACTTGAACCCCAGGAAAACTTCATACTTTTTTCTTGGCTAATTGTCTGTATGAGTCTCAGAGTTATTTTCTGTTTGGGCTAGCTTCAAACAGCTATCTTCAGATCTCTACCTACTAAGTAGCTGTGATTATCCGTGGCATGTTCTTAAGTCATTATTATTGAGTGTTCAATAATATTTTGATATTTCATGTCTAAACCAATTCAGAATAAACAACTACTTATTGGGTAAAACTTTATTTTGGAACAGAAACTGTAAGGACTTACTTTAAAATCAGTTTTCAAAGGTATTGCTAGTATAATTCTTTGTCTTACAAGCAGAAAAATTACATAAACATCTCTATCTTAACCGTCTCATTTTCAACAGTATACAAACTACAATATAAACATTCATCTTCCAGAAATCACACCTCTCTAATTACATATTCACCTTTGATTATTCTCCACATGATTATGAACATCCTCTAAGATAGGCTAAACTTATCCACTAGAGTCAGCCTACCACAGCAAACACATTGTAGTACTTACTGAATAAATTTGCTTGTCCTCATCCTTATCAGATTTGCAGCTACTTCAGTAAAGAGTATTTTCTGCTGTTTTGCTTGTAGAAAACATCATCCTGTTCTATTTCCCAGCAAAGAAACTGTGGTTGGCAGGCTTGAGAACTGTTAGATTCAGAGGTTCTT
The DNA here is from genome assembly GCF_024711535.1 of Dipodomys merriami. Taxonomy (NCBI): domain Eukaryota; kingdom Metazoa; phylum Chordata; class Mammalia; order Rodentia; family Heteromyidae; genus Dipodomys; species Dipodomys merriami. The sequence continues at coordinate 2,142,537 of NW_027203471.1, forward strand.
TAGTTTTGAATTTTTCCTTTTCTTTCTTGGTAGGTAAGTTGGAATAAGAAAAAAAATTAAGCAGTGTAATTTAGTTTAAATGAAAAGACATTTATTTGAAAGTGTATATGTCTGAGTCAAGCAGAAAAGTTCAGATAAGTTGATGTTAGGAAAATGAACCCTAAGATATGTATTCAAATGTTTTTTTCTTTCAGGTGATTGTTTCTAACACATTTATAAGATTATTTTTTTCTTGCTTTGTATGTCCCTCCCTCATGGTATAACCCCTGCTTTCACTGTATTTGAGGTTGGTATAATTTGTGGAGGGGAAGGGAAAAAACAAATCGTTTAAATAGGTATACAGGTGGATTCATTGCAACAATGAGATGTACAAGTAGTTATGTGGAAAAACGAACTTTACAACTTTGATGGGTGGGGAGACTAGGATTGGGGGAGGGGTGAGGGGAGGATGGGAAGGGATGGGAAAGGGAAACAAAGGAGGAGGCTACAATGCATGATTGGAAATGTACTTATTATCTTGCCCATGTAATTGTAACACCCTCTGTACAGTATTTTCACAATAAAAATGAAAAAGAAAGAAAAGAAAGAAAATACTACAAGTTATTGTTATTTAAATTAATTTTTAATTCAAATAGAATAGGGTTGGTTTTAGTGGTGCTTGACTTACTATTTAGAAGGCTGAAAGTTGAGGATCATAGTTTCAAGACAGACACGCTAAAATGGACCATGGTACTCACAGACAAGGTGAAATGGACTATGGTACCCTTACCTTCAACTAAGAACCAAAAAGCTAAAGGTGGATCTTTGGCTCAAATGGAGGAATGCCAACCTTGAGCAAAAAAGAAAAGCAAAAGGACCTGAAATTAAGTCCTAGCACTAGCACATAGATAATATATATATATATATATATATATATATATATATATATACATATATATATATATATGTACACACACTATATGTATATATATGTATGTCAATATGTAAATTATATATGTATATGTATGTATATATAATTATATAATAAATTATTTGCAAGTGTCAACTATATACAAGCAAGCATTTAGTCTTGCTCTTAAAAACAGAATCATACACAATTATGAATCCCTGTGATTTATAGGAGCCAACATATATAGAAATGTAAATGACTAGATTAGGAAATTAATAGAATGATTTTTGTTATAGAATAGACTGTATGCACAAGATTAGGCAAATGATACTAAGTCTTTTTCCAAGAAATCGCATTTAGATATGGACTATGCCACTCAGTAAACAGGTTGATCAGGAAAATATGATAGCTATATGCATATAAATATGCATATGTGTGTATAAACATGCACAGTGGAATTTTATTTATCCATTATAAAGAATGATAATACATCATTTGCAAAGAAAGGAAAGAAATTGGGGGAAATCATGTTAAGTGAAATATGGGAAGAAAGTCAAACCCAGGGAGATATGCTTTCTGTTATATAGGAAGGTAGACATGATCAGGATCAATACAATATGCACACTTTGGGGTGGAATCCAAGTATACACCTAGTTATGAACTGAAATATGGTTGGTTCAGAGAAGAATTTAAATAATGTAATTCCTTAGACTAGCTAACTAACCTTCCAACAAAATAAACACCAGGAATCAAGTACTCAGTGGTAGGGCTGGGATCAAGGTAGGGAGAAATAGATATATGAAGCAATAAAGTGGGGATAAATGCAATGATCTAACTTAATGCATATCCCATAAAATGAAGAAATTGAGGAAAAGTTGGTAGTGAGAGCATTGGGGAAAATTATGAAAGAGGTGACATTGATCAAGATCCAGTGTACTCATGTACTCATGTATTGAATGTCAACTCCTATGTACATGTTGAAATCAAAATAAACTTTAAAAGCCAAATATTCGGTATGCTTATGGAAATATTACAGTGATGGTGGTTCTCTGAATAAATAACCAAGAACGAAGAGTTCAAGAAAGTAAGTAGCAGAAAGGAAATCATGTTCAGCTGGGGAAGAAGTTTAAGATGGGGCAGATTAATGAAAACAGGAAGGGATAGCAAATACAATCATAATATTAATGATACATATGTAAAAATGGAACCAGGTAACTTGGAGGATGGGTAGTGTTGGGAAAGATGGGGTAGATCAATGTAACACTAATCAAGATGCATTATACTAATAAACTCATTGAATTGAAACCTCTTTGCACAACAACTTTATGATAAATACAAATGACTGAAAACAAACACAAGAATTGAATTTGTATTCCATTTCTTATAGCACAAGTAATATATAGTAAGCTATAATTTGGACAAAATACAAAATTAATAAACTACATGACAAAATAGGAAACTGGAAATATGGGTAACATTGCCTTTGGAAATATACATGCCTTATACATTTCAAAAATATCAATATTCTGATTACTTCGATTTTCTTTTGAAAATAAAGTGATCTATAAACTTTGACACACTATTATCATAATGTTTAATGATACATAATTTAGCTAGATTTCCTAAGAAAACCATTTTTATTTATCTTATATTATAAAATATAAGGAACTGTTATGACACCACTATACTGTAACACAGATACTGAAGGTTCGCTCTTAAATCGCTCCACAGGAGACTGTTACATATAAGCTGCTACAAGTTTCAAAATCCCAAATATAAGTTAAATTACTTAGAAGGAAATGGTAGGAGGACAATTATTATCGTTCACAATCAATATCAGCCTTGGACATCCTGAAAGAGAGTAAGTCAGAGACAAATGTGTTTGTTTCACCAGGCCTCTACTTCCAAACTAGAAGTGTTGGAAAGACCCATCATGGCAACCTACTACTAAAAGCCAGACCACTAGATAGTCAGATCCTCTAAGACTCCTACATGGAAGACTATCTCTGACCCGCATGCTCTTCTTTTCACCAAAGAAACAGTGCATTTAGTAATTTATGTTTTTTGAATTTAGATAATGAATGAACATTTTTCATACAAATCAAGTTTGAAATACCTTTGATCTATTTTCCCATGCTTAAAACTAGCAATACAATAAATAATAGTAGCCACAACTTGGAACTTTTCTGCATCAATGGAAAAACAATCTTGAAAAAATGGATTCTGGGAAGAACCGATTAAATCCAGGGATACATCTATTTTACACACAATTGTTCAAGTGGAAGGAAGGCCAACATAGTTTCATTAAAGTAAGAATTAGTCAAAGGTCTGCACATCCACACTTAAAAAATATTATATTTGTTTTAAACTTGCTGATTGTACTCTAGGTAGACTTTGTAGACTTGGTTATTGTTGACAGACAAAATCTACTTGAGTGAGACATAGGAACCTTAAGCAAGACTTCCTGATAAAGCACATGGTGAGTTAGAAGAGGAAACCATAGTCAAAAAATGAAACTTACTTTTTGTTGGTCACAGCGCATGAACTCAGGGACTGAGTACTGTCCTTCAGCTCTTTGGTTCAAAGCTAGCCCTCTCCAACTTTGGTACAGAGTACCACTTCTGATTTTTTGTTGGGTAACTAGAGAGAAATCTCATAGATCTTCTTCTCAGGCTAGCTTAGAACCCCCATCCTCAGATCTCTGTCTCCTGCATATGTAGGATTGTAGTTATAAGCCATCAGTATCCACCACCCCCAAACGGAAACGTTTGAGATTCTAATAAATTCAATTTTCAGTGGAAACCTCAAAAAGTATGGCAAGGAAAGACCTCCTAGAATTGTTCTTGCTACTAAAGAATTGAAGCTACAGAGTGAGCAACCAGGAAGTTGTCTGTTAATATAGATGCAAGTCTAGAAGGGTGCCATTAATTTCAGTTATTTTCTTCAATATGATGATCTTCAGTACAAACCAGAACTTGTTGTCACAATGCATCTACCTCTTGGCATGAGCTGAGCCTGGACCTATTCTACCTCAAATGCAAGAGATGCAAAAGAATAGCTCACAGTTTTGGAATGAGTTTCATCAATGTACACCAAATATGCATATACTTCAGTCGAATTGACCATGCAGATGAATCTGTTTTTCTAACCTTCTTCCATCTTCTATCATTCAACAGCTTTTGATGAATCTCATTTTGTACCTCTTTATTCAACTTCTCAAGATAATTTCTTATTAAGCTTCTAAAATTGTCTTTTCCCCCAATTGTTGCCTTCTTAACATTGCCTCAAATTATAAACTATATATGATTGTCCTGTATGTGTTCACTGATATATTTAAATTTTGGTATACCATCCACATATTATAGGATATCTTTAACCTGCTATAACTGCTCTGAAAATCATTATGGAGGTTCCTCACCAAAGCAAAAACACAATGCCATAAAACCAAGTGAAATTAGGATTGTGTATATCCAAAAATATTTTTGAAATGAAATAGTAGAAGCATTCACTTCTCTTATATCCCAGTATATGTTTATAGCTATGAATATTACATTTTCTTTATTCCCTCTTTCTGGTACACCTAGGTGGACTGCAGAGATTGATTGTTATGAATGTTCCTGCCATGAACATGGATATTCATGTTGAATCATATTCCTTCAATATGTATCCAAGTTGTTGTAAAGGTCATTAAAATATGTGTCTTTTTTGGCATTGTGTAAACTTCCATTCTGAGCTGCTTATGGGTTGCACTAGTTTATAATGCCACACAACTAAATATTCCTGATTTATTTCAACCTCTCCAGCATTTGTTTTTATTTGTTTGAGTTGTGATAAGTATTCTGATGTGTAATATGGAATCTCAGTGACTTTTTGATACATATTTCCTTTGTGGATAAGAATTTCAAATATTTCATTTATTTATTAAACATTTACATTTGTAATACATTCCTAATCAGTGACTTTCTTTTTTTTTTTGTTATTTGATCAATTTTTAAGTTTTAGAATTTGTGATTTTTTTCCCATTCCAACTATTCACCTTAGTAAAAAAAAATTATCACTACAGTGCACAATTCACTAAAATCAAGCGATTGTACATTTATAACACTGTTTTTTTTTTTTTTACAACCAGGCAATTATTTCAATAAAGACGCCCAACTTCTTTCACTAGAAAGATAGATTGAAAGGATAGTATCTCATATTAGCCCTAAGCTAATCTCAGAATTACCAGTCACAGGGATGGCCCCAAGAGTTGGGCTAAGTAAAATGCACTTACACAGTAAAAACAGCATTTCAAGTGATCAAAGGGCTTCATAAATTTTTTAAAAGGCACCACCTTCAACAAGCAAATGGTGCAGTTCACAAGCAGACCATAGGAATCTGAACATCCAAAAGATCAAAGGATAAAAGTATACAGAAGGGGGGCTGAGAAGGTGGCTCAGTGGTAGAGCGCTTGCCTTGCATGCCTGAGGCCCTGGGTTCGATTCCTCAGCACCACATAAGAAAAAAGAAAAAAGCCGGAAGTGGCGCTGTGGCTCAAGTGGTAGAAGGCTAGCCTTGAGCTGAAGACCTGTGGGACAGTGCCCAGGCCCAGAGTTCAGGCCCCACAACCGGACCCAAAAAAAAAAAAAAATTATAAAGAAAGACAACTTTAGAACGTTGACTCAGAATTGGGGGGGGGGGGGACAACCACTAGATACCAAAACTCAATGCTGAAGGGAAGAAGTGTTTTACCCCAAACCTCAGCTGTGTTTGATTCTCTCACATTACACAGACACACACACAGACACACACACACACACACACACACACACACACACACACACACACACACACACACACACACACACACACACACACACACACACACACACACACCTCGTGTACACAAAGAACCCTAGGGGCAGTTGTTTCTGGGACAGTGAAGCTTTTTTATTCTTCCTTTTAGATAATCAAATGTGATGTTGTGGTTGGCTTCACAGCCACCCCACACCTGAGCAGGAGGGAAAGGATTCCTGAGACTGCAGGATGGCCTTGTGTACCCCTGGCTTCCTGTGTAAGATTGTAGTTCGTGGACCCCTAGGTCAAGCTGAACAGCGGGTACAGTTTGGCTGGAGGATGGCACCCCAGAGCTCTGCATGTATGCATGGGAAGCCCTGTGAGCATGTCTGGGATGGCCTTTCAGCAGTGTGGAGAAGTTGACACCTGTAGTTGGACATGGCAGCAGGCAGGAGAATAGCAGGAATCCTAAAGACAGGAGAGGCACAGGAGTGAATGCGCTTTTCCATGGAGAAACCTAGACTACACGAATGAAGTTCCCAGCCCACACAAGACGGCCACCGCTCAGGTCCCCAGATGCCCTATCTGGTCTTGTCCACAAAGCCTGGTCCTGATCTAGAGCTGGAACCTCCCCGGCTGTCCTGGGCTCAGTGCCGCAGGAGCAGTGAACTCCAGATGTGCTTCCTACGCCCAGTCATTGCAACTCAATGATTATATTCACAATTCTTCTTTCCCTGGTATCCTAGTTTCTGCTACTCTGTTCTATTACCCATAATTCATAGTACCATGGCTCCCGCCACCTGATTCCCTGACACCCCTGACACTGATACTCCATTCCCTAAGTAAAAAAGGGCAGAGTGGGCACAGCCAGTCGACTTTGGTACTCCTGGCATCTTGCAGGCACATTGGGAGCAATTATTCCTCAGGTATTTAACATGAGCTACTAACTGCAGGTGGAAAGGGAAAAGGTTATACGGAGGTGACTAAAATGTAGAGTCATCAACATATCATCGGTTGCTAGGAAAAGAAGGCCTTAAGGTAAAAGTTAATGAGAAGAGAAAATTTTACAAAGAATATTGGGGATGATGAAATAGGTTTAGCTTAGTCTCATACTAGTGATCTGATTTATTTTATGACACAGATATGTAACTTTTGCATTTTAAAAATTGATGAAGATGCATATATGTGGTACTTATATTAATTTATGGAATAGTTGCATATAATTAATGCTATTCAATATTTTATGTTCTATGATAGTTAACTCATGAGTCTACCATTGTCAATATGAATTGAGCTATTAACAAATGGAATTTCACTGTCAAATACTACAAGGAGATTACTGGTGCTAGTACCGAAATGAAAGCTAGTAAAACTGAATAAAGCTACAAGTTTGAAAGGAGGGGGTAGTGTTAAGGACTTCTTCACCATGGAATCTGGGAAGACTAGAATGTGTTTTCTTGAAATACTTGTTTTTTTAACCTTGTTAGAAATCAGAACATTATTATTTATTATTGCTTTTTGGGACCTTTTTAGTGAATGGTTTACAAAAAATTATCAACATGAATTTGAAAATTCACTGATGTGAATTATCAGATGAACATTATATGCAAAGCTGCCCTGAGATGCAGGCAAGCTGGATTCCTTTTCTATTAAATTAATGAAATAAGCTTAGTTTTGAATGGATGGACAGTCCATGACATTTGTTCCCAAACAAGAAAAGATACAGGAGAAAATAAAAGAGAAAGGAGACCCAAGCCTCCTGAAATTAGCGGAAATATATAGAAATATAATTTAAAAAATCATGGTTCAAAGTAAACCATGGCAGGAAAATCTGTGAGACTCTTATCTCCAATTAACCACCAGAAAGGAGGAAGTGTTGCTGTGGCTCAAGTGGTAGATGCTTCCGCTTGATCTGAGGAGTTCAGCAACATGTTAACACTCAGGCACAGAGTTCAAGCCCCACAAATGACAAAAAGGAATTTTAAAAAATTAAAGCATCAAACAACCTGAAGATGTTGTCCAGAGTAAAGAGTGTGGCCTTATGCATTTACATGACTTAGTCACTTGCAACCTAATTTATCAGGTGAGGGTTGGTGATTTGTGTGAGTGCCAAAACCTGTAAAACTATTTTGCACTTTACCAAGGAAGGAGGGATTGGAGGAAGGGGAAAGGTGTTTGGCGGTCATTCCTTTTGGTTCAGTGGTTGTTTTCTGGAGTCAAATTCAGAGAAATTTCCCTGCTAATCCTATTTGCATGGGGAACTAAGGAGCTATGCCCTGGAAGTGGACTTTGTCCTGTCCTTCGCCTGGTTCCAACTCCCACTGGGTAATCGAAGTCCCTCTTCAGGACCAAGATGCCTTGAAGACAACTTATCCACCGGGCAGGTGGACCTAACCACAGCCAGAAAGGCAAAATGTGCCATATCAAGGGCAACACATGAGATCAACACATGAGACCAGAGATTTTTTGTCATTCTCATTTTGTATTACCACTTTGATTCTACAAAATAATGTGTTGATTTTCACACCTCTCACCTCTCCCCCCGCATTGGTAAAGCTCACAAAAATCCTTCTTCTAGCTCCCAGGACACTTAACTCTTAGGTTTGTCCAATCGTTTCCATGATAGAGAATGACTTAATTGTATTTTGAACACATAAAGCATGCATATAAAACTAGCACATTTTGATCTTAGGAGAAAATAGCCTGTTCCCCTCACAAATTTATTGACTGTTAGGCAGTTTTAGAGGGGAATCTGTTTTCCTTTTTAGATAAAAGGCTTGTAGGAAACTATGTTCATAATCTGGCTGCTCCTCCCCACACTTCAACACCTAAAATACAAATTTCACAAGAATTTACAAGAAAGAATACAAAAACCAAACACTGGGAATGCTCAGAAACAGAATGTTTTCAAAACCCAGAATATAACTTTGTTGTCTGAGGGAGGGGCTCTCTTTATATCAATTAACCAACACAAAAGAGGAGCCATTAGTACCTGACATGAGTGTCAATGGTTGCTATTCCAAGGACAAGGAGCTGGACAGACTGATCCGGTGGGAGGTTGCAGGGAAGAAATCTTCCACAGTGACTTGAGTACACAAGTTGGAGTTACCACCTCTGTGCCTGTCTTTCTTCTTGCAGCACAACAGAGTTTTCCCCTGCTCCAAGAAGGCTATCTATGTACAAGCAGATCTAGAGAAAGGCTTTGGTTCAGTAGGCCCCATCATGCAATGCATGATGACCCTTCCCAAGGAAGGGTCATTCAAGCCCTGGGCCTACAGGCCGGTGCTAGAGTACTTCAGTGGGCACCGTGCCATGTACGCCTATGCCCAGGTAGAGCTTCCAGTGACTGCGGCTGGCTCTGTGCTGTGGCACCATCCTAGCCCACCAGCATGTCTTCTTCTCCCACAGTCCCCTGGTATTGCAGAAGGTGGGCGAGCTGCAGTTAGGCTTCTACTTCACCAGAGGCCCCAGCATGCCTAGTGGGCATGAAGAGGCTGCCATCTAAACTACTAATTTTATGGAGCAGTTGTAAATAAGGTTATACACATTAGTGTATGCACAATGTTATATCCTGAGTCTGTAGTTTCCAAAGGACATTGAACTCTATACTAGCAAAAATAGGTTTTATTGTTTGTATTTATAAGGCCATAATGGCAAACTGAAATAAAAGTACAATAATGTTGTTATCCAAAAACACAGTATTAAATATCAGAATTTGAAAAAAGTTGCATGTAAGTAGTGCAAATGTAGTTATACTAGAATGATAAAATATGCACAAAGTATATTACTTTAGTTACATTCAAAAATAAAAAATAAGGAATTACAGAAAGAATACCAACTGTATACAAAATATTAACATGGTTTTAAAGGTTGAAATAATATAGTTAATATATATTGTTGCAATAAAACATAATATTTCTATGTTCTGGTTCTGTTTATATCACTGAAGGAAAACATTAGAAAATAGAAAGTATATGTGGCACATATTACTTCCGGTCCCAAGAAGGGGAGTGGAACTTCTGAATGTGTGTCCTTGGAAGGTCCCCATGACCAGCCCACGAAGACCCATCAGAGGTCCGTGTGGTGACCTTGCAGGGGCTCCAGGGTACCACAAGGATACTGCATTGTATCTCTAAAGCCTTCACCTTTGTACTACACTGAGATTTAGGGAGTAAGAGGGTAATGGGGCTTAGAAAAAGAGTTGTGGTATTCTAAGAGAATATCTAAAACACCCGTCCACAAATCCACATTTTCAGTAAGGTACCTTTCTACCTGAATATAGGAAAAAAACAGTGAACCAAAGAAAGTGGGCCCTAGAACTAAGCAAAAGTTACTAACCAGATATGACTGAGGCAAGCAAATTTCACCTAACACATAAATATGCAAAATCTGCACTGTTTATACGAATACACTTGGAAACAAAATGCAATAGAAGATAGATACCTTGTATTAATACTTACTCAGCTAGGCCACGGTGGCTCATAACTACAGTCCTATATAGGAAAATTGAGCTTTTGTGAATAACAAGTATACGAGATTCCATTTCA